>NC_089680.1:66201298-66816423 GCF_037042795.1 Molothrus aeneus
GTATTGCTCTGTAGGGCAGCTGTCATCTCATCTGTGGTCACTAATGAGGGAGATAGCAAACTTGGAAAAATACCTGCCTGTGTTGGTGCTAGATATTGTATTTTTGAACACTGCTTGAAAATTTGCTTGTGTTTTTTAAGAGTATTTGAAAATCAGATTTGTGTGTTCATGTGTTTGGTAAATCTTACAGTTCTGACATCAAATTAATGTCTGTGTGATCTGTACTGTTTTCTGTTGTTTAAAAATATTAAAAAACATTAAAAAATCAGAAGTGGTTTAAAGCAACAGAATTAGTTTTTAGTTTATCAAAATTTAAGCTTAGTCAAATGGCTTAGGTCTTGAATACTTCTTCACCATTTCTTAGCCTCCAAATAAAGCACTTGAATTTGGCTGGATGTCTTGTTTGAACATTTTCTCAATTTACATGGAAGTCACATGGCAGCTGGCTTACCCATTCGGGAGTCATCAGTTCTCAGTCTTTGTGCTTGTTAGTTTTAGCAAATCAGAATTTTACCACTTTTGCAAAACAATTTTTTGCTGTGCTGCTTCTGTCACAGAGAAAGGAATAATTTAAAAAAAAGACGGGAGTCCAGTATATGTACAATTTTTGCCTATGTATCCAGGCATCTAATAGTGGAATTGGAAAAAAATCTGTTTACTGCTTTGTGTAGAGGAACTTAGCAGGCTGGAGTGAGATATTGTTGGGTCTTTTGTTCTATTGATTTTTGTAATCCTATATCTCCTTTGTAAGTCACTAGAAGCAGACTGAAATATCACATGCTGAAAATATTTCCTCCTTCCCTTGCCATACTGCCTCTCAGTAAAAAACAGAGGTTAGGGTAAAAGCAAGCAAGCCATTAGTTTACTCATAATACAAAGCTGAACTTCACTGTGAGATTCAGTTCCTATCTCTTCTAAATCTGGATGTAAGTAAACAAGGATACTATCTTTTCTCACAGCTATTGTGCTAGGAGAGTTTGGTAATGTGCTAAAATGAAGTAGGAGAAAGATGAAAAGTCATAAAAATGGGTTTAGATGTAAAGGACATTGAAGATTCACTACTGCAGCTTTAGTCATGTTAATAAACAGGTGGGTTTTTTTTTTTTTTTTAAGGTTTAAAAAAAAAAAGGTTTTTTTAAGGTTTTTTTTCTTTGGTCCATGTTGCTAAAATGTTTGTGGTTCTACAAGAGTGTTCCTCAATTTTAACTGTGGAGGTATTTTCATAATGCTACTAATAATGACATAGTTCATAAATACAACCAACATTAACTATTTACTGTTGCTGTGTAGGACTGAATTCCTAGCCATCAAGAAATATTCTGACTAAAATATACAGCTTCAAATTAAAGAGTTTATGAAAGCTTACAGGTTGAAGGTTATTCAGACAGCTTTGAGTTGTCTGTATTGTGTATATACATAGTAATGTGTAGTTCTTCTATTATTTCTAGAGTCTCATAATGATATTCTCAGACTTCTAAAGTCCATACCTCTTCGGTGTATTGTCATAGCTGCCCATCTTCACTGACTCCTTCTTCTGCATGCTGTTCTATCTCAGGTCAGGGCTCCTCCAAGGCTCTCCCTGACTGGCTAACCCACCCCCTTTTATCCCAGTCATCTTCATTAGTTACAGCTGCAGCCCGATTAAGGACATCACAGCTGCAGCCCATCAAGGGCAACCAGGACCTCTGGGGCAAAGCCTCTATACAGATATTCAAATACATTTCTTCTACTATATTTCCCCCTTTTCTTTTACTTGAGTTAACAGTTATACAGATGTTCGATTACAATGCGTACATTTCTCCATGACTCACAGGCCATGTTCAACACACATAGCTCCTTGCTCAAAGGCCATACTCTTTCACAGCTCCCTGACCCAAAGGCTATGTTCCATCGCAGCTCTTAGCCGCCACAGCTCTCAGCTGTCTTATCTTCTGCTAACTATCACATCGGGGTCACCACTTATAGTTCTTCTATTATTACTGGAGTCTCATAATGATATTCTCAGACTTCTAAAGTCCATACCTCTTCAGTGTATTGTCATAGCTGCCCATCTTCACTGACTCCTTCTTCTGCATGCTGTTCTCTCTCAGGTCAGGGCTCCTCCAAGGCTCTCCCTGACTGGCTAACCCGCCCCCTTTTATCCCAGTCATCTTCATTGGTTACAGCTGCAGCCCAATGAAGGACATCGCAGCTGCAGCCCATCAAGGGCAACCGGGACTTCTGGGGCAAAGCCTCTATACACATCTTCAAATACAATACATTTCCTCTACTATAGTAATGTGTCACTGTTCTAGTTGTCTTTATTGAATCTTTGTTTTGTTTTGTAGCATGGTTTGTGTTCTAAGAATAAACACATAGTACATGAGGCTTATTTCAGATGTTGCTTGAGGTTCTGATTTGCAAAATCTTCAGAAATTTTGTGCAGTAACTGAAGCCAGTAACATTTATTTTTTCTGAATACCTAACATGCTAAAATGCTAGGCACTCTGAAAAGTCTGTCTTTAAGCCTTGTACATATTGGTATGAGCTGCCACAGTGTTGACATTAGTTTATGTGCATCAGTTCTTAATGTAAAATAAGAATATTAGTCCTACTTCCCTCACTGGACTTCTAGGAAGATAAATTTGTTAATGTTTGTAGAACACTGCTAATTTAAGTGGTAATGTGTAAAGTCTGTGAAGAAATTGGTATTTCTGTGTTAAAAAGAACCAAGACTTTGCTGTAGTGCAGGAATTAGTGAATAGGCAGTGTACAGGCTGTGGCTGCACTGCAGTACAGAGATAAGGGTTGCAGTTTATATAAGTTTATCTTACCTAGTTGAGGCTGATTAGTATAGGAACAGGTGGTGTGTACACAGAAAAGAGGGTTCAGCCCACATTACAAAACCTTGTGCAAGAGTGTGTAGGAATTACTTCTTTGTGTGGTTTCAGCTCTTCCACAATGTAGCTATGTGTTTATCAGCATCAGATGCAGGTGTTTCAGAGCTAACTCCAGCAATTGGTTCTGCTACAGGGTTTCATAAGGCAGCATATCTTATCTGTTTATCAATCTTATTTTATGTCAGTTTGGTACAATAAGACTGGACTGTCCTAGGGTGTGAACTGAAGAACTCTGACCCAGGGGACCAGTGTATGGTTGGATGGGAAACCTACTTTGGGATATTTTCTGGTTTTTGGGAGGTTAAATCTGCAGGTTTAATGGCCTGTTAACACAGGGCTTAGGAGCAAACTAGCTTCTAAATAGTTACCAACTTCTCACAGACACAGTGCCTGAGAACTGGTGTTTTATGTGGATTTTTCTGTGCTCTTAGGAGAGTAAACGTGAGAAACAAATGTTTCAGGTCACCAGGAGCAGAAAAGTGCAGCTGGCAGCTTGTCTGGAGATCCTGTTAGCTGTGCTTATTTGGTTAAATATGTAGGTTAGTCTTAAGTATTTTTCTTAGATGCTGTTGTGTTTTCTTTCATGCTGTACTTTAAGTTAGGAAGGAACGATTTTGCAGAAATGTAAACTGGATTTCTAAGGCTGAAATATTTTCCAGTCAGAGTTTGTTGTTAAAAACACTGCTCTGAGCCTCCTTTCCGTTTATACTGAGGAAGTTAATGTATGTGGTTAATCTTATGATTAGGTAATTTCAGGGTTCAGGCATCAATAATTGCCCTTTGTCTCATCAGAAGTTTGATAATTGTCTCATCAGTCTTTTTCTCCCTTTCAGATGTGGTGAAGAGCCTCTATTTCCCCTGTCTGGTATATAGTGCCTTAAAAAAATGGGGTTTGGAGGTGACCTGAAGTATTCTCATGATGCTTTATTAAAACTACAAGACTGGGAGCTACGACTGCTGGAAACAGTGAAGAAATTTATGGTAATGAGAGTAAAAAGTGATAAAGAATATGCATCCACTTTACAGAATCTTTGTAACCAAGTAGATAAAGAGAGCGCTTGTCAATTGGATTATATCAGCAATGTGTCCAAGGTAAGTCTGAAGTTTGAATTTGGAATATCCTTGGGTTTTGGGTTTACTTTTGTGTTTTTGGTTTGAGTTGGATTCCTATCCATTCAGTTTCTTGAGAGTTAATGTTGGCAAAGTATTTAAAATAGATTATTTTAGTTTCTCAGTGACATATGCATAAGTTGAGCTCTAGTCTTGCTTTGAAAAAATTAACTGAATGAGAATCAATCCTGATTCTTGAAACTCAGTATTTTACATAAATGGGTTGAGCCTGCTTCTTTGTTTAGTGCTTTGAAAATCAAGTATGCTATAGTAAGCTTTTCTTTTAAGATAGGAACTATTGTTTATGCTATATAGAATTTGTGACAGAAATAGAAAAATGCCAGGAAACCAAGGCAAAGCCTAGCATTCCAGCTGTTTCTCACATGGCAGTACGTGTTGTAAGAACAAAATTAATTCAGGATGTTTCTCATAATTGTGAGGTTATTTTGTATTCTGTTTAAAAGAACTGTGTTGACTTTTTTAAAACGTAAGGCTGTTCTCCAAATTACTGGTTTTTAGATTTAGAGCAACTCCAAGTAAATGTAATAATTAAGCAAACTTCCCTTATCACCTGTTTGAAAGTTTTACTCCAGATCTGGATTCTCTACTGACAAGAGAAGACTATTCTGTTTTGATGGCTTATTTGGTTCTTGGCCCTTGTTCTGTAGCAGAGGTTACACAGTCTGTTCAGTCTGGCATGAATCCTCATTTTCTCTCTGCAGGAAACACCCTTTGTGGGTCAGGTTAAGTTTCAGACAAAGCAGTTTTTATGTCCTGGGCTTATTGGATGGCTTCTTGGACAGTGGCTGTGGTGTAGCATTAGGAACAGGAGTGCTCCTTGTGTGGCAGGATGGATGTATACAGGCTTAAAGTGCCTGTGACTTGGAGGCTGTGCTGCTATAGCTGGGCTGCTTCAGCACTGTTATTTAAACTGCAGTGTTTATGTATAACACGTTCTGTTGTTGCTTCCCTCCCTCACAATAATTCTTGCCTTGTAAATTGAAATACTGCCCTTTTTTTCATTGGCACAGAGTATTTAGCGTTATAAAGTTTAAACGACCATTAACCATCACATAGGTATCTCAGTGTAGGACAGATCCTGTTAATGGCATGAGCACTTCTTGTGAGCAGATAAATCAAAAAAAATCTGGAGATCTGACTTAAGCCATCTTCTTTTTGCCTTGAAAAGAGGTGTGCATGTCACATTTTGAAATCTTGTTTTGAATGAAGGCGCTCAAGTTATCCTTCAGCATCATTTTCATTCCCTTTTTTATTCTCTTAAGGAGGTGTAATTTTTCACTGTTGCATCTCTGATTTGTATGTTTTCTCTGTTTTCCACATTTTAACAGCAAAAATATTCATGTGGACTGGCAGATCTTTTGTATGGGCTTGCCTTATAATTTCACTGACACCTTGGATTTTGCAGTTGTGTAGTGACACATTATTTACTGGTTTTGGCAGTTAAAAGCCTGAATTATTGATTATTTAATAATCTCATTCTAATTTATTTTAATCTTTTGTGATACTTTTTTCTCTCTTCCTGACATTTTACAGAACCAAAGAATGATGGAAATATGGGAAATGAGTCCAGTTTCTTACATCTTTTGAGATATAAAGTACCTGTTTTTCATATTATGGTATTATTTGGCATTTTGTGGCATTAAAACGCAATAGCAAGCTGTTTAATTTTTAATGGGTTTTGTTTTGTTGGTTTTGTTGTTGTGGTTGTTTGTTTTGTTTTGATTTGATCTCTTAAGTGTACAGTAAGAGTGAGCACTTAGAGAGAAATGGTGTTAATGGTGTCTGGGAAAATCTGTCTTCTGGTTTTTTTCATGTGGAGACAACAAACTTGCTGGAAGGCATGGTAACAGCAACTGGTAATGCTAGAAAAGGGGTGTTTTTAACACCTTCCAGACTGCTCTTTTGTGTGTTTATATGTCTGAAAAATAGTGTTAAAACAAACAATAATGTTTTTTACTGCATTTGTTGAACTGTGGTCATTTTTTTGTGTAAGGAAATGCTCTTTACTTTTTCTGCTGTTCCCACCCAGCTTTTTTGTCCCATATAAATCTCTGTTATTGAAGCATTTTCATGTCACCTTCTCCTAATTTAAAATAATAAAATACAATAATACAAAGCCCAGAAACCCTGCTTTACTGATATTTCCCTATTGAAACATCACTTTCCCCTTTTCCTGATGGAAAGAGTGATGTGAAGAACAGGGAAATACATGATTTATTTTTTTTTTAATAGAAAGGGAAGTAATTGCTATGTTTCTGGCTTATTTAAACTCATTTGGTGACTTACAAACTAAGCATTTCCTTAGAATACCTGTACTGTTGAAAAATGATTTTGGTGTGATTTTTCAGGATTCAAACAGTAGTTGTTTCATCAGTAACAAATCAGCCTTATGGAAAATGGATGATTCTAACTACATTTTCACCTCGGAGAGCACTTTTATGAACTCTTCTGTAACCAGAAAGGCTCACTCTTTTCACAAGTGTTCAGTGCTGTTTTATCCTATGCAGCTTTGCAGTATGGCTTCTGAAATGGTCTCCAGCAACAGCAGGAAAGCTTTAGGCCTTGACATTTTATAACACCACACTTTAAGCAGTCCAGATATCTCTGTGCCAATCTGTGGGATATTTACAAGCTGGAAGAAATGTTAAAGATAGTCCAGTATATAGGGGAGTCAATCGTCTTAGGTTCTGTTCTGTATAATCCAGTTCCTGTTGCAGCATTGTCATGTAGAGATGGAAATACTAGGTATATATGTTTGTATACAGGATATAAAGAAACCCTAAAACTAAGAAACAAATTATTTTCTAAAGTTTTTATCTCAGATTAAGAGCCAAGATAAATGCCAATAGAACTCATATGCTAGGTGTCTTCAAAACCTTGTAACTCTGTGGCATGTAGCCACTCTGAAATCTTAGCTGTAGCACAGCATTCATTGTCAGGGAGTTATCTTTAAGGAATCCAGTGTGTGACAGCAATCTTGAGGGTAACCAAGGTTTTATTTGAACTGAAGTTTAATTTCACATTTGTGTCTCTGATATCTGTAGATGTGTATCTGTATTCAAAGCCACTCACAGCACATTAAGCAGTCCTGAAAACTGACAGAATGTCCGAGGCAGCTATTAAAGCAAGGGTACAGAAGGATGCTGGGTTACAGTGACAGATGGGTGTTGTGTCTGTGCTTTGATACTGGTGGACTGACTGATGCTGCTCTGTGAAGCAGCTGATGTAATGGTGTCCTCTTAAACCACCAACCCTCAAATGCATATTGCTGTCAGGTATTCAGACAAAGGTGGAAGTCAGCTTGGGCAGAGCAACTGTAGGGGGAAACTGGAAGACAAAGGATGTTGGAACATGGTTCTCAGGGATGTTGGGGGTATATTTAAAAAAAATAAGGCTGCAGTGCTTTCTTTGGTGTAGAGAAATACTATGACAATGCTGAAAGGTGAATATTAAATACTGTATTTTTCTCTCTGGTGCTTTTTTATGATTTTATGAGTGAGATTGAAGCATGATTTTGCTGTTGCAGGAGGATCTCGAATGCATTTGGGTAAGCTTAAAATTAATTGCTCTACTGAATTTTTTTAAACAGTGATACATCTTTTCCCACAGTTCTTATTAACTGTGTGGTTATTGTGAGCTGAAATAAATAAGTGCTTTTCTGTTCTGACTTTTTTATAGTCTTGGTTGCTTGTGGTACAGCAAACAGAACAGCTGAGCAAAATAATGAAGACACATGCAGAGGATCTTAATTCTGGGCCCTTGCATAGGCTTACAATGATGATCAAAGATAAGCAGCAAGTTAAGAAGAGTTTTGTAGGTGTTCATCAACAAATTGAAGCGGAGATGTACAAGGTATTTTATTCATTTGTGCTTGATAAGTTGATTATAATTCTCTATATTTAAAAATATTAAATTAAGAGTGGGTTTTTTGGGTTTTGTTCATGCTGTGGTAAAAGAGTAGTGGGTGATATGTAGAATGCTTAGCTTAAATTTTAATCATTTTCTACACAGATTGCCTTATCAGCTAGCAGGAAAGACAAAGATGGAAAGGTTTCTTCCCTATGAATTTCCATGGACAGATGGAACTGGAAATGTAATTCTAGTAGAGGATAATGAATTCTTGTGTGACACTTCTCTATTCCATCTCTTTTCCTGTTCTAATTCCACTTTAGACATTCATGGGACCAGGGCACTGTAAACTGTTCTTAATGAGTGCTCTTGGCAGTCCATACTCTTTTGGGAGGGGACAGGGTTCTAGTCCCTGTTCTAAAATATAAAGCAGGTGTAAACTAAACATTGAGACTTCCGGTAAAACTCTTCAGAGTGTTTTCCATGACATGTCTGTTATTGTGCTTGTGTTCAAAGTGCTGTATCTTGTCAGTAAAGCTGACAGAAATCACAGTTTCAGATGCTCTGGGGGAAGTTTAGCTACAGATGTCAAAAATCAGAGCCATAGTCTGAAAGGTCTACTGAGAGAAGGAAAAGCACTGTTTCTTCTTTCTTCCAGCAGAGAATTTGGGATTTGAAGTAGTGTAATTAAAATGTAACATCTGAGTAAAGCAGTAACACTGTCATGGATTGATGAGTAAAAGATTCTTGGGCCAGTTCTGAGAAGAATTTGGAGCTATTCTGTATTTAAACTAAGACTATTTAAAGTTAAATACATTGGCTCTAATAAGATTGCTTCCATAATATGCTAGAATCTTGGCATCTTCCTCAGGAAGGGACTATGGGGATGTCTTTTTTGATGCATGGTCAGTAGGCTGTGATTATCTGATAAAACTTCAAGCCAAATAACCGCTTACTGCTACTTATGAATTGGTGCACCTCAAAAAGTCAGAGGAAGAAGAGGAAAAACTGGTAGCATGTGTTAGAAATAATAGAATTATTTAGTTATAAAGAACTGCAGAAAGAGAAAAAGAAAGATAAGAAAGAAAGGCAGAATGGAGTAAGAGTGCTGTAAGCTCAGGTATACTTTGAAAAGAGACTATGCAATGTTTTGTTTTCTGTTAATAGGCTAAACTCTAATAGAGCCTCTTATAAAATTGTTTTTTAAAATAAGACTTTTCCAAAAAACCATAATGCATACTGAGCACTTGCCAAATGACTATTACAAACCATATTAACTTTATTTTATTGTGCGTTGCATAGCCATGAAAGTATTTTGCATCCTGCTGATTAAGCTTGCATTGTTGTTTGGTTAAAGGTTTTTTGGGGTTGTTTTCTTTTTTTCCCCTTCCTGAATTTGCAAAGAAGTATTTGAATAGTGTTCTCCTATTGTTAGCTGACACTGTTCAAGGTTTTATGTACCTGGAGCACTTTAAGAATGATTCCCTGAAATTCAAAAGACTTCTGATGTTCTGTGGTATTATTTCTGATTATGTTATGCACAGAGGTAAAATGGCAATTATATATCAATACAGTACGCAAAGTTTGTGACATCAGTGTCTGTACAGCTCCTATTTTTAGGATAAGATGGCATAAAAATGTGTTTAGTTGAAATGGATGTATGTCATCCTTTCTTATTCTACACACCTCTACAATGACGAATCTTATGGGACAGATTCTTGAGAATAGTAAATAACATGGCTTTTGCACAAATGTAATGGACTTGTATCTTGTAGATTTATTCCAGTTTCCATTAAGATGTTGAATAATTTTCTTTCTTCATGAAATTTGAAGGGAAAAAAGTAGAGTACTGTGCTAATTAAGTGGGTAAGACCTTTTGAAATAAAAATGGAGCTTAAAGTAATCCTTGACTGTCTTAATTCCTTAAGTGTTCTTTGGGAACATGCTCTTGGTGTTGGTTTTATCTGTTGGAAAAACACAATCTAGATTAAGAATCATAATGTAGTTATTATAAAGGTTTCCTAATGCTAGTGCCCTGTTTTATTTTTCAGTTTTCTGTAAGAGAAGCCGTTCTTATTATTTAGGTCTTAATTACTTCCTAATTGCATCTTTTTCTCCATTTGTGATGATGTCTTTAAATACAAATTGTCATAAAGTTATTTCTCCTATATTGCCTCTATTGGTACATAACAGCAGATGTGTATAATTAACAGATTGTAGAAATATGAGATGAGTATATGTGATTGATGTGGAGAAAAGGTTCTGCCTTCAAATTAAATATTGTACAGTTGGCCCAAAAATAGAAGCTGTTGACAGCACTTTGTTGGATCTTTAAGGAATTTCATTAAGTTTTCAGATGTTGATGAAAGTAGTGTTATCTGGGCCTTGCATCATGAAAAAAAGGGAAAATTGTGAACTTCAGCCTTCTTCCTGCCAGCTGCAAGAGGAACAATTTTTCAGTAGAATGAACTTATTTTCTACACATTCACTGAGAGGAGCACTTCCATTAAAAGTAGTAAATAATTTCTCTTCCATGAATCTCCAATTGATGTCTGTTATTCTGTTGGATTTTTTTTTTGTTAGAATTTTTTGTTTTTCTTACAATATATGGTAGGTGATTTGGTATTGTGATGGCTGGTTTTGTTTGCAAGTTCATTATTTGGGATTGTTTCTGAACAGTGCACTAGTTTTGTCACACACTAAATGAATGCTGGCGGTAGAAGAGAAAACTTTAATTTTGTGATCAAAAATGTTGTGTTCAGTGCTCAGTTTCATGGTAGATGTTTCTTATTTGGTTAGTTGCTTCTGTAGTTGGGTTTTTGTTTGGGTTTTTTGGTTATTGGGTTTGGTTTTCCTTTTAAGGGTTTAAATTTTACCATTGATAGATTATTTAATGCCAAGTTACTGTTCCTTAGTCAATTGTAGGAAGTATAATGTCTAAAAATTTTGCTTTTTATTAGGTACAAAAGAAATTCCTTCCTATGCATAGGACATTCTAAGCCAGTATGATTTGTTAAGCATCTTTTTGACTTTTTTTTCCTTGTAATTGGAATAGAATATTGTTGATGATTAGCTGGATTTTCTAAATATTTTTAATTACATTGATGTGAATGGGGATTTGTGTCTTAGGCCTCTTACTTAATTCCATGCATTTATTGATTTTGATTTCGCACCATGTAATGTACACCATGTAATTTGCACCATGTAATATCCTTTTAAGATTTTCTCAGTCCAGTGGAAAGTGTAACATCCTTATTTTGGATAATAAATTATGTTAATTCTGTTTTACTAATGCTATTTTTTAATGTGTTGTGAATAAGTATTTTTAATGCTTTTAATATTTCCCTTTTTTAAAGGTCACAAAGACAGAACTAGAGAAACTTAAATCTAGCTACAGGCAACTAATAAAAGAAGTAAATTCTGCCAAAGAAAAGTATAAAGAAGCTGTGGCTAAAGGTATGGTTTACTTCATTTTGTATATGTATTAGTGCTTTTTTCAAATCTGCTAACACTATGACAATGAAATAAGGTAATTTTTTTTATTTTGAGCTGCTTGATTACAATATAAAAGATAATTTAGTATCTTAAGTAAGCCAGGCTGATTGTTGTCATGTATGTTTGGTTTAACCTCTTTAAAATTAATAAAATATAAATGGTGATTCTTTTAAGTTCTTGTAGCGTTCCTTCAGTGGATGTTTTTGAAATCTGAAATTGCTCAGATGGACTCTGATCTCACCTGCATTCTAGCTGCAGCCTACTTGCCTGTGAATTATTATTGTTGCTACAGTGGCATCAGCATCAGTTCTTGTCAGTGTAACACATCAAACCTTTGTCAACTTCATCTAAAAGAGGAAAATAAGTCATTTTGCACACAGGGTGTGATGTGCTCAATCTGCATGGATTTTGATGCCTGTTGAATTGTGCTTGAATGATGAGATAAAAGAGAGCCTTTCTTCTCTTATGTATTGAAATATTGTGCTAATAGTAGTTCTTATGTGTCTTTCTTAGATTTTCTTTTCTTCCTTTAGTGAAAATTGACTGGCGGTATGTAAGTGCAATTCCAAGATCCATCTTAAGGTTTTGTATGAGTGTCTAAATGAGAGTTAATCTTTTTGGTTCTGTTGTAGTATAATTATAGTAGCTCTCAGTGAGGAGAGATTTTTCTTTCCAAATTTGTCTCAAATTTGAACAAAACAGCAGGAGATAAGAAGTTACGCTTAGCACTGTTGAACTTTTACTGTTCTGTTTCTTTTACTGAAGTTCATAAACACTTAAAAATAAAAATGCATGCTTTCATGTCAGTTTCATCCAGTTCCATGTTTTCTGTATGTAACTTGATTTGATTACTTGGTTTATTCCCAAGTAACTACTTAGCGTTGGAATATGTAGTATGTATCATGGAAAATATAATAGGATGTTCGGATCTTAGTATGTTATTTTTAGCCTGTTTTATCCTCTCTTCCTGTTACTAATTTGGTCATTCTCTATTCCTGAAGCACCATACTTTCCCACTGGAATAAAGGAGTGTTTTGTCTGCCAGCAGCTGTGATGTTTTGATTAACTGAATTAATGTTTCTCAGATAGACAGCAAACATAAATTATTTTTAAGACACTTATCTCCTATGGTTTTCTTTGATCTTCTCTTTCAGGCTTTTATCTAATGTTTGTCTTATTATAATTCGTACTTATTTTAATTTCTGCTAAAATCTTGCTTTGATAAACACTGATGCCCATAAAAATATTTTTCTCCCAAAAGTTGCAGAATTGCTTCTCTCCTGCTGCATCCCAGGCCCTGTTCCTGTTTATAAATACTTGTGCATTTGATGGGCTACTACAGTTTATCAGCTGCAGGTCAGCTGGGCTGCTTGAATTTTTCTAAGTCATGGTATTTTTGAGCTTGTACATTGTCAAACTTGTTTGCTGGTGAAGTGAAAAGTTAGGGAAGTCTTAAAATTACAATGCTTCATTATTCCAGGCTATTCTTTATTCAGTAAGCTAAGCTTATTCACATTATGTGCTATTAAGATATATTACTTTTGTTAATGTACAAACTGTTTCAGTCTTCCAGGATTTCAAGAATTATTGAAAACAAGAAACAGTGCTTACCAGAACAGTGGGAGGGCATAAACAAGTATTGAAAATAAGCTGAAAACCATTTTGTTAAACAAAAAAATGAAAATCTTTTGACATCAGCTCTTGCAAGTAATGTGTTAAAATAGCCCACCCAGGTTCATTTATGTAAAATGTTGTTTTAAACAGAGTCTGTTCCTCTGTAAAGACTGTACAAGTCTGTAAGACAGTGACTGGCCTTGCCTCTCTGGAGCCAAAGGGGAAAACTGCCTCTTGGAGGACATAGAATTTTAGCTTTACCCTGGGGGTTACGTGCAGATTCGTGCAGCACCTGTACGAGCTGGTCCCCAGGAAAAGAATGAAAGTCACGCAAAGTAGTCTGACAAATGCCTCTGTTTTGCAAGAGTAGTGATTTTGAAATGTAGTAACTTCTTCTGCTTTGTTTCAGAATAGCAAAGCTGCTTTCTGGTGAGAGAGTAGGTTTATTAGAGCTAATAGTGAAAGAGGTACAATTGGTTCTTCAGCTTGTGGAGACAATTGCTTCCTAGTTTTCTAGTTGAGTTATTAAAAGTGATATTAAACTCTGGGCTAAACAAACATGGTAGAGGATATTAACTGATAAGGGTAAAGGCTGGCAAAGTTTGTACAGTACAAAGTTTGTACATAACATCACTTTCCAAGTGATGTTATGATTTTCTGGAATCAGGAAGTAGTCTCAGGTAAACTTGAATTTCTGTGTGTGATACTTTGCACCATGAAGTGGGTAGTCCCTTTGAATCAGTGGCACCCTGATGCAGGGTTACAGGTATTTCCATTTTTTGGTGAAAACACTAGGAGGACCATTGGAAAGATTAGTAAGTGTTAAGGACTGAATAATGATACTGTTTAGTTACAGGTTTTGTTAGTGTTTGGGCAATGGGTAAAGCATGTGGTGGGATTTTTTGGATAGTTTTTTAGTCGGGAAAAGGGAATTGGTTTCTGAAGGAATGCAGGAGCTTCATTATGGAAGACTTTGTGCTGTCCAGATTTGGAGAAAGGTGAAAGCATCTGAGATTGTGTCCCAGGAGCTGTTCTGGGGAAGCCTCTGCTAGCTCTGCTTCTGCTTGGAAGCAGTGGACAGTTGTGTTGCAGAGGGAGCACCACTGAGACTTGGCTACCACTTCCACCTTGGGCTGGGTTGCACTGCCTTGTTATGGCCACCAGTGTCTGCCTAATGGCTCAGTCAGAAATGACTGATTTATTTTGTTTGTTCTAGCCCTTACCCCAGTAAGTCATGCATAGCTGCTCCTTTCTGGACCAGTGATTACCACAGGAATCACAAATGCAGTCTGGTTGGTTTTTCTTGTGCATGGAGGCTCCAGGTGTCAGGCAGTCTGGTTGATGCTAGTCATTTGCATGATAATTTTCTGCCCTTTTTTCCCCCAGACATTCATTCTTATGTTTTTTAATGTATGGTAAGAGATAACAGGCAGAGAGAGGATGAAGTCAGCAAGCTGAACTAGTCCAGTGCCTCTTTAGTGAGGCATGTTTTGGGTTTTGGGACTCTATGGACAGATTGGATGCAGTAGTCTCTTCTGGATTAGAAAGCTTTGTTAAAAAAACTCCACAGAGTATGTGTAGTGGTAATGCAGAGCATGTTCCTTTGCAGAACTGGGGCATTGGAGTAATAGGGCGTGCAGGGGTCTTTGGAACAAATATAAGAGCTTGCTGTATTATTTTTTTATATAATTAAATGGACAGCACTGTGAAACATTGTGTATGTGTGATACTGACAAAAAACAGTGTGAACATCTGCGGTAACTGTGACTTTAAAAGTCCCGCCTGCGCCACTGTTTCCTGCCTGCCAGCAGACGGAACAGGAGAAATTCGCGGTTTCTCGGTTCAGCACGCGGGAGCCGCTCCGTTGTCCGTGGCTTGCAGGATCAGCCTTCAGGTCTGCCAGAGGCGGACAAAAAAGGCACGGGACCACAGACAGGGAATGGGAGAGTGTCCCTCCAACCAGGGCCAGTCCAGGTTTTATTCCAGAACGCGGAGTAACACCCAGGGGAAGCCGCCATACCGAAGGGCGGCGGGCAGAGGGAATACACGTGTTATATAGGAGAAATGGGAGGGGGAGAGCTCAGACAGGCAGCGAATGGGGGCCCACGGTGAGCGCGGGCTTTGTCAGAGTGATGGGACGGGTAGCCAACCGAGAGAGCTCAAAGGTGGGACCCTGGTCCCCAGCCCAATAATTCCATGTATAGCACCGAAGATTCTGGATAAAAGGGGGGTATTTGGGGGTGACAGAAAGGGCGTGAGTTTCCAAGGTAACTGGTGATGGACAGATAACTGGGAAAGAGGGGGAATTCCAGACAGAACCATTATACAGAAAAAGGGGGTAACGGAACATTCCAGCTTAAACCGGGGGAGCATAATAACACAACACAACATCTCCCCGTTTTTTGTTTAAAAAAAAAAAAAACAAACTTAAAATGAGGTGAACTGAGTCTGACTAAGGCAGCTTGAGTCCGGGATGGAATCTCTGAACGAGAGGTGGCTGCAAGGTGCAGAAGCCCATTGGTCGTCATCCACGGCTGAGGAGGCCTCCGATTGATCCGATTCCGAATCTTCTGCTTCGCTGTATGGTCCCAGAGCCACCACCTGGTTTACCTCTAGGGTAGGAACAATCCTACCCAGCAGTCTCTTCATCAGACTCCAAATTGTAGAACAAGCAACTAAAACTACAACTAAAATAAAAAGAACCAACAGAACAGTTTTTAGAATTGACTTCATCCAGTCTGAAAAGCCCCATCCTGAAAAGATGTCCCCCAGCCAGTCTGATGTTTATTGGCTTTGGGCTGAGGGACAATCCAGGTGTGCCTGAAGGTGGAAAGTGGGACCCGAGTACTGTCACCAGCAGCAGGATGGTAGATGGAGAGAAGGCCATTTGAATGGGGTGTCACTGAAACATCAAAGAAAACAGGGTGAAAAGGTGAACTTAAAATTTTGGTTCTGCCCAGAGGGAAACTTAGAGGACATCAAGGTCAAGGGAAAAGGGTTTCTGCCTCCTCTTCTTCCAACAAGCCTCCTCAACCTGTGCCACGCCTCCAACCTTTGGTGCCTTTTTTGGAAGGAAGGGCCTGACCCACTTCGATGGTACCCACTTAAGCCCCGAGGGAGTGGACACGCAAGCATATCCCCTCCCCCAGGTGACCAGGTCGAAAGGCCCTTCTGTTTTCCACGTCTCCGGGTCCTTAACTAGGACCGGAGGCCTGGCTTTCAGCTGCAGCTGGTTGTGTTGCCCGAAGTGTTGCACTATTGGAGGATTTAAATTCTCAAAGGAACAGTTTAGAAAGTTGATAGTGAAAAGTGCTTTTGCGAGATGGACATGGGGAGATTCCACCTTCACAGCCGTATGTTGTTGCTCTAAAACCCTTTTAAGGCTCTGGTGGGTCCTCTCCACCACGGCTTGGCCTGTTGGGGAATAGGGGATGCCTGTTTTGTGCTCTGTTCCCCATTGCTGCAGGAAACTTCGCAGTTGCCTGGACTTGTATGCTGGGCCGTTGTCGGTTTTGGTGACCTTGGGGATGCCCAGGACAGCAAATGCCTGCACAAGATGTTTTTCGGCGTCAGCTGCCTTCTCACCTGTGTGGGCGGAGGCGTAGACTGCACTGGAGAAAGTGTCCACTGAAACGTGTACATAACTCAACTGGCCGAAAGAAGGGATATGTGTAACATCCATTTGCCACACCTCGCAGCTAGAAAGACCTTGGGGGTTAGCTCCAGAGCTGAGTGATGGGAGCTCATGGGACTGGCACTGTGGATATGTAGCCACGATCTCCTTGGCCTGTTCGCGTGTGAGCTGGAACTGACGAACCAGGCCAGGGGCATTCTGATGGAACTGCTGGTGGCTGATCTTAGCTTGACCAAACAGATCTGGGAGCAGGGCCATCTGAACAGGAGCAGCCAGGGCATCAGCTCTTCGATTGCCCTCTGCAATGAACCCCGGCAGATCAGTGTGTGACCTGACACGCATCACCAAAAAAGGTTGCTCTTGGTGGGAGATCAGTTTTACCAATTTTGAGAGCAAGTTAAATAGGGGAATGTTGGACACCTCTTGAAGAACTGCTTCTTCAGCTCTGGACACTACACCAGCGACATATGCTGAATCAGTTACAAGATTGAATGGTTCAGAGAACCTCTCGAAGGCCCTGACAAGAGCGTCCAACTCAGCTACTTGTGGAGAACCTTCCACCTTGGCAACATCGGCCTCCCACCGCTGAGTTTGAGGTTCCTTCCAAGTCATTACTGACTTGTGGGATGCTCCAGACGTGTCGGTAAACACAGTCACTGCCTCCAAAGGGTTTCGGCTCTGAATTCTTTTTAATGATAATGAGAATTCTTGAATAAACAATTTGTGGGCCGGCTGATCAACTGCAATTTGGCCGGTGTAACTGTCCAGTGCAAATTGCAATATTTCATTAATCTTGAGAAGTTTATCAAAGGTTTTTTTTTTGAATTGGCCTGACTCTAATTTAATTGGAATGTGGATGCATTCAAAGTCACACCCCGCCAACTCCCTGATCCGGGATCTTGCTTTTCTGATCAATTCTGCCATCAGCTCTGATGGCCATGTCATCCTTTTGGACCTGTGGTGGCTGAGGAAAACCCACTCTGTGATCAAGAGGCGGTCCTCCGAGCCTCGGTCCTTGCCTTTGATAGAATTGTCCCATTGAAAAATCACCCCGTGGAGGTGTGGCAATTTCCCTAAGATGATAAATTTGAACGGCAGACCCGGTTGGTATCTGTGGGCCTGCCTGGCCGAAGTGGATTGCTGGATTTTTTCCAGTGCTGCCTGAGCCTCTGGAGTAAGGGCCCTAGGAGAGCTAAGCTCCTCTCCCCCTTTCAGTAAGTTGAAAAGAGGGGCTAGGACATCAGTAGGAATACCCAGCCAAGGCCTTACCCAGTTCAAAGACCCACACAGCTGATGGGCATCTGCCAAGGTCTTGATATTTGTACGAATAACCAATTTTTGCGGAACAATGGTCCGCTTATTTATCTCCAAACCCAGATACTTCCAGGGTGGCATCTTTTGAATTTTGTCCTGCTGAAGCTCGAACCCTGCAGCATTGAATGCATCGATTGTCAGGTCAAGCACGTGTGTGAGTATGTTGTCGGTCGGAGCACAAACGAGGATGTCATCCATATAATGATACATTATTGCATCCTCGGCGGCTGCACGAATGGGGGACAGCAAGGAAGTGACATACCACTGGCAAATCACAGGGCTGTTCTTCATCCCCTGAGGAAGAACACGCCAATGGTAGTGCTTGCTTGGGGCCTTACGGTTGATGGCAGGAACCGTGAAGGCAAAACCCGGGGCATCGTCCGGGTGAAGTGGAATATGGAGAAAACAATCTTTGATATTTATAACTGCCAGATTCCAATTTCGAGGGAGCATCTTTGGGGACGGCATCCCGGGTTCGAGGGGACCCATATCTTCAATAATATATTAATTTGTCGGAGGTCGTGAAGGAGCCGCCGCTTATCTTTGTTTGGCTTTTTGATGACAAACACTGGGGAGTTCCACTCTGACATGGTCTCCACCAGGTTGCCTTTAAGTAACTGCTCCTTGACGAGCCTATTGAGCGCCGCCAATTTTTGTTTATTGAGCGGCCACTGCACTACCTGGTTTGTCAGATTTACAATTCAGTTTCCAGGTAGAGCTCTCAGCGGCGACCGCTAATTGAAAAACCTGAGGAGCCACTGGTAGGTCAATTCAGGCTCCCCACTGGGCAAGGAGGTCCCTCCCCCACAGGGGTTCCGTATAATCCAAAATGAATGGGTGTATAGACGCCAGTTGCCCATCCGGCCCCTTAATTTGCACGGTGCTCTTTGATTGTTTGACCAATTGAAGGCCCCCAACACCACGGACATGACCAGCCACGTCCTGCAATTCCCAATGCGACGGCCATTCCTGAGAAGGAATGATCGTCACATCTGCCCCTGTGTTCAAAAGACCCTTAAGGCGTATTTGGTCTCCTCCCCTTGAGAGTTGACAAGTAATTTTTGGTTTCTCCTGCCCAAGGATCTGAGCCCAGGCCACCGTAGGACGTTTGTCTTGAGGTGGTGTAGAGGGCGGTCCTGGGACCCAGGTTAGCTCAGGCACTGGAATGGCCTGAGCAATAATCTGTCCCTTGCGCAGGAAGAGGGGAGCGCGGACACAGTACAGCCCCACTGAGAATTGCCCCAGGTCTGACGTCAAGAGACCTGGGACAATGTTTACCTCTGATGGTGTGAATTTTGTGTCTCTGACAACTATATACCCACAGGTGATCCGTCCCCAGTTATCTGGGCACTCCGGGCACACAGTCACAAGATGAAAATCGGAGTCCTTCAGATGGAGTGGCTCCGTCAGCTGCAGCCTGAAAGGTTCAATTTTAGAAAAGGTGGTTAGAATAGACATAGGTCAGAGGCATGATAAGCATGACAAGTCCAGTAAAAAATAGTCACATTTGGTTGAGGTGGCGGGCGGTTTTCCCTTTTTCCCCTCCCTGCATAATGATGTTGAACCTGCCTTATTTCTGCACGCAAGGGGGAACTGTGCTCAGCTCGTAGTTTTTTGGTGGGGGGGTTCCCCTGAAGTCCCTGCCCCCTTTTAAACTCATAAAACTGTTTCCGCAGGGAGCAGTCAGGCATCCAATGCCCTAACTGTCCACACAGGTGGCAGGGGGAAGTACCCCTGTGGACTGGCCCAGGGGTACTGGATGGCGGTGGATGGCTCATCTGGGAAGCAGGAGCAGGGTCAACTGGAGTGGCATCCCAGGTATCAGCAGCAGCGACGCGTCTGACGGTTGTTGGACCTTGGGTCAAGGTCCCTGGAAGCCAAGGAGACTTTGTGGGTGCAGATCTCCAGCATCCGCTGCAGGGTTGGAGTAGAGTCCAGTGGCAGGCTCAAGATAGCATCCCTGCAGGCTGGATTGGCATTGGTGGAGGCCACTTCCTTTAGGAGTTCTTTCCTGGTCTCCTTCCCCTGCACCTGCGATTCAATGGCTTTCCGGAGACGCTCAACAAAAAGAATGAATGGCTCGTCAGCTTGCTGCATGATCTTTGAATAGGAAATTTGGGGCACCCCTGATGGCAACCTTAAAAAGCCCTCTCTGCTGCTCTCCGGCTCTCCCGTAATACTTCAGGCGGGATGATTCTGGCCTGGAACGGACCGTCAGCAAAAACTCTCTCCCCACACAGGTGTTTGACCGAGATGCCTTCACCATTACGATCGAGCCCCGTGTGGGGGTTCACCCACAAAGAGGGAAGGATCCCCTCCACCTCCCTTCTCCATGCCGCCTCCCACATCTCATATTCAGTGGGGTTGAGGAGGCATGAGAAAAGGTTTGAGGTCATAGGGAGTGACTTCCGTTCCTGCTAAAGTGGCCCTTAGAATCCCCTGGAAGTATTCACTCTCCCGGGAGAAATCCTTTTGGGCCTTGCAGAGATCTTTAATTTGGTGGTGGGGAAAGGGAGTCCACTGGGCTTGGGTTCCCCCCGCACCCTCAGGGTGGTATGAGACCGGAGCCACTGATGGGATGGAAACCGGCTCCGGATCCCAGGTCCCTTCCCCCCTCCCCCCGGAGGAGGGGGAGGTGCTGATGGAGGTGGGGGGAGGGAAGTTAGGAGGAGTCTGGAGAGAGGAAAGGGTTTTTTCTTGACCAAAAAGGATTGTGGAGAGAAGATGGAAAAAGGGCGGGAAAAGCCATGTGGCGCCCTCCATCTTGTGCTCCACAGGAGCCATCTTGGGAGGGGAGCTGAAAACGAACCTGAGAGGTTTTAACTGGGGATTTGGGAACCAGGAGAAAGGGAAAAGGAAAAGATGCCCTAAGAGTCTGGCCAGGACTCCTAGGGCGGGGGGATTGGGATTTCTGAGAAGAGCCAGGGGAAAGATGACCACCCTGCGCCCTGCTGGACTGAGCTGCTCTTCTCAGAATCCCAGTATTAGGACAGGGCTAGGATCAGGGTTAGAGGGAGAACTGGGTTGCAAACTCAAAGAACAGGACTGTTTTCTCAATTTGGAACCTGATTTTAATAATGTTTTAACTTGGGAGGAC
This sequence comes from Molothrus aeneus, assembly GCF_037042795.1. Classification (NCBI taxonomy): domain Eukaryota; kingdom Metazoa; phylum Chordata; class Aves; order Passeriformes; family Icteridae; genus Molothrus; species Molothrus aeneus. Next base: position 66,222,312 of record NC_089680.1, read on the forward strand.
CAAAAGCTGATTTTTGCCAGTTTTGTCTCTCCATTTTTTACAGAGTCGTGTAATTTCTTAGTTATAAGATCCCAAAAACTATAATTATCTAATTGGTCAGTGGAAACTTCAGGAAATTGAGAAAACAGCCACTTTATTAATTTATTCAACTCTCTTTTTGGAATATGAAACCCCCCCCCCCCAGCAAGAACATCCCCAACTTGGATAAAGGCTCTCCTTTGAGCTGCTGACTGCTTTGCACCCATTGCAGAGATGTTAAGAGCAGCTCAAACCACCCACCACTTCAGGAAAAGGAAAAAGAAATCAAGAAAAGCTCCCTGCTGGCCCCTGTCTGAAAAGGGAGTGGCTGCGCAGCTGAGGAAAGACGAAAATTGCCTCTGCCCGCCCAGGGCAACGAGGAATAAAAGGGTTAAAAGGACAAGGGGGAGAGAAAGACTCATGGAATTCCAGCGAGAGTGAAAAAAAACGTCTGAAGTGGTGTCCTGTCCCGGGACGACTCCTGAGGTGCTTGGGAGCTGCTGTCCCGTCCCCAGCGAGTACAGCGTGCTAAAACGCTGCTGAATTCGCCCCCGGGGGGATTTCGCAGCCAATTGAGACTGTTTGTCTCGGTACGTGGGTCCTGCAGTTCTCCTCAGCAAGGCGCTTACCGGTGCCGCGATGCCAAGAGAACACAAAGGGGCCTCACGTTGGGCGCCAAAATATGCGGTAACCGTGACTTTAAAAGTCCCGCCTCTGCCACTGTTTCCTGCCTGCCGGCAGACGGAACAGGAGAAATTCACGGTTTCTCGGTTCAGCACGCGGGAGCCGCTCCGTTGTCCGTGGCTTGCAGGATCAGCGTTCAGCTCTGCCAGAGGCGGACAAAAAGGCACGGGACCACAGAACAGGAATGGGAGAGTGTCCCTCCAACCAGGGCCGGTCCAGGTTTTATTCCAGAACGCGGAATAACACCCAGGGGAAGCCGCCGGACCGAAGGGCGGCAGGCGGAGGGAATACACGTGTTATATAGGAGAAACGGGAGGGGGAGAGCTCAGACAGGCAGCGAATGGGGGCCCACGGTGAGCGCGGGCTTTGTCAGAGTGACGGGACGGGTAGCCAACCGAGAGAGCTCAAAGGTGGGACCCCGGTCCCCAGCCCAATAATTCCATGTATAGCACCGAAGATTCTGGATAAAAGCGGGGTATTTGGGGGTGACAGAAAGGGCGTGAGTTTCCAGAGTAACCGGTGATGGACAGATAACTGGGAAAGAGGGGGAATTCCAGACAGAACCATTATACAGAAAAAGGGGGTAACGGAACATTCCAGCTTAAACCGGGGGAGCATAATAACAACACAACAAACGTCTTCCAACAGCCGTCCAGAGTAACAGTCTCAGAGTGTATTTGAGTCTGCGTTTACAGGGCTGTGCTCATCAGTGATGTTGAGTAACAAGGTGATTAGAATGTGGCATGTTGAGGTTGCTGCTGTAGAAAAACACATCAAGCCAAAATTTGTGCCAGATGGAAAAAACCATGGTTTCAGCAAAGAAGTCACAAATCTTCTGAAATAATTTAATGAATAGTGTATTAAGAATGCAAAATACAGACCGTAGGACAACTGTAGATATCAAGTGTGATATTTCATTACATTTTGAATCTCATTTGTTGGACCAGTAACTGCTTCCACTTAAGTTTGCTGTTTGCACAATTATTTTTGTTTCTGCAGGATTGTGCATCTCTAAGTATAGTTTAGTGTATCTGTAGGGGTTTCAAATATTTTCATCCTTGAAAGTTTTGACTAAGCCTTACTTACTCCTATATAAATAAGAAAACAATGCTAACATGAAACAATAATTTACTCAGTTCATTACAGGTTTTTAAAAAAACTTGAAGTGCATCAATAAAATTTAGCATCTGTTTTGTAGCTAATTTTGGTGTTAGATGTTGAAAGGGTTGCTCAAATACTGCAAGTTGGAACAGAGCCAGTGTAGCTTTGGGAGGTTCATACTGAATTTTAATACAACATACTCTTTAGAAAAATGACAGTTTTTGTGTAAATACATTAATTACAGGTGTTTATTATAGTCTTATTCCTGGTTCATTACTGATTGAATGTAGAAAATATTTTGCAGTGCTCTTACGTGACACAGTGGGTCTGAAATAAACAGTAAGGGAAAAATACATGGATTCTAAGTATTTAATATCATAATTTCATTTTATGCTGCTACAGCAACATAAAGAATATTTCACTAGATTTCTCTAGGCTTGTGTTCCCTGACAACATTGTGATTTAGAGGAGCCTAGAAATATGAAGTGTACACCTACCGCATTATACTACATTGCTTCTGCTGTAAGAATGTTTTCTCTGCAACTCAGGTGATTTAATACTTCAGAACTGATGTGACTTCTGTGGCACATACTGAAGTTTCACAGCAGCATAAGCTCAACATCTGTGATAAATAAGAGAGCTGTTAGAAAGCTTTCATTAAATCAAATTACTATTCTTTGTAATAGCCAAGTGGTCAGAAAATACTTACTAGGTGCCTGGTGAATTCATTCTCAGATGCCTTTAAAATTGTTATTATAGGCTACATTTCCTGGTGATATGTGTTGCCGGGAGTTGTTGCTGCAATGAGGGAAGCTCCTAGTAAGATTTTTTTTTAAGCTTAGCTTTGACTGAAACTCTCATATTGTTAAGACAAAACAAGTAACACTGGCTGAACTGGTCTTGTTTTACTCACAGAGGCCAGCAGCCTGCATAGATTTAAAATTAATGCTCTACTGCAAGTGTTTCAACACACTTCTACCAGTACTTTTGCTTGAAAGGGTAGGATTGTTTTTTCTGTGTAAAATAAAGCTTCTAGAGCAGGAAACCCCAGGGAGTGCAAAGAGATTGTGGTGATTTCTTATGGAGTGTGAGACCAGCTTGGACATACTGTTTCCTCTTAACACAGACATGCAGCACCAGGAGGTGCTTTCCTCACAGACCAGCAGGCACAGGACTGAGAATTGGCTAGAGGTGCTTAATAGCTTGCCCTGACAGTATTTGACAGCAGTTCAAAAGATAGAACATTCATGTTTGCCATTTTTATGCTATGTTACTTAAGATTACGCTAATAGCTTTGGTGAACTGATTCTTTACTCAGAAGTTTAGATGTGGTATTCTGTAAATTTGAACTCTTTAAATATTCACAAATAGTTTTGGGGTTTTTTTTTCCCATTACAAAACTATTTCTTATTTTCAATCATTAATTTGTCAAGTAATAATTGGGAGAAACCTATCCTCTTCTCAGAAACTGGTTGAGTGGAGAAAGGAGTAAGTGATTTTACTTGTTGAAGAAACACATTAATGTAACAATCTTGCAAGACATAAAAGGGAAAAAGACCTTTGAGATTGAAGGTGAAGATCCTATCTTGTTTCTGTCTGTCTTTGGGATTATGGTGTTGTAAAATTTGTGTTAATTGAGACCACTCTCTTTGCATCTCTTGTTTTGCAGAATGATGATAAGGCTGGTCACCCACTAAATTTCTGAGCATGTTTCCAGACACTGACAGTCAAAGCTGTCCTAGTTTAGTGGCAGCAGTTTGCATAAAAATTGCTTTGTAGATAGGAATATTTAAAAGTCTAAATTGGGAGCGGAGTGGCTGGAGAGCACCCCTGCAGAAGGAGACCTGTTGTGCTGGTGAATGGCCCACTCTACTCCCAACCTGCTGACAGATGTCATCTGGGGTGCATCAAACACAGCACAACCAGAGAGTCAGCAGCGGGGACAGTCTTCTGTATTTAGTGTTTGTGAGGCCTCACCTGGAGCACTGAGAGCAGTTCTGGGTCTCACACTTGAGGAAGGATGTGAAGGCACTGGGATGCACCCAGAGGAGGGCAGTGGGGCTGGTGGAAGGGCTGGAAGGGCTGTCTAGTGAGGAGCAGCTGAGGAGTTGGGGTTTGTCCATTTTGGAGAAAAGGAGGCTGAGGAGTGACCTCACTGCTCTCTGCAGCTTCCTGGGGAGGGGAAGTGGAGAGGGAGGGAGGTGCTGATCTCTGTTCCCGGGGATCCAGGGACAGGACACATGGGAAGGGCTCACAGCCGTGCCAGGGGATGTTCAGACTTGACATTAAGAAACATTCATTCATTGAGAGAGTGTTTGAACATTGGAACAGGCTGCCCAGAGAGGTGGGTGTCAGTGTTTAGCAGACATTTGGACAATGCCCTCCAAAACATGCTTTAGTTTTTTGCTAGCCCTGAATTGATTAGGCAGTTTAACTTTGTAATTCTCGTAGGTCCCTTCCAATTGGAATATCCTAGCCTAGCTCTAGGGAAGTGAAGCGGGCTCAGTATGGGAGTCCAAATGATTCAAAAGTCATGTCACTGGTGGTTGTTTTTTAGATCAATAAGAACTGTTGTGTGAGGAAATGATTTTCATAATCACCTATGGTATTTAGATGTTTCTAGCATTATAGCATGAAATATAATTAATTTGGATCAGGAAGGTTCTAAAGTCAGTTAAGTGGGTAATACAGAGCAATCAATTACAGAGCAATTTCTACAACCTGTATCTTTCCTATTGCACAATAAAAATCTGGGAAATTGAACAAACTATGAGGAAGTAGAACTGGAGAAATTAGAGGGTTGCCTCCAAAAGCAGGGTGCAATTATTTTTTTCTCAAGAACTAACTGTAAGTTGTGTAATGTACTGTATTGAGAATCAATTTACATAAGTATACATTGTTACATTGATTTGATGTATAAAAGTAGTCTTTTTTTTCCCCACCATATCTAGGCTTTTAAATTACTTGCTTTAATTTAAGTGCTTAGTCCATACTAAAATTCAGTTGAGATAAAAACCCTGTCCCACTGCAGTTTCAGTCTGTGGAGCAGCTGGGTTAAGTTTTATGATTCTCTAATGTAAAAATATTTTACTGTATTAAAAAAATATGTTTCTAGAAAAAGAGCTACTTGAAAGCCATGGCCATCTCATTCATGAGTGTAAAGAATGTGTTCAGTGTGTTTGGTACTATAATGTAAGCAAATAATGTAATGGAGTGTTCTTTTCCAGGCACTATTAAATATTGCTCTGTGAAAAGGTGAGTCTCCAAAGTTGAAATAAATAAGGAATTGACTGTATTGGACTTTTGGTATTGATAAACAAATGTAAAGACAGCAAAACCCTCAGAAATGGTCTGTGTTGTTGAAAATGCAGAAAAAATGTGTAGATGGAAAGAAATGCAGTTCTGGAAAATTATTGAAAAACTGCAGTCATAAAGAATGGGAAATGCATTGTAGATCACTAAATGCATTGACAGCTTTATAGTTTAGTGCTGGTATTTACAAAAATCAAAGTTTCTAAATCAAACTGAAGAAGAAAGTTTTTTCTGTCTTAAAAATTATTACATGCTCAAGATTTCCATACTTATTCAGGGGAAGATTGTTACTTCCTTAAAAAAAATAGCAAAAAAAAACCCAGCAAAAGCTCTGATTCTCTCCTCTTTTTCCATTTAAAAATTTTCTGAAATCAAATAATGTGATACTTAGTGAGATTTTAATCCAGAGCTAAGATGGTTAGTGTTCTGTGGGACCTCATCTGTTCCCTCCTTAATCCTAACCCACAGGGTCACTCCTTTGTCACCCCTCATCCATCTTGAGGCAGTGCTCCATGCACTCCAGCTGCTCTCTCATGTAAAGAGCAATTCTCTCCTTGACTTCCTTGACTGCTTTTCCCCAGGAGTCTGAACTCTAAGTTGCATAGCTCTGGTTCTGCCTCTGTGATCCTGACAGCATCCTGGTCCTACAGCTGCACACAGACACCCAACTCACCACATTTATCACCCACACTGCATGCAGGAATACACAGGCATGTCATGCCAGCATGTTGAGGTCCTGGAAAGGATTACTGGGACTTCTCACATTGGTGCTTTGCAGGGATCTTCTTGCCCACCTGCACCTCCTGTTTTGTTTTCTTAGTGATTGATCCCTTCCCATCTTACTGTGCCCTTTCCTTAGCAGTCTCCCTCCTCAGGACTGTGGGTCACCCTCTCCATCCTGTGTAGTTACTGGTTTAAAGCTCTCCTAATGAGGTCAGCCATCTTACTGACAAAAATACTTTTACTCTGCTTAGGAAGGGGCTTCCTATCTTTCAAGCAGATGATGGTCTGCAAAAAGGGTCCCGTGGTTGTCGAATACAGACCCATGTGGCTGACACTGGTTCTGCAGCTACTTACCAGCCTGGATTGTCAGTGCTCCCCTTGCACCTTTTCTCTTCCGTAGCAGGATTAAGGAGGATCCCTTGTGCTTTTCATGTCTGCCCCTAGAACTCTTTAGTCACTTTTGGTACCGTCCAGGTTTCCCCTGGCAGCGTCATTGCTGCCCACATTTCTTATGACCTTGCCTTTGCTGCTCTTCCCTGTACTTACCTATACCCAGAAATTTGGGTGGATTTGCTTTTTGCAGTGCCTGAACTACAAGAGATGGTTATGCTCCTGGCATATGTTTTAGTTCTCAGTTTCTGTGGATTGTTAGCCACAGTTTTATTTACGTATAAAGACTTCCTTCCTTCTTGTTATTTGTGTAAATAGTCACCTTGTCCTGTTTTTCATTTTGTTTGTCTGTTCCCACAATTTTAGCATATTTAAGGTTTTTCACTCTGTTTCTGTTGGAGAGATGTAACCATGTATTATGACATGAGATGTGGCATTGGATCCTTTTGAAAATAAATTAATTGTCAAAAACTGGCCTTGTGTAATACTGTGTCATGGGCGTGTCTACATGGGATGGTGTTCACTGTGTGCTGAAGCCAAAGGTCACATTTCAGTACCAGGGGCTATAAATCTAGAAATTTAGTTTGTCTGTTGTGAGCTAAACCTTTATAATGATCTCTGTTGAGTCTTTTGTGAATACTCTGTCATCACTTTGGAATGAAGGTCTAGCTGGAAGAAGTTGGAAAACCTGGGAAAGAGGGGAAAAACCTGAGCTCACTGGCATAATTATTTATTTTAAAGCCAAAATATGTGTGAAAACTTTCTCTGTCTGCAGTGTTTATTTCCTTAAGATCAGCTTCCCTGAAGCATTTGCACTGTACATTGATGCTGATTTAAAAAAAGATGAAGTGAACATTATGAGCTGAAATTTTTCTCAGTTTAATGTCCCATCCAGTATTTTTTCTTCTATTTTAGGTGATTATTAGGCCATAAGAGTCTAATAATTATGATTTCAAGAACTTCGGATTGGCAAATCTGTCTTTTAATTGAAAATAGACTAAAACATTATTTTCCTGGATGGCTGTGTTGTACTCTATGCAGTAAAATCTTAAATGAGTTTCTATTAGAAATTGGAATGCTAGACTCCAGAATGAGTGAAAAAGAATGCCAGCCTTTTCTTTGTAAATATAAAACTTTCATAATTGAATTTTACAAGCTTCACAGTACAGTTTATGGTGTGACATATTGTATACCCATCAGTTTCTATTAACATTAAACAGTGTTGTCAACAGCTGATGGCAGTAGAATTATAATTATATCTATTTATGAAATTCATTGTAGAGATAAAGAAAATTGGATGTTTTCCTCTGTGCTAATTGACATGTAGAACAACTGTGTCTGCTGCTTCACTGCATTTTGCTACTTTAAAAAATAAATTACAGTATGAAAATAATACTGTAACTGTGTACCCTGAATTAAATATAGATCCAAGGCTCTATTTTAAAGTTGAGTGAATATGGTAATTTGATTTATGTCACAATTAGTTGAGGTGTTCTTTGGAGGAATAATGTGTAGCAAAGGTGCTTAGTCCTTAAAACAGATGGGAAAATCAGGTAGTTTAGATGCTAATGAGGTTTCTGAAGGAGATATAGTATTACTAAATTGTGAGTTATGGGGATTGGATAATTTTAGTGTAAATTTTCAGTTTAGTTTGCTGTTGAAGGTGGTTTGCTGCAGTTCACAGGTCACAAGCCCATACTGACGGTACATGGTATGATTTCAGATGTGCTAATATTTCATAAGCTGAAAACTGATGAGGAACGTCTTTTAAACACATGCATAGAAAACTTGTAGCTCTTAAACTACGACATATGGAGATAATTTCAGAATATTTGATCCAGGGCATGCTTGAGTATGAATAGCCAAACACAGAATAACCCAAAAAATAATGCAGCAGTTTTGCCTCTGCTACGACCTTGCCTGACTCTTCTGGCTTCCTGAACAGCGTGTCTCACTATGGACTGGCAAGCAAAACATTTCAGCCTTGGCTTCCAACAGCTTTGTCCTCTCCTTTTTCATCCAGTCTTCATCCTCTACTGTACATGACCTGAACATGACCTGTTCCCTTCCCTTCCAAACTGTCTTCAGTCACCTTCCAGTATTTCCCCATGCTCCACATACCTTTCCTTCTCCAGAAAGACCTTATGGTGTTTATGTTTTACTCTGAAGATGACCAGACTCTGTAACCTACTGTATTTGAAAAAAGTATGTATGATACTCTGAAATTAGTTGAGGTTTTCTGGTCAGGAATAATCTATATACAAGAGGAATATAGTTCCTAAGGCAGAAAGGAAAATAGGATTTTACCCTCCTGTTATGTTGTTGTGCTGATGTCAGACATGCATATTTGGGTGTATTTAACTTCTGGGATGTTATTCTGATGTATTGGATTATTTTTTCCCTTACAAATTGTCTACATTTCATTTAGAAATAAATACTGTGGGGTTTTTTTGGCGGGGGGGAAATTAGTCTCCGTATGAAACATAAGTTTAGATGGTTTGCCAAAGACAAAACCTGCTATGTCTGGCTAAAGTTTAAGATAGCCTTGTGAATGTTATCTCTCCAAAACAGTTCTACAGAAATTTTTAAAGTGGAGTGTTTCATTCATACCTGCATGAAAAATTCTTCTCTGGTGACAGCTCTGGAGATGTGCTTTGTCTTTGTTGTACACAGTAACTCAGATAAATTGTAATGTAAGAAATCTGTACCTTCCATGTACAAAATTAGGTCAGCAGTTGGATTGTTTTCAATTAAATGAAAGACATAATATCCTTTTAAGGTGATTTTTATTAATCTGTGTTTGAAATGTAGCTGACAGTGGTGTGAAGTAGCAAGTGTCTAGAGAGCCATAGGAGAGTACAAACTGATAGAAACTTGCTTTGGCTTCACGGTAATTTGTTACCTAGGGAGTTCCAAGTCAGAAGTGCTGTCCTGTTTCTTAGTAACTCTTCAGGATTTTTTTCCCTTTATTTTTATTTTGCATATACTTGTCCCTTCACTGTTAAACCATATAAATTTCTTTTTTTTTTTGCTTATGATAACTTTTACCAGAAGAATACATAGGTTAGCTGTGTGCTCATTGAAGAAGGTCTTTTTTTTTACTCTTTCCATATAATGCCATAAAATATATGGTTTTTACATTGAAAGTGGTTGTGCAAATCTGTTAACTGTGTCTGTTCTTACGCATTCCTCCTCAGACTCCTAGTGGTTTGGGACCCTTCACTGTAGTAACTCTTCTGGTGTTTGTCTTGTTTCCCACCTTTCTGATGGTAATGCCCTTTTCTAATCCTTTTGCACGTCAGATATATTCTCCTTGAGGTCAACAGATTGCATACTTTTAGGTGGATTGAATCAGTAGCATAACAACCCAGTCTACTCCTTTGCTAAGTAACGTTGAACTGCTGAACACTGAGTTTATATTTCCATCAACCTTGCTGTACTGACCCCAAGATCTCATTTCTGTGTGCATTTGGATTATTAAACTGGAATAGTTCGTTACCCATGTGCACCTCTCTAAATATTCACTCTATAATTTACTGTTGCTTTAATCAGTACCTCTCAAGCTTTTTGTGTTGTTTTAGGAAGGCCTGGTTTTGGTAGTGGGGGGGCCACAGAGGTGGCTCCTGTGGGAAGCTGCCAGAAGCTTCCACTATGTCTGGCAGAGCCAATCCCTGATGGCTCTGAAGATGGACATGCTGCGGGCCAAAGCTGGGCCAATTAGAGAGGTTGGTAACACCTCTGTGATGACATATTTAAGAAGAAAATCAAAACAAAGGGGACACAGTTTTTTCTTACACAGAGAAGAGGAGGAGGGAAAACAGCATGGAGACACCATGGAGAAGGAGGGGGAGGAAGTGCTCCAGGCATTGGAGCTGAGATTCCTCTGCAGGCTGTGGTGAAGACCATGGTGAAGCAGCTGTGCCCCTGCAGCCCCTGGGTGCACAGGGAATGCAGAGATCCACCTGCAGCCCATGGGGGAGGTGCCCATGCTGGAGCGGATGGATGCCTGGAGGAGGCTGTGATCCAGTGAGAGACCCAGTGGAGAGAGGGCCCTTGCTTCCAGGCTGGAGCAGCCTGGCCTTGGAGGACTGCACCCCATGGAAAGAGTGATCCATGCCACAGCAGTTTTGGGAGGATTCTCTGCCCATGGTGGGAGTTCATGCTGCAGCAGCTGCAGTATGGCTGTTGTTTGTGAGAGCGGACCCACACTGGAGAAGTTCATGGAGAGCTGTCTCCTATGGGAGGGACCCCATGGCCTCCCAGGGGAAGGACTCCTCTCCTGGAGGAGTGGAAGAACCCCTCAGGTGATGAACTGACCAAAACCCCCATGCCCTGTCTCCCTGTGCTGTTGGAGGGAAGAAGGGAGGGGGTGGGGGAACAGAGGTGTATTTAAGGGTTTGTTTGACTTCTCGTTATCCTCCCCTGATTTTGTTAGTAATAAATTCACCTTGTACCTTTAAGTTGAACCTGTTTTGCCCTTGGAGTGTTTTCTCCCCTTCCTTAACTCATGAACCCTTCATTAAATTATTTTCTCTTTGCCCATCTCTATTATTCATTAAATTATTTTCCCTCTGTCCAGCTGTAGCATGGGAGGGTGGGTGAGCAGCTTTCGTGGGTGCCTGGCATTTGGCTGGTGTCAAACTATAACAGCTTTTATTCCAGTTCTTCACATTTGGTTTCCCTGTTTGCTACTTTCAGACAGCATCTTCATCATCATCATCGTCTTCATCACCTCATCTGTCAGAGTCCAGCTGATGCTCCTGGGATTCTCCATTGAGTGCCTACTTCCTCCTGTATAAACTAATCATAATATTTTAGCTAAAACTTTCTCAAGTACCTTTGAAGTTTCAAAGCTAAGCACCATCCAGTCCTCATAATTTGTTCTCATTTCATTTATTCTCAACAACCTCTTTTTCTGATAGCTTAGAAAAAAGAGATTCTTTGACTCTTTCACGAAGTAATATTTCATCCTGGAAATCTCTGAAGGTCTGAGGTAGTGATCACAGAAGGAAAAAAAAATCTTTTCTTGTACCAGCTCCTTTTATATGGTGACTGTTGTTTACTTTTTCTGACAAGGTTGCCGACTCCAATGTATATGAAAGAGGATTTGTTACTGGTTTTCCCTCAACTTTTTTTTAGTGTGCCTTTAATGTTGCTCTGTTTTGATTTATTTAAGTTCACAGTCCCTTGTGTATTCTTTATATGACACAGCTCTTCAAGGTCTGCTTTCAAGCAGCTGTTTTGCCACTTAGCTATGAATGCTTACATTTTCTTTTTTCTCAGCTGCTTTGTGCTGGGTAGTAGACATGTTTTTACTTACATAAATTATTTTAAGTTTCTAAGAAATGCAGTGGTCTGAATGAGATTGCTTTAGATAGCATATGTTTATCTGTGCAGGTACTTGTGACTCTTGCTTGATATTTGCAGATATGAGATTAATTTAAAATGTTCTTAGTTCCTGAAAAAGTAATGAGATACTTCGTAAATATCAAGAAGACCACAAGGATATCATTAAAAGCTTATGTGTCTGTTGTGGTTACGGTTATTTTCTTCTCAGTAGCTGTTGCGTGGCTGCATTTTGGATTTGTGGTGGAAAAAGTGTTGATAACATTCTTCACATAGCTGTGCAGTTACTGTGGCAAAGAATGGAATAGGGGACCTCATGAAGTACCTTGTAGCTCTGCATTTCAACTCTCAGCTGGTCCTGTCAGCTTGAACTTGAGGAATTCCAGTCTCAGTGGTGCAAAGCTGAGGCTGTAGAGCCAATCCTGATCAGGATAGGGGAATGTTAAGGTGTAGGAGAGAAGCTGCCCATTTTGAGCAGGAGTAACTGTGAGGGTTCAGCTGCTCATGTGTAGACTGACTGCATCATTGCTTTATTAGGATTATAGGTAGCAATAGGAATGCTTGAATACAAAAAAATAATACATTTTTAGTGCATCTATTATAGGAGGACATCACTTTCTCTTCTAAAAATATGATTTTGCAAATAAAAGAAAAGCTTTGAGATAATAATGCATCCGAGATTTCTTTCTTGTTGATATGGTATTTTTTTTATACTTACGGTTTTTATATACTTTTAGATAAGAAATTCTTACGTTTCTGCTCAAAGAAAATAACCTTTTTTTTCTTATGAAGTTTATTAACTAGAAAACCTAGACATTTGATCTTACTAATTATCTGGAAGTGGTTGGATTTTACCTTCCTCAGAGAAGTATCTTGAAAATTACTGCAGATAAAGGGGCAAACCTGACATAAATTTAGCAGGTGTGTCATCTGTAGGCCTGTATACTTTTTAAATCACCATTTTGTTTTGTTTTCTCTCAGGAAAGGAGACAGAGAAAGCCAAAGATCGGTGTGAAAAAGCCACTATGAAACTTCATATGTTGCATAACCAGTATGTGTTGGCACTGAAAGGAGCACAATTACATCAGCACCAATATTATGATACTACACTTCCTCTGTTACTTGATTCACTGCAGAAGATGCAAGAAGAAATGATTAAAGCCCTGTAAGATGTATTCTTAAATATTTCTAACTTGTAAAATTTCTTTGTGTAGTATTCTAATTAATTTATAAGAATAGTTGAAAATAAGAAACTGTGATTAATTACTTATGTATCAGGGGATAACAGTTGAAAAAAGTCTATCCAATTGATACATACAGTAGTTGTGAGTGCTCACTTAAGCCTATGAACAAGACACCATCTTCTTATAAGTTCTTACAGATTGACTGCGGTGTTTACAATTGAGCTCATGATTTTTCCTTCAGTTTATAGACTATAGCAAGTTTGTTGCCTCTCTGGTAGTCATTATTATGAAATTCCACCAGCAACAAATTTGGTTTAAACTGCCCAACTGTCTTGAAGGTGATTGTGGAGGAGCTACAATCAGATGCATAGTTAATGGTATGGGTGGGAGGATTAACAGAATTATGTAAACTTGATCTCTCTGTAAGGAGTCTCCCCTTAAAAATACTATAACCTCTTTCCTAAAAGATCATTCTTACATCATTACAGAGTACATGCAAAGTGATGATATCTGAGAACAGATAGTGAGGACTTTCAGCCCTCCTTTCTGGTTTGTAACCACCATGCTGCCTCCTTGTCTTAGCTTAAAAAAGGGGTGGTTAGCTTTTTATGTAAGTTTTTAATTTAGATGTGAAACACTCTTTTTTAGTTCATTGTCTTACCTATTCTGAATTCAGCATTTGTCTTGATTTCAGTGCACAGGAACTGAGGGAGAGTTGGAGATTCCACACTTTATATGGTGCAGGCATCATTAGCTTCCCTGTGCAGTAACATTTTAATTTTTTTGCTTCAGGTGCTGGTATTGAAGTAAAGCTTTGTAGTACTCCCTGTTTGGTCCTTTTAATTTTATATGTAAGATCACAAAAGGCTACAGTTAAATATGTGTGCTCTAATTCAGGTGATTGTTGTAGAATCACAAGCCATAATAATTAACTGAGGAAATTTATGATGGAACAGGAGCTTATTGAAACTTACCTTTACTCTTCCTGGAGTAAAAACCTGTAGAAAGTACTTTTTTCACTACATAGACTTTTTTGTGAGTTCTGAATGTATTGGAAAATGATTCTATTATAATAACTTTTTTTTGGTGCACATATAGAGATGCTGATTTCAGGTGTAGAGCTTAGTGTGACAACCTCTGTGAAACAAAATTTCCTCAATAACCCAAATTTTGCAGGTAAATTAGGTTTTTAGACCTAATAGATTATTATTGCTGATGATATATTTCCTCTTTTTTGTCATTGTAATTGATATAGATTCTCTAAGATATGGCACTGCTATTGTTGATGTTTACCTATCTTTTCATCACACTCCATGAAGTACTTTCTGGAACTTTTTCACACATTATATTCTCAGAAAAAGACAAGATTTAATGCCTTCTCTTGCCTGTTTTCTGCTCAGAATTAGTGCACTGAAAAAATCCTATCACACCATTCTTTTTTTTTACAGAGCAAACACAACTTGAGATCTTCTCCAGAAAAAATGCATTTACACTTTTTCCTCTGCATATTTGGCTAGACAAAATTCATCATTGTTTTTTGGGTGGCCACCATGCTTCAGATCCTGGCAAACGAACAAGTTTATCAGAGATAAAAATGAAATAGGAAATAATTATGTAGGTACATGATGAAGGAAAACTAAAAGTTAAGGAGAATAGGAGGGTGTTCTGAGTATGTGTCATTGGATGCTATTAAGAGTAGTGTCACAATACCACCTCTTCCTTTACCATTCCTTTTCCACTGGTTTTTCCCACTCTTGGAAGCAGATGAAGACAAGGCTGGGTGGCTTGTATTTTCTCACAGCAACTTCTTGGTTAATTTTCTCTCCTCCTGTAAATATATGCTTATTTGTGATTTATGCCTATTTTTGTCTGAATGATGAATAATGTATATAAAAAAACGTTATAACAAGATGGAAAGCCAGTGTTGAAAGGAAATGAACACATTTCTGTAAATCATTTTGCTTTATGCCAGAATATATTTTGCCATGAAACATGAAAATCTTCAGTGTTATAAATTGGTAATGTGATGATTGGCTCTCACAATTAAGAGATTAATATTGTGTGTATGTTAGGAGAAGTTTTTGTTGATGTATGGTTATGTTATAGTAGTTTGTTTGGACACCCTCTGTTCTCCCCATAGTCCCCTTTTCCTCCCTGTATTGTTGCCATTGGACAGGTTGTCAGAGTCATGTGGATGGAGGGTGTGTACTTGTGCCCCTTGTATAGTGCCTTTGGGAATGAAAAAGCTTGTTGCTAGGGGGCATGGCATGACAACGTATGACCTCCAGTCAGGTTACAAGAAAGCAGTCTCCACCAGTAGATGGTGAAGAAGAGTTGACAGACAGACTTTGGGAGGGGCCAGGGTTGGCTGATGGGACCTCCAGGGGTATAAAAGGTGGAGCAGGCATTTTGAGGATGAGCCTCTGGCAATTGATGATGCTCCCAGCGCTGCCCTTTTTCCTGATTCAGTCCTTTGTTGTGTTTGTTGAAGTTTAAAAAACCTTTGAAATTTTAACGTGAGTGGTTGTTTCTCACTTTCAGTGTAGGTTATAAGAAGCGTGGCAAGTCCTGTGTGAAGAAGAGCATCATCGCTGCACTATATACATTCCCTTTCCTTGTAATCTCTCCAGTTTTTAGTTTAGCTATGCTGTGTGTTGGTGCACTGAAATCAACAGAAGGAGTGTGGTCTTAAGAGACTTTAGCCAGCCTAAGCCTATAGAGGAAAGTCCTCAGATGATGCGTTGTTTCTTTAAATAATGTCATACTTTTTCCTTTTTAGCCAGCTGGAGCAAGACTTTGTCAGAGCAACAAATAGAAAATTTGAAGCATCTTCAATGCCATCTATGCCTTCAGTGCCATATTATACACTAGACTTTTTTTTCCTTTCTAGAAAAGGGATTTTGGATGAGTATAGTGAGATCACCAGTCTTGTAACAGAAGAGATTGTGAATGTCCATAAAGAGATCCAGACCTCGGTGGAACAGATAGACCCTAACTCTGAGTATAATGACTTCATAGATACTCACAGGTAAGCATGTTTATCTCATGTTTCTTCTTGAGAAAACCCTGCATTAAACTGCAACTGTTTAAGTGCTCAGAGGAATTTGTTTCTGTTTGATTCCTTTTACCTTGTTTCTTGTAAAACTTCATCCTCATTTGAAAATTGTTTTACTTTGCACATACAGAAAGCTGGCTGAACAGTCTGTTTGGCTGGTTTTAGAAAAACAAATTTCCAGTTATATGAGAATAGCCAGGACTTTGATACTGACAGCAGACTACACATTACAGTCTAGACTCAATGTGAGCCAGTTTGCTGTTTATTTGGATGCAGTTTGCATTCTGGGCTAAACTTGTTCTAGTTTAAAGTCAACTCTAGATATGTTTGTACTCGGCAGTTATTGCAGGTTGAGACTTCAGAGCATGCAGATAACACATGCTCTGCGTGTATTAAAAAGTGTATTTCCCATTTACTGAACTATTACTCTGTTTTACTGTATGAAAAAATAGCTCTGAGACTTCTTTCATTTTCTTTTTGTTACGGTTATGTGTGAATTCATGGTCATCGTGTGCAGGTTTGTGATGGAAGCAGATAACAGGCACCCATTCACATTGGTAGTCTTTGAGAATCTTGATTTTGCTGTGAACTTCATTCAAAGAACAGTGTGTTTTATCTCATGAGATTTTAGAATTATGTTTTTTTTACAGGAAAAAGAATTTGTATCCAATTGCTATCGATCCTTATATGTCATATATAATTTTAACTATAATCTAGTTAATTAAATACTTCAAAACCTAATGATTTGCTCTATGATCCACTCAAAGATACATGTTGATTTTTAAATTATAACAATTATTTACTAAATTAGGTCATCAGAAGTTGTTGAACAAGAAATAGAGTTTGATACGTCTTTACTAGAAGAAAATGAAAACCTTCAGGCTAATGAGATCATGTGGAATAATTTAACAGCAGAAAGTTTGCAAGTCATGTAAGTCTCTACAAATCTTTCATCCTTTGGAAATGCTATTCTGTGTTATATCTATGCTCACTTAGATCCCTGCATGGCTGTGTCTCCATTTTTAAGGTCCAATTTCTATGTGTTGTATTTTCAGGCTACAGACTCTTTCCCATGCTGGTTGTACTGTTCTTTGCACAAAATCCTTCTCCTTAGTCTCCTCAAAAACTTGTCCTTATTTTCAAAGTATGCAATTCTTTGTGCCAGTTAACAAAATGCCCCAAATCTATGATGAGTCCTCCTTGGGAAGGTGCTGGTTCATTTCCCCAAAAGTGTTTCCACATTCACTACCCTAGAAAAAGCAGCAAAATATTTTGATGAAACCACTGAGTAGAGTTATGTGGTCAGTGATTTAAATCACCATGTAGAAAATTTTAATGAATAAATTTATCTTGTTTTTTAAGTGTTTGCTTTTGTTTTCTAAAGGAGATTGTTATTCATTATTGTAACCTTTAGAGTACATTAACTTAGTAGCACAGATGTAGCAGTTGTATAGTGTTTCACAGTTTTTAGCTATTCAGGGTGATGAACTAACTCTCTGTGTTTTGTTAATATATGGCCTAGTTAAATATTTTCCTTACTTTTACCAAGCTCACCTTTAATCATTTGTTATGGGGAATGAATCAACTGCTGAGAGTATTATGTTTGTGTATTATTGGCCTTAATTTTTGACATAAAATTGTCCTGGGGGTCATCTGTGAGATTGCAACTGTTAATCATGTTTTAAAAATGGGAAATTTAGAATTTCATTGGTTGATATTTTTGCTGTGTCTACTGTATTTCAGTTCACGTGAGACTTATTTGAAATATTTTCTCCTTAGAAAGTAAAACTGATGCAAATAAGACATCAATGACATATTGTGGGAACTTTTACATTTAGTTTCTTTTCTTTAATTTCACTTCCTTAATCAAACTATGATCCTTATTTTTTGTAGGCTTTTCTGAAAACCAAAATTAGTGTGAAGTATTTTCAAATGTAAACATATAGCAGTGTCTTCTGCAGGTTACTCTCATCCCCGTGTTTTCTCAACATGACAGAAACTCGGGATTTTATTAATTCCTTTTAAAGGCTGTTAATCATCCTCTCTTTTTTTTTCTGTATAATTTGATTACTTTCTGTATATCTATTCCCTTGGTAAGTACTGAAATATTTTTTTAATATGAAGTATCTGCCTTCTTAGTCATGAAGCAGCTTTATCTTATGAAAAGATCCCATGATAATTAAACCCCCCCAATTCCTTTAAACATGCTTCTCTTTTTAATATATTCTGCATCATTGCTATATTGAGATTATTCCTGCCTAAACACAGATGTTGTACATCTTGATGTACTTCAACACAGCAGCACGAAATATATAAATACTGGGCCTCCCTTTTAAATGGAATATTAAAATTTTTCAAAGATTCTGCCTTTGGCTTGCCTTTTGTATCCAACTGTTTAGAAATATGACAGCAGCATATCTAAATAAAAGAGATGAAATCTTGCTTTTCTAATAAACATTTCTGATGAAATATATAATTTTGTTATAAATGTATGTCTGTATATTTACCTACATATATATATATATTCAGTACAATTTTCATAGTATTCTCTTGCAAATCATTCATCATTCATCACTTGAAGTGGTTTTGCAAATTGGAGAAATTTTATGGTGTGGCATTATTTCTGGAACACAAATCAGGTAGCCCTTTTACGTGTTGCTGTCATTAAGGTGTTCACTTTCTGGTATATATTGAGGGTTCTGAGAAAGACAGTTAAACCCTAGAAGGTCAGACCAAAGACAGACACAACTTTCTTCATTCCCATGTTAGACAACAGGGAAAAAGTCTTGAGAGAACAAAACCAGGATGACCATATAATGCTAATTCCTCAGCCTCCCGTAATTTTAATCTCTGAAATATTTTGAGATAAATGTCTTTAATGGACGTGGAGGTAGTTTATAATATCCTTGGGAGTACTTTACTTCTGTGTTCTTTTTCAGTCAGGTTCAGTGTGTAAAAGTATCTGTTGTCCATAGAATTTTCGTCAAGGAATTCCAGAAATTAACTTCCTATTTTGTGAACCTGCTCTTATCTTTTTCTGTTTTATGGCTCTTAAGCTTTTGTTTTGGAAGAGAAGAGGAACAATCTGTTCCTTTCTGCCTATGATAATGTAAATTTCTGTTCAACTTCTGTTCTGTGATCTCTTTTTCAGAGTGATCTTTTAGCTTAATCTGTCCTTTCACAAAGCTTACTCATCCTTTATCCATCTGGTTGTCTTTATTTGAATATTTTCAAGGTTGCTATATTAGTTTTGAGATGAATGACTAGAATTTCACAGGTAATCCAGATAGACAGTTTAGAGGGAGGCCTTCCAAGGTTTCCTGTGTTCTTGCTCTGCTTTGGTTTTAACAAATCCTAGAGAAGCATTCAGTTTGATTTTCTGACCTGAGCAGGTCATCAGGTGTTTTCAGGGAATCATCAACTGTATCTCCAAGATTTCATTTCTGAGTGGTAGTGGTCATTTTAGACCCATGCTCCATTCTCTACATAAGTAAAGCTTTGGATTATTTTTTCCCCACTACATATTTGCCTATTTCCATATGTATTGAAATGAAAGCCCAGGTATGGAGTGTCATAAGGTCCAGAATAATCCTTTTTTATCCTTCACATTCAGCCTTCCCCCTACCTCAAATAACATTATATGATCAGCATTTTTTGTCACTTTTCAAACTGTCCTTTTATTTGGATTATTATGAATATATTAGGGAGTGCAGATTACATATGAAGCTCCACTGTCCCCTGGTACTGTAAAAACTGTTTATTATTATCCTGTTTGTCCTTTTGCTTTTTAATGCAGGTCAGAACCCTTCATTTTTTTTTTTTACAGTTCTTGGTAACTTGGTCTTTACTCATATCTCTTGTTAACTGTGTTTTAGATATCTTGCCTTAAAGCCACTGCAGCCAAAAAACCTGTATTTCTGTCAGCTGTGTATGATGAGAAATTTGCAAGCAAGAGAAGTGTACTATATCATTTATCCATAGTTGATGACTTTTAAAAAGTCAGCTTTACATGATGAAACAATATAAATTTGACTTTTTATCTTCAACATTAAAATCATGGCCTTGGAGCTTTAAAATGCTGCATTACGTTTCTGCAGAGGAGAACTACCTTCAGTATCTACCAAATAAAATAAATGCACATGGCAGATTTATTTCACAAACATTTAAAACATTCAAAGACTTATATTGATTTATAATCAATAATATTTAGTTGAATCAGCTGTTATTATTGACTATGCAATGGAAAAATGACAGCTTTGCATACATAACTGGTTAATGGTTTTAACAACCTATATTTTAAGGGAGCATAATGAGAAAACTGGTTTTTACATTTTAAGGTGAGCTTATATTTATGAATAAAATTTTGACAAAGGGAGGTAGTTAAAAGTCAGTGTTGACTAGCTAACCTTTCTAAGGAATGAGTTATGGTGTCTCCTGATAAATATTCATAGTGTCACTGAATAGTACTGAAAAATTCTGAGAAGTGTAGCAGAATAAAAATTTATGCTTTGAAGAGACGCATTAAAAGCTGAGAGGAAGCAACCTCAGCTAAAGGCTGATCAATGAGCATAGTAATGTCCAATTCTTCTGAAATATGAGTTCTCTAAGATCAAACTTTTAATTGATAGTTGCAGCAGAACAGAGCTTAAAACTAAAGGAATAGGAATGGAAGCTTTCCAGGCAGGGGCATTATGTGATTTTTCAAGTGTTACAGTGATTAACTGTTAAGTCATAGAAACCCTTCTGTAAACTGATTGTATCCATAAGGCATATCCAGCACCACAAGAAAATTCCTTTGGTAAACAAGGGCCAAAATGATACAAGATTGCAGAATTGTCAGCTGATGCATTTGTCAGCTGTTCATTTCAGTTTGAATGAAAGTTATTGTTTAAACAAAGAATAGATATGAAGTGCAAGGAGGCAAGTAGTTTTTGTGTACCTGGTAGCTTCTTTTTCTTTTCTCTAAGATAAATAAAATGTCTCTGAAGTATCTCAGAAGTTTCAGGAAGAACTACATCAACTTAATGTTTTAATCTGATATTGCAACATAAAATATAAAATATAATATTTTTGAAGTGGTGAAATAATAAAGATGTTGTATCTGCATGTATATACTCATTCCTTCTACTGATGAAGTCTTATCAATTTCATTTTAATTTCATGACTGTTGATGCTGGATCATTAGATAAAACATCTGCTTCCTGTAAATCAGTTGTTAAGCAAATACAATGTTGATTAAAATTTTGTTTAGAAAGCTGTTTAAAAAACAGTTAATTTTTTTAAAATTACTTTCTTTAGCAAAGTATTAAAATAAAAAAGTTAGTTGGTAATAAGTTGGAGACCCAGTATAAGAAAACATAGAAAAGTTCAGCATAGAGATTTTGACAGCCTAAAACTGATAAAAATGTATATGAAAAGCAGAGCTGTGATGATGTTACTTTGAGGGAAATGTTTTAAGTATTTATTTTATCTCAAACACATGTGGAAGGTTTGTCTTTTGGGAAATAAATTTTTGTCATTCACTCTATGGCTTTTTTTAGTGGTTCCAGTCTCCTAGCATAGAGTGCATGACTAGGTACAGATCATATATAATCAACATTGTATAAAATATATTGGAAGGAGAGGACTGATTCAGTGTTTAGAATGAAATAACTCAGTTTGGTATATATGGACATGTGGCATATGCCTCCTAGGTATTTAGAGAGTTGGGTGTACCACTCCCTGGTCTGGAATGGTTTTGGGCAATAGATCTGTGCAATGGTAATTGCTACATATATTTTGCTTGTGTTCTGCCTTTTACTTCAGTAATTTTATTGAAATTGGGCTTGAAAATACAGGGAAAATAAAATAAGATAGTTAAAGATGTATAGATAAATGACAAAAAGGAAACAAGATGTATATGCTTATTTATCTTTAAGAGATTGTTCTGATTTAACAATCTTGATTGATACACATTTTAGAAGTTGTCATTATGTAAGCCATTTACATACATTCTTTAGAATGCAAATGTTGTGCATTTCATGGAACATTTTTTTGTTATTGGAGTATTTACTAATATAATTATGAAGTGTTCATAATGGTTTTAAAGTGTAATACACCTTCTCTGTTAGTATTGAGTGGTTTTGTACTTTACTTTGAATTAACCATTACCAGAGATTGTAACCTGAAAAGGTTAATCGTAAAGAAAGATACAATCACTATTACAACAGAAAGTGATCATTTGTACTTTTACTATTTCTAGAAATAAATACAACCCAGCTACTGATTCTGTGTATTTATTTAACACATGTTTTATGAGTCAGAAGGCTTTTGTCTTTCTTAAAGCATCTCATAAATTAGCAATGTATTAGGAAGGCATTAATTCATGGAACTCATCACATATTCTGGAAAAAATGTTTTCTTGGTAGGAGAACCTGCAGACAAGAGATCATTCTGTAACCTAGTGTGTATACAGAGGCTCACACAGAATCTCTAACAATACAGATTAGCAATGTGAAGGTCCAGCCACACAAAAAAAGAACTATCACTAAACACTGAGTAACATAATCTAGAAAATAGTGCTTTTTTACATCTTCAGGAAAAAGATTACAATGTTCCCAGATATATAGAGTTTATGCATTCACAGGCTGGGTTTCTGAAATCTGTTTACAGGTTAAAAACAGTAATAGAAGAACTGATGCAAACGCAGCAAACCCTTCTGAGCAAAGAGGAACTTGTTTTGGAACTAGAGAAAAAAATAGAAGAGTCATCTAAGACATGTGAAAAGAAATCTGAGTAAGTTGAAATTTAAATTTCAAAATACAATAGTTTGAAGGGGAAAAATGTCTATAATGCAATTCCTAAAACTTAAGTAAGAAATAACTTTCACTAATCTTGTTCTGCTTTGTGTTTAGCAATTACTGTGAAAAACAATGGGAAGTTAGTTTCTTGTCTCTGAAATAAAACTTGCCCACTGCAGACCCCAACTCACCGAAGAACTGTGCAGCTCCATAAGTTTAATATAATTGCCATGGTTTGGCAAGAGCTTTTGGCTCAAGAGCTGGACCTTTCATTAATTCAATTCAGCTTGCTCAAAGAAGATGAGTGAGTTCAGTTGCCTCTCTGTTTGGCAGAATTCCTTGTGGAGGTTTAATTCTGTGAAAGGCTTTCAGAGTCTTGTGCAAGACTTTCTTATGCAGTAATATGTTTGCATCTTGTCAGGTAAAGTTCATTCTTTGCATTTCCTTTACAGAAGTGTAAATGTAAAGTATGTAAATCTCATACCCTGTAGTACTGCATAGTAAATAACAAAGGTGAGACATTAGTGAGTGTTTTAGTGCACCATAAATAAAACATTATTATGAAGAATCATTCCTGGGCAACATCTTTAGGTATTTAGTTCTTCTACCTTTGGTTAGAAAAAATATTTACATACTCTTCTAAACTGATGTCGGTTCAACAGATAAAGAAACCTTTTGTCTGTAGTGATATTTTTCTGATCCTTGTTGCAATCAGTCTTAATCTTACTAATTTGGTCATAAATATTTGTTTACAGTAGCAGTAGTGAATTGGAATGCAAGTCCTTTAGGTAATCCTTCATTTACTGAAAGAGTCTTGATGCTCTTTGTTGATGGAACTTTTTCATATGAAACATTGTATCACATTGTTCCATCACATGAAACATTTAATTCTCGTACAAAACTTTATATATCTGTTGTCAGTGTTTCAAATAGATATTTTATGTCCTTTCTGTGGTGAAGTTCACATGCACTCACAGTGTGTTTTCCAATTTTTGGTTCTTGACCTGTCTTCTTTGCTGTATGCTACTTAAAGGATAAACTATAATTGAACTAGCTGAGATTAATGGGTGTTGTTTGGGTTTTTTCCCCTCAGTATTGTTTTGTTACCAGTTATCACCCCCTGAAAATAGTTTAGACCCTCACTGTGTTTCTTACTGTGTGAAGGCTTCTCTGACTGATCCTTTAGCAGATGTTTGTGATGTTGAGAAGATGATTTCAGTTCAAATTGCACCAGTACCTGTTTCTCTTATTAAAAGGCAGGGAATCTGGCTTAGATGTCAAGCTGTACAAGTCATCCTTGTTCTGATTTGTCATTGATCATGCCTGCCTCCAACAAACTCCCTTTTCACCTTTTAGCTGCAGTGCAGAGTTGATCAGGATGTTTCAGGATGTTTACTGTCCCCAGAATATCTTGTCCAACTGTAGCATTGGGTTTAATAATGACTGCATAAGGTCATACCTTAAGGCAATGTCTTGGTACTATTATCCCCACACTAATATCCCTTTCCATCTTCAAATGATGATATCACCTTCAACACAGAAAATGTTTTAATTGTATTTTATTTATATATGTATATGTCAAGCATACCCGCTGCCCTTAAAAAATATAGCATATTGAATATTTAGGTTTTGGTTTAGTACACCTTTTTACCACTTTCTCACATGTAGCTGTGATCTGCGGGGATCCTTCATAAAAGATGTCACTCTGTGAAGTTGCTTGTAGCTATTACTAGCAATAAGAACTTTGCAGTTTGCACTCATGCAAGCCACAGGCGAATTATTTTATAGATCTGATTCCTCATGCATGACTGGAGTGGCAAGCACTGAAGGTTGGATTTGGGAAATGAAATCATTGTAATCCATTTTGCTGCAGTTCAGAAAGAGACTAGCTTATGAGCGACTTTTCAGGGTATTTTTATGTTGTGTTATTGCTGTATCCTGATTAGTTGAAACCATTCTGTGTTTGGGGATGTTACCCCAGCCAGTGTGTATTCACCTAAAGCCTTGCTGATGGTTGAAACCTGTTATTTTCACATGGTGATGTCCTTTTTCTCTCATAAAGGAGACCAGATGAAAACACATTATCTTTAGGATAACTTCAGAATAGTTGTTCATTTGCTTCTCTGGTGCTTTTAAATATGTGCAAGTCCATGCCAAATCTCAGTTTCAGATTTGAGAATTGTGTCTGCATACCTCACACTTACCGTTTTTGGATGAACAATCATTTTCCTGATAGTGAGGAGTTTTGCTTATTACTGACTTGATATAATATTCCCCTGTATCAATACTATTTGTATCTTTTCCTGCCAAAGAGGATTTTATGACAGGTGGTTCCCCTGTTATTTGGAACCCATTTGAGTACCCATTTGGCTGAGCATCACTTTGTGAAGGATCAATCCCTGCATGAACTACTTTTGCCTTTCTTTTTTTCTTCAAGGGTAGGGCTTGCAGGAGGGCTTGTCTTCAAGGGGTTATCCTGAAGATACAGAGTAACACAATACTGAGATTTTTCTTTATATGGTCCTCATTCTTCATAGTTCTGGTCCATTCACCTCCTTCATCTGTTCTTGTAGGCTGGTATTCAGAGTGGTATTCAGAGAAGAATTATAAAAATAAGGTGAAGATGAAAAGTTGCTTTTAGCTTCTCATAAAGATACGTTTATTTAGCTTCATAAGACAGTTATACCCCAGCCCAGAAATACTTACAGTGCAGAGGAAAAACCAGATACCTCTTATGTGATGCCATATGAATTTATACTGGATGTGAGGGGAGTTTAATATTGCAAATTATTACTGCAACAACTACACTGATTGGAGTGAATTTCTCATCACTTCAAATCATTATCTAAAATTTACTTATTCTCTAAAGGAGGGGGAACCCCAGTGTTTATCAATTCAGTCAAAAGTGGATGAAAGCAGGAGTTCTACGTATATATATTAAACATTATTTTTTGTGATAGAGAGAGAGAATGAGTGTTTGCTTTTATTACCATGTTGCTTTGAAAATTTTCTAGAATTGCTTCATCTTTGAACAAATGATTATGTTGAAGAATTGTCATGCTTTCTTCTCCCCAGATTTTATGAAGCAAATAGACTATTTTGATTCATGTACATTGTTAAATTTTTATTTTTCTTTGCAGTATTGTACTCTTGCTGAGCCAAAAGCAAGCACTTGAAGAACTTAAGCAAACAGTCCAGCAATTAAGATGCTCTGAGGCAAAATTTGCAGCCCAGAAAGAACTACTGGAACAGAAAGTTCAAGAGAATGATGGGAAAGAGCCACCACCTGTAGTGAATTACGAAGAAGATGCCAGATCAGTGACTTCTATAGTAAGTTTTACATCTGTTTTACTGAATTGTGTAGCCCTGCTATTGTACTTCAGACCTGGGATCAGAGTATCAAGCTACTCACTGAGGTGATTTAAAGTGAATGGGCTTCACTTTGCATTTCTGGGTACTTGTTTGGACGAGAAGTTCAGTTGCATGATATTTTTTCTTTTTAAGTGGCAGTAGCTCATAACAATCTGTGTGTGGGGACTTGGATTCATCTTCTCTACACTTGATGCTTAGATTTTCATTATACTGTTTAACAAAGAAAAGTCTTAACCCTTACATGGATTTAGTATATGTGACTGAGTAGCTATTGGTAATTTCCTTGGCTTTGTTGAAGAAATAAATTTACAGTTTTAGGTAGAAAACGAACAGCAAAAGCTCTTGGAATTGCTGCAATTGTTATGTAATTGAGAAAAATTAATGTTATGTACTGTAATTACTCTTTTCTCAAACAGAAATGAACATTGGTTTCTTTACAACTTATTTTTAAATGTTTACATGCTCTTAATAATTAAAAGGGTTTTTTTTGGTCTGATGAGACCTCATATAGTTTAAATAAGTACCTTACTTTGCTAATATTTTGTGTGACTTCCTTTTCTCAGTTGTGTGCATCTATATGCAGAGTTTGTAGGCCAAATAAAAAAGCAAACAGTACCTGTTTACTAAAGGGGCAAACAGTTTTTGCCTTTGTGGATTAGTTTTGACATGTTGGAGATATTTGTGACTTTTTTTCTTTGAGGTTTAGCCTCACATTCTTTTTGGCCCGTGGGGCAGTAGCTCTGTGAAATGATAATTAAATAGTTGTTTCTGAGGGGAGAGCTGTTTTTCTTCCTCTGTCTCTTTGTGGAACTGTTTGATTCCCATTCTACAATTATACTTGATTGTCACATTCTCTTTCTCCACTGCTGTTTAATATTTACAAGGCACTATGAGATGGTTCTCATTTACACTAGTGCAAAACATTATTTTACAAAGCTTGTATGCTTGTCGTGACCTAGAAGGAGTTTAAAAAAGTACAAAAAGATGAAGAGAAAGGAAGGATCAGGATAATGATTGCAGAAGATTAGGAGGCTTGGAGTCTTTTTGGTGCAGGCTATCTTGTTAGTTACTTAATATCATATCCTGTAGTAGTGTTAGTGATTAGTGTCTCCTAGTATTAGTTGAGGTGATGAGTCTAGTCATAAGAGTGGTACTCTTCTCCTTCAGCTCAAGGTTGCTCAAGTCTGCTTTCTGGTGTCTAAACCTCTGTTTCAGTGAGTGGGAGAAAATAATCCTCTGTGCTGAGCACAGGCCTACACAGGGCCAACAGGACAGAGACACATCAGCTCCATCACTGCCAGCACTGTGTCACCTCCAGTGTCACCTTCAAGGTGAGGGGGCTCATCACCTCCATTGCAGCCACTGATGGGCCCACAGTGCGCCAGGGCAGATGGCACAGTGTGGCTGGTTCTGTGCTCAGGGCATGGTGGCCTCTGCAGGAGGGCAGGGGAAGGGGGAACAGAGCCATAGGATGGTTTGGGTTGGAAGACACTTCCAAGATTGCCTAGTTCCAAACCCTTTCAACACCTTCCACTACAGCAGGATGCACCATTTACAAAATCTTGCCACTTTAACTCAATGCAAGGTTGCAGAGAAAAGCCATGAGAGCAATTAGGAAGAGGCCTAATGATGAGAGGCAATCTGGTCAGCTTCTTAGGGAGAAGGTAAAACAGATTCAGGAAGCTGGTACAAAAGGAGGCAGAAATATTTAACCCACTAAGGTGTAACCTGAAATAGAGGATAATGTTGGTTTTTGTTTTATTTTTTAAACCAGTAGGTAAAATTTTGTCAAGTTAAGGCAACTTGAAAAAATAAAGCAGGTATGCATTTGTATGCCAGAGATAATGTTAACATTCATTTTTAACGTGGATTGTGTACTTTAAGTAACTTGCTCTAGTTTATGCAGTTCTGTCTGGCCTGTGTTATCTGAGAGTTTGGAGTGCCTTCACCATTTATGAAAATAATGCATGTTATTCAAGCTACCTTGCAGAGAGGACCTGTCATGAAGTGTGATGTGTTAAGGTCCATCTGAAGAATAAATTGTGCAGAATTACCACTTTCCTTGCTTCTTCAAGGCAAAGCTTGCCACTCTTGGACATGCACTCTTTTTGGGTGCCAGATGTGGAAGTCCTTATCTTGTACAGGAGACTGACTGGGACTGAAAACAGGGTTAACTGTGAAAGCAGACATGTTTATTTGCACAGCTAAGTCAAGTTCAGCATTTACATGTACAGGATACAACATTTACACGCAGGCTATTGGCACTGAGGCTGCCTTGGGATCAGCACATGTTGCCCTAGAAAGGAGATGGTCGTGATCTACTGCAGCCTGCACTGGATCCTGTTCATTCTGCTGCTCATGCTATTTTTTCCCTTTGGACCTGAAGGAGCTCCTGCACCTAGTAAGGAATTCTACCAGCTTTAGACTTGAAAAAAGACAGGAGCTAAGCATGCCTGATGGTGTTGATATTGTCCTTGCTTTCTGAGAAGGGATTTGAGGTGATCGTTAAATGATTTGATGCCTGTGATGTTGTATAAGTCCTTACACCTGAGCTACACTAAGTAGAAGTGCTGAGAGGTAGTGCAGACTCTGGGGCATTTTTTCTCTCATACAGCCTGTTCCCCAGCTGGTTGCTCCAGTGAGCCAGAAGTAGTCAGGCCTGTTGTCTCTGCACATGAGGGGACTGCTGCTGTCACCCTGCAATGGAGCAGAGAGGATTAAGGTGATGTTGGGTGGCCACTGTCAGTAGTGGGGGCGTCTCCTCTCCCACAGCTTGTGCCAGAGCTGTGTTCCCGACAGAGTAAGACTCTACTCAGGTGCTGGAACTTCTCCTCTTTTAGACTAAGACCGGTTCCCCTTATATCACTGTCTGCCAGCATGAAGAGTCAGCCTCCATCTTTCTTATGAGCTTCCATTAAGTACTTAAGGGCTTCAGTGAGATCTTCCTGGAGATCTTCCTTTCCTTCTCCAGGCTGAACAACTCCTCTCTCAGCCTCTTGTCATAGGAGTGGTGCTCCAGCACTATGATCAGTTTAGTGGCTTTCCTCTGGGATTGTGCCATCTCTTTCTTGTCTTGAAGACCCCAGACCTGGGTGCAGTTTTCAAGGTGGAATCTCACAGGGGCAGAGTAGAAGGAAATAGTCGCCTCCATCATCCTGCTGCTCATGGTGCTTTGAGTGTAGCCCAGGATGTGGTTGACCCTTTGGGCTGCAAATGGATGATGACAGCTGACTTTTGTATACCAGCACCCCGGAGTCCCTCTCTGCAGGGTTGCTCTTAATGTGTTCTTCTTTCCTTCAGTCTCTGCTTACGTTTGGCATCACCCCTGACCTGGCAGTCTTGACTATATCTCAAGATGGAAAAATAATGCTCTGATGGGTTGTTTCTGTAAATAAACTTAGTGGTGATTTTTAAAATGGGATTTATTTTTTTTTTAGTAAAACTCCTTAAAAATATAAGGCTGTAAAATATCAGAAACTAAATGTTCTTGCTGCTGATTGCTCATCCTAGTTTCATTCAAGAGGATGACTGTTTCTTCAGCTATAAATTAGTTTTCTCCTCTTTTTCTGAGAGCAGTTCATCTAAATGTTACTCTGATACACTCGAATATAATTATTTATTATTGTTCAGAAATTAATTGTAAACACTTGTTTTGCAAGTTTTTTTTTCCTAAGGATTAGAAAATCCATATGAAGTAAATTTTCATGTCCTCAAGTCACAAGTAATTTTTTTGTTTTGTAATTTAAAATATAAAAGAGGGATATGCAAAGCAATTTTGTTTCATATCTCCTAAGTATTTATATCATATAAATAGAGTCAATTTCATGGTGGAATAGTTTGCAAATTGTTTTCTTTCCCTTCTTTTACATTAGGTAACTCTATAATAGAATACTAACACAGAGTGAAATTCTGAAATGCTGTTAGATATGTTTTTATAGACAGTATAATGTTATGTGAGTGTTTTTACTTAGTTTCCTTGTTCTTTTTTGCCTCTATTAAATGTAGGAAGTTTTGTATTGTGTTAGTGTCTCCCATATGGTTTGCTTCAGTCAATATATTTTTTGAAGTATATTTGCTGTGTATTGGTAGTCATGTACTCATTTAAGGAAAAAAGGAAATTGTCAAACCATTCTCTTTTTTTCAATCAGGATATAACATGGAGTGAAATAAAAATTTCTGAACATTGCATTTAACAGTTTTATCATTGTATATGGAAAAATGAAACATCTTATTGTTACTAGCAATTATACTTTTCTACTGACTTATCCATGCAAGACAGAGATAATTATAATGCTGACAGCACTAGAAGTTTAAAATCTTATTTTTTAGCCCCTTAGAGTTATGCTTTTATGCCATTCACTATGTTAATGGGAGATATATAGTTCACATTTTTTTTCTCTACTTTAAGTATGAAGATACTATAAAAAAACTGGTTATTCCATGTAAATAGATATATTTTGACAAAAATTCAGTAGTATCCAAAGTTTTATGTATTACGTCACTTCATAAAATTTAACTGGAAGCTACTTGAGCTAACTTTCACATTTAGGTGTTCAGTCAGTGGATGTATGGCCTGTCATTTGTCTTGAGTTACGTAGGGTGTATTTTTGCTGTTGATGTGATCATCAAAGCATGGCAGTAGTCCATGGTAATTCAAATGAAGAAAACAACAGCAACAAAACTTTTATATGTCTGATGATCAGATTAGAAATAAAAACATCATTAATTTTTGAATATTGCAGTACCAGCTAAACATTTACTCAGGTAATTACATACAATTATGATAATTTGCATTTCATGGTGAAGCTTTAAACTTACAACATCAGTATTGCCTTGGAAATTGTTACTGGATTGGGAGTCTTCAGGGAGTTCTTAAACCAGGCAATAAATTCAGTTAATATAAAATAGTAATTAATTTTGTTTAGCAATCAAATAGTGAAATCTCTGTACCACTTTAACATATCTTTTCCTTTTTCCATACATGATAAAAAAAATTATGAAGGCATAAACTCATGACTTTTAAGAACATGTGTTTGAAATTACATACTGTTCTCACTGTAGAAGTGTTTTGTAGATTTATTTTGCATACTGCAGCATTTTCCTGGACCTGGTTGACAAAACTGAGACTTGGTGTGCAAGCTCTGCAACACTTGAGAGACTTGTCAGCAGGTGGAGCTCCATGCCAGAAGACTAGTTATGACTGAATAAGCCAAAGTGGTTAGCATGAACTCGGGAGAGATAGCCAGGGCAGAAGCAAGCTGAAACACCATGGTACAGCCATTGGGAGGTTGTAATGCCTTGTGCTAGTAGAGTTCCAGGCTTAAAACTGTACACAGTAGAAAATGGTTTTATTTGTTCTAGCATAATACTTGAAAAAAACCCACAGAAGTTCAGCTCGTATCTAATCACTTTTGTTGTTTGTTATTCCTTTTTAAAAGACTTCAGAGAGCTTATCCTTAATGATTGCCTTAAAAATAAGTCAGCTTTTAGTGAAGGTTATGGTAATTAAAAAATTAGATCTCAGTCATTACACAAGGAAAAAAAAAACCTAAATACATGAAACAGAGCTGAAGTGCTACTTTACTTGTTTGTAAATTATTCTACCTAATATGAATGTTTTATCTTTTCATCCTTGCTTTCTAGAATCCAAGACTTGGTCCTCTAATTAGTATGATCAGTAAACCAATAGCCAGATTCTTGTTCTGCAGGTTTGTGTTTGAAGAGAATGTGTTCAGAACTCTCACCAAAATAATAATTGACAAATTTAATCAATTTGTATGTTTTGATTTTTTCACTGTCAGTTACACAGATGTGAGAGAGGCTTTGCAGGAGTTTGTGATTTCATTAAAGATGCTTCATTGCATACATTTTTGATGTTGGATCACAAGGTCCTGAAACATAATCTCCTGAGAGAACTACGACACTCTTGGAGGTTCCTTTTCCCCTGCTGTGTCAGACTATGCAGGTTCTTTATTTTGAAACAGATGCAAGGAAGTGATTGCCTTCTGAGACAGGCCATTGCAGCAATTGCAGAAAGTGTAACAGTAGAGATAAATTTGACATTTTTCTTACTGATTCAGGAGATACATTCTTATGCTCTGTAATGCATCACCAAACATCTCCCTTATCTGTCTGTGTAAGTAATTCTCTACTGATTTGAGGCTCATTACATTTATATAAAACTAAGATTGTATTAGAGCATGGTAGGGGAGCCCTTCACAGTAATTTGATTTATATATTTATAAATCTTGTACACTTCCACCATGTTATTGCAAAATCTTAACTATGTTGTTAATAGACCCAGGGCCACAGTTAGTCTGTACAGCATTGGTATCCTTTTCTTTTCTTTTATTTTAGTCTCTGCTGAGGAAACGCTGCCAGTACAGTCATGCTGTAGAAATTTTTGCCTATTTATTTATTAAAGACCTGGAAATAAACAGTTTTATTTGGTGGCTTCCTAGACAGCTGAAGTTCAGTTTTGTTTATGGCCACTTTCCAAACTTGCTGGCTTGGACCTGTGCTTCTGGCTTACAGCCAGAATTTGACATGGATCAAAAGTGCCCCAAATGTCAGATGCTGTTAAGAAGTGTGAAGAAGATGAATTCTCTCCTAGTGAATATGTTCTAGCTTATTTTTTAAATCCTAACTGCTGATGGACATATATGAGAGGAAGAACAATACAAAAGGAGATAATAAGGTAGTAGAGCAGATAAAATCAGTCATGCTTTGTTCCACTGACTGTTCAGAATTTACAGGATAAGAGGTCAGTGGAGCTGTCAAGACTCTTGCCATTGAACATGCCTAGAGACTTTTGAAGTAAAAGACTGGACTAAGTTTGCACACTAAGGCTCAGAACTTAAGTATTTCTTAAGGTTAGCATATTATCTATCAGAAATTTGTTGAGAAATAACCTGGTCTTGGGGAGAAGTGAAATTAGAAGTATAAGCAAAATTTTTGAGGAATTAAGGGAGGTGGATCATTCACAGAAAGAGGACTCTTTAGAATATTTGAAATGCAGAATTAGTTTACTCTCTCTGTATGAAGGAGAGTTATAAGCACTTGAGATACCTAGACCTCTCTTGAGCTGCCAAAAATATTTCAAGACCTTTAATTCCTTATTTGGGGAAGCAGGCTTCACCATAGTAGTGTTCAGAACTGCATACCCACTGGGAACTTGTTATTTCACTATAAATTTTCTCTGTAGATTAAGAAAGTTTCACACAGGCGTTTCCTTTAGAACAGAAATCACATACTAGTATCCGGCATATGTTTCTCTGTGTGCTGGGAGAAAAGTGGTAATTCTTTGCCAGAATCATCATCATTGTCTTCTTGCATCTTTTTCATAGTGATGGGACCGAATTAATGTGATTGCTCACTTTTCATAGCCTCTAGGCAGTGCACAGGAAGTAATATGATAGAATTTGGCTGCTTTAAATCACTTCTCTGCTTTTCTCTCTTCCTTTTTAAGTGCCTGATTAAAAATACCATTGTCCTTAAAGGCAATTATTATGCTTCTAAAACTCCTAAAATCTGCTGTAAAATAATTATTAGAATTAGGATTTATGTTTTTAATCTAGTGTCACTGGTAGTTTTCTGCCAGATAGAAGTGTATGATTTTATGCTTAGCTTCTGGTTTTTTTCTGCGATGTGGGGAGGTTCTTGCCTGCTACAGACTTGAGAAACCAGAATGCCAATCCGGTTTTCAGACCACTGTCTTTAAGTGCTGTTTTTTTGTTCTCTTTTTTATTTTTTTGGGTTTTACTGTTGGTGCTTTTTAACAGTGGGGTAAGTGAAATAGCATGTTTGAGATAATCCTTTTTTTTTCTTTCTTTTATCATCTAGCAGTCAGATGCAATACATTTCTGGCCAGTTTAGGATCCAGGTGCTTGAACATCAGCACTAATGCCCGATTTTAGATTGCTTAAGGTATCCTGCTTTTGACATGAAGCTGTGACTCAAGTTTGCTGGTCTCATGTAGTTGTCTTGGAAATCTAGGCCATAAAGAGCACTGGATAATAGTTTTCAAACAGGTGAAGCCCTCTTTCCAACAGACATTGAGGCTCTTCCTTGTACGAAACAGTCTTTAATAGTAGGGAAAATTAAAGTTCTTTGTGAGACAGTGGTAGTCACTGTAATCTTGTCAAAAAATTCCAGGATACTTATCTCAATTTCTTTTAAGGGAAGTATAGAAACAGGTAATCAGAAAGTTAATTTCTCTTTGGCTGCTGTGTTAGGGTAACATGAGAAAGTCAGTGACATTTGCATGAAAATAATGACAGATATCCAGGAGTTTCTGAAACTGATGTCCTCATCCTAGAGGAAAGAAAGCTTCCAGTATCACAGCCAAGATATGTGGAAATTTGTAATTCTTGAAAATTATTGAAGGACTTTACTTTTAGAGCACTGTAGGATTTTGTAGACCAAAAGCAGGTTGTTTTCTGGAAGTTACTGCAAGATATTTCTGCAAGAAAAATGATTTCTTAAATCTGATTTTTTGCTGAAGTTTCTGAAGAAAGCAAGATTTGATGGTGTCTAGAAGCTAGAGTATAGATTAGTAAAAGTAGAGGGGAAAAAGGAAAGAAACCAAATACAGGATAGAGTGGCAGAGCCACACGCTGGCAGCTCCAGAGGCAGCAGAGTGTTTAGTCAGGGTCAGAGTGTGCCTAGGAGTCCTACCAGGAGCAAAATGAAAAGATGTCAGGGACAGTGCTGAGGACAAGACTATTGTGTGGGTCCAAAGTCTGTCCAGGACACAGGACCAAACATAGGATTGGAGAAACCTACAGCA
Source organism: Molothrus aeneus (assembly GCF_037042795.1). NCBI lineage: Eukaryota > Metazoa > Chordata > Aves > Passeriformes > Icteridae > Molothrus > Molothrus aeneus. The sequence continues at coordinate 66,257,064 of NC_089680.1, forward strand.
TAATCATGTACGACTCACGCAGGACAAAGGGCTGGAGACAGAGCAGTTGTCAGTATAATTTCATGAGACAATATTTCTGTGAGACTGTGGCTCATCATCATGGGACTGACTTCATCAACACATGTTGCCACTGTGGTAAATTGAATGCTAAATCACAGCATAAATGGTATGATAAAAAAAATATACAATATATATAAGATATATATAATATACAAGAGAAGTATACAAGTAATATACCTGAGCTATATCTGCAATTTTTTGTTTCTGATGTGCCTCAGAATGACTTGTTTTGTTTCTAGATCTTGGCTATGAATACTAAGATGAAATAAAATCACTTATGTATAATATATATATAATATAATATATAATATATAATATATGCTTTATGTATAATACAAACTTCTGTCATTCCCCTTTAGATTAAATTTACTTAGTTTTGCTAGAACTCTGTAACAACGAAGACTTTCACAATATCTAACTGAAATTATCTCACTCTGGAAACCTCTGTAGCATTTACTTAGCAACTCCTATAAAAATGAAAATAAAATGGAAGCACAAATATATTGGTTTGGGGTTTGGGGGGCCGAAATGAGATGCTTGACAGTCTTGACACTTGCTGTATCATGCTAACCTGAAGTTTTTGTCTTCTGTGCTAATTGCTGTTCAGAGCAGTTGATCATGGTGATTTTTATACTGAATTCAGTGTAATTCAGTGAATCTTGCAGTACAGAAGGAGCTGGTGTGACTGAGCTGGCCATAGACAATTGTAATGAAAGATGATGCAGATTTTTGCATGGCTTTTAAGTGAGGGGAGATGTATTTAGAGAGTTCTAAAAATGAAAAATTTTAAAAGTAACTTCTGAGCTAGAAACAATGAAACAAACAAAAAAAAGTAACTTCTGGTTTATAAAACCAGTTAAAGTAACTCTGGGTTTAAAAAAACTAAAAAACTTTTATGTTTGTATTTTGTTAGTCTGAAAGAGAAACACACATCCTCAAGGAAAATCAAAGTTCAGTGCAGCTGATATAAATACAGTTTTCTTATGTTAATTTGTTGGCTCTTATAGCATAACAGGGAGATGATGTTTTCTCTGTAGGGCTTGGAAAAAGACAAACCTGCAAGTGGAATTATAAACATTTCCTACCTAATAGAATCCTGCTATGATGTGGTTGTGCTCATTTAGCGATGATTCAAGTTCCAGGCCACAGTATTATGTAACAATTACATAAGGACCATTAATAAAGGAATTATTTGTTTTAGACTAGTTTTGATACAGGCAAATGAGGTAGCTTTTTGAAAAAAATGCAGCTGTTTTTTTCTTAGGCTGTTTTGTGGAAGTATGCAAAGCTGCGGCTGTTTTTGGTCTGCTTGAGACTGCTGCTACTTTTGTCCATTTGATCTGTTACTCCATAGGGATTTTTTATATAACATGTAAATTAACACTGGTTTTGTGGATAATTGTATGTACAATTTGATCTTGATGTCTCAGGAACTGTGTGACAATGAAATTTGTAGCTTTATAATATGTAATAAAAATAGTGAGGAAAATAGGGTTTTCAACTAACATGACTGAAGTATTTAATCAATTATTTTCTTTAACATACCTTTTAAGAAGTTGATGCATTGAATCACATATAGCTACACCTATAAACTAGAAAATACTGATTTTTTAGGGCAGGGGGGTGTGGGCACAAAAGGATTTTCTTCTGTAAAAGAGGAGACTGGTTTTTGATTCAACAAGCAGCTTGAGTATGCCAAATAAATACAGCTTATGAAATTTGAGGGAACGCTGCTTGGTTGTTCAGATGCTTTTTAGTAAGTAATGATTGAAATAAAAAAAGAAACTCTATTGACTGAATTAATAACTCAAAGTCTTTGCATTTGTACTGACTCTGTCCTCCATGTTTATATTGATGATATTTATATTTTCAAAGTAGTTGTGTTTGTGTCTAGGATTTGTAGCTGTGATCTGTGCATGAGTTCAGTGGACCATAGGCTTCACTCAGAGTTGAATTTGAACACTGCCAATTTTGAGGGTTGGCATTGATGTTCTATTGTTTAAATTGGCAGATATTTATTGTTTTGGCACCCTGCAAAGATCACTTATTAAGCCTACCTCAGTTATGGTGCTACACTTGTGTTCAAGCTGTCACAAAGTTGGTCTATCATTTTATCTATTAACATGCAGGCTGATTTGTGCATAAACAAGTATCTGTCAAGACCAAAAGTAAACATCATATTCTGACTACCCTGCCAAACAGCTGTCAGACAGAAATACCTGATCAGATTTGAATCTAGGCATACTGCAAGCTCTTTCCAGTTATGAAAGTTTCAGTTTTATTGTTTAACTTATCTAATGTAAATGTGGATGTGGCTAAGAACCTGTCATGTCCCATTTGACTGAAGCTCTTCAGGGTCAACTCCATGAAACTTTGTTTTGTTGTGATAAAACAAATGTACCCTCTCACAGTAGGATTTTTCCAAACAGGTTACAATTACCAGTCCATATTTAGTAATGCTGTTTATTGGGAGAATAAAAGGGCTTCACATCCTGCCTGATCACTTAACATATAATGCCATTTCTTGGTGCCTGACACAGCATTTGTCAGGTGGTTTCATTAGAGCCTGTCAGTGAGTCAACTCAAGCCAGTTAATGAATTATAAGAGGAATCTTGATTAGTAGATGCCAGTGTGTAGAGGGCAGAAGTGAAGAAATCTTACTTTGTACCAGTCAGAACACTGTGATGACAAACATAAAGACAGTGCCCCTCTGGTAAAATGACATGGTGGTTGGCTGGGGAGACAGGATTTCTCTGCTGCCTATAAGAACTTCTTTGAAGTCAGGGGAAAATTTGGTGGTTTCCCCACTTCATGCCCCTAGAGAATAGTGTTTTCTGTAGGTTGGCATGGACTTCTGCTGAAGTTGGGCTGCAGGTCCCTGCCTGCAGCCTGGGTCTCGCAGCTATTGGATATTTAGTTTTCGATGTCTTTTGAACCATAGGAGGATTTATGGATTTCAGGATCATGCAATATAGTGATGCTGTTCTTATTCTTTGTTCTTTACACGTTGACTTTTGTCCACTGCTTCCCCAACAGCTGTTCAGGTTTCAGCTACTCCAATATATCTAATCCCTGCCAGGAACCAGACTTTCTTGACTTAAATGCCTAAGATCTGGACTCCACCACTAGCTTTGTAAAGCACTTATCTTCAGCAGGTATTACTGAGTGTAAATATGGCTGAAAACCAACAAAATCCATCAGTGTTTTTGAATATATTTAATGAGATCTGGAAAGACAGTCATTGCTCTTGTTAGTGAGTAGTGCATTCTAATTAAAATAATTGACTGATGTAGTAAGTGCAGTCCCTAATAAATGGCATAGTCAGTTCATGCTATATTTATAAATACTGCATTTAGATATATTTTGGGCGAAGCCCCCATTGGCACAGTTGGAAGCAGCATCAGCTGCTTCATTTGCTGATGCACAGAGCACTTGCTCCCATAGCTTTAGTTTTCCCTTTATTTGGTACTGCATCCAGTTGGTTGAATCAGTTGTCTTCCCATGTCTTTGGATACAAAATGCTGAACTTAAACAGATGCAGTCCTCCTTAGAAAACCATGTTTTGGATGGAACCTTTGCTTGAGTTGAGGTCAGGAAATACATTTTTTGCGTAATCTCTAGGAAGAAACTCCCCAAACTGTCCTTTTCACTGACCTGTTGCCTTAGTTCTCCATTCCCTGTACTTTTCTTGAGCGTCTCCTAAGTAACCTCCATGGCAGAAATAAATTGCCTGCTTGCAGCTCATAGCTGTAATTCTCTTCTGTGCTGTTTATAATCCCCCACCTACAAACTGCTATACAGATTTACTTTATGAGATCACATTTTGTCAAGATACTGATGCCATTGTACTCAGTGAGACCAGAGAAGCTTTGCCTGTGAAGATCTAGAATAAAAGAATGAGAACTGGTTTTGTTTTGTTCTCTGCTGAAATGTGGCTTGGCTTCCTGTCATAGGGTTTTAGAGTTTTAAAATAACTAACACAGGTTGTAATGAGGAAAGGAGAATGGCTTGTGCTTCTCAGTCTGCAGGGTGTGTAAGTATATATGGATTTCTGGCAAGCCTGTTACTGTTATTTTAAGTTTGTGGCTAGTAAAGACAATTTCCAGTTCCAGATGGCATTCTTTGGCATGCACACTGCTCTTCAGGAATTCGTCAACATGCTTGTGGTAGCTGTGGGTGATCTTCGTCCCTTCCTTACTTCAACTGCAGACTGTTGCAGAGAACATTAGCAGTTGAGGTATTTTGGAGATTTATTTGCAAGACTTTATGTTATCCAATCTGGATCCTTGTGTAAAAATGTCCTGGACATTGTGTTTGTATTTGCTTGGTCTGCTGAGTTCATTGTGTTGAGAACTGTATGCATAGCTTCGTTCTTCAGGCACTTACACTGGAAAATTTTGCATGCTTTCTGTAAAATGTAGCCTAGAGGTTCTTCACTTGTGGCTTTTTGTTATCAGCCCACAGAGTGGTGACTCTAGTTCTCTTTATTAGGCCAGTAGTTGTAATAAAGTTCTGTTGGTCCTTGAGTAATATTTACTGGTTTGAAAAGCTTGATGTTAACTTTTTTAAAACTGAAGCTAGCTACTGTACACCTAAAACTTCACCATTCTATTGAGGAAGTGCCATTACAGAATACTGTAATTTTTTAACAAGTGCCAAAACAACTCTCCATAGATGTATATATATATATATGTATATGAAAACATCAGGACATAAATTTTATTTCCTACGCATATTCCCATCTCTAGTGAAGGAGTACTGATTTCTCGGTTGCTGTTTTATCACAATCTAGTTCATTAGAGATGCAGTTTTCCAAGTAGGAGTAATGCTGCAAAAATGTAGAAAAAATCAATTTCTTCTATTACCTTAGCAAGAATTTTCGTTCTAGCTCAGGCTTTGTTTTGTTTTGTTTTTTCTTTTTTAACTTGAAAGAAGGATGGCAAGACCAGTCTTTTTGTGCATAGATGCATATAACCGGTTCAAAAATATATTGCATGTTGAAGACTTGAGCACTTCAAATGGCAACTGTGGTGTTGATCTTGATTAAAACTCTGGGGCAGCATGAAGCACTACTACATTTCTCTGTTTTTCTGAGAATTCTGGTCATAAAACCCTGAAACTATTTCAACTGGATGTATGCAGTACTAAAGAATAAAATGAGTCTCTTTGATTGAAAAATTCTCCTAAGAATTTTAGCATTGAAATGGTTTGTGGATGCACATTTATTCACTGCTTTTTGCCTTGTGGGTCTTGGTTTTCTTGAAGTAGCAGCAGCAGCAGCACAGCCCAAATGTTGTGCATGTTGTCCTAGCAGATGCTGACCTTCACCAGCAGCCAGTTCATCATACCATTGGTTTTTCTCATGCCATTGGTTTTTTGAATTATTAGCTGCCAGTGGATGTAAGATGTTGGCTTTCTTGCTTTTATGAACATTAGGTACTGCAGTACGACTATGAGTACTCAGTGCAGTCTGTTTTATGTTCTCCCATTGCAACTTAATGAGCTTGCACAGAATTATAGCAAGAGAAAACTCGTGAATATGATTGGAGATCTGTTACTGTGATGTGGCAATGGCAACCAAGGAAGAGAAGGACCATGCCATGAAAAGATAGTTCCCTATCATATATAGCAAGAGCCATACAGACTGAAATTTAATAGTTTTTTATTACTTGAAACAAGTAAAATGATGTTTTGAGAATTAATAATTTTTTGTACATTCAGTTAATAATGGCAATTGTTGATTAATAACACTGCTCTTGAAATCAGTGAAACAGTTCATATCTGAAAATGTACATACAAGCCTGAGGTTTTTAAAGGATAGAGGTCTTAATTTTCCCTGTTATATGTTTCCAAATTTAAATAAGGTAATAGCGTTTAAACTTATTTTTAAAAAAGTATTTATTAATTCTAAATTTGTCTGTAAGCTTTCAAGAGTTTTAATTGGTTTGTTAAATTGCCTTTATTGAAATCAGGTGCAATTTACTTGGCATCATTATGTAATCAATGAATAGAGGTGTCTTGGGATTTAGTGGTGTAGAGATACAGTCATTAAACAGAGAAGGAATACTTAATTTCAGAAGCCTATTTGCACTGCAAAAGCCCTTGTCTGGCTACTTTTTCCTTCCACAAAACCAGTTTTTATACAAGATCTCAGTGTCTCAGCTTAGGTGTTGAGGTACATTTAGTCATCTTTTTCTCTAGAGAACTGTTGACATTCTTGATGATAATTTGGTGAAATCCAAGTATCATTTTTTTAAAAATAAAAGTGCTGTTAGGTGTATATAAGAGCTAAAATGGACTGTGTTTCTGGAAACATTATTGCAAACCCCCATTAAGAGGTGCTCGACTTTTGTTAAGACATTTAACACATGTTCATGTGTTTGGAAGATTTGCTAATTATTTAAAAGATGAAGGTGACATTTCCCTGACATTTCATATGTAGCTTGAAAAATTAGCCTTCTGAAAGTCTTAATTAAAACAGAAAACAGAGCAGAGAACTTAACTGTACATTCTGTTATGATAGATAGGGATTCAAAAAAGAAAGTGAAGGGTCAATCATATTGTAGTATTCATAATTCTTTTTTAAAAATTAATCTATTTACACAGAGTGTTTGCTGATAGCTGAACCTTTCCTAGGTAAAATCTGCCAAAGATTTTTCAGGTTTTTGTCTCCAAATATTTCACCAGTCTCTTGCTTAATACTTTTACTTGCTGGTGTTTTCCTGGAAAAAAAATTAAAATTACTTTCTATCCACTGTTGTAACTTCAAAATCTGATATATAAGAAATGAAATAAATAAAAGTAATCATAAGAGAAAAAAACGTTATTTTGAACGAAAACAAATGTTTTTGATAGTAAGTTAAATAAATCCCTGAACTTTTTAAAAATTGTACGTATTATTTCTGTAACAGCCTTTTAAAAACTTTTAATATTGACTTTTAGTATTGTGTTACTACATTCCTGTAGACCAGCCTGTAGTAATACTGCCTGATTTCACATAAACCATTAATGACTTCGGATTTACCACTCAAAATAAGGTCTAAATGTTCCTGAAGATGTGAGGTCACTAGAAGTGATCAAAACCAAAAAGCATGCCAGAAATTTTCAGGAAAAGAAGAAAGAAGAGAGCAGAAAACATTACATTGCTGTATTAATTGATGTGCACCTTCTTCCCAAATGCCATAGAACCACAGAATAAATTGGAAAAGATCTCAGGGGGTCCATCTGGTCCTGCTTCTTGCTCAGAGCAGAGCCATCTTTAATGTTATACCAGGCTGCAAAATGCCTTATACATGTTGAGGTTCTAGCAGCTCCAGTGATGGAAGTCCCTCTGGGAAACCTGTTTCGGTGTTTAATCACTGTCCTCATTGTGAGGTTTTTGGTTTTTTCAGTGTCTTAACTGGTGTTTTTCTTAATGCAAATTGTCCTTTTGCTATGTACCACAGAAGAGTTTGGCTTTATGTAACCAATTATATTTTCAGCTCCCTTAATTAGAAAACTGATGTAGGAGAATTCAGAAAGACAAAATAATAATGCTCAGATATGTGGAGGAGCTTCTGTAGCATTAGTGAATAAGTAGATTGGGCTTTACAGACTCCAGATGTGCAATGAAGGGGATTGTGATAAAGATGTATTGGGTGTGGGGATACATGGGGGAAGTGAATAAGGAATAATGACTTTTCTTTGTCTTTGCAGAAGCAAGAAGTAGGGCTCATCAAATAACCACATTAGTCAAATGATTCAAAACAGGCACAGAAACATGTTCTTCAAAAATGTGTAATTAACTTGTGCAACTGGTTGCTACAGTAAGGCATTGTAATAAGTTACATAGATTCAGAAAACAGCTAAAAAATATGGAAGGAAAATCCTTCCATGACTGTTGCATGTAGAAACATCAGATCTTAACCAGTAAGGCTTATCTTACACTACAGCTGCTTGGAGAGCAAAGACATGCTCTGAAGAATTGTCATTCTCCTTTTCTTACACGTTATTTCTCCACTGGCATAGTCTAGGATATGCTTTTGGTCTGAGAAATTATAACAATTATCAAATTTCACACTTGTAAGTCTTGTTTTTCAGGCTGCCCCCTGCAATGCAGGATAGGTAATATTAATTTGCATCCAGTGCAGTGTTTTATAATATGTATACATCAATTATGCATAATTTCTGCTGCTTTGGAAGATGTTTGAGACAGAAAATGCTAACTTATCATAAAGTGATTTTTGAATACCTATGTTGTTTAATTGGTTTCACTCTGTACATGAGATATTTTTAATTAACTTTGACTATTTAAATTTTTAATAACTGTATTATATCTACATGACTCTGCACAGTTCTAGATATCTACAATAGTAAACTAAGAAAATGCATATTATAATTCCTGGAAAGGGACTCCAAAGAGATGATCTACTCAACTCAAGCAATCAGCAACCAGCAACTGGTTTTGTGTGTGAGTGCTATGTTAATAATTTAAAATACTCTGTGTCTTTTTTGTAAAGATGGCATGATTCTTTATCTGGTTTTCTGCATGTGGTCTTTCTGAGATACCTAATTCTGACATGAATGGGACCAAAAAAAAAAAACCACAAAACCTAAAAAAACAGAGAACAGTGTTTTGAGGAACAAGATTAGTCTTATTTCTGAAACCACATCATAGGCTTTAGGGGTATTGGCCATGTTCTGCTGTATGCTCAAATTTTAATATGTCGGCATTTACATCTCTTTTAATAAGTGCTAACAGCTGTGAAACAGACATACAAAGTTTTTTGTGGTTAGTATATCCACTCATTCAGAGTTAATGTCACAGTATAAATTTATGACTTGCTTTTGGGGCCACTCCTTAGTAACTTCTAATCTCCACTACTGAAGTGACTAATGCAGATGATCATTTTCAGAAAGTTATTTTCTCTATTTTGAAGAGTTTCTGCTTGTAAATCACAAAACTTCATTCTCACTCCATATTTCCGTAGACTTCAAAAAAACCAAAACTATTCCTTGTTCTGCCCATTGTCTAAATTTAAAGCCTTGAGATGAATGTTGTTCAGCACTTTTTTCATTGTGGAATGTGTCTTATCAAACGAGAAAGGAAGCTAGCATTCACTTTAAAAAAACTGTATTAATTACTCTGGCAGATGCTGACTGTATGCCTGGTTCATCTGTATGTTCATTGAACATCGTTTGCAGTAGCTGCTGGGATTTCCCTGTCTAAATTTATCTTAGAGCCCTTGTATTCTACTGAGTTTTCCACAAAATATCTGAGGACCAGTTCCCTAACCCTATTACAGAAACAGTGATATCATTCTCATTTTTTAGATATCACTGATTAATTTCTTCTAATTGAAATCCCTTTTCTTCTGAGAGCATTTTCTCTTTGTCTTGTAGAGTCATCATCACATTTCCTCTGAGTTTTCTGTAAAGGTTCTATGATTTAGTTTGCACGCCCACATTCAACTTCTGTATCCATGTGGACAGCTCACATCTGACTCATGAGGCATTTTTTTCTTTGAATGGAATAATATTAGAGTATGGGCTTATTTATATCACTGTACATACATGGCTGACTAGTGTTTTAGGAATATTCAATATATGCTGCATTGTCCTTTGTCTCTTGCTGATAATCTTCCACCTTTGATTGGTAGTGTTAGTATTTGCCTGTCACTCAGAAGCATTAATTCTATTTCATCTTTATCTTAGATCTCTCTCTAGCCTCTTACTTGCTTTTCTAAAAAGAATATAGACTATTTCTCTTTTATAGCAACATCTAAAATACAGCCCTAGTCCTGGATTTATACAGCTAAAAAACTCTTCTGGGCTTTTACATCACACACTTCAATTTAAGCAAAACCTTTTTTTCCTGTTGCTTTTTCTTGCCTATGTTCATTGAAAATACTGTTGTGACTATGGCTCATCTGGTCTGCCTTTTGGTTGTGTCACTCTGCTGGATATATTGTTTTATTTCTCATACACTGTTAAGATTTGCAGTGATTGTGCTCAGTGACAAGACTGTGTGCTTGGCAAATGAGAGACTTGTCCACAGGAACGTATCAGTTAAAGGGCATGACCATGGAAGATAAATTGTAGTGAAAAATCCACTAAAACACACAGGATCTCACACTGCACAAGATCCCCCAAAGAGAATATAGGAAACACAGAAGCCCAGATTCTGGTCATATTTAAAGATGCAGTTGAGGAAATCCTCAAGTAAAATAGCAGGTATTTCACTCATGGTTTTCAACTGACCTGAATCCTGCTCTTCTTTTTTGGTTCTTATGCTTAATTTCTTCTTTCTGTCACTTGTGAGAGGAGAAAGAATGGAAGAATGTCAGAATGGTTGTCTTCTGTTGTGACATCTCTTGAAAAAAGCTGAAGTAATTTTTTCCCCTCTTAAGAAGGAAAGAAAACTGAACAGCTTTTCATCCTTCGATTCTGACACTCCACAGGCGCTGCCCTACCATGCTTCAGTGATACCAGTGAGGTTATGGCCCCGAAAGCGTGAGCACATCTCCAGTTCTTCCTGTTTACTCCCCTGCTATCTGCAGCTGTGTAGAGCCATTTCAGTGGGCTCCCAGCAAGGCTGACTTTGTGTCTGGGGTGGCTGAAATTCCCTGGTGTTCTTTCAGGTGTTTTCCTGCTGACCTGCCTGCCTACCCCAGGCTGTGGGCATCTCAGTGGTGTGAGTGGATGGCATCTCATCCCACAGCTTATCATTGTTAAACCTGATGATATCCCCCACCTCAGTTATATCTAGTTTATGATATAGTTAATTTCAATTTGTTTTGCGGAGTCGTTAGAAACATGGCTAGTTCTAAAAAAGGAAATATCAGTCATGCATTTTTCATAATTTATGTGTTCCCATGACATAGGTGTGTTTAAACACACTTAAAAGAAATAGGTTAAAATGTTTTCTAATGACAGCTTGTATTTGTGTACATACCTAGCTTCTTAATGGTAGAGTACAATTTTTTCTGTAGTAATTCAGTTATTACATAAAATATTATGATCTACAGGTTAGTTTGCTTTCTAGTGAAATTGGTGTTATATAAAATAAGTGAGAAATCATGCTACCATTTTCTTAATGTCTCTGAAACTAATTAATTTGAGCTGAAATGAAACTGAATCAGCTAATATGCTTTAGTGGCTGTGTTGTGTATGCTAGTAAGTGTAATACTCCACAATGCTCTCTATAGCATCACTGAAGCAGAATTCCTAATACGTTTCCAGTGTCTAGATCAGGGTAGTTAATCTGATAGTCACATGTCTTACAACTTTGAAACTTTTGTCATGACTACATATTTGGCATGTTTGTTCTGTTTGGTGACATGATGTCTGTTGGAATGAGCACTGTGTGGAATTGTAATGAACTTTCTGAGTGAAGAGTGCCTCTGCTCTCTGCTAGGTTCCTTCAGAAATTTTAAATTACCTAATACCCTGAAATAATCCTTTCAACTACTAAATCCTTTGTTGAATTGAGTGTCTTGACTAAGAGGTTCAAAATTTGCTGTGGCTGGGAAGAGATCACTGAATGATAGCTGTGATGTGTATTTGCTTTTATTTTGTAAGTCAGACTTAAAATAATACCCTGATTTAACTAGTAAGATATTACACACAGATGTACATAAAGACATTTTAAAATAAGTAGATGGGATGTTCTGGGTTGCAGTTTTACACTAGTTTAGAAAAAAGATATACTTAATGTGCATTAAAAAATCCCTTTATACTGATGTTTATAATATTCTGAGTGAAAAACAGGTTTCCTGCAAGATCAAGTAGTTCCTTCTAAGGCACACTGCAGCTGGGCAATGGCAAAAAAAGTCAGAAGAAGACCACTGTTGTAGCTCTTTAGCTTTATCTGGGTTGCCCTAAAAATACTTGAATGGAATAAATAAACTCAGTACTGACTACAGTTGTGTTTTGTCATATGTTTGGTTATGCCTGCTGTGCAAATTCTGAATCTTCATTGCTGTAAGATATAGACTAGTTTCAATATGACAGGGGAAAGAACTGTAGAAATGCTAAATACTGTTTATAAATGTGCTACAGTTGGAACAGGATGCACTACATTTTGAACAAAGCCAAAGTTTATCCCTTAAAATCCACATTTCAATACTCACTCTATTTTATGCAGCAGTTTGTCTTTGTATGTCATTCAGTGGTGCTTATCAAAGTTGTCCCAGGCCTTGAGCCTGATCTTTTGAATCAAAAAAGCCCCCTGTTGTTAATATGTTTTTGCTAATGAGAAATTGTTGAATGTAGAACCTTACTTGTAGTTTGATGTTGTTGCTAGGTAAGCAGGCTGTTAGTGTCCACTAGAAAGGGAGCTCTTGAGTTTTGGTTGTGGGAAGTGAAGTAGAGTTCGTACATCTTTTGGTAACTTACTTTCTCCTGTTATGTAAGAAGTATACAAGTAATTGGTGTTAAATTTCATGCCTCACTTCTGAAGAGATGTGCTGAGTGGATCATTCCACAGCCAGCATGCAAGCTAATGTAGACTTTGTGTCTTAGTTGTTAATGAAGTTTTTTTGGTTTTGTTTGTTTTTTTGTTGTTGAGTTTTTCTGAGTTTTTTTGGGTTTTATTTTGGTTGGTTGGTTGGTTGATTTTTTTTAGGGTATTTTTTGGTTTTTCTTTTTTTTTGGTGTGAGCAGTTTAATTCAGCAGTGTCATAAGAATAAAAATCAGCTTTCAGCACGGAGTTGTTTTACTAAAATTAAATTACTTAGTATATGATAAAATTGAGTCTGATAAAATGTATAAAAATGTTATTGATGGGTAAGTGGGCACCCTGTTAATGAGTATTTCTGTGACAGATGCACTCCCTATCAGAGTTCTCACAATTTGGCTGGTTTTTGCACTCTTTTATTCAATAGCATACAAATTAAGGCAAATTGCAGACTTCTGCTAAAAAATAAATAGCGTTATTTTGCTGAGAGGGCTTAACCTGTATCTTGTAAGATAAACTCTATTTGGAAATAATTTTCAAAGACTTCCAAATTTGGTGTGCAGATTTGTTGCTTGTTTGGAAATCTTGGAATAAACTGAAGCTGCATTTCTTACATTATGAGATCTTAGGTTTCTTCTCTTAAAGGTGTGCATTGGAAACTTGGAAGCAATTTTTCTTTGTAACATTGGCAGACAGTTGTAGTCTGTCTTCATTACCAGTTTTTTTACAGTTTTGAGTTAACCTAAAGCTAATTAGAATGAGGTTGTTAATGTGTGATTTTTCTGCTTCAAATTTATGTACTTTATGAGTAGTCATTGAAGTATCTTTGCTGTTTCTGAAGGTGATTTACAAGTAATAAACTCAGTTTGTCCATATTGAAAATACTTTTTTTTTAAAAGTTGTTTTTAGTTTGAGAGCTGATAGTAGAGATAAAGAAAAATATGGTCTTTGGACTAAGTCAGCTTTTGACACCTTGGAATTTCTATTGACTTCTGCTGAACTAGAGATGCTTAAAGGCTGTTTCAGTGTTCCAGTCAGAACCCTCTTCTTGCAGAATTTTAAATTCAGGCAGTGGCTTGTCAGAAGTGACAGTGACACTTATGGTTTACAATAATATCAGAAGAGAAATGGCTCCTATTACTTGCACCAATGGGTGCTAATATTTACAGGTAGTCTGTTGTTAAAGAAGGACCTGTTAATAAAGGGAAAAACCCCTAAAATCTATTAAGTATGGATAATGCACATACATAGGGTTTTTTACTATGTGGGGATTTTTATTACATATTTTCAAATCATTGTCCCTTTAAAATTTCAGGTGTTTCAGGAGAACTGAGACTTATGTCTATTGTTTTTGGAGTATAAAGGAATTTCAGTTTTCTTTATAGTTCAAATATTTACACAGAATATTTTAGGAAATACAGAGTTTGTAAGTGGTTAAATTGATCTCTGCTTAATCCTGCTGATTTTGACACTTTCTGGCTTGTATCAATAGCAGTTCAGCCCCTACCTTTTATTTAAGTGAAATTCAGGATTCTATATTGTACATTCTCCAATAAATAATGATCCTACAGATTTGCTTTTTTTCACTAAAGATTATGGCCTTTCTCCTAGGACAAGAAGGATAAAGTGTCAAGGTTTGACACTATACGTCATTCCATAGCTGGAATTATAAGGTCTCCAAAATCCATGTTGGGTTCATCATCGGTAAGTAGTACCAATACTGTAGTGTTGTGATATAGTGTATTGTTTTTTCAGCTTAAATAAGATTTCTTTTTCCTTGAAACATCATGCATTTTCATCTGAATGGACAAAAATTACATTAAAACAATGTTATATAAACACTGTTCTGACTGATCAGCATACAGGATAATATCATGGTATAGTGGTGTGTCAGAACAACTTGCCACACTTTAGGAGAATCACAGTTTGTATGTTCTTTGCAGCTCCTGGAGTGGTGCTATATCGTTCAGAGTATTCTTCCCAATGAGGCTGATTTTCTTGAAATGCACTGTATGATAATAATCTGTATTAGGTTAGATGGCCATACATGTTTTACCAATTTTTACCATTGTTGCAGTAATTGTATTACCCGTATTTTTTTTAAAAAAGCTCCAATGTATAAGCATATTGTTACTATTGCTACTACTCCTGTACTATGTAAGTTACTTGAAGTAATCTTGCTTAAAACCCCACTAAAAATGGTTGTTGAGTATCTCTGAGATACAGTTTGCTTTTGTTCAAATTCTGTAATTGCTTGGACAAACGTCCTTGTTTGTTTTACTTTTGTATTTCCTTCTGTTTGTTTCATATGGAAGCTTGCAAGATTAGTTAGAAGCCTTGAACCTCTACTGGTGGATGCATCAGATCGTACTGGAAAACTTGAAAACCTTTTTCTTGAACATGTGATCACCATAACCCTCCCAACTTAAAATAAAACAAAAACCACAACTCAAAAACCAAACAAAAGGGGAAAAACACCTGGAAGAAATTTGGGTGAAGTTTTAAAAATTGTTTAAAATTGCCTTTTAATTGTGATCTTGTCACCTAAAATACAAGCTCAAAGTAACATTCTTGAGAAAACTTCAGAAGCAATGGGTCTTCTATTTTATGCTGCAGGAGTGCATCCAAGGACCCATTAAAGGGCACAGCAAACCATATTTAAGCTAGATAGTATTCAGAAGGAGTGGAAGAAATAACAATTGCATATGTGTAAATATACTTGTTGTATACAGAGGACAACTGTACATGGTGATGAAGGAATGGAAAAATAAGTACAATCATGAGATAAAATTAGGGTAGAAAAGCTTTTCCTCTGAAAAACATAAAAGTTGCATGGCATTTGAAAAGTAATAGGAAAAACCTTGCTAAAATATTAAAATATCCTTAATGTTAAACAAAATCTCCACATTATTGTGATCTTCATTTTAATAAAGTTCTAGTTGTGGTAAAAAGGCAGCATTTAATATTAAAAACTAATTAAAATGTGTATTTCTGTGACCTCTGTTCTTCATGTAGGGGAGACACAGTGTTCATCTCTGTTTCTCTGTATTACAAAACTTATGACTTCAAAATAAACCAAAAAGCTTCCACAAACCACAGAAAAAACTTACCTGAAACTGCTTCAGAGAAAAACTGGAAGAAAAAAAAAATATTGAGATAAAAAAAAACTTGAAAAAAAAAAATCTTGACATAAAATGCTTAAATTAAATCAGGGAAAGTCAATGTCAAAATGTCAATTGGGTAAAAGTGTCATTTTAAATAGTCTATGTGCCACACTCTGATTTCATTCCATGTAAGCTGATGTAAATCTGGCTGTAGATACGTGATAGATAGGATTGGGGAAACCTTGGAATATATTTGGAAGAAGTAAGATTGGTGCTGGCTCATTTGAATCAGAAAGTAAAATCTAGTAACAAGTGCAATCTTGATTACCTGTTTCTTAAATACACTTAAATTACTTCAGTTACAATGTATAAATTTCAGCTGATTTTCACTTTTGCTTTGTATTTTGATTTAGCGATTTTGTGTGTGCTAGAAAAGCTGACCATATGTGTACAGCTCAAATTTGCTTCACGAATTAGTACTTAGCTATTAAATGTGGTCAGCTATTTCCTGCTGACAACTACATAAGCATGTTTAATTGCTAAATATATAAACTGGTACTTAAAACTTATCCATCAACAAAATATTCAAAATTATTATTGAATGTGTATTATAAAGTAATATTAACATCCATTAAAAAAATTTTATTTTTTTAAATAGACCAGTACGAAAAGGATGTCAAAGCAGATTTGGAAAAGGACTGGTACTGATCCTCTCATATAGTCTAGTCTAAAATGATCCTGTCTACCTGTTTTCAAATTATTGAGTTGAAGCATTTAAAGTTTTTAAAGTACTTCTAAGTATTTAATTTTTAAATATATTAAAACTTTAGAAATGGAGCAATGTAATGATTTAAATGTAGTGCTATATTATAAACACTGTCCAGTATTTTTAATTGGTGGAATAAATTGAATTTTGTTTGTATAAATTTGAAAGGACTAATTTTTTGTATGTCATCTGGAAAAAGTCATAGGGAAACTGTGCCACTGTAAAGCAGGCAGGAGTTTTTGTGTGTTGACATTGAAATTCTGTATGTGCTCTCAGAAGGGGAAGGTAACATAGGAAAAAAATGTTGTTTGAAGAGAAAGAAACAGGGTGAAGGATTCAGATAGTTTTTGGACAAAATACAAGCCAATTTTCTATAACAGCAAGGGATGTAACTTTAATGAAATGAGGAGAGGAAACACAACAGTGGGGGTAACTTTCATGTACCAGTAATGAAATACTGTGAATAATCTGAATGAAGAGTCTGAACAAATTGCATCATGAATGCCAGCTTCTGCCCTTCTGCTTATTTTTTTTTATAAGACACATTTGAGCTTGACAGAAACATCTGCTTTTGTTTATAGGATTTTTTTTTACTGTTATAGGATAATAGGTGGAATTACTGCTTGTTTCAGATGGTGTACTGTTAGCATGTGGGCATGAGCCAGGTACACAGAGACTAAATATTCCATAGGGTTTTGTCTACAATTATCAACTTAAATTTATTGCTTTACATTCTTATTTGTGTCAGTGCTACTCTTTTACACTGTGAGAGAAAAAATACCTTGAGAAAATGTTTTGTTTGCTCAAACATGGGAAATAAGGGATTACTGAACAGAATTTGCATTCAGAATATATACAAAAATAGAATATTGAGCATGCTGCTGAGCATCCCCATTATTATTTTTATTTAATTCTTGGTGCAAGTGCAGGAATAATATACAATTTTTTGAGTAGACATAACACACTGCTGTTTGCTCAGTTTTTTTCTTGAAATAAGAGAAGCAGCTGAGGACTGCTTCTTTTTACTGTTGGAGAAAAGCCTATGTTTTAATGGGTTGTTAAGCAGGGAGAGAGAAAGGGGCTCAATATAAGGAAAGAGGACAGCATGATGAAATGAGGATTTGATGATGATGATGAAAAGCATGGTGAAATACATGAGGCCATCTCCTTGTAGAAGAAAAAGTGTAATTAAATATATAAGAACACGCACCCCCCAGCCCCACCCAATAATCCATGAGTGAAATATGGCAATAAATGGAGATCTAAAAGGGCAATGGAAATCTTAAATATAGGCAAAAAACAAAAAGTTGGGGAGAGGGACAGTTGAAATTTGCAATGTGAGTTCCTTTCTTTTTGCACAGTTTGGTTAATTATTGTTACCTTACAGCAAAATTAACAACAAAAATCCTAGAAGCAATATTTCTTCCTTTAGGCTATTGAATCATTGAGTGCTTCTGTAAATGTACATACAAATGAGCAAGAGATCCATCCCCCAAATGAGATTGTAAAACATTATGGCCTAGAATATAAACCTGTCATATTAACTTGCTGGCTGATATTTAAGTAGAGTTTAAAGAAAAGTGGTGGGAATTTCATTTTGTGCAGGTAGGGTTTTTTTTCCTCCTCTGTTTTCCTTAAAGACTAATCTATCATCTAATTCTAACTATAAAATGCAGTAGAAATATTAGTACTAATAGTGGTAAATTGAATTGAAATCAATATTGAAGTAGATATATATCCTGCATTGGTACTCTTTTTTCTGGGCTTTCAGCCATGTTTTATTCTATAGCCAGTTAGGGTCAATATTATATCACAGAGAAAATATGTTGGAATCAGAAGACTTGTTCATAAAAATAATGTGATTTTAATAACACTCAAGACAAAAATAATTGCTGCTTACTTCATCAGAAAAACCATCTTGTAGTGATAAAAAGTAAAGGTAAGGTAAATTGAAGGACAATCAACAAAGAAAACTCCATGGAATTTCCACTCTTTCTTTCTGAAGTAATAAACAATACTTCAATCAAATTTCAAAGAGAGGGAAAATATATAGTTATAGACAACACCATTGTTATCTGTGTCTAAAATGCTCTGTTTTCCTTCCATAAATTCTTTCTCTGTCATAAAGGCTCCTAAGATGCTTTGTTTTGGGATTTGATCCTGATTGTCTGAATGGTGCCTCAGCCTGAACCCAGTTTGTACATAAGCAGATTTTACAATCTGGTGGCTTCCTTTTAAGATATAAATAAATTGCATGTCAGGTTGTTTTTCTTTTTAAACTGTCTTTCATGAAGGCCATGAAGTAGATTACTAACCCTGTACTGTCC
The DNA here is from genome assembly GCF_037042795.1 of Molothrus aeneus. NCBI lineage: Eukaryota > Metazoa > Chordata > Aves > Passeriformes > Icteridae > Molothrus > Molothrus aeneus. Next base: position 66,275,759 of record NC_089680.1, read on the forward strand.
TTTTATCCTTAGGAGCATTCCCTCTCAAGTAGGAATCTGCTCCTGTTAAAGAGCTTGCTGCTCTGAACATAACAGAGATCTAGGTTTTCTTTCAAGTCAAGCTCAGAATATTTGAATAAATAAATAAATAAAATACTTAATTGAAATAAATGTTCAAGTAAATAACATTGTCTAACATTTTGGAAACTTTTCTCTTTCTTTTAGAAATTTGTGAAAGAAAATGTCATAATGTCATTTAACAGTGGTGAACAGTTTTCACCTGGGATGTTTTTTAACTGTTGATGAAATTGAAAGATATGACTATCTTCTTGGCCAATCAATATCTCTGCTTTTAAACCCCTCATTGTGGTGATAAACACATAACCTTGGAGTACAGCTTTTGCCTCTAAAAACTCTGTGCAATTTGTGTTCAAGCTGTAGTTATTTCTTACATAGTGCTTCTCTGACTCTGTAACAGAGCACACTCTTTCTTGTGATCAGCCTATTGGTTATAGTGCTTGTTTCAAATCTCAGGTCTGAAATTCTCCTTGGTGAGAATTTCATCTATGATGATTCTCTGTCTGTTGATACCTGAGACCACAAGGGTCTGTCAGGTTCTTAAATATGTTCTCCAGTTTTCCGTCAAGATCCTGACTAAGGATCCTGACAAAGAGCTAAACTGATCCTTTGAAGTGTAACTTAGGCAACTGGAAGCTAACAAAGATATTTTTAACAGCTAAAAATGTATGCAAGTACTAAAGAATTGCAGATATTTGGAAACAAGGATTCCTGTGTAGATTCCCATTCTTGTGTCTGCTCATTTCCACTCTCAGAGTCTGAGACCTTTCCTGGTGTTTTTTGGACTAGGTGAGGCATTGTAGTGTAAGTATCTTCTGAGAAGAACCTTAAATGTACAGATAGCCTCCAGCCTGGGGTGTTATCAGGGCAGAGCGATAGTAGAGGTTAATTCAGAATGGTATTGCTTTGCTTGCATCTGTTTGATTGTGCTTCACTGAGACAGAGATCTCTGTGCCGTTGCCTAGGTGCACTTCAGGAGTCTGGGACACATCCACATACCTGTTCTACTCACAGTGTGTGCTGTGTTACATTGTTCACTCTGGCTGTGAGAATTTCTATGAGCTTTTGAATTACATACAGCTTAAATGAGGGCTTGCCTTCCTACCCAAAGGTAGGAACAAATAAGTCTGAAGTGGTCAGTGACAAAATACAAAGTTTTAGTCAGTGTTTTGTTAAACAATGTAGGCATGTTAAAATTAATGTGTGAAATAATAAATTAAAACTCATTAGCTTCCACTATAGCTAGTAGCTTCCATTTGCAGCCAATTCCATGTAGTGAAAACAATTCCTTACAATCTTTGTCTCTTATGATAGAGTTCATAAGGACACTACACCCAAGTGTGTATTCTGCACTACAGGGTACGTGTTAGGAAAAAAGGATCATAATTGTTAATTGATTTGGGATGCAGTTGATGAATTCTGTGAAAACAATTTATCCAATTTAAGTGCTTTGTATGAGTCAATGTGTTATGGTTTTGTCTGAGAAGTTTCTGTCTGGATTGAGAATTGATTAATTTTCAGTTTTTAATAGCATGTCAGAATGTGTGAGAAAGAGTTGGTCAGTACGGCTTACAAAAAACTGCAAGCCAGATAAAAATACTGCATGCTTTATAGATGATTCCTTAAACTTCTGCTTTTGATATATTGATTTTTCAGGTAAAAAGAAAAGAAAGTGACTAACATGCTTTTGTGCAAGTGTTAAGAGCTGTAACAGCCTTGATCTTGTTGGTTAATGAAAATACATAATTTAGATACGTAAAACAGAAATTATTGTTGTTTGTGATACTTTTCGTGTACAAGTAAATTCTAAAAGTGTACTATTATAGTAACATTTTTCTTCAATATTTTTCCCAAGTTCTTTGATGTAATCTCAACCACTGAGAAACCATTGGCTGAGCAAGACTGGTATCATGGTGCAATTCCAAGAATAGAAGCCCAGGAGCTGTTAAAACAGCAAGGAGACTTCTTGGTGCGAGAGAGCCACGGGAAACCTGGTGAATATGTCCTTTCTGTGTTTTCAGATGGACAACGGAGACACTTTATCATACAATATGCTGATGTACGTCTCTGATATAGTACTGAATATTCAATTTAGGATCTACATAGTTTACTATAGCAAATGGATTTAGCCTTTATGTGCAAATATGAAAGCTGTTAGAAATATTTCCATCAGTGCTGTAATCAGGGGTAAAGGTCATTCTGGGAAATAAAGGAAAAGTATGAAGTATCAGGTTATTCAGTATCTTTTGTTTTATACTGAAAAGCCAAGATATTTCTGTAAATGTTTTGAAATCTGGAAATTGTTACTCTTTATTTGTGCATTTACATTTGGTTATTGATTGCTTGGTTACCCATTTTCATAGTTGGTACAAATTAAGCTACTTCTAGTTCAGACTGTAAAGATCCCACTGCATCTTCTGAAAAATTGAAACAGCCATGCAGAAGAAAATAATCTGTGTTGTTTTTTATAAACATGGGAATTGAAGTCCCCGTTGCACTTCTCATGCCTATTTTCTTTTTAGTCCTGTGGTTATTGTTTTGTTCAGTATAACACAAACACTTTTGGATGTTGCACAGTGTGTATGCTTCTAAGGACCAGAATTGACCCCCTTGTTGCTCTGAGGAAAAATCGATGAATTAATGAACAATATATTAATTATTATCTACCTTTATACAGTGTGGGTTTTTTATTCTTAATGCATTGCTTGTTTTTTTTCATGTATGTAAGTTTCTTTTTACCTTGCCGAATTTTAAACTTATTCAAAATGTGACAGTTCCCATTACATTGCTAGAAATTTTTCTTGAAGTATGAAATTGCACCAAATCATTCTCAGTTTTGATTCAGTAGTGCTGTCTCTTCAGTCCCTTGTAATAAAGTTTCCCATGTACAGAAAAATTCTCAAATTTAATTGCATAATGATACTACACTGAGGGAATTTCATTGTCTGAATCCCCAGATGATGCAGCATGCCTGGGGTAACTCAGTGTTGTGTACCTGGTTTATTTTCTTTTGAGAAGCAGTAATATTTTTCTGAGATTCACAGAGGTTGCAATGCTTCTCTAAGATTAATGATTATAGACACTTGTCATGCTGGAGAGTGTTCATTAGTTCTCACCTAGAATTTTCCTTTGAGAAGTGAACACACAATCAGTGTTTATTTTATTTTGATTGTATGACCTTAAAGTATTTTGATATGTCAGACTGCTAAATGAGAAAATAAAAGCAGTAAAATTTCCTATACCTAGAGTCTTACAAGGTGCTTGGTGCATCCTGATCTGACCCAGCAGAAATAAAAGCACATTATATATGTAGTCTAACTGAAATAATTTTGTGCAAATCACTGTTATGTGCAAGTATATCTTGAAAAGATAGGTTGGACTTTCAAGTCCAAGTTTCAACTATTACTTCGGGGCCTACCTGTAAGCTGACTTCTTCTTTTGTGTGTCTGTATAGGAGGGGTTCCACCAAAGCAAAACAAAACAAATGAAGCTATCTTTCTCTCCATAGTTTAGAACCTAGTAGTTAAATTTGAAATGTAAGATTGATACTGTTTCATGGCCTGGACAGTCCCAGCATTGTCAGGTCGAGATATTTACCTGCTTGTACATTTACAAATGTACAAGCATTATGCTCAGCTGCTCTTGGGGTTAATTTGTAGTAGATTTTCTTGGCAATCATGGAAGTTAACACTTTCTTTTTCCTTAAAGATGCTCAGTCCACTGTATGCATTCCTATTCGGTGAATTTTCTGAGAACAAGGAAAAAGCTTATTAGCTTTAGAAAGCTAATTAGCTTTATTAAGCTCTATAAAATAGGTGTTGGGAGTGTTGGGGTCATGTAGTGAGGGATTTATTCATGGACGTTTTTGTAGGCAAGTTTAAGGAGAGTTTAGTACAAAGGATTTGTTGGTTTGTTTACATTGGTATGAACAATGTGGAATTGGGTTTCTGACTGATCAAACCACACTCTTGAATCATTGACAGGTTTCCATATTTTTTTCTGACTCAAGTACTGAAGATTATAGCAGGATATCTGTTTTAACAGCAATCCTTCAGTTGTTTAAGTGTTCTCTCTCTGGTTTTACCATTGTTTTAAAAGCTAATCTTGATACAATTATGTGTGTGATAAATTACTTCATCATTCAGCTTTAAGCATCAAAATTAATTGCTGTCATTCAAGGCTACCATTGTTTTCACTTCTGCTTATTTGAGGCTGTGCCATATAAAAATTTTTGTTTGTTAGTGATCTTAGTAAGGGTCACAATTGGGTGTAAATACACAGAATGAAGGGACAGTGGCTGCTCTAAAGGTTTTACATAAATGGCAGCAGATGGGCAGTGGCTGGATCTGGAATGAGGAAATTATAGGCAATAGTGGTGGTTGTGCTGAGGAGACTCTTAGGACAGTAGATTTTTTGGATCATCAGCAGAGAAGTATGAAGGAGCTTATTTTAAAGGGATGGGAACTAGTGTTAGTGGTCTATCAAAGCTGAGTCACTATTTAACAAACGACAAAACATTCAGACTATGGAAACATTTTTATGATAGAGATCTGTGAATGTTAAAAACAGCTGACAAGACCCTGCTGTCTCTACCAAAACAATGACACATTTCAGGAAGTTAATGCTTTAACCCTTAAGGAAACAATGAACTTAGAAGGCACTCTGTAAGGAATTCAGCCCTGCGAGCTAGAAAGAAAGCATGCCAGTGGTAGAGGTGTTCATTGTCCATTTGTGCAAATGAACTTGAATCACCACCTGTGCTCTGAGTTTTGAAAATTGCAGTATTTGTTCATTGTTGCATTGTCGGGCTTGTGGCAGCTGCTGCCTTCTGGGAAAAGCTCTCTGTAGATGCTGAGACTTAGGAAAGCAGGAGACTTTATCGTGTTTCACAATCAGCTGCAGGGTCCTGCCCGACTTCTCTTTTAAGCCTGTGCATCACCTGCCTTTGTCTCTAGCTCGTTTAGACATTCCTGATAAACTCTTTTTACAGACCAATCATGCATTCTATACTCTATGCCAGGGATTTACTAATTTTAGGAGTCAATAAATGAAGGAAGATGAGATTAGGACAGTATTGTGTATCTCCTGTTTGTTTTATCGCTTGTTGTATTTTATCATATAGATTTTTTAGTTTGTTTGCTGTAATTTTTAGAAATAAATAAGGAGTTGGTGTTGTTTTTTCTGGTTTATAATATTTTTATTTCACTCTGTAATCATTTTGATTTTAACTGGCTTATCTATTTAAATTAAGAGTTAAAATAGTTATTTTATCATATTGCCTTAAATGACTGATGCAGTAATTTTGCATTTATTAATTTATCATTTTCATAACTATCATTCCTGTTAAGTGAGTATAAATGCTACTCAATAGGTCAGAAACAGAATCTAAAATAACTCTATATTTTTTTTTCCTGTGTTGTTATTAATGAAGAAAGTTTGGTCAAGCACTTTCACAGTTTCTTGTTCAAACTATTGCTTATAGAAAAATAAGTTTTTCCTTTTGCCTCCATACAGAATCAATATCGTTTTGAGGGAACTGGGTTTCCAACTATTCCTCAGCTTATAGAACACCATTACACAACGAAGCAAGTTATTACGAAGAAGTCGGGTGTTGTTCTGCTTAATCCTGTTGTTAAGGTAATGCATACATTCCAGAACCTTTATTTGACAGACAGTAACTTTTGGGGTTTCTGTTACTATTCAAATAAGCTTCTATGGAACTTCTCAGAAGATTTTTCATTTTTATTATTTGTGACTCTTTTCTTGATCTCTATTAAACTTCTCACCTCTGTGCAATACATTCACTTAAAACAACTCTCCATCCTGATTCTTACCATGAATTTTTGCTATTTTGAAAGAATGGCATTCAACTTCTTATCAAGTATCCTCATACTTTTATTTTTGGTTTCACATTTGGATTTCCCTACTAAGTAATTCAAAGTAGTAGTTCATTGCCTTACCTTTTATAAAGTAAAAAATCTATTTTATACAATGGAGAAGGTCTCATGAAATTTTGGAAGACTTACGACAACTGCATTTTGTCCCTATTTTATATTGCAAAAATAAGTTAGACACAAGAAAGGGTACTGATATTCCAGCATCAATGAAAATTTGAAATAAAAATTTACTTTTTAATCAGGAAGGTATTGCAGAAAGTCTTTCAGGATGGAAATAAAAAGGACTAAATATTAAACTGTATCAGTGTTTTAAGAGTCTCCTTGACTTCTTCCAGCAGTTTTACAGGTAGTATTTATCTAGCTGGTATTTCATTCATAAGGCAACTCCACTTGTATCTTTGCATCTCAACTATGGGTAAGCCTTTTGTTCTTCATACATTTATTTTTTCAAGACTGGTTTCAAGCCTGTGTTCATCAAAATTTCAGGAAGTATGACAATTTATATTTCACCATTAGTTACCTACTCCAGGGTCCTAGTTCTTTCCTGCTAATAATCCTAAAAAAATCAAGTATGTTCTTTTTCTCAAAATTGCACTTAATCTGCCCTTAACTATTCTATATAATTTAAAAATTTTAAGAATGGGACATTGGAAATACATATTTTAGGTTAATATCTTGGTGATTACCAAACTGATGCTTCATTGAACATAAGTTACTGCATACATTCATTATAGATAACATGAGAAAGCATAGGACATTAATTTTAATGTGTAATTCTTTTTGATATAACTGGTTTAAGCTACAAATAGGGGGTAGTCAAGCTCAAAATGAAATTTTTTTGAGACTGTTTGCAAATTTCTCTCTCTCTTTAATACCATGTTTGTTTTAAATGTGCAATGCTTTTTCTGTTTTCTGAGTGTACATAATGTGAGAGCAGCCCTGTTTTAGCAAATGTAAAACAATAGTATAGAATATTATCACATAATCTTAGTTATTGTCTGATAAACTGGCACACCTTATCTGTAAAACAGCATTCATTTTTCATTCTCTTTTGCTTACTTGGACGATAGGGGATTTCTTACTCTTTCCTTTTTTGTTTCATTTTGTATTTTCTCTTCATAGAGTTAAATTTTAATTTTACCATAGGCTTATGTAACTATAGCCGAATAATTTTTCTAGTCCCTATCTTATAGAAGAAACATATTCCCAAAAGACATTCCTGGTCATTTCACCATTACCGCTCCGGTGGCAGCAGCAAATTCCCCCGCAGGAAGCAGCTCCGACCGTTCTCCAGAGCTGAGAGAGCAAGATGGAGCTCGCAGCTGCCCCAGCCCTCCTTATTTCCAGCTCAGTTCTTAGGGTATCTGTGCCCTTCCAAGATAAATCCTCAGATAAGAGAGTAACCAACCGTACCTTTCCTGGAACAACTTCTTTTTTCTTTTAAGTACCTGATCGTTATGTCTCTTAGCAACAAAATGGGAAATAATTCTCTACGAGAAAGATAATGAAAGGAAAACCCCAAAGTTCCAACAGGCCTTTTGTTTTTCCTCTATTCAGGGGGAAAATGAAGTGGGTCCACTCCTCCCTGGGTTTGTTGACTTGAGTTTGTATCAACTAAGCTCAGTATTAACTAAAAATTAGTGGAAATAATAGTATTTCCTCTAGAATTGTGTTAGTTGGTAGTTGATCTGAGGTGCAGTGCACAGCTACTTCAGTTACTCAGATTTGCCAAAAATTATGCAAGTAATTGGCATCTATCCGTAAAATCCACAGGCTGCATCTGTTTTTTCATATGACTGACCTTGTCCTGGTGTGCATCAGTCTTAATATTCAAGAATACTTCCTTTGGGTTTAGTAAACCTTTCTACTTCCATTCTGATATGTTATGTGAAGTAATGGAAAGGGTGACTGTTAGTACTAAGAATGGGTGACAGGAAAGTGAATGTGTAGATTTTTTAAAATATACATGTTGCAATTTCATGTAGGGTTTCATGAATTTATGTAATAGGATGTCAGTTTCTAGAGCGACTAATACTTGGTGTAAAGTAAAACCAATGTATAGTATACTTAGTGCTTCCTGACCAGCAGCTTGAGCCAAACAAGGCAGTGTTGAAAAGGGTGTTAGCTACATGATTTGAATTTTTTAAGAGCAACAGTTCTCAAAAATATTTAAATTGTTTTGGCTTGAGCCATAATTTTATGGTGGTTTTACTTCTCCCATATGATAGAAACTATTTGCTGTACTCTGAAAGATGTACTTCAGAGTTAAGCAAAAGATTGTTGTGAAATTTCCTTTTTAATTTGCATGGAACTCTGACTTTCCTATGGGAAAGTGGACACATTTCAGGTCGTTTTCAGAAGTAGCATATGCACTCTGACACCTAGTGTTGGAGGTAATTTATGCATCATGTGCTATTACCAAGATGTCTTTAATCATTTCCTTAAAGTTCATTTGGTATCTGCAAAGACTGTTTTTGCTTTGTTCACATTATAGCTGCAGAGCAGTCATTGTCATTTCATGTAATCTTTAATCTTCTTATGCAAATTGCTGTCCCTGTAATAACCTATTTAGAAACTGAAAGTTAAATAGGAAAAACTTCACAGCAAAAAAAAAAAAAGTTATTCTTTTTAGTTTGCTTTTGCTTTCCTTCCTTCCCATAGTCATTCATCCTCCTTTACTATATTAGTAAAATTAGTGTTCACCTTCTGTGATGTTGCCCTTGAAAGGAACAGGCTTAATTTTGTCACAAAAGGCCTGTCCCATGTCCCATTTCATGTAGACTGAATTGCCTGCTTGGAATTTTAATGATTCTGTAATAATAGAATTTAAATTAGAAAAACTGATGGCATTAAAAAGATATTTGCTAGTAACTTCTTTAATGGAAAAGTGTCATACTTTTTTATAATCTTCTTGAAAAAAGTGTACATTATGTTCTTCAGGTTGTTATTGATGGATTGACTGGTACACAGCTGCTGAGTAACTCAAAGCACACCCAAGGACTTTATTATATAAAAATGCTGTTTTAACCATACTGGATGTATTTTAACCTTCTAAGATCTTTGACCTCCTGTTTTGGAGGTTGATAGATTTCTTGAAATAGATATTTTTATATATATTTTTATATTTTTACAGATTACAACACCTGTATTAAGGTGTGAATGTGCTTCAGTTTGACTACTAGAAAAGAGAATGATCAAAAAAATAAGGGATACCGTTTTTATTTAAGTGTACCTGTATTGAAGTTTTCATTTGGATCGTAAATACACCTTTGAAGCAAATCTGCTCAGGATGCATAGCTGCTCATGGGAGGGAGTTCAGTTTTCAGAACCAGGAAAGATTTAGCCTGAAATTATGCTTTTCTCCCAAATACATGTTTCAGATTCTGAGCACCAATTGATTTGCTCTGGAGGTCTGCTACTATTTCACTAGTGCTGAAATACTCATGGTATATGAATGCTCTGTAGTTAATTCAAATTCTGAACTTATGGAAAAATTAACTGCTGCTTTGTCAGATGAGTTAAGCCATGTGTTTGTTGCTAGTAACTTTAATTTTAAAATTCTGGATCTATTTTTATGTGACAAAGAAGCTTGTGATATGGTCTGATATGTTTTGTGTGCATAGGAAAATGATAGATCATAAATGATGAGGTGAAAGAAAAGTGCTGAAAGAACAAACTAATTTCTTATTAGTGTTTCTAGTGCTGATAAATAAGTTTGCAAGTGATAATTTTCTGCAGATCTGATGCTGTCTTGCAAAATATGAATGTATTGATGAGTTAGACTTGGAAGGAAATTCTGAAGAGCTATAAATTTAAGTTAGATTTTCTTCATGAAAATTCATTAGTAAAAATCTGAAATGATGCTAATTTTTTGTTGATGGGTTTTCTGGGCGGGTTTGTTTTATTTTAACAAAGCAAGCTGAGGTTCACTGTTGTAGACAACACATGTGCTTAGAGTACAGGTAGTGTGTGCCCCTCAGGCCAGCAAAGCACAGGAGGAGGAATTGAAGGAGGCTGCTGAACAGTCTCAGTTTCAGGGAAGCTTTCTTATGCCTGCTGGGAGATACTGAATAGAAACAATGAGACTTAAAAAGGCCAAGTTTATCACAAAGTAATGCCATCACACAATTATAGATGCTCATTTCATGGCTGGAGACAATTAAGGTGCTGCAGAGGGAAGCAGTGGCAGTAATGGTGCTCCCTGTGGGGAAGATGATCTTGAGTCTGTTTGACCTGAGGACAACTCTTGAGGAGCAGGAATCCAAAAGACAGAAGCAGCCTGTAGTGATGCAGTTATTGCAGCTCTGCCTTGGCTAGATCTGTCACTCCAAAGAGGATTCCTGTGGCACCCTGGCTTACCTGTGTGATGCCCACCAATTTGGCCAGGCATTCTGTAGAAATGCCAAGAAGCACCTGGTGGTAGTGATCTTTGGGTGTTGGTTTTTGGCCTAAAGCTGTAATTTTCAAGGGTGTGGTTGAAGTCTAATACATGCATTTTCAAATGTCAAAATATATCTTCAGTTTTCTTTAAGGAAATTGATCACCATTGAAAGTGCGTGTTTATAATACGCAAAACACATACTTACAGGAAATGAATGTATTTATTGTATGTGCACTAAATTAATCAATAGCCTGCAGCTATTGACATTTGAGAGCAGAGTTTCATATCTTAACATTAGAGGTACATTTCAGTTACATTCTCATTTCTTCAGAGTTTGGAGAAGTGTCACAGGATTTGCTTTTAACATTTTTTAGCAGAGATTATTGCAATATTTCTGTCAGATAACAAAAGGAATGCATCATCCTTAATGGTGGCCTGTACTTGTCAAGGCATGTCATCCTGTAGAGAAAAGGGAAAAAAGAGAGTAATTTACTCTTTGTGCTAACAAAGTACTGAACCAAATTTATGTATAGTTTCAGGTATATTGACTAGTTTCAAAATTGAAAGGATTTATTTTCTCAAAAAACCTCATTAAAATGCTTTATAATAATGGAGGCAGATAAGGCTACCTGAACAAAGAGTAATAAGGATTGTTTTATATTCAGTGATCAAAGTTTTTTATAGTTTTTTTTAGAGGCCATGACAATAAACATCTGCTCTGTTGAGTGTTTCTGGTTCAGTCTTGTTTTTCTGGTATTTCTTTCCATGATTAGGTTTAGATTAAAATTGAAAGATAAGCCTCCTAAAGGGTGTAAGCATTACGCTCAAACCTAGAAAAAAAAGTATTTTATCAAGTAGATGAATTTCATTTTAACAAACACAATGTAATTTCTGACCAATTTCATAAAGAAAAATCTCTGTCCTTAAAATTTTAAATGAAACCTCAGCAACATGTGCATTCCTACTTTCTATACAACTTTCATATAAAAAAATTACAGAGTGCCATACTGCTGTGTGGAGTGCAAATTGAATAAAATGAGTTATCTCAAACACAACTGAAACAGTAGGAAGCAGAAAAAATAAGTAAAATTTACAAAGCAAGAGATGGAAGGAAGCCATTCATTCTTAAAAAAAATAAAAAGGTATATTGTTAGGAAGGGGTAAAAATTATTAAATGAAAGATTAAGACGAATTTTTTTGATCACTGATAGCTAAGAGAATAAACTACTTCAATTAAAGCATCCTTCATCAAAGATTATTTAGATTTACTAGATTTTGCTGCTGTTCATTTGGCTATACATGTGAAAATCAAAGGGTTGACTGTGTTCTGTAATATTCTGGGTGTAAATTGTGCCTTATGGAGCACTTTTAAAAACTAGGCCTTTTATCAGAAGCTTTATAACCAGATGTTAATATAGTGCAATAAAAAATTATATTGGAATTGTATATGATTGCAGCAGCTTTTCTGCTGAACTAACATACTTGGGTTTTTTTAATGGATTCTGATTTCTTCCCCGTATTTGGAATTCAGATGTTCCTTAATAATTATTTTCTATTAGACTGTGAGTTGTAAACTTCTTGTAGACCTCTAATTATATTCTTATTCCTGTTTTCACTAGTGCAGTCAGAATGACTTTAATGCAAATAATGCTTTGAGTTTTCAATGTTTTCATAGTATGTGGCTGACAAGCACATAACCTTCCTTGAGCATTGGCTCTCATGGGTCAGAAAACACAGTTTAGATTAAGAATAGGAATGAGTGTCTGTGCTCTTAAATTCCTTTGTAGAGTTACATTTGTTAAGTAGCTTGTGGTTGCTTAAGTATTTTGGCCTCCACCAATTTAAGTGGAACAAAATGTTAAAAAGGAGCGAAATTACATTTCAGCTGTGGAGGAATAAAGGATACACACAAAAGGAGCTACAGGGTAAGAGGGGTACGTTTTTCTTAAATCAGGTTAGTGCATCTGATGTATCTAATAGTGCCTGAATTCTCAAGAAGATCTGTTTATTTAAATGTTGATTAAGGAAGAATTCAGAGGTGAGAATAGGTAAGGCTTCAAGATTCCTTATTTGCAAGGTAAATACTGTACTTAGCCTACTATTGACAGTAGTGCATGGATTTCAAGCTCAGTTCATAATGAAGTAAATGCTATTACCAATTCTATCCTTTCTGTCACTTGGATTTCTTCCTAATAGAGTTGCCAATGATTTACACAGTGTATTACTAAAATCAAGATAACCCCCAGAGGGTGGTGACCAGTTGTGCAAAGTCTAATTAGAGGCCAGTAACTCCTGCTCTACCGCTAGGGTCAGTCATGTATCCAATCCTTCCTTCATCCACTTCTTCATTAACAAGCTGGGTGATGGGGCACTAGCAGTTTTACTGATGAGACCACTCTTGGAGGAGGGGCTGATATACTAGAGGGTCAAGCTGCCATCCAGAGCAGCCAGAAAGGCTGGAGAAATGGGTTTGACAGGAGCCTCATGCAGATCAACAAGGGGGAAAACAAAGTTCTGCAACTGGGGGAGCACAACTCCAGGCACCACAACATGACTTCACTTCAAACATCTTCCCCCTTCCTTCTTTTTGAGCAGCTTTATATACGAGGAGTGATGCTGTATAGTATGGGATATCCCTTTGGTCTGTTTGGTGTCAGTTGTCTTAACTTTGTCTCCTCACAGCTACTTGTACAGCTGCTAGAAGAGGTGGTAAATTCTTCAAAACATTCATGTTCACTGTTTACATTTCATGTTTAATTTTAGAGGAGGATGTGCACACATGCATGTCATAAAGATTGCTTCATGGGTAATCATCTTTGTCGAGAGAATACTTTAACATGTACAACCAAAATATAATGCCAGACTAGCTACTGCAAACAAAATTACCCCAGCCAGAGCGAACACAGTAACAAAGATTACTGCGTAATCTGTCTGTAGAATCTGTAGATTCTACAGACCACACAGGAAAATTTTGTCACTAATACAGGAGAAAAAAGATTGCGGAAGACAGCATTTAGAAGATTTACTAAAGTAATAATAGAATCTGCTAATATCTAGCAGAACCATTTGGTGTATTTGCTGCTTCCTTTTGTGTGTTCTTCATTGATCAGCTTTTTTTTCTGCAGCTAAGAGATTTTCCATTGCTTTTGCCATCTGAATAATGAGTTGGTGGTATGTGAGAAAATACCAGTATCTTGTTAAAGAACTGTATGCATCTGCTGTAAAAAACCCAGTGCAGCATGTTCTTTTTAAACTCTTGGCATCTATGTAGTGTTATATGACTTCTGATTCAAAGCCAACATCTTGCTTGGAATGCAGGCCAAGCTCACTGGTACACTGAAATACCATAAGTTAAGGCTACAGTTTCTTTTCTGTGTGGCTTTGCCTTTTTCATGTCCTCGCACAGTCACAAATTAGCTAATACAGGAGATTATTTGAAATTTAGATAGGTTATTTCTGTTCCAGCTCAGTGGTTTTAACATGCTATCTGAAGCTTATGAAAGACAATGCAAAATGAACACGTGTGGCTAGAAAAACATAGAATGAAGAATCTTGGGGTTTTGGTTTGAAGAAAATAGTAATTTGGTGGAAGGTCTAATTTGGAACTATAGTACTCTGAAAGGTATTGCATGCTGACCACTGAAACTTAGACATTATTTTTGAGGGATGAATTAAGCCTTTCTCTTCCTGGGGTAAAGAAATCTAACTGGAAACAACTGGATATGGGACTAAGTATATGGCTAAGTGTCTTATATAGTTCAAGGAGACTGTCTTGGACATTGTTACAAACACCTGTAGTTCCCCCAAGCCCATTTGACATAACCTTTTTATATGTGGGTGGAAGTGAAAATGTGTTTGCACATATGTGAAAATATTTTAGCCTATTTTAATAATTTGAGTGTTTGGGGAGGGTGTTGTGCATGCATAATGTGACTCTGCTTTTCCATTCCTCTCTGTTTAAATTACATGGAATGTTTAAATGAAAAATCACGTTACCCCATGGTTTTGTTTGCCTTTGAGTGTTTTGTTGGTCATACCTGATCCAGAGCTGATAATTTTTCTGTTGGAATATATTTGGTTAACAGATGATTCAGAGTACTTTGTTTTGGTAGCTGAATTTACTGTATTCAGTTGAGAGGAATAGCGTGGGTTTTAATATGCTTGAAATATAAAGGTTTTGACATAAACTTGACTTTCCTTTTCCTGTGCTTAAGTATTTCACATTCTATGTCTTTTTCTTTTCTTGGTTGTTTTTTTAAACTTCTTTATTTTTCTTTATTTCCTGTTTTTTTTCTGAAATATTCTTAGCATCATTTTAGCCCTTTCATGAAAAAGAAAACATAAGTTTAGGGAAGTACTGCAAAAAAACCCTGAGGCAAACAGGTATTGTATGTTGAATTGTACAGTTGCTTTGTCTACTGATCTTCAAGAAAGAATGGTCAAAGAACAGCTGTGCAGGTAATCTGAGGTCACTTCTGAAGTTTATAAATTGCACAGTAGCTTTTCGAAATCTTACTTCTCTCCTCCTGTTATATGATAATTCAGAATTTGGTTTAGCAGGAGGGTTGAACTTCACAAGAGTTTTTATGTAGCAGTAAGAAGTCAGATAAAATAGTACTTTTTCCCCCAAGGAGCTAAACCTGTCTGTGCTATTATTCTCTTTTACAGCTCACATTGAGTTTCATCAGTGTGGCTTAATACAGTGCCGTTAATAATGCAAAGCAGCTTCCATAACAATTTTTACAGCTCATGAATCTATTCTGAAACAGTTTTAAAGAAGTTGCCAGTGAGGTTTTTCAAAACCCCTCCTGTAAAACCCACTTTTTCTTATGAAAAATCTTTCCCATCAGCTACCTTTATTTCTGTACTTAATCTGAAGGACTTGAAACACATAGTTTATGATTCATGAAATTGGTATGAACATTAGATCTACTGGCATAGGTGGTATCAAAAATAGTACTTCTCTAAAAAGACAATTTCTCATTCCTATGCTGATAAGCCCTATCCACATGTACACAGCTGTTACTTTTTTTTTGTCTGGTTCATCACGTTCTGATAAGTGAGATTTGAATACCCATCTGATGAAAATTGTCTGCGATTCTGATTTTCTTAGCCATAAAAAGAATTTTACTCCAATTATCCTTAGTATTGGAAATGAAAGATTAACTTTCCATTTTTGTTGATGTGGAAAAATAGCTCTTAGCTGCAGTAATTCATACTACTGATATTTCCTATTTACCTTGGAAGAAGGAGAGCAAATAATACTTTCCAAAGTATTTTTGATGCATTTTTTCTGCTTAAACCATGAAGAAACAGGCATCATGTTTGTTTATGCACTTGACTCCTGAGATGTTGACAATATCCCTCTATTTTGAGTTTTTTTAGAAGAATGTTAAGGATTAATATACTGGGATGAGGGAAAGGGGAAGGATATTTAGGTTTTTCACAAATGCCACATGCTGTTCTGGGATAGATTCTTAAGATTGGAAAGTCATATGTTTTGAGTTCTCTTAAAGCAATAAGTTTTGGTTGATTCCTTCTGGGGCTCCTTAAATTAGCTGAAGTTTCCAGCCTATAGAGTTTTTTATCCTTTTTTACTTTGCTACATCTACAGTTAAGATGAAAAACAGTGACAGTGTTTGTTATAGATACTACCTTTTGAACTAGGAAGAGTAACTAATGTGACAGAGAACATGAGATGAGTAAATAACAGCGATGATAACAAAAAGTCTTACTTACTCACAGTGTTGGAGGAACCTGATCAGGATTTCTTCACTCTTCCTCTTTGAAAAATCTTGCTTTGGAGTTTGGGTAAGAATCTTGGTGTTGTTTGGTGGTTCTCTGAAATTGAATACAAACACAGGTGGCTTTTTTCTCTCTCCTTTTAGAAACTGTAAGATTTTTAGAACCAAATATTTAAGATGAGGCTCATAAATTCATACCTAATGCTCAAAACATCTGTTTTTAAAAGTTTACTTTCTAATTGCTTTACTGCTGGTTTTTAATTTGAAAAAGTACCATTTTAGGATTCTTAATGATTGAAATTGTTACTGGGAATTATAGAAAAATAATGCTAAGGGAATTTGAACACTAAGTATTAGATCATGATTATGTTTTGTATTTTATTGAAAGCTGTTCTAATTTACTGCAGATGATTTGTAAGTGTTCTTCCTGGTATAGTAATTTGTGATCTCTTTGATGTAGCTTCTCCTAATGAAGGGAGATGGGCAGGATAAAAACTGCACTTATGTATTTTGAAGATGTTTAGGGTAATAGTGATAACATTTCAGTCTCATAGCTCAGAAGAGGAAAATTGAGATTTCATTTTTGCAGCAACCATCTGCTGTTCAAACTGTTCTTAGTGCCTTGCACACAACTCCATTATATGCTCACCAAAGTAAGGATTGATGAACAATTGAATCTCTGCTAACTGTTCAAGGTTTGAACCTTATCATGACCTAGGGAACCATGAAACACCCTAACATTATAAAAGGAATGCTACGTATCCAGGAAAAGAATAGTGTATATCCAGAATACTTTATTTTATGGGTAAAAGGAGACATTTCTTATTATTTCTAAGTATTGCTTTTCACAATTGAAAGTTTTATTTCTTTAATTACTGGTCTGTTTGAGGTTTGGTTTTTGTCACTTACAATTAACTTCTGAAATAACTCTTCTCTTTGAGAATGCTTATCTTTGTTGAAATCAGACAAGTGTGCTGGGTGGTTGCCAGAGTCTAGAAAGATAGTCCCTGGCAAGCTGCTGCATATAAAAACCTTGTGTGTGATGTGCGTTATCAAGTGCCTGGCTATTGGGGAAGGGTAACTGTCAAGGCTGACCAAGTTCTCCCCTTTGTGAACTGTCTGGTTGATAACTTGTTTCTCAGTGTTTGACCAACAGATGTAACAATACCTCCAAAGTAAGATAAACTGATAGGATTCCCATCATCTTATTAGTAAAGCTATGCTTGAAGTGTGATGTTCATGTAATTCAGTTTCTCCTCCTGGGGGAAGCTAGAGGACAGAAATAAAGCAGAATGTGGTAAGCTTGTAGATTTCCCAAGTTATTCCATTTGGAAATAAAGTATATAATTAAGATTACAAATGAGTATGCTCAAATGCTAATTTGTGTGACTGAATTTTTCGGAAGTGCTTTTATATTCCGTGGTCCAAAATTAACAAGAGAAAAATCTGAACAAGCACAAGGTAAAGAGATAGTGATGTCACAAGAAGAGGGCTGCATCATAAATGTCTTCCTTCTGGGTGAAATTAATGGGCATTAATAGTCTCAGGAGCTCTGTTTGCTGTCATTCAGATTACATTGATTAGGTACAAAAATGTACTGGATTTGCTCCATTTGATTTAGAAGCAACTAACTCTATTGAAATGAAAATTTCTGTGACTTGGACTCATATGCATTAAAGTGTCTGTTGATCTATATCTACATTCAAGAATATTTCTGTCCCATTTTTCTGTCACATTTCTTTTGTAACTTTCATTATCTTTTGCATACTTGATTAATCTGTAGAGTAATGGCATTTGACAACTGGAAAAATCCTTACATTCTATTCACAATCAGAATAAGGCAGTTAGAGAAGATGATGAACTTCGTGATCAGACATATTACTTTATTTCATAACCTTTGTTTATGAGTGCTAGTATTTATGCATTGATTTTGACATTGATAAATGTGCCTTATTGATGTCTTTAATTATTGACAGCTATTCAGATTATTGAATGATGTCATATTAAACTCAGAGCAATTCAAGTAGGTTTAGTGAGACAACAAACTTGCATAGAATGTCTTGTTATTTTTGACCTTACTGTTCATATTATAGTTTACTAATTAAAGGCAATTATCTGACCAATGACACTGTGTTTTGAACACTATTTGTGTTCAAATAGTGAAGAATATCTGTTAGAAATTAATATCTAACACATTGCAAATTAGAAAATTTGGTTTGTTTCTTTTTTAATGTCAGAATTGTACATTGGCATGATGTATATGACTCTCTCTTCTGCTAGATTTTTTTCTTACTGTCTGCTGAAGGAACTTCTTTTGTGCAGTTTATAGGAGTAATATCAAATGAAGCTGATCAAGCTTTGACTAATTCAATGATTGTGAAAAATCTGGCAGAACCACAATAAATTAATAAATGAGTTAAAGTGGTATAAGAAATGACTGAAGGCTTTCATAAAAGTACAGATTAATGTACAGATGCAATGATAATAAATCCTTCAACAGATAATTTGATTTCCACTTCATGTTGTTATTTTCTTTTGTTAGTTCTCTGAAGAATTATCAGATTTTTTTCCTTCATAAACAAGCTTTTGAAATGTCATATTGTCAATTTATTCAAAAAGTTATTCACTGAAGTACAGAATCCTTGTAGTTAAGCAGTAAAAAATCCATTGAATTTTAATTCTTTAAGTTTTTGGCTCTACCACACTTATTTCAATGTTAAAAACTCTTATGTTAATACCTCTAAGTAATAATTTTTGTGGGTTTGTTTTTTTTACAGCTTTCTTTGCAAATTATTTTCTTAAATTTGAGTATTATTATTGAAAGAGTGTGCAGTTTGATGGCACTTCCTATCTATTTGTAGTATAACAGCTTCTGAATCTGACATTCATTCTGCAAAAAGTATCAATTGAGATGAAGGAAATACGTTTCTTATGATGTTTGATCAGTGAGGCTGTAGTTTTAAGCAATAATCTTGTGTATAGGGGAAAAATAAACTATTGTATATTGAGAATTTCCTCCTAAGTCTCACAGTTTCCCACCCAGGGAAGAGAGACAGTAAAGATTGGTTTCCATCATGCAGCATGGTAGTGTGGTACAGGAATTCTTGGGATGGGACTGAGAGGTGTTGTGTGCTGGGAGTTTGGGTTAATAGAGGCATTCAGAGAGTCTCTGGAATGCACACTTGTAACATTCTACTTATGAACAAAAGCGTAGAAATCACAATAGCAATGATCCCCACCCCTTTTTAGATTTGCTGAATTCCTGTTCGACAAAAAGTCTCCAGAGAGAGTGAATCCATGACCTCCCTAGGCAGCTTACTCCAATTCCTAACCACTCTGTCAGTGAAGAATTTTTTTCTAATTTTTAATCTGAACCTCCCTTGGCACTATTTAAGGCCATTTCCTCTTGTCCCTTTCATTTGGGATGTGGCAGAAGAGACTTACTCCCACCTAGCTTCAACCTCCTTTTCTCCAGACTGAGCACCCCGCACTTCCTCAGCTGTATCCTATCAGACTTGAGCTGCAGACCCTTCCCCAACTCCAGTGCCCTTCTCTGGACATGCTCCAGCCCTTCAATATCCTTTCTGAAGGGAAGGGCCCAGAACTGGACACCAGTGCCCAGCACAGGGGGATGGTCAATTCCTGGACAAATGCTTTACCTGCCATGTTGTGGTGGTTTGACAGGAAATATGTTTTCTGGGATGCTGTAGTCAGGCCAATTGGTGCTCAGATTTTAATATTGGCACCTAATGTGGCCATTGGGACATTGGATCCGCCTCTGAGAACGGGGTTAAAAGCAGGGCTCTCCCCGGGGAGGCTCTCTTGGGTTTCCGGCGGGAAAGAGTTCGGGTCTCTCCCCCGGCCCAGCTGCTGGATGGGCAGGGGGAGGGGAAAGCCATGAGGCCGAGAGAGGTAGGCCTGAGCCCGGGGGTGGAAGGGTGGAAGAGAGAGAGAGAGAGACCGGGAGCCACCGGGCAGCCCCCCCTGAGAGACACAGAGAGAGAGAGAGAGAGAGACCGGGAACCATCAGGCAGCTCCCCCCCCCCCCCGGAGACAGAGAGAGAGAGAGAGAGAGTCGGTGCCTGAGACTGTAACCTTGAAGCTTGATAAACATGGGCCTGTGCCGGCAGCACGGCTGGGATGGAGAAGAAGGGGGGGTTCAGGCAGCCGCTTGTAGGAGCTTTTAACCCCTTTTCAGAGAATGAGAACTTTACAGAACATTGACCTCTCCTAGAAGAGAGATAGAGTGGAAGATGAGGAAGGAAATGTGCAAGTGTGAGAGAGGTCTGGGCAAGTGAGAGATGTTGGAAGAATAGAGAAGAATTTTAGTGGGAAGAGATGATGGAGTGGCTTTTGCTGGACTCTCTTTGTATAGCCATGGACAGACCCATGTTCCTTGTGATACAGGGACTGCATTCTAGGGGGAGGCAATGGCCACAGAACCAAGAGGGTTTGGTGTGGGTACCCCTCGGCCCCAGGGGATGAAAAATCTGGGGGGACAGGTGTCCCAAAGTTGAGACTGTGCCTTTTTGGAGTGGGACAAAGCATCCTTAAAAGTCAACCCTAGAAGCAGCTCTGGTCCGTGTTCAGTGGTTAGAGTGCTGCACATGAAAGGAAGAGGTCACCATTGGCACAAGAAGGACTCCTTCTCCTCTTGATGAACTGAGGATTGAGTATTCTGAAGGGTGGTGCCGGACCGAGAGTCGAAGATTTGGGGGATGAATTGTATTGGGAATTTGATGGGGAGGAGGAGGAGATGTATTTGTGAAGTTTTCATTTTCCTTATGTGTTTCTTTTTTTTCTCCCTTTCTCTTGTAGTTTAGTTAATAAATTTTTTATTTCTAAGTAGGAGCCTGCTTTGCTTATTCCTGGTCACATCTCACAGCAGAAACCAGGGAGAGGGTATCCTCATGGGGGCACTGGCATTGTGCCAGTGTCAAACCATGACACGTGTTATCTTTTCAAGCAGTTGCCTGTAATATTTCCAACTTCCAAAAAAGATATAAGAGATGCAGATATGTGTCTTGTTGACAAGTCAGAAGATCAGTTCATTTCCATGTGCACTGAGGAGAAAAATGTGGGAGTTTTTCTTAAATTTAGTAGTAAGTTACTTTGTATACTAAAATGAAGTTTTCTTATCTAATTTTCACTTGACAAATTGTTAAAATCAGGGTGCTAAATATTATTCCAGAGCTTGTGTGAAACTTTACATAGTGCTAATCTATCTACATACTTCCATGTTGTAGGCTTAATTTCTAATAAAAATTTGCTATACAATATCACCCACTATTTTGTTGTATAGCAAGATTTCTAAACTCTTGAACTATAAATGCTTGTGTTTAAAATTTCTTGGTATGCTTGTGATTGGGTGCTCTAAATGTAATACTTTTTCAGCTCCATTTCTGAAATATGTCTTAGAGAAACTGTATCTTGCATATTTGCACAGACTGAAAATTCTGCTTTCCTTTTCATAGGATAAGAAGTGGGTTCTCAATCATGAAGATGTCACGCTGGGGGAATTACTGGGCAAAGTAAGTAATAAAGTGAGCTAAATAACATTTGAGTAAGTATACTGTCATCATTAAGCTATTTCTGTGTACCTTTTCTTTTAAATTGCTCTGGTATGTAATTTTTATGTCAATTTTTTACACTAATACATGAGACAACCTTATGCTTTAAACAGACATAAGTCACATTTGCTAGTAAACATTATAATGATTGTGCTGAAAGTATTTAAGTAGCATACATATTTTTTTCTCTTTTGTAAGTGTTTTCAGCTAACTAGATTTCTATAAAGCATGATGTGGCTGTTTTACTTTCTGTAGTTGGAGACAAATGTTGCAAAATATAAATAAAACCACGTAGAGAAATAGGTGTATACTTATGCATTTGTGTACAAAATTTGATATGATGAGATGACTAAATAATTATTTATTAAAACAAATGCTAATTGTTTGTGCATGATTATTTTCACTCATTCATTGATGGAATTAGATAATTTCACAATCTTATTATGTCTTGTGTAGTTCATAAACATGTAGTTTACAAAGTCTGCTTAGGAACTACAGATCTTTAAAATCAGGCAAACTCCTCACTTTTTTTGGCACCTTTGCACCTGCCATGACCATTTTGGGTGCTACTCTGGACACAGAGTAGTTTGAAAAGATTTTCCAAAAACTGAGAAAATAAGATTAAATGAGGAAGAGACAAATCAAAGTAGTTAATTACCTTCTTGTCATGGTGCACACTAAAAAAAAAGTCAGTAAGAAATTCAAGAATGGGGAAGTAAAATATTTCCATAAACTTCTGTTTCCCAGTATAAAAGCTTTTTGGGAGATTAAGATGACAAAAAGTATGACCATATTGAGCTGTGCCTTCATGAAATACAGGTACTGCAGGATCTTCACATTCTTAAACAGGATGGTATCAAGGGAGAAAAATTAAGATGTTCCCGCCACAAAAAAAGCTTTGACTTGTTAAAAAATAAATATGAATTAGTTTTGATGTGTAAAGACAGTTAAAGCAATTTGAAAAGCATTTTTTAGTAAATTCAATTTACATGGTATTGCATGTTTTTGGCACAAAGCATTTTTAACATTCAGTAAAGGCAGCTCAGAATTTTAATTATAGAAGGATGTTCTTTAAGAAATACAGAATAGGCTAAAAACTTTATTGGAACACAGCATGATTCTTATGCATTCACCTCTAACAAGATGTGATCATACTAAAAAAGATAAGAATGACAGGAATATCAACATTTA
This sequence comes from Molothrus aeneus, assembly GCF_037042795.1. Lineage (NCBI taxonomy): Eukaryota > Metazoa > Chordata > Aves > Passeriformes > Icteridae > Molothrus > Molothrus aeneus. The sequence continues at coordinate 66,298,599 of NC_089680.1, forward strand.
TATGACAAACTGTGATATAAAAAATAGCCATTCACCACAGAAGTGAGAAATCAGAGAGTCTACAAAACCTTGAGTGGCCTGGAAAAGATGAGGAAGAAATCACAAAATTTTAATGTGTAAAAGATGTAAGCTTTAGAAAAGATGCACCTCAGGGGTGAATGGTCAGTTTATTTACTCAGCATTAATTCAATAATACCCCACAAAATGAAAATTGCAGAATTGGAATGTGTTTTATAAAGATTCTCTATCTAATAATACTTCAGTATTGTCAATAAAGAAGTAAACCATTTTCAAGACTTAAAGAAAGCTCAGGATGGATTCAGATTTCACTGTTAAATACTTCTGACCAGAATGGTAAAGGAAAAGTGGCCTGGGAGCAACTCACCTGCTTACCTTGGGTGCCTCATGCCATTTCAGATCTGAGAGGTAATGTACTAGCCTCTGGAAGTGCTTTAGAAGGGCTCTCAGAGATCCTGAGCCTCCCTTGCCAGCTACATCTTCCTTGTCCCAGCATACAGAAAATTCTGCAGGTGTGTTCAGCCCTGCATTTCTTCCCTTGTTACTGGAAGCACGTTACTCTTTTCCATCTGTGAGTTTCTTTTTCTCCTTTTCTGTCATCTTTCTTAGGCAACACTAAATTCAGCTGCATGATGTAATGAAATCTTCATCACTCAGGAAAGGAAGGCAAACATCTCCAGCAGACTTTTTTGAAGTCACATGCAGCCCCAGACACCAGGACACAGAACTGTAGTATGTGTAGAAATTAATCAGACATAGTTTCAAAATTGAGTTGTGCTTATTCTTTGGGAAATACAAAGCTTTACTAGATGTAGGAGATCTGTAGTTTTCTTCTTGTTTCCTTCTCTTGAGGGTTTTTTCATTGATACCAGTACTTTATACCTCACAGTTTCCTTCTTCTTTCAATTTGTGTCCTAATTAATTTTCCTTTTGTTTTTATTAAATAAAAATGCATCAGGTGGAGTCTTTTATGGTATTTAGTACTTCAATTGTCTTCTATGAAAGGTAGAAAAAACCTAACTTGCCTTAGGGGTATGTTATTCACTACCTAAAATGTCTGGTGATAAAAGGAGCTGCCTTCTAAAGTCTTGTCCAAATGAGAGCCTTACAGATTTCTCTTTATATAGCAGTGCTGAGCTTGGGTTTTAAAGAAATTCTGGATCACCATACACAGCAATACATTTTGCAGTGGGTTTAATTTATTATAAGAACTAATATTCAGTGTTTTCCTTCTTCATATTTTCTGTTTTTTCTTTCTTGTATATGAGAATGTTTATGTTATTTTGGTGTGTTTTGTCACAGTTTTTGAGATCAGTTTTTGGTCTCTTCCAGACTGCAAGTTAAAAACTATTCACAAGATACAATAGTGTGAAAACAAAAGAGGGCAAGAGTAAGAATAAGAAGAACAAAGTACTACAGTCCATGTCAGTTGATTTGAAAAGCTACTAAAAGGTTTTATGAGAAAATTCTAATTACTTAATTAATGGTGTTTTTTTCCTCCTTCCAGCAAGGTCAAAACAGAACTCATATGCGGTGTCCATATAATAGATGTACTATGTCAGAGTGAATGGCTTTGATTAGGACAGATACTGAAAGAAAATCTCATTTAGCTTCATAAACACATTCCAGAATTCTGGTCCACTTTCAGTAGCTCTCTGCATTATTTCTTCTGGCAATTCATTAAGATTTTATTTACCTAGAATGATCTTTTTTCTCCTGATTTCAGGGTAATTTTGGTGAGGTGTATAAAGGAACATTAAAGGATAAAACCCCAGTTGCTGTAAAAACTTGCAAAGAAGATCTTCCTCAAGAACTGAAAATAAAATTTCTCTCTGAAGCCAGGTAGGTTCTCTAAAATTACTCGTGGCAGTTTTTTCAGTTTTTATCACCAGATGCATTTACAAAACCTGACATTCTGAAAAATTTAAAAAAGCAGTTGTCAAACTTTTCCTTCTTTTCTCTCCCTCAGTACATTCCGCAGCTAAATATTGGCATTTTTAGTTACATCCCTAGTAACTAAACATTGGCATTTTTAACGTGTGAATGCAGTAGCATTTTCACTTGCTGAAACCATCTTATTGACAAGCCATGCCTGTAAAATAAAATTTTATTGTCTTAAGTGCTTTCATTTAGAACTTCTAAGATATACCATGAGGATTGGGATAAGAAGACTGGAAATGTTGTTAGTTTAAGTATGATTATACCAGGCCTAACTCCTGCCTTATATTCATGGCTAGTAGAGGTGATCAAATGTGCCCAGATTGCTTGTCTTAGTGGGGTATAGGCCCCGTTCAGTAATTTTCTCTTTGTAAGAAGAGTTTGCTCCAGTAGAGCTTTTTTTATACTCTGTCAATCAGCATGAGATTATATGCTTATTTTGCAAATTACAGACATGAGACAATGTGAAAAGCATTCTGAGTATCATCTGATGTACATAGGTAGATTCTGAGACTCCAGGGTGAGGGCTGTCTTGAGATAAATGTCATAATTTTTAAACTACCTTGCTTCTTCTTGCTTTGAGGATTCATATGCTTTAATTTCCATTCCCAAGTTAGTGTGATGAGTATTGGAAAATAAAAGATATCATCTGCACTTATAGAATGAGGATCAGCCACCCTATCTATTGAATAATTTAAAAAAACTTGTAACTTGACAACAGCAGAGATATGTCATTTTTTAAGCAGCTTGACACTAATGGGAAAAAATGGTCTGAAAAAAATGAAATGTGTTATTTTTCGCTAAATGTGTGTGTAGGTTAGTATTTTACTCTTGATCATTGGGAAAAAGGGAAAGAGAGGAGGTGCTTTGAGTCAGTAAATATCAGAAGGAACATTTAAGTTACAAGGTCTCTGTAGAACTTTTTCTTGCTCTTCTTTTCACTTAAAAATCATAGCATGCTGTTTTAGGCTGGAAATGTTCTTATTAAAGCATTGTGTCAAAAGATGTTAATTGTTCATTTAATTCTGAAAATTGATGTCCTTATAGTCTTCTAAAACTTATTGTATTAATTAATCTCTCAAAGTAAAATTGGAACAAGTGTTCTTTTGAACAGTGCAGCAGGGAAACATACAGACAAGCCATGTTTTGTTTTGATGTCGCTCTGCTTCTGGTCCACCACTGAAATTCTGACTATATGCAAGGGTTTTATCAGGCCATTTTTTAGCTATATATAGATAAGTGTCACATAGACAAATGGTAAAATTACAATAAGAATAATTTTTTATTTATTAGTGAATCAGTTATGATGTTCATTTAAAACAGAGTGGTGATTGATCTAACAGATTCTATCAAATCATTGATTTTGATAACAGTAACGATATTTTTTCATTGATAACAATAATGATATCTTCCATTAAAGTAACATTAAAGGTTTTAGATATTCTCCTGTAATGTTTAATCAGCCTGTACAATAAAGTTTATTAATATAATAAACTTTCTTGTGTGTTTTGCAGAATACTCAAACAATATGATCATCCTAATATTGTAAAACTTATAGGAGTTTGCACTCAACGACAGCCTATATATATTGTTATGGAACTTGTTCCAGGTAATTGGTTTTTTCCTTTTTTTTTGCAGCATATTTCCATAGGTTTCATTGTTTCCATAATGTGAAATGTATTATTTTCTATTTGTCTTATTCTGCCTTCCTTTTGCTGACCTCAAAAGTCACCTGTATTGAAAATCTTTGAAAATGCTGGTTCTACTAGCTTTGGAGTGTTTGAGCTCCGCAAGTCTGTTGAGAATTTTACTGTAGCCTTTAATGACAACAGAAGCTTCATTATTCTCCTGATGAGATATAAAATGTTATTTCTTTTAACAATAGAGTTCAGTAGTGAATATTAAGAAGTATTTAAAGAAACTTCACATCTGGGTAATGTCTCAATTTTAATAACTCTTGTTTGGATCACCTTTATTAATATACATTTTTTTCTTGACCAGAATGTATTGTTTCCTTTTAAAGTTGCTTTATTTTTGGAATTGGGTTCATTTTATTCAGCAATGGCTGGAGTGAATTTCAAATGACTGAGATGATAATAGCTTTTGGGCAATTTTACCTCTTTGTTGATTTTCTCAGCAGCTGCAAAATGTGTTGGTTTGGTAGCCTCTAGTACTGCTTAATATGCAACACTCTATTTGTTTTGTATATCACTGGATTCGTCATCAGAATTATACAGCTTCTTTAATAACCATTTTATTCAGGAAGACTTAGATTGCTTATAATTCTTGAATACATGCTGTACAGTGAGAGCACTGATGAAATATTTGACCTTGTGGAGTTTTCTGCCTTTATTAAATTAGATTATATTAGATTATTATATTTGTATGCACAATTAACTTTATTAAAACGGAGACTGAAAGCAGTGTCCTCGGTTTTAAGGGGTACTTTAGTAATCAGCTTCTCCATTTTTACTTCTATTTTTATTTATTTACTTCTCCAATTTACGTCTATTCTCTGAAGATAGAAGTAAATTCTGATCTTTTAACACCTTTATCATTCTGGTTCAGATTTTCCAGAGCCTTGTACAAGTTGTTGAAACATGCTAACGCAATTGAGGAGGAATTGAGTTAGAACTTTCTTCTGATTCTTATGCCTATTTTGCAGTTCAAGTCTATCCAAACATTCTTGGGATTGAATTTGCTTCAGAAAGAAGCTTCTTCCAGAGAGAATTGTTGCCCTGTTTCAATGGTCTGTAAACCCTCTGGGCTGGCTGCTCTGCCTGCACACCCAGATAAACAAGGGACTGCCTTCAAGCCACCACACTTCCCCATGTGCTCTTACTTTTTGGCACACCAAAAACTGACCATATGAGCAGAAAACATAAGGATGCCAGAGAAATGTCAAATCACTTAGATGAGTAGAGAAGCAGCGATTCTGTTGTTTTTTCTCCTTTTTTAGTGACAAGTTTGGATGAGATGACAAAAAAGTGATAGTTAATAGTGCTCTGACTTGGTATTTAATACTGCCCTTTGAGGAACAGGATAATGGTAAACTTGTATTCTGCTTGACACTAAACTTTCTCAGTATCTTCATTGTTTTGTTTTAAATGTGTGTATGCTTGAAGGTGTTTAAGCAGTTTAACTCTGACATTCTGTTTAATAACTAAAAATGTCAAGTTTTAACTTAGAATTGTGTTCTGTGAATGTATGCCTGAGAACACATGTAATTTATAAATGTCTGACAGTTTTTTCCCTGAGGATAAAATTAGAAGTACCTCCATAAAACAAGGGATTTCTCCTGTGATTTCGGACTTTTGTCTAATGCTTGCAAATTTTCTGCCATTTTTATATCCCAAATACACATAGGCTGCACACCTACTGTGTCTTTTGAGACTCCTCTGGTGTGGTTCCATAGCAGCTAATTCTGCTTTGCATTCCAAATTATGATTTCAAATCAGAGTCTTAATTTATTCAGGTCTTAGAAATGTACATTGAAACTTAGCACTTTATATAGAGAGGTGCTGCTCTGTTGGTGATTCTCTTATAAATTGGCTCTGCAGACAAATCTTTGTTGAAGGTGTAAATGGGATTAAAAGACATGCATACAGATAAAGGCATCAGTGAAAACAGTAAAGAAAGGTTGCAGATGCATCTTTAATTATGCGTCCATCCTTTGGTACATGCAAAAATAGCACAAATGTTGCCAGCAAGTAACAGGGAAACAAAGTTGTCAAAGACAGTTACTTACCCCTTTTCTTAAGGGGTGTTAACATAAGTCATATGTCCTGTAATAAAGAAATGTCAAGATGGGTGATGTAGGAAGGATTAACTGAAATGGTAAACAATGTATGGATATATAGAATCATAGAATGGTTTGTGTTGGAAGGGGCCTTGAAGACCATCCAGTTCCAACCCCCCTGCCATGGGCAGGGGACACCTCCTGCTGGAACAGGTTACTCAGAGCCCCACTCACCTGGCCTTGAACATAATTAACTACATATTAGTGAGAAAAAAACATCCTTTGCTTACTGTTCACTGGCTGTTGGCCATACTGGTCTCACTGTACATGTCTTCCCAGTGTCAATCCATCGTAGATTACTCCAGTACAGAAGGAAAGATTTGGTTGCTTTCACAATCTGTCCATCAGGAAATTAGGGAAAGGTCTTAATGTAATGTATGTGTGTGTTGTACAGATCTCTCTTTAAGGGATGCACATAGAGAAAAATGCATCTGATCTCCCTGCCATTGGCTGGGTTTTCAGAGGGCCAGGTCTCTTCTCTCCTGAGTCTTTTCCTACAGGTCTTTCTGCAGGTTCCTCTGCAAATGGGAAGGAACATCTTGTATGCAGAATGTGTGCACTGCTTATTTATTGTAGAATTCAGATTTAGTATTGCTTTCTATAAACTATTTTTTTAAATTGTTGAAGAAATAAACTAAGTAAAATGTTCTTTGTTGTATGCTAACAGAAGCTAAACTCTATGTAGCAGCAATTTTTCCTTCATGTATATATGGAAAGTTACATGTATGTAAAAAATGTGACCCAAAACCACCATTCAGGAATTTGCAGAGTTACTAAAAGATTTTTTTTTTTATCCTAAACAAATTGTCCTGCCTTTCCTCCCCTCACCTTCCCAAAATTACCAAGATAGCCAAGGAAAATGAATCAATAAACTGTTACTATTTTTCTTATTAACATTTTATGTATTTGTAATTTGAGATCTATACACAAATCTGATTTGCCGGCTTAAGTTGTAGTAGCTAGCTTCTGTGAAAAAGGAGTTTAGCCAAGCAGATGGTTTATAAATTTTTGTGGTTGCATAGTGGATAAATTTGCAATAACCTTTAAGGCACTCTTGCAAATAATTGATTTTATTCTTTTTCACCTAAATGACATTAAAATGCTAACTAAAAGGATAGACAGCCCAGATCTTTATAAGGGCCCAATGCTGTAGCTGCTGGATTGCTTTTCAGCTATCATGTAATAATAAAACCCCCTGAATTTTACAGTGGCCTGGTTTTCTTCTGTGAAATTTTTAGTAGACTAAGAAATGAGAAAACAACTCTACTTGGAAATTGTTATCTTTCTATTAAAACATTTTGTTATTAATGGAGAATGTACCATAGAGATTTCCCCTTCTTCTATGACTTATGACTATTTCTCAATGACAACTGTTGTTCCTAGTTGGAAAATGTTAGGACTGTAAAAAGACTGCTGCTTAGATAAATCAGACTGTTGCAACATGTTAGTGTCTTGTATGACTCTGAACATCATGTGAGTTACTATAGGTTATTTTCTTTGTAATATTCCTCTTAATTTTTACTACTTTATAGTGAAATGCTGTTTAAGATGGATTTGATAAGGTTTGTTGCAAAGGTTACATTTGGTGGAGTTTTTTTTTCTGGTATCTTCTGATCTAAAAATAGGAATACTGGACTGTTTCATAACTGAATACAGTAACATTTTATTAATCTGTTGTGATACACTTTAATTATGCAGTTTATCCTAAGAAAGATAGAGAAAATTAAAATGAGAATTGCTAGTGAATTTTGGGGGAAGAAACCCTGTATGCTGAGACTTGCCAAATGCTTGATGGTAGTGTAGAGCCATGTGTTTGTATTGTCCTATGGACTTGACTAAGCTGACTGAAAAGTAATGTAGTAAATGTGCAGCACGAGTTTTAAAGCTGTTCAGGGGGAATTGCTGCATATTTGCAACCACTGGAATTTTCTAATGCAGATAATCCTTTGTTAGAGATTGTTTCCCACATGAAAAATAGCAGAACTTTGTGTAAGAGTTTATAGTGCTGTGTAAGAAAGAATGTTACTTTCCTGTAATGACAAGTCAATCTGAAAAACTGAGCATTATACTCATATTTTCTGTGTTAATTTATTAATTTTTCTTTGCTCTGTGTCTGTTGTCCCAGTGGAATTTCTGTGCTTTATCTTGCATTGTTGACCTTAAAACTGAAGAAAGCGAAATAATTTTGAGGAACTGCTTTGGTATTCAGAACAGTGAAAGAACTATTTGCCATTGTCTCTTTATGCCACACAGGGCATAAGGAGTTTTCGTAACAGCTCATTTTCAGCAAATTTATATGATGGTCAGAAAGGCTGCCTGGAATACTGCCAGAGTCCAGACTGACAGCTGAGACAAATGGATGTGGAATTTTGTTGGGGCATGGAAAAGATTTATCAGGAAAATGCTGAAGGGGCTACAGAGCCAGCTTCCTGTTCTTTTCTTTTCAGAGTGAACTCAACATATTTTCATTTAAAAAAAACAGGTAAAAAAAAGAAACTAAAATCCCCTTCTCTTTTACCCTTTTTAACTGTTATCTTTCTGGCCCCAACTTCTCTTTTAGTGATCACGGGTGACAAAGTGTGTTTTAATTCATTGCAGTACTCAGGATCATTAAACTGCATTTTCATTTGCTTATAATTTATCATCCAATCTCCCATGTAATCAAAAAGGAACTGCAGGAGTCCCATTAAAGATTTGAATGTTTTTTCCTCTTTCTTTAGGGGAAGAACAAATCAAGATCAAATGCAATCTGTAAGATGCAAAAAGCAATCCTAAGCTACAACGCTCTTTCTTCTCCTTCTTTATGTTAATTTCAATTCACTTGAATCTTAGTCCTGAAAGGAGAATTTAATTTAGAGGTAAGAACTTGGCATGTCCCTGAAATATGAGTTCTAGAACAGGGCATTTTGAGGATAGATGTGGAATCCTGTGGTGCAGTTGCCATTTCATGCAACTATTTTAGCAGCTTATCTTACAGAATCTTCCATGGTGCCTCTGTCACTCCAGCAAAGAGTGTGCAAGATAAGCACCATCATCGTGCTTGCACCAGCTCTCTCTGAAAAATTTGTCTAATTAAAAGTAGATGCAAACATCTTTGTGTGTTCCAGTGCTTGATTCAAGGTAGTAGATGGAAGCTTGAAGTCACATGTTTTGTGACCTCCTTCTTTTCGAAGCTGAAACGTTGAATCTCAAGTTGGTAGCCTGCTTGCTCTGTTTTGGATTTCTACATATTTAAACATTTTTATAACCAACATAGTTAAAATTAAAACCCCAAAAATATTTTGGAATAATTTTATTTCTGCTATGTCAGGCATTCAAATATAGGCAATTGAAGTGTCTGTCTTGTCTCTTGAGTCTTAATATAGCTTCCTCTAGCATATGCATTATGCTAATATGATCCATGATGAGGATATTATATATTATGACATTATGAAAATTAGATGATATACCTGTTCCAGGTCCAGTACTTCAGACAGTTCTAAACAATTTCCCAGAAGTTGTCTCTTGGCTTGTCATCCATTCTGTGGCCACATACCATATTTAGTCTGTTCTAGCAGTGATCTGCTCTGATCTGATTCTCACCCACTCTCCCCAGTGTGTTCATGGACATTTTTCATTCTCCTAATGCATTACATTTCACTGGGGTACCAGTGTGCCTTCCTGATACCACTGTAGAATTCCTTTCTGATAATAGATACATGCTTTTTAAAAAAGCAACTTCCTTTTTAACTTAACAGTGAGTTTGTGTTTGTTGTTTTAGGTAACTCTTGTTGGTATGTTCTGAATGCTGGCAGCTGGCAAGAGGTAGAGCTATGCCTGTACATGTAAACAGCTGTGGAAATACCAGTAATCTAGTGGGAAGATTGTCAGAATTAGGTTTCAGCTATACTCATATCCAGACATGTGCAGCCAGCTTCCAAGGGGGAGTCAGCAAGGTCATAAGTTCTGTTTTTGCAGCTGGATAAGGTAACCTGTAGAGGTCTGTTCTGGATCATTTGGGATGCAAATTGGCTGTGCCACTGATGCAGAAACAAATCAGATGTGGCAGGTTTTATGAGCTCAGGTCCAGCTCTGCTGGATGTGCCCTGACTCCCAGGCACACCCGGAATGAGCATGGCCATTTCTGCTGTGCTTGTAGCCAGTCACCATTCCTGGAAGTGCTCAGAAAATGACTAAACCTAGTACTTGGAAAAATGGCTTAGTGAGCATGGTGGTGTTTGATTGAATGTTGAACTTGATGATCTTGGAAGTCTTTTCCAACCCAAGGAATTCTGTGATTCTTAACCCAAGTGTGGGATTACCTCTGAACCCTGTTCATGCTGTCCTGCCTGTGGCTGGCTTTGGTCTGGCTTAGTTTATTCACTCCCTTTCTTCTGAAATGTGGCTCCCATTTGCTATTTTCTGTATGTTAGAGCACTTTTCAACTTCCATGGCGTGTGTTATGTCAGAAACGTGCAAATGAAGTGTGGTGTCTTCCTGACCTACCAGGCTCACTTTTTGGCTTTTTTTGGAAAAGAGGGCTCCAAGGCATAAAGTGTAGAAGTACCTACAGATCCATTATAGGTGGTGCTGGGGAGCTGATGCAATTTACTAAATCTTAAATTACTTATTTCCTGCATGTAGTGATAATTCGGAGTATAGCACCAAATCACAGCTGACTTTATATATTTCTCTTGTAACTTGCACTGGAACCAATAAACCCATTTATAACTAAAAACTCAGAACTGAGACTGAGATGTGTATAATTTATTTATTAATATGAAATACAACATCCCTATTATCTTGAGCTTTTTGCTAAATTAATTCTCTTCTTGGATAAAGGAGAGCAGATGCTAAGAGCAGCTGAAGACAATGTATACTGTAGCTTACTCGAGCCTTAGATTAGACCTCCTGTCTCTGAGGTGCCACTGATTTCATGCACAGACCTGGAATGCTGATTGATGCTAGGAAATACCTGAACTTTTACTTTCACATTGTGTGATTCAGCTGCTGTGTTTTCTACTTCAGTATTTTTTTTCCTCTTTCCTACTTTTGAAGGCAGTGAGATCTCCATAGAGATCATTCATGTTTTTTTTCCTAATTGCTTCTCTTTAGAGAGTCCCTTAAACTTTAATAAAGTTTTGCATGATCTCACCCATTGTTTGTATCGGTTGTACGTCCTCTGTAGCTGTCTTTTGTGAACAGATTTCAGATCTGAGTCCTATCTTGCAGTCACATCCTGAGTCTTTACTGCACACTGTCCAAAATTAATACAACAACAAAAAAAGGAGGATCCATCAAATTCCAATTAGAGGTAAACTGCAGTGATAGTGACTGTCTGGCTTTGTTTCTATTCTGTTCTCTTTTTTTCTCTAGTCAAATAAGTTATCTTCTCATTATTACTCGTTGATGAAGCCACCTTCTGTCTACCCTACAGTTTCTCTTCACACAGACTCCTGTTTGCTTCTCTAGGTTTTCTCTCTCACTTTATCCTCTTAAGTTTCCAGCTTCCATTTTGATTTGTCTCTGTGTCTCTGCAACTGGCTGTGTTTCTGTCTGTGCCATCTCCTGTTGTTGGGCGTTTCGCTCAAAGAGCCAGGCACCTCCCACAGATTCCTTCTCTCCATGTGTCCAACTTTTCCCTCTCCTCACCGGCCCTCGTGCAGTACACACACAGATATGTACAGACCCTGTTTCTTCTTCCTTGCCTTGCTCATACCTCTGTAGGGCATATGGGTCTCTTCCTCCCTCTTTCCTTCATGAATTCCAGATTATTAAGAAAGGTCAGATTCCTTTGTAGGTGGTGGTGATTAAAAATTCCTTTTGTCTCAGAGCTACTGTTTAGTAAAACAGGACCAAATTTCTGGTCTCCTTTTATAGTAGCATTTCAGACTATATTTGGATTTTTATCTCTTCACATGTTCTAGGCTTTGATATTACTATATTTTGTATCAATATTGTACAAAATCAAATCAGCAAGTAGATTAAACTAGAAATTCCATTTATTAAACTGAATAAAAACAACCAAACATGAAAAATTAGTGAAGTATTTTGGTAGTTGCAAAAACTTCTGTATTCAACTTCTTTCTTTTTATTTGTTGTTATTCATTTTTTTCTCTTTACTTTGCCTAGAGCAGTTTTTGCTATAGTAGGTATTGAATGTGTCTTTGTTTAAAAAATGTTTAATTGTTAATTGTTTTTCTTTAGATTAAAAAAAATCCTCTGTTCTTCAGGTACATTCTGTTTCATATCAGCTATCGTGTCTCTACAATACTTTTTGACACCTTTGATTATGGATTATTGAGCATAATCAGTTTACAGGAATTATTTATTGAAGAATGGAAGACCTCCTGGGGAGGTCTTCCTTTCAGGTAGCTTCTGAAGTAGGTTTTATCTCTACACTCACAGTGGGTATCCTTACAGCCACAATACTAAAACATAAAGAGTCCAAGTAGTCTGGGTAGTGTTGTTTTGGCAGCACAGAAGACAAGGGGTGCTAGCTGTTGATGTCTTGCTATGATTTCTGATGTCTTCTTGACAGGTGATGACAGACTCTGTTTGGACAGGCACTTATGTCACATGGGATATTGGGTTCATGCTCTACCTTATTTGATCCTCCTGAAATCTAAAGCAGGACTGCTGAGCATAGTCAATATTTCCTTTATTTTGATAATCATATGTCTGTGGTCTGTCATCCAGTTGAAAGGAAGTGAAATAGCACATATAAATGTGTTGTAACCTTCTTCTCATCTTCATTTTATCACAGTGCAGTTATTTTGTGCTCATGAGTCATCTCTGTTCTGATCTCACAACACGTCTGCTAGAAAGCCATCCGCAGCACAGTTCTGGTACAAGCCACATTTTCTCTGTGTTTACTTCGTTGCTGCTGTTGCTCCTGTCCTTGGGTCTCAGTGCACACTATTAGTTTAACTGTTTTTTCTTTCTTCATCTTTTGTTTTCACATACAGATATTTCTACTCATACTTCAGTACTGGCATTGTTAATACTACACTGGCAGCACTTTGCATGGTTATAACAACTTTAATTTGCTTTGCTTTGCAGGAAAAATAAAGTTTTAACTGAATTTCACAATAGTACTCTGTATGCAGTTAGAAAAGTAAACCTTGGGTTTATTTACAATTTCTGTACTGTACAGAAAGTTACTACATATATAAAATATGTAGTATTTCTGGTACTACATATATAAAATAAAAAACCAAAAAAAATGTTAAAGTATTGCATTGCACACAAGTGATGCATTAATTGAAATGTGAAGGTGCAGTACTTTACTGAAAATGTGTTTTAGCATTTTTAAACCCTTGTACTTTAAATAGGTTGTCGAATCGCTTCTTACATACTTAAAAAACATATCTCCTAGAATTCCCTAGAGATGCATGTTTACTATTTTAAATTCATAGTTTTAAGTAACTCCATTTGGGCTTATGTTTTTGATGCCATGTATATGGGATTAAGATACTGGACAATAAAGGAAATTCTAAATTGCTTTAAGGCTACTTGGAATACTGACCATTTAAATTCTCAAATTTATAAACACTTACAGGTGCAGCTAAAGGTAATTTCAATAATATTGCAATGGCCTGTAAAGCAATTAGGAATACTGAGTTCTAAAGCTCCCCTGGGTTAGGTGACCTTTAGGATGTGTGACCACAAGCAAGATGCATCTGCATGATGAATGTGTGTATAAATATAAGAAGAATTAAGCAACCTCTTTAAACAAACATAGTTAAAAAGGCTGTTTAACAAAGGAAATTACCCCACTTTATTAAAATTTATATGTGAATAAGAATACATATAACTTCCTATTGTTCATAATGTGGTATTGTATTAAGACATATTAATATTTGTATAATTATTTATAATATTATTAGGATACTAGATAGAGATGCAATATATAAACAATTTATGTGTATATACCAATTCAGTGGGAGATTTCCCATCTTCATTTCAAAACATATTTTAGTTGTATTCAGCGTCAGAATTGTTGTCAGAACAATACCAAGAGTGCCTAGAGCAGGTAGGTAGGTGTCACTGTGGACACTATCTCAGGAAAACACTGAAATATGTGGTCATAGTTGATTATAAATGCCAGTCAAATAAGAGATTGCCATAACTTAATACTTTGTAATACTTTGTAAACGTATTTAACATTATTCATTGTTGTTTCTTGCATTTTTGGTTTCTTCTCATAGACCACAGGGTTTTTTTCTCTTCCAAAGCAACAGCTTGCTTTTTTGTGTGCAGAGGAGTGAACTGTTTTATTACCATGATATGCCACTTACTGTACAACAAGAAGTTTATGCTGTAAAGCACAGCCAATATTAGGAATTGCTGATGCGTGGTATTTTCACACTCTCAGAATTCCAGCATGTAATGAGAAATAGTTCCCATCCAGAGCAAAATACATGAAGGACTGTGTTCAGAAACCTGGTTATAACAGGCTGCTTTCATGGAGCTTCTGCTTATGAACTATATTTTGTCCTCTGCTTAGTAGAATAATTCTGTTGTACTAGGAAGGGATTCCAGTACTGTTATATATTTTCCTGTAAACCCAAAACAGGCATGCCGTCTCTGCTAGGTGATAATATATATAAAAATGGTCTAATTTTTTTAATAATTCTTAGTGCTGTTAGAGCATACCTCATTTTCTAGTCATGTTGTGGGCCATTAACTGGAATAACAGGTAGCTGTGCAGAATCCAATGGAAATTCCACATAAAAGAGAAAACATTGCCTACTATTATATAGTCTCCCTAGTCTCATTGGTCTGTTTATTTCATTTTTATCAACAGCTATTACATAGGAAATAATGCTGTGACACTATGTGCTACAAATGCTAAATTAGGGCTTTTCATATTAAAATTTATTTTTAAAAGTACATGAAGATAACCACTGCTCTGCACTGAAGAGTTTGTAGAGAAATACTCTTAATTCAGCCTTGGAGATATTCATGCGGATGTTTTGCTGTGAAGATGAATAGTTGGAACATTGACCACAGTAGAGGTCAGAATTTACTGCGGAGTAACTGTTAATTAAAGGACAGACACTTAAGCCTATGTTAGTATCACGATGACGATAATCAGATTTAGCGTAAACATTACATATATTGTACAGAATGAGATGGGTGTTACTTGGCTCTTTTATTTTGTCTGCTACTAACACTACTTTTAAATTAATATTAAACAGAATATTTAGAAGACGTTTTTGCCATTTCTATGCAAGGACAGATATTTAGAATATTTAGAAGACATTTTTGCCATTTCTATCCAAGGACAGGTACAGCAAAACAGAAGATGAAAACCCTGAGACAGATTAAAGTAATGTAATTAAAATTTTGTGATAGGCATCTAGTACACTGTGTACGGCTCGACATATGGTGCTGTTTTTGCTGGAAACCCTAGAATTTCATACAATGCATGCCACACTCTGAAAATCAGCAAGTCTAAATCACTTTCTGATGGTAGTGAATTGCATTGGCAAGTAACAGGCTTGTGCTTTGTGAGTTTGACATATTCTGATGTTAGGAACTGAGCAGCTTTTAATATCATTTAGAAACAGAGTCTTGAAAATTGTGATATTGGTGTGATTGCTTGAACATATTGGGAACAAATTTATAACATGTATTATTTTAAAAATTTTTAGTGGATACGGTTGGGTTTTCTTTTGTTTAAAGTTTGGTTTAAGTTCCTTATTGTCTTTAATACCTTGCTACTTGAGAACAGATAGTTTCACTGTTGATTGTGGAGAGCATTAACTTATTGATACGAAGAATTTTTATGAATTGTGAGAATTATAGTTTACACTGATGTTGTTATGGCAAGTTTTTTTAAATAGAGAATTTTTGCAAGATTTTAGGGGCATTTGTTTCTGCGTGTTTTTTTGCTTGTTTGTGTTTTGTCCTTTTTTGTTCATTTGGTCTTTTATCTATTTTATTTTCTCAGGATATCAAACTGAGCTTATCTGTCTTTCAGTTCTTCCTACATGAAGTTGCTAGCAATTCTTCATCTTCAATATTGAAACATTGATTGATTGACAGTAGAGGTTTTTTTAAGATCTTAAATGTCTTTTAGGGTCTTAAATGTATTTTTATAAAGCTGCCTTGATCTACTGCTCTTATTAAAGTAATGCCACAGTCTGTGAAGAAGGGAAGATTACACATTCATAAAGGCTTGTAGTCATACTTTCTCATTCAAAGATGATTCCCGCGTAGAGAGCAGTGAGGTCTCAGCACATAAATAACAAAATTTTCATCAGTTTGTTGTGTGTGTTGGAGGGATGAGTTGCTTGCAAGTTTTTTTTAGCTGTCTGCTGTAAATAGAATAATTCTGTTTACATGTACAAGAAATGACACATTATTTTTTGGAGTGTTTATCTTACTTTCCACTAGCAATACCTACTTTTTACCAGTTACCAGACTATGTCAGTAACCTCTCAAATTAAGGAAAAGCTATCATTTCCCAGTCAGTTTGCAGTAGTCATCTGTCCTTTTTCACTGGAATTTGAAAGTCAGTATAGGGTGTTTCTGACTAGCTTTAGAGTCAAGGCTATCCAGTCACCTCTTGCTCTCCCATCTATGTGTTACCCAGTCTGGGAGTAAAGGGCAGCTCCAATGTAATGTCTGAAGGCTTCATAACATCTGACTTTTTTCTTTAATATAGTCTTACTTTATTTCTTACACCATGAAATATAAATATAGATAGCCTCTTAAAAGAAATCACATATGAAACTTTTAATATAATACCATCATTTCCTATTTCTAAGAAAAGGCAGTAGATAAAATTGTGTAACAGCTTGTAAGAACAAATCCTAATAGTCAGTTCAGTCCTAAATTAACAGAAACAAATACTGGGGCAATGACTGGCTACTCACTATCAAATAATTGTGTGATATGAAAAGGTCTGCTGTGATTTTTTGGTCTTTGCCTGGAACAATAAAATGTATTTTGGAAAAGTCTTTTAATACATTTATGTCAGTTGGAACATGGTTTTGCAGTGTTTGTATAATATTCTTCCAGCTTACCTTTGTCCTAAATCAGTTTTTCAGAATACTTTTTGCTAACACAGTTTTCTTTTTGGAAACTCTCCACGCTGACCCCTTCCACTTCTCAGATGAGAGGACAGTGGCTTTGCTCCTCTGAGGGCAGAGTAATAACTGTTCACCTTCCACTGCCCTGGTGAAATGTCCAGTTAACATTGCTTAAGAAGAAAAACACTTTGTTACTCCTCCAACACATCCGTGTAGAATTAGAGAAGCATCACTGCAAATGATCAGTTAAAATGTAATTACTTTCATGTAGCTAACAGGACCTAACCTCTTTATTCACAATTAGTAATTCTGTGACTAGAGAAGAATGTGCATCACAGATTATCAGTTATTTTTGTCAGCAGTTTGTGAGTCTGTATTTAATGTATGCTAGTGAAGACTAGGTGTATCAAAAGCATGCTGTGCAATTTTCACCTTCAAGCACCTAATATTTAAGGGAAAATGTATTTTTGAAAGATGAGTTCTTTCCTTTATTTGGACTAGCCTCAAACTTGGGATGAGAACAGCTAATAACCTGCATTTTGTTTGGTCTTGTATGCCTAATGAGAGATAAATGTGTATATCCTATCAGTCTGTCTCACTGTCCATCTGTCTGATTTTCTAGGAGGTGATTTCCTGTCATTCCTAAGAAAAAAGAAGGATGAGCTGAAAACCAAACAGTTGGTGAAATTTTCATTAGATGCTGCCTCTGGAATGGCCTATCTTGAATCTAAAAATTGTATACATAGGTAAGGAAGATTTTTTTTCTCACTCTTGTACCTTTGTTCAGTAGAAATGCAAGGTGTTCAAAGGTGTATGGTGTTTACTATCACGGAAGTGAACCTTACGATTTAAAAATATATACTTTTTCTGATGAATTGGTCATTATTACTTGTCTAATTCAAAAATACTCATTTGGGTAACAAATAAGTACCACATTATTTGATGTCTATAGTTTGGTGCTATTAGTAGAAGTTAAAAATTATTTTTCACCTTAATGATATGCATTATAAAGAGCCTGATTCATACAGTGAGAATGAATCATAGTAAGAAGCAGTCTGTGAGGCTTATGTCGTGTCTGAAATTTACAGATACTTGCTGGGCCAACAGAGAAGTTAAGGTATTAAATGATTACCTTAAGTATTAAGAACTAAAATTCTGTATATTAAAATTTTTATTTCCTGAACTGCTTTTTCTGAAGTATGGCAGATTATGGAGCATTATGCTGTTTGAGTTTCTTATTTCTGTTCATACCATTCCTTTTTCTTGTTTCTTCTCCAGTTTGACTCTGCCATTGCTGTTTATACTCCATTTGTATCAAAGAGGATGGAATTAGTTTCCACCTGTTTTGTTCTCTCAGAATAGCACAATATGCTTAATGCTGTGGCTGAAATATAGGATGTAAACATAATGATGATCTATTTCACAGAAAAATTATGGAGAACAAGTTTTCATTTCTGATGTTGATGTCTTACACTTTGTGGAACATCTGTAGGTGAACTGTGTGACATCTCATTTACATAATCAGTTCATTTGGGATTTAACACATTTCTGGTGAATGCTCTTATCAGAGACCTGAGTGGCATTTCTCTTAGATTTTCATCAGCAGTGAATGGTTCAGTTGCAATCCTGCACATTGAGTTAATCAAAACAATTCTGCAAGATCATGATCTATAAAAAACACTGAGAGAAAAAAACCTGAACTCATGATCTAAAACTATGTAATACCCCCTTAGGGAAATCCAAGAAAGGGACTGTAAGCATTCTATCATGACAGAATGTGTTTCAGCTTGGCTCTGTTTGTCAAGGATATAACGGCATAAAAATCAGAGCAAGTAACAGCATTAGTGATTTACGCTAGCCTCATTAATGCTCTAGTGCTTAATAACATTCAGATCAATGTTAAATCCGAAGTGCCTGTTTAAGCTCTTCTGTTCTTAGTTAATTAAAGCAAAGATAAGAATAGTAGCTGGATAACTGAAGTTCGTTATTGCAATTTTTGAAAAAAATTTGCAATATTTATTCATTAAATGGTAGCATGCTGCCTAAATTATAAATAGTGTTATAATTTTTTTTTTTTAGCACTGGGAAAAGGGTATTCCTGCACAGATGTGTGAAATAGAATGTTCTAGTAGCTGTAGATGACATTGTGGCTTCACTGTACCTCTAGAAATTTGTTCTGCTCACCTGCTCTGCAGGTGAATAGGAACTGCTATTCCTAAAATTTGTTTACAAAGATAATAGTGATCTAGAGAATGTGTTTCTGAGAGAAGATATGTGGAGTATTGTCTTACCATATGAAGATTTCAGTTTTTCATAATTTTCAGTTGAAAATCTGAATACAAATGTGTCATATTGTTCCCAAGTCAGGAAAAAGAGATGAAATCTGACATGTTTTGTTAGTGCCATAGACGTGCCAGTGCACACAGTCTGGGTTACACCTACTGTAATACAAAGAGATAAGAACTTCTTCCCCCTTGTTTACTTTTTGACTTCTAAAATATTAATGAAATTTGTTGATTATCACAGATTGTCAGAGAAGGTTATCATAGAGAGCTAGTACTTTCCTAAAGGACAAGCCAAAATTTTTAGGAAACCTATTCTGAATAAAAATAGTTTTAATGTAACCAAACAAGCAAACCATGTGTTCAGGAGAACTTCCTACTTTTATGAAACACACAGGTTTATAAATCAAAATATGCATTTCCAGTATTAGTTTACCAGACTTATTTTCTTCGGTATACAACATTCTTTATTGTTTTATGTGGTTAGCTATAGCATCTGCTTACTTTATTTATGAGTTAATTCTTCTAAATTCAATAGGTAAACATAATGAAAATTTCAGAATCAGCAAACAACCAACCAAGTTTAGTGATTTTTGCAGTAATGATAAAGGAACTTGTGTTGGTTGGTTTTATTTTTAGTTGCTAACACAGGTTGATTACAAATGCTTACTCTGGGAAAGAAGCTCATGAAGTTCTAAAATGTGTTTGACCAATGGCTAAACTGTAATTTGGTAGGCTTAGCATACATAGAATTTTTCTAGGTCTGTTCCCTCTTTGAGCACTGATCCAAGATTTGTGGACACCCTGGGGAGTAGCTGGAGGTGCATCAGTCCAGAACCCCTGTCTGCTACAGGAGCCCAGAAAAACAGGGAAAAATCAAGCTGTGTTATGGTCCATGAGCAAGTTCTTGGGTGTTCTAACTCAGAAGCCCACAGAAATTTCCCAAGCACTGGAAGTGCAGCTATCTGGCTGCATGGTCTGTACAAGGAATTTGGGAGCCTTTACTGCCTCCATTTTAGGTCAGGTAGGACAGATTGGTCATGTGTAAGTTTAATGCTGACAGGAGGTAAGTGGGAATGGAACAATTTAATTCATAGCAGGAAGAAGCTTTAGCACTCTGTAAAAAGAACAGTGGTTTTCTGAAAGAAATTAAACTTGTTCTTTTTTTGTCAGAAAGTTCATCTACTGAAAGTGGTTCTCAGGTAAAAAAGAGGTGAGAAAATTAACTAGACGCAATGGACTAAGCAGTGGTTAAAAAAACCTTAATCTTTTCATTTGTTTAAAGGTCCATAGGCCTTGATTACTACTGCTTAAAGATCAGTAATGTATAGTTAGAAATAGTTTCTATTACATAGATTGCAGTAAAATGAAATTGGTTTGCTTCATGCTGTTGTCTTTTTGTAGTATTCAATTTAAGTTCTTTGATTTAAGGATTTTTTTTTTAGAATCCCACATAAATATTTGTAGTATTTTAGGTGACTAATTTAGTACCATGCATAATTGGCTACCTGCTAAGGGAAATTAGGGCTACTCATCACTTTATTTGCATTATATTTTATGCTGCTCTTTAGTTGTAACTGCAGTAGCTACACTTTTGTATTTTAAAATTCTACCCAAATTTGTGTTGGATTTTGGAAATTATTGTCTGAATTACACTTTAACTTACCCTTTCAGTAGTTGGGACAGTGCCACAACTAATGTGCTGTTTGTTTTCCACTTTTTTTATGTGTTAACTGTATCAGTAGGTGAAAATGCTTACATAGGCATGTGATTATTGAACTATTATTTGATCTACATTTGCATTTTCTCTAGCATCCAGATATCACTTGTTCTTTGCTCTCTCTCTTTAAAGAACAGAAATGACTTCACATTCAGGGGGAAAAAAAGCTGCATGAAAAGATGTTATTAAAAAAATGAAAGAGTAGTTGAACATGCACAGAAGAATGTAGTCATTTCATCTCCATTTAATTAACATGAGGTTGAAGAATTGTTTCTTGCTTTCATTTTTACCATATGCTATTGTTTAGATAGTTCAATTTTTCTGTTAATTAGAAACAGAAGATAAGGATGGAGATGTGATAATTTGAGTTGGCTTAATAAGCATTTGGGAGTGGCCTTCTTTTCCAGTACTTGATTTGCATGTGGTGAATTAATTTGTCCATAATTTATGTTTAGTTTTCAAAGCTGTCTTGGGGGCTATAGGAGGGAATCTGCAATTTCTGTTGGACTTTATTGGATGTGCAAGGATGTCTTCTACAAGATCAGGTTGACTTTTTTGCAACAGATGCACTATGAGTGTGAGGAAACAGGGACCAAAGTCCCTGCATTCAATGTCAAATTTTCCTTTCAGTCAATGAATTTATCTTCAGGAGGTCTCCTGTATTCTGAATTAAAGATGTGTTGGTTGGCAAGAAAATCATGTTCTCTGGTCTAGTTTTTTCCATTTTAGTCATATTTCTACTTCTTCTGTTTGCCTTGGTTTTGTAGCTGTGAAAACACCTGTGTTGTGTTAAATCTGGCTTACTTTCATGTTATTAAATTCTGACACTGTGGATACTAATTCAGGATTTCTACAGTTTTCATTAGATTGTATAATTCAATTTAATTACATATAAATTGCTAGGAACAACATACTTGCTTCCTTGATACTAATCTAGTTTAGCCGATCTGCTCTGCTATGAGAACTTTTTTTCCTCTCAAGTCTGGTAACTGCCAATGTATAGAATTTTGGAAAAAGAGTGTCAGAACCCTTTCATAACCATGAATTTAAGAACTATAATAAATAGTTAAGTAGGTATTTTATTTCCTGTAAATCTTCTGTTTCTACTTGGAACAACAGTTCAGCTACCATGAAAAGGAAGAAAAGTGATCCTTTTCAGTTTAGCAAAGGTGCTGCTCAGTTCTGTGTGTTTCAGGAGGGATTGGAGCCTCCTGGGAGCAGGAGAGTGACAGTTTAGCTCCAAAATGGAACAGGTCTCCTTCCTAAGAAGGAGGAACAACCTGTCTGCTTGATTTCTCTGCTTAAATCCCATGAATGACAGTAGCTCAACACTTCTCTGTATGTGCCCTTGGGAGGCTCCACACAACCCTGTGCTCCCTGGAATGACAGCTTTGGTTCTGTTCTGCAGCAGCTTGGGCACTTGTTTCTCTGAATATTGCATTTCCTCCCGGCCAGTTGCAATGCCTGAGACCTTCATTGCAGTTTCTGTAATTTTCTCTGCTAGTGTAGGACTTACAAAGAAAGACAACATTTTGGTGGTAAACCACCTCAAGTCTCTGAGGTTTATTGCAAGGATTAATTTGCCATTATTAATTATCTTTTTATGATTCCTTCAGAATTACATGTATAAAACAATGATCTGAGATTCTATTTCTATAGCTTTCTTTCACAGAAAATTTATTTATAACTGAATGAAAAAGTATGTACTACTGTGTTAGTAATATCTGTTGATTATGCTTCAATGAATAAGTCTTTGAGAGAATTATAGTCAGTGCTACAGGGGAAACACTCTGTAAATGTAGTGAATAATCATATTTTTGATCCTTTTTTTATAAGAAGATGTCTCTGCTTTATATAAAATGATGTTTCAAGTAATTTTTTCCGATATAAATGTTAGAAATTTTTCTATTCTGTTTAAAGACAAAAACAAATGGAAACTTTGATGAAGAACTGTTACTTTCTGCAGGCCACTTTATATAAGATATATTGTTAGTTTTTAAAAAATCCACTAAAATTTACTCTGCCATATCTATAAAATAATTTTTAATCAAACTTTGAACTTGATTGGCACATTACCATGTGTTGAGCTTTTATTTCTTAATATGGGCATGCCTTATGCAACTTTCCCTGTTGCCATTTAACTTGTGAGGGTTTTTCACCAAAATGAGTATTTCCACTGACTTTATTAGATTATAAATATGCTGTGCAATTAAAGCATTGCCAGTTTTATACACATTATTGTTTTTTATTCATTCTATTGGTCATAAGTGTACTAATGAAAGAACCATTTGCAAGATTACAAGAACCCTCCTTCTCATGGTTCTGTTGTGGGTAAATAAGGATCTGTCTACCAGGTCTTTCCAGAAAAAACTGAGTTCAGAGAGCTGCTCTTGGGACTCCCAGCTGTTACTAAACAAATAAAGGAAGCGCTGTTTCCAGAACAGTGGTGCTGCTCACCTCTCAGCATATTAATGCCAGCACTCCATAGCTGCTGCTGGGACATTTGGTCTGCCATGATCCTTCTTTCATTAGTGGCTATTAAAACTGCATTTCAGACCATAATATTGGCAAAGACAGATGTGTCAGTGCCTTCAAATGCACCAGGAAATTATTTGTCCAAGTTTTCATTCAAAATGAGGTGTTTCCAGCCCTAAAATAACTAATATGGGTCACTCCAACTGTTGTCATATAGGAGAGGCAGCTCGATTTCACTAAGCTTGCCATTTAGGAATAGTTTTTAGAGTATTATATACCAGGTTTCAGCTTTTAAGAATAGATTTTTAAGAGATTCCCACCTCTTTTTTTCCTGCTGTTACATTGGTAAGTGTGGTTTGATCTTAGAGAAGTACATTTACAATTAAATGTGGATCAGTTCTGAATTAGTACTTCTGGTTGTCTGAGATCTTATTCGAGCAGAGTGATTGTTTTTTTCTTTAGTGAGCCTTTATGAATCTAATCTGAAAGCATTAAAGGAAAAAAAAAACCCAGGAAACATGAGTATCTAAGCCCATGAATATTATATACTTTAAACTCATTATAATAAATTAGAGTGAGTATTGAATTCGAAATATATTGTAATGGAAGTGCCTGTGAGCTATGGTGAAGAGTTACTTCTGAATAAAAATTGAACTTTCTTCTAATCTATTATCTGTTTCTCTAAGCTATTGAATTTTGACATGGTTGGTAACAAAAGAATTTAAAAGGAAGAGAAATATAGTTTTTTCCTTGTGGACACTGTGCAATTGTTCTGCTGGTTGATACTGCTTCCCCTTGTGTGCTTCATTTGAAATTCACCCAAGGCTATATTAAAAGCAAACTAGGCATCACAGATTGAGCTTTGCCATAGCTGCACAAGGCTTGTAATTAGAGTAATAGGTGTGTGATTTGGATGGCCAGAGTGTGATATAAGAAAGGTCTGCATACATTTTTGTTTACTGTAAATCTCCACATCATTCTGTCTCCCTAAGACCATGCTATCTTTATATATTCCTGATGTATGCTCAAGGTAGTGCTGTTACCAGAGGAGTTAGTGGTCACAATGTGCAGGAAATACATATTTGAATTGTAGCTTTTTCATGTTACTGTATTAAATAAACATGCAGTAGACTACACAAATACACAAAGTATTACATTAACTTAATAGTTGTTACATCAATGATAGAACTGGAAGCTCTGGTGCTTTTTTTTTTCCTCTTTAGGAATAACATGATCGTTTATTCAGCTGCTATTAGGACAAGTTTTATTTGCCATGGGGATTTTCCAGTACTACTTATCTCTACCACTTACTACTCTTCTCTTCAAATATTAAAATATAAGGTATCTATTCATACTAGTGGAAAACAAAGTTCTTGTTCAACTGTGGTCATTCTGAGGCTAATATTAATAATTAATTTTCCCAGAGGCCAGTTTAGTATAGGATATTAGATTATGCTGTTCCTTAGCTTCAAATGGCAAATTGACATTTCTTCATATTAAATAAAGGGAAATTACCTTTTTCTTTCTATGTTTGTATTTTCTTTTGAAAAGGCTGTTACAATGTTTCATCTTTATTTTTGCCTAATTGACATTTCCTTTAGCTTCCATTTTATGTCTGAAGATAACACTGCCTGTATATCAGCTGAATGGCATCAGGGATAACCCAATATGATCAGTTAAGCATAGTTCTTTATGTTTTGAAGTGTGTGTTAAAATATTCAGTAAGGCAGATATTTTCATTTTATTGTAAATTTTGCCTAGTGATGCCTATTCAGTATGTGCTTAAGTATCATCTTTCATGTGTTCTCCATAAAATGGGGAAAATATCCAGTTATTTCAGACCTCTGAGCTTTCAGTATTCAATTTTTTCTAGGATGGTGATTTAAAATGTCATGTAGAATTAAACTAAAGATAGTAATAGTTAAATTGGTTGGCATGTTATTGCAGAATTATTTTGTAGACCTAAGTATTTTAAAAATATAGTGTCAATATTGTCAGTAAGCTGTATTAATACAGATATATGCGATGATAGAATTCACTGATAACTGCTAATACAAGGGAAGCTGCAAATCCATTACTTTTCAGAATAGCTAGAAATTTATAATGACTTCTATTTTTTCTTTCTGTTTGGTACATTTCACCTGTCAGTTAGCAATTAGAGGCTGGATATTTACCATTAGAAGGCAGATTCTTCATTCTGGTCAGCTGACTCTTGCATTTTTAAGGAACATTGAGCATTTATGCATAACTTATTTGTGACTTGAGGTCTTAGTCTCACAAAGAAGAACATGAAAAATCCTTGCTAAGGAGCATATGTTGTTTACAAATATAAAGGGACAGAAATGTGCCATTTTAAGGATAATCTTTTGTAAGAAAGTGACCCTAAACCTGAAACTTTTTGAGGTTCTTTTACCTTCTGTTAGTCCAGGGCTTTTCTTTCTAAAATTTCACACCTTTCCTTTACATTGCTCCTGCCCTTCTAGATTTTACTGGACAACTGAGTAAGATTGTGAGTGAGAGAAAAAAATATGCAAAAAGAAAATTTGTTAAGAAGGAAATATTTTTGTTCTTATTGGATAGGTAAAGTACATATTGCACAGGTAAGGTTTTATTACTTACTAGCTGATATTTCTGCTCTTACAGGTTTAAGTGAATAGCAATGAATCTGTTCCCTGAAATCTCAGATAATGGTCTGGTCTTTCTGCCATGCTGAATTCCTGTTTGGGTTCCACGAATCATCAGAGAATCCAAAAAAACCAACACAAAGTTCAAAATATTTCCAGATACTGTAACAAAATGTTGTATGTGATGAATATAGTTACATGATCTCTTCCTTTAGAAGTGCATCTATGTTATTCTAAGGGGGCAGTTGTTCTGGGTAAACTAAAATGAAGTTATTAGAATTTAGTAACTATTTAATAGTTAGTATTTTATAGACAGTGAGGAGAAACATTAAGTATTGAAAGCTAATTATAAAAAGGCTTATATCAGAATAAATTCTCAGGTAGTAAACAATCTGTAGGAAATGCCAGAAGATTCAGATTTTTTTTTTTTGTCACAGAAATTGCATAGTATGAAAAATATTTATTTCTTGCCATTGGAGTTGAATTAGTCTATTTCTCATGAGATATCCCTGATACAGAAAGCTCCCTCCTAAAAAATTAGTAACCTTTGCTAGGAATAAAGGAAATAAGGCTGAAAGAAGTTAAAGCAAATTTTCTTAGACTCTCTCATTCTGTTTAACAAACAGTAACATTTTAAGTGTAATATTATTGTACTGTATTTGTTTTTATTTGCTGCAATATCACTTTCTTGTTGATAAATATTAGGCATCTACAAGTATTACTCAGTAAAATAATTTGAGTAATATTTTTAGTATAATAAATCTACTCACTGCATGAAAGCAACATGCTCTCTCTAATTAAAAAGCAAAAAGGAAAAAAATGAAAGTTACAGGCTATTGAAACTAAGATAAAAATAACATGCTGTTAGTGTTAGTGCAAGCTGTGGTGCTGACCATAAAGTCACATAGCTCTTCTGGATAGTGTAAATAATATTTTCTCTACTCTCATAATCCTGGTACAGTGGTGAGCAGTGGGTGAAATGTAATTACTTTCTAAGAAAGATGGGCTGCAGTATACCATTTGTGCAATGGGCAAAGGAGGTATTAGTAGATGATGAACAATGAATTAGATGATAGGATAAGACAAAAGCAGAAGATTGAGGGAGGAGGAGAAGGGGGAGAAGGCAGGGAACTACATCAGTTGCTTTAAAAATGAGGTTTAGGGTGGATCTTTGAGCACAAGTCATTGACCACAGGGTGTGTCAGTGTTTGTATAGGGAAGCTAAAACCTGCTTTCATGCACCAATTAATTTTCTTTGGGGTGTAGATCTTTTCCTGGTTTCTTTCCTACAGCAGAAAATTCTAATCATTGTTTTTGAAAAGGAAAAATATGTTTACCTAAGATACAATGCACTAAGGTATTATGTATCGCTTCAATATTTTCTTGGCTTCCTGATACTAATTCTTGACATGCTAAAGAGGAATATACCACAGTTATCTCAGAGTGGAAACAAATTTCTTTTAATAAGAAATTGTTCAGCTGTATGTGGTAACAAATAATTAATTCCCAAATTGTTTTCCAGAAGAAAAAGTTATTTCTCTTTTCTGTGTTTTGTACACATACATACACACACACAAATATGTATATATATGCTTACTGGGTTACTCCTATTTTGTGGATTTGACAAAATGTTTATCCACTGTTTTTCCAGATAGCACTAATGATAATATACCTTACGTGGTTTTTATCACTGCCTCAGGAGGTTTTTCAGAAGTACCTGCAACCTTTACGGTGCTGTAGTTTTATCACTGATGTATCATGTTCAGCATTGTTATCTGGCTGTGTATGTGGTGAAAAACAGATGAAAGAAGGACGTGTGATGGGTTTTAGTGTGTATTCATTAAATAACTTAGTTTTAAAGTTTATGGAACTGGAGAACTTCATGCCATATAGGTCTACATATCAAATAATATAGAAAGGGCTGTTTTCTAGATCTTTTTGTAAAATCAGGACATTTTTCTCATAAAGGTAAGAGAAACTTATGCCTGTTAAGCTAGGTTCAAAGGTAAATTCAGTTCCAGTAGGTACTGCTCACAAAAAATATTGTGATCAAATTTAAACTGTCTGAAAGGAATTGCACTTGCTGAGGATGAGTAAAATAAAACACACAGAAAGCTAAGTACATGTTTTTTTTCTTTTTTTGTCATTACTCTGTTGTTCTCAGCCTCTTCCCTCCTCATTCAGCAAAACTGTAGTGCATGGATACACTTTTACGAAACAATATTTTATCACTGTAAGTTTTGAATCAAATAAGGAGTTACTCTTTGTCAAAGGCTATTTTAAAATCCTTATGTAAGGTAGTAAACAGCAAGGGAAAGCATACTGGCATGTTAACTGGTTTGGAAGATAGATGGAGATCATCAGGGTACATGGAACTGTGAGAATTTTTCAATCAATGTTGCTGTATTTAAATGCTCACAGATTTCAGCTGAGTCATTCAAGCCAGACATAAAAAGCTCCTGGCAATGATGGATGTCAGATACTTCATCAAGTGTCCTGACTGCTGGGAAATAAAAATAGATGAGTGGAATAAGGGCCAAGCCCCAGTTAAAAAAAAACAAACAAAAAAACCCAAACTATATGTAGGAGTTAGGATGCTGTGTAAGTAAAAATACCTGATTTGAAATGTTTCTGCTTTGTAATAATTTTGATTTTGGAGATCAGTAAGATAATTAGCCTGCATGTGCTCAGAAGAAAGGTTTTGAACTTTACTGCTCTGAATATTGCATCTTAGTAGTTAGTTGGTTATAAGCATCTCCAGGCCTATCCACTAACAAATTAATTGACTGTCCTTTCTGCTTGGTATCTTAGACCTCTCTGACTTCTCATCTGCTTCCAGGAAGCCACCCTTTCTGCCTATCTTTGCTTGTGCAGACCATGCTCTCTTGTATGAGATTATCTGGACTAATTTCTTACTCTTCTTCATGGTCAGGCATGGATTCATGAAATGCCACTCCCTCGTCATGAAAATTCTGAGTATCCTAAATGAAGGGCAAAATTGAGATGATAGGGTCTCCCATGCTGCTGTTGTCTTTTTTTGGCAGAACTCAAGTATAAAATGTTAGTTTTGTGGTTACAAATATATATACCTATCCTGATTGTTTTTTAATACATATTTATTTCAAATGAGTTATTAAACTTCTGTATATATTGTTAATCTTCCATAGCACAGCTGGACTTATGTCGTAAATTGATATCAGTTGGTTTTAGTATTGTAAGTCAATAAGCATCTCTCTAACCACAAGAGAGCATTATGACCTTCAGATAGAGTCAGGTAGACAGAACTCTTAGAAATAAGACTGTAAAAGTCATGGAAGATTTTTCTACATCAAACATAAAGACATATTTTTTTCCTTAATCAGGCGGTTTCTGCTTCCTTTAACTATCAAGGAGCTATTAAATTTAAGTGCATCAGTTCCCTTTTGGGGAGTATTTTACAGTAACTTATACAGACTTTGGTAATCTCTTAGATTTGACAGTGGGCCAGTATTTTTCTCTGATGGTTTTAACATATTCTTTTAAATTACACATTTTAACTCTGCTGATGCTCCAAGCCCCTTGCAGATGTCTGAACCTGGAGCTGGGCTCTGAAGTGCCACTGATGTGCTGCTCACACCAGCCTGGGTTAGGAGAAAGGACAAACTGGTACTCCCTAAAGAAGCCTGCAGTTGAGGAAGCCAAAATTTGTGTGATAGGTTTGCTACACAGTGTGGGGCCACATTGGACATGTGAAACTACCTCTAACCACAAATAAATACCTGAAGCTGCCTGATGGAAATTTGAGGAGACTCAGCACCACATGTGTCTTTCTAACTTCATGGGAATCTACCTGTACTCAACTGGCAACGCCTGTAACCCTTTTCTGTACAGAAATTAGTTGTTTGTGTCATTGTATTTGGAATTCTGTTGTTTCTCCGATTATGTGATTGGTTGAAAAAGTCACCTTTTCATATGATAAAATGAACAAATGCACTAAGCCAGGAAATTAATCATTCTTTGTGTCTCTCCCTCTTTGACCACTCCATTTTAGTTGTGTACTTACTTTAGTTGTGTACTTACTTATGCTTGATACTAACAATAAATTCCAGGGCATCTGACAATTTAATGTTTACTTAAAGTCAGTAAAAAGTTGGATTCATTTACTTAATCCATCCCTTTGAAACAGGCGCTGGTCCGTACACCTGTAAAACTTTTTTGGTTGATGAAGTAACTTCATTAATAAAATAGAATTTCTTACTTTTCCTAGACAGATTTCTCACAATCTAGTAGATAATGAGATTTTATTTTTCTGATGCTCAATTTAATTCCTTTACTCTTATATAGTTGTAATCCATATCTTTTTTGGTTCTCTTTTTTTTCTATATAATTGCCTAGTGGTATTTGTTTTTTACTGAATGTTTGTATTTAGGCTTAATTTTTTAAAATATAATAGTTCTGTTTTACAGGCTATGTCTAATGCTTATTCCAACAGATATGTTTCGTCCCTCTCTTCCCCTCTTTCTCCTTCTCTCCTTTCCTTCTTTCTTTTTGTTTATTTGCCCTTACTGTTGCTTGCAGCTGCTCTTAATTTGATATTATCTGGAAATGTAATTAAATTCCTGTTTGATTTTTCCCTCAGATCATTAACAAAGCTGTTAAATGAAAACAAGCAACTCTAGTTTGTTGCCCTATATTATATCACCTTCTAAGATATTTCTTACCCATGATTCTTTAAGCAGGAAAATTTTAAATGTTTAGCAGATGACTATCTGGACTTCAGTTATTTTATAACCTTTGCCCACAACAAATGCTAAAATGAATGTAACATTAGATGGCAAAAAGGATCCTGTCTTCCTAAACTATAATGGCAGAATAGTTTTTTCTCTAGAAATATTTCAGAATAATAGCCAGGTGCAGTAAATCCACAGCTTTGCAATAGTTTTCTAATAGTTTTCTCTTCCTGTCTTACATTAAGCGCAGGAAAGTGTTTTCTGCACCTCCAGCAAACTTTGAATCCTGGTAGGACAAGGAACATTCAGATCTGTAGGGAGTCAACCTTATAAACGAGGGAACATGCTTCCACAGAGAGCAACCAGAGGCAGAGGGGCTATTTCTAAATACAGAACTCTGGATTTTCCAGGGCAAGGACATTCTTGTAACAAGCAGATGACTTTTGCTATCAGATGGCATAAGGTTTTAATAGAAGAAAAAGGACACAGTTCAGTACGTGATGAATTTGGAGGCCCTGGACTTAGTAACATATCTTCCTCGACTCAGCCCAGCTATGAAATTCTACCATGGTGAATATGCATGTGACATGTGAATTCATCCAGTTCCCAAAAGCTGTGGAAGTCCTATCCTGTCTCCTGCTATCGATATGAGATGTAATCATGATCCTTAATCAGCACTGTCATCTCCTTTTTTTCTTCAACATCTCCCACTTTGGATACCCCAGTATAATTCCATGAAAATTCCATCACTTTCTTCTTTTTCTGGTGATGAAAAAAGTGCAGAATATTTTCTTCCACATAAAAGTTTTATTTTTGAGTGGGAAAACTATTATGGATTTTAAATAATAAAGACAAAAACAGAACAGAGGTTCAGTTTATTTACTGTCTTGTTAATTTACAGGAAGTTAATAGGTAATTTTATTCCTCTAAATTTCTATATATATAATTCTCTGCAATGTGTTAGTCACATGAAATTTCTTTTGTATTTCTGTAAGCTATCTGCAGGTCTTACTTAGCTAAGACAATTAGTAAATTATTCCTCATCTTTATTTTCATTCATCCTTTTTTATTATAGTTACAAAACAGGCTATTTTTAATATACTGAAATATTTCAAGTATTTGTTGGTAATCCTTGATTAAAGGTAGAGAAATATTGTAAAGTACAAATTAGATTTTTTTTTCTCTGACTGAAAAATTATGAATTAGTGGGTTATTACTGTACATCTTTGTCAATGGTTTCCATTACTAAGAATGCTTAGCTGGCGTAAGTTACCTGTGCCATTCATTTAAATTCTTTTCTCCCTAAATAAGGAACATCCCCAGATGAATTATTGCCTTAAAATGTGGCTGACTTTCCTCCCTTTGCTATTGGCTTTCTTTGTGAGTGTCTCTTAAAAATGCAGGACGTTTCTTTATTTTTGCTTTCTAGCCAGTCAGGTTAGGACTGCAGCACAATCCTCTTGTCTAGCAATGCTTGATTCTGCTACTTCTTTGTTCTGTCTTTTCCTCCTCATTTCTAATTAGGCCTAATGTATTTGGTTTCTCTCTTATTCCTTGTGTATTATTTTCATGAATATGTAGTGTCTTGTACCTTAATTATGCTGGATGCTTCATTTCTTTGTAGCCTGATTATTACCTTTACCTTTTTTTACCTTCATTAATACAGTGTTTCAGGATCTAATTCCTATAAAATACTTTATCTACTGAAAAATCATGAACATTAGTCCATGCTTGTCTGTTACTTTTAAAATCTTAAACCATGCCTCTTTGCTGTAGGAACAAAAATAAATGTAAGTGACGGAAATGCATGTAGAGATAACTTAAACTAGAGCTACTGTTGCATACCACGTTATTGGTTCTGACTACTGAAGAAGCAATAAAGTTGCTACCTGTCTCAGATGAACTTTGATATTAACCTGTGGCAAGTACTTAAATGTAGCCTGAGAAGATTTTGAAATATTTCCTGTTTCATTAGGACTTCAAAAGCCCTGCAAATACTGTGTTATTGTGCTATTTTATTTCATTCTAGTGAAAAAGGTGGGAAAAAATTGACCCATATTATAATCATGCTTTTGAATTTCTTTATTTCTTGCGCACTTGCAGTGTTTTTCAATTCCACATACTCTGCTTTGCATTATTAGTCATTTGAACTTAATACATTGTGATATTAACATTAGAAAATGGCTTTATTTAATAGAATGAAAAATTTATTTTCTAAAAACCTTAATCATCAAAAAATCAGTGATAGAAGCTACTCTGCTTTAGACATTTTCTTTTAATCCAGCATGCAGCCTTTTCTATCACTGATATCTTATGGGCAAGGGAATGTGACCTTTGACCATATCTGGTCTGCCTCTTCAGATGATTACAATTTTTAAACAAGTTAAACCAGTATTTAATGCTTCTGTACAGAGATATCAATTAAATTTTTACATTATATTATATAATAAGATATAATAATAGAATTATTGTAGAATTAGTAGAATAAGGAAGAGATTAATTCAAAACTAGATTCAGAATTAAGAACTAAATTGAGTGATCCTTCCAGTCTAAAAGGGCAAGGACACTCATTGTAACAAGACTTGTGTTATCACATACGTTGAATAAAGCCATGATATAATATTAAAAATATTCCTGTTAGCAAAATTTTGTATTCTACTGTTGTGTTTCATTTTAGTTGCTTCTGTGAATGATACAGTGTAAATTTTTGCTTGAAAAATTTTTCTTCCCATGAATAATACAATATACTTATATAACTGGTTATGGAAATGGATGGCATTATGATTGTAATTGAAGTCCACTGTAATTTTATCAAGCACAAAATGTAAACTTGTGTTCTGGTACATCTTGAATAATTAATTTTTGGAGACTTAGTTTCCCCTGTAATTCAGTTAATATCAAAGAGACTTTTCAGGACTGTTACAAGCCTTCCATGTTTCCTAAATGTACCCATATTTGTCGTTATGTCCTGTAATGTTTCTCTTGATATCCAAGAGCTTAGGAATGGTTGCATGGAACCCAGCAGAGATGTTTATTCCTATGTCTGTTCTGTCATTAAGGATTTCTAGAATGTATATTTAATTTTCCAGTCACTCTAATATTGTAGGAATATTGTCACTCTAATATTGTATGAAGTTGCCTGTCTTCCTCTCTGATTACTGTCCAGACACTTAGTTTTTTCACTAAAATGGGCACACAAAAGTAATTGGATTGCAAATCTTTGCTTCAAGATATAGCACAAGGGGAAGAAAAGAAAAGGACATTTTGTTCAGCATATTACATATAATCAGCAGTGCACAGGAAAAATTGGTTATAAAAATCTGTAGTGATATCAATGCATAGATGACTGTTAAAGACCAAAATGACTGTGATGCCATTTTCATCAAAATAACTGTTCAGAAGAATACAGGCAATAACTATTAAGTTCTAAAACAGTTGAGAAACAATGCAAATAAAAACCATTTAGATGGTACTGATAGGAATGTTTCTGTTCCAAGAGCAGGCATTGTGAAGACAACCTTAGAAATAGGAAAAAGAGGGGAGGAATAGATGATGCAGCAATTTATTGCTTTATTTCCATCTTCATAGTCTACTGCTTTGATTCTCCTCAGAAAGTGCTCATTGTCTACTATTCCCGTTTTTATCTTTCTTAAAATTGCTGGTATAGAAAACTTGCCCTGCTAGGAAAATGGAGGGCACACAGTAGCTTACCAAAGAAACCTCAAAGATAAAAGTTTTCTAATGTGTTAGTAGATCTGTACAGTCCTTTGAGTCATATCTGGGTGGCAGACAGTAAATAAGTTGACAGTTGTGTTCAGCTACTGAATACAATTTTTTGGGGGTTGTTTTGTTACTTTTCCTCCTTTTGAGTTCCTTTCGCAAAATTTTTAAGTCTTTTGCTTAAGTGCGAAGTGCTTTATCAAGAGTAATTGAAGGTCGTCAATGCTGTGAGGTGGGTAAAGTTGCTTATTTTATAGTTGAGAGGAACTGAGCAATATCCGAAACTGTGGATGGCAACAGAGCACCTGACATTATTGAGAAACCACTGCTGTATCCACTGTACCCAACTTGGAGTTTCTCTGGTTTGCCAGCACCATTCATCTCTGGAGATGAAGATGGACTTGCATTTTATATGAGGAGCTGAGAGCAGTTATTAGCATTGTAGTTAATATGGCTCCGATATTTTCATAACAACTAAAATAATGTAAAGAAATAATTAAAGTTAAAAGGGGGAAGAAAACACAGAATTCATGAAAGGATGTTCTTCTAACCCTCTAATATTTTCCCAGTCTGTTACTAGGCACGTATCTATACAACACGATATGTTGTTTATTTGTTGTACCCTCCACATAAAGCAAAATTAGCATATCAAGAAAGTTCTGAAATAGATTTAGGCACTACTGTATTTTGATTTAGACATTATTGGAAATTACATCAGGTGTATGAAGGCGAGGTATCTTACAGTTCACAAAAAACACAGCAATTTATCTTGTAGTTTCACTTCCCACCCTTTTTTTTGTGTTTAGGTAATAGACTATTTTCATTGAATTTAATGTGCAGAGGAGATAAACCGATCCTGTTCACTAATTAATTACTTGCTTTTATCACCTTAGAGTGTTTTAACTGCATGATCCAGGGATGGAATATAAAATGGCTAATTAGTTCAGTGAGGCAGTCTGTGCTGCTGGTTTAGTAATGAGGAGCTTGCTCTCAAGTTTTGATTTTCTTTAACTCATGGAATTCCATTGCAATGCTAGGTAGTACTTTCTCTGCAGATCCTGAGGGATGTGGAGGGGAAGGGGGGAGGGAGTGTAAGAATGTCCTTAGAGAAAGCTTTAGTAGGTTTATGTCTTTATGGACAGATGTGAATCCAGGTGGTAACAGCTCCCAGCACAGAGGAATTGCCTCTACTTCCTCCTTGAACAGGCTGTTGAATTTTTAGCTGAAGTCCTATGACCTCTCTCTTAAAGTTTCAGCAGATTTGACCCATATTTGACATCCCTAGGAGATGTCCTGTTTGTACTTACAGGAACTGCAGAGCAATGCTTAAAAAGGAAATTTCCAAATTACATACTAGTTTTTACTTGTTAGTAGCTGGGGGGAAGAAACTTTGTTTCTAGCAGTACTAGGAACTTTTATAATCTTGATATTAAATAGTGAGAGTCAGCTTCTCTTTTACTAAGGAGCTTACTCTGTAGCAGCTCAGTGTAATGTGTGCCCAGTTTGTAGAACTTTCACAATGTAAATAAAGAATATTTTCTTGCTATCTGTCTTAAAGATAAATACTGATTTTATGAAATTACTGCTTTAAGTAGCAAATTATTTATGAGGAAAAAAAATTCCTTAACAGAGACACCTATTTTCATAGAATTATCTCTGTATTTCTTCAGGATGTTGGCTTTAGAGAGCATTAGGGAGAAGGAAGAGAAAGCAAATAGAATACACTGGTTTTTCAGGAGAAAGAAAACAAATAGACTGTAGTTGATTTTCGTGGAGTTTTTTGTTTGGGCAGCTGGTGTACGGGAGTTTTGTTGTCATTATTTTTTGGGGATTTGTTGTTTATGTGTTTGATTTGGTTTGGTTTTTTAATGTCCATGTAGAAAAGAGCCATGATTTACTATAAATACTTAACACTGATGAAATCTATAATGTTGACATCTCATAGTTAATTTTGGTCATCAGACCTTTGTATTTATATTTTCGTGTTTCCCCCAACTCACGTTGTTTATCTTAAAAATGGAGTGGAACTCCACTGTGGATTTCTTATGGAAGGTTAAGAAGTAAAGGGTCTTTACAAACCCCT
The DNA here is from genome assembly GCF_037042795.1 of Molothrus aeneus. Lineage (NCBI taxonomy): Eukaryota > Metazoa > Chordata > Aves > Passeriformes > Icteridae > Molothrus > Molothrus aeneus. The sequence goes on from NC_089680.1 coordinate 66,334,988, forward strand.
TAAAATTATTATACTTGAATGCCTATCTGTAGAAAATAGAAATTAATTATAATTATGGAAACCGGAAGAAAATTAATGTCATAATTTATTATTTTAAAGTAATGGGAGTAATAGTTGCTGATGCCATTTTTTTTCCAGATTCTCGCTATAAATTCTGTAATAAATCTTGTTGACTGAAAGCATCTTCTGTGTCTTCTCTTATGTCTAGACTGAAAAATAACATCCTTTTTAAGGAAGCTGTCAGACATAATGAAGAACAGTGAAGAATTTATTTGAAAAATACTGAAAAATCTTAACCAAACCCTCAGAATAATAGTAAAAAAAACCCCAAAAGCTGAGGTACCCACAGCTTTCAGTGTAACTGTTTAAAAAATGTTTTTTAGCATGCAAATACATATAAAAATTAACCGTAAAATTAAGCAACAAATCACTGAGGATATGAAACAGATGTAAAATGACAGTAGAAATATTAACAAGATAATATAACTTTGTGACATTTATATGCTTGAGGAATGAAATTATCACTTCTAAAGTATTTTCTAAATAAGTGACAGAGCAAGCATATCATACTCAGGATGATAGAAGACGGCAAATTTGCTTATGTCAGAAATAAATATATGAAGTACCCATAAGACTTTATTAACAGAAATTATGTATTGAAAGTAATACAGAGTATTATAGCATAAAAAATGGGAGAGTTTTAGCTAAAAGTGGAAAAAGGTATTAATACTGTGAGACTCAAAATATGCAAACATTTAATTTGTTCTTTGTGGTGTTAATTTACATATGTCCTGAACAGAGTGTCACAATCTTTATGAACTTCTACGAATGCCAGTTGATTTTCATGGAAGTGTTTTAGTCAATTTTCAGTAGGGATGAAAAGCTTTTTCTCTAGTTGATTCTGAATGAAAAAGAAAACTCATATATTCTATGTACAAAACCAACAAAAATTATACAAACTGAGTGTAGTCTTTGTTTATAAGCACCATACTATGCATATTATTTACTGTCCACTTTCCCAAATAATCAGACTTATGCAGGAGCAATAAACCTAAATCAGTATTTTCTCTAAATCTCAGTATATAGATTTTTCTTAACTTGACTCAGTATTTTTAAATGCTAGGTCATACTTCAGGTAGGGGGATGACTGCGCTTTCAATTAACTGTAAATTTTCTTTGAGATACAACCTCATTACTTTTTCCACTCCTTATGTGCATCAGTTGCAAAATCTAGACTACATTGAGTAACATGATAAAAAAACTAATTACTGAAGTATGATTGGAACCTAAGTAATAAATTCTTGAAGTTCCATGGTGATACTTTTTACACACTTGAGTATAAACAATAACAATTTGATTTTGTTTTGCAGCTCGCTTGCTTTAACCAATATAGCTGTATGTAATGATACTACATGCTAATATCAAGCTATGTAAAACAGTGCACATTGAGCTGTTTTATACATTTGTGCACATCTTTAGCTGGTGCCTGTGAGTTCAGATTTGTTTTTTAGTGGTCCGTCTTCTCAAACCAAACGAATAACTTTGTTTCTATCACTCCAGCTCTAGAGCTATTAATGTTCTTAGTGGCAGAAAAGCTATGTGAGTCAAATATGTTAAAATTCTTAAATCAAGTTATGATATTTAGGGTCGTACCTAGGCTCTGTCTACATATTGAATAACATAGCCCAGTATCAATATGGATGAGCTGATTAAAGCAGATGTATGAGCTTCAGCATCCTTAAATATGGCTCAAGACTTTTAGTTTGGGTTATATGTAGTTCAGTCCTTTGTCATTACCGTGGGTAATGCTGGAAGCTGTTTGTCACTGGTTCAAACCTTTCTGCATAAGCTGTAGAAACAAATTCCTGGGAAAGAAAATTCTGTAGCTAGAAAAACAAATTTCGTGCCCATCATGAGCAGAATTCTAAGTTAGTTTCTTCCAAGAGCAATGTAGTTTGCATGCACCAAATTCATCCTTCAAAAACCAATGAATGTGCATTAAGTGCTCAAGGGATTCACTTCAGAACTATATTACAGGTCCAATTCAAAATATCAAAGTTAATATAGTTTTTCTGGAATATTCATGTAAGCCATTTGTGAGCATATTAGCTATTTAGATAAGCAAAACCACAGTAAGTTTAGTTTAAAAAATATTTTGTCCGTGATGTTCATAATGGTATGGAATTAATCCTATTGCTTGACATGTCCCGCCCTTTTTATTACATTACCATGGGAATAATAATATATATTTTATTATGTTGTATTCTAAAAAACTGTGAAACACTGAAATGTAACATACAATGTAACATATATTATCAATGTACTATATCAACACATAGTATGTTGATAATATATTATTAGCCTGTAGAAAAGTCACAGTAGGTCTTTTATCAGGTATTACTACATGTCTTCTGATCTAAAAAAATTTAAAAATTTGAGGTGAAGGGAGGGAGTTGACTTTCTGAGCTTCTCATCCATCACTGAGCCAAAATTTCTTTTCTATGCTGAGTAGCTTTTAACTTTTGATAGAAACTCTAACGGGCAGAGGGAAGATGGAGCTGTTTCTCAGGTTTCTCACTGAAACACTTCCTGAACACATTTCAGGATGCTTCTTCAAATTCTGTTTCGTTTTACGTAGGTTCCACTTCATTAATCTGGGATTTATTTTTGTGGAGGAATAAATGGAGGGCAGTTGTGGTGGGTTAACTTTGCATGGCTGCCAGACACCCACACAGATGCTTTCTCACTCCCCATCCTCAACAGGATAGGGAAGTAAAATAAGACAGAAACACTTGGAGGTCAAGATAAAGACAAGGAAATCACCTACCAATTACCAGCACAGCAAAACAGACTGAACTTAGGTAACATGAATTTAATGTATTGCAAATTAGAGTTACATGGTGAGAAATAAAAGCCAAAAACTGAAATGCTTTTTCCCTCTCCCTTCTTCTGAGGCACTCCTTCATTCTGAAATTCTTCACTTCCTCCCTTGAGGGGTGAGTGGGGAATGGAGGTTCTGAATCTCCATAACAGCTCCTGTCCTTCAGCCTCACACTCCTTCCCTGCTGCACTCTGCCTTGTCTCTGTGGACTGCAGGAGATTCTCTGCTCAGGCACTTTGAGCATCTCCAGCATCTCCTCCCTTTGCTTTTTCATAGGATTATTTCTGACTTTTTTTCCCCCTTCCCTCATTTCTGTTTCCTCATGACTGCTCTGAAGTGTTTTTTACTCTTTGTAAATAAGCCTCTGAGAGGTACAACTGTCTTGGCTGAGGGGCTCGGTCAATTTAAATGACTTCCAATTACTTTCAGACCTGTAAAAATGTGTTGGTTTGGGTTTTTTTTTTTTCTAATTTAGAGACCTGGCTGCAAGGAACTGTTTGGTAGGTGAAAGCAACATCTTGAAAATAAGTGATTTTGGGATGTCCCGGCAAGAGGACGATGGCGTGTACTCATCATCAGGCCTAAAGCAGATTCCAATCAAGTGGACTGCTCCAGAAGCTCTGAACTATGGTAAGAGCATAACTGGATTTTCTTGAAAAAAAAAAAATCCAAAGTACAGTAAAGAGCATGAGAGCCACAATATTTGAGTGTATGTACATACAATTCTTTTCCCTCATTCGAATTAAGAATGTTTAAAATAATTTTAGTATTTCAGTCTGATTTATGTAAAAAATGCAGTTTTGCTGCTGAAAAACAATAAGGCAGCAACATCAGAATTGCTATTATGCAGCAATAGCAGAGTGCTTTGGTTCTGTTGCTGACTCATTCTTGTAGACAGCCTCATCAGTCATCTAAATTATGATCGTTAGCAAAATGAATGGCAAGTTCTGCATATTTATAGCCCCTCATTGAAAACAGTAGAAAATGTTAATGTACTAGAACACTGTGTTAGATAATTCATTGCATTGGTGAAAGATACAGTCATTGTTTTATTTTTGGGGGTTTTTAACTGCAGTTTTACTTTACCTGCATTTTTGTGTATCGCTAGGTTTTTATATTGGGGATAAAAATTTATTATTTATCACTGAGGGAAGTGAACCACACTACTTAGTTCCAGAATAGAAGCAGAAGCTGCTGCTCTTACCTTTTTTTGCTTATATGAAACTATAAAATAAGTTCTTCTAGATAAAGGGGGCTGTGGAGAAGCAGCACATTTAATAAATGATGACATGTTTTGAATGTACTTCTCTAAAGCAGTTCTCTAGTTGAGTACACAGAATGAAATATTTTTGAATTCTTCATCTGAAGTGTCTATAAATATTTTTGCCATCTCTTAAATTTAGCCTTTTTTTGGAAATCATGCATTGGAAATCATAAGTTTGTGAATTATGATTGATAGCAGAACGCTTCCTCTCATTAGCATGTTTGCAGCAGGTAATGACATAACACAGTAATGCAGATCTTCCCTTTAAAAGGCTGACAGTAAATTCAGTTTAGTAATAGATCTTGTATTACCAGTTACTCTAAGAGGTGTTAGTGTTGCCAACATTCACTGGTGAATGCTTTGTTCTTTTGGGTGATTGATCCACTATAAATGGTGGTTTGGGTTTTTATTTTTGTTATTTTGGAAATACATACAGTATTTTTGATGTATTATGAAAACCTATCTTTATAACCATATGTGGTCCAGTTGACTGCATTTAGCAGGAAACAGGCTCTTGTGACCACACCTTCACTTTGTACTGCTGAGTCTTTTTTCTGCACAGTACAGGAGAAGAGGAGATTGTTGATTAACATCAACTTACTTTGTGTTTCCTAAAGCACATACATATTCCAGCAGCTATAGGTCATTTTCTGTAATGTTTGGGAAATAAGCTCTCTCAAACATGTTAATATGTTCAGCAGTCAATATTCAACTTTCAAAATGTCATGAAAGATTTCTGTGTGTTTTTGAAGGATAGTTTTTTCCACTCCCTTGAAAGATACTATTAAAACTTACTGGATTATGTTTTATTGTTTTCCATTCTAATAATAAGGTTTTAATAATTGCATTGAATTGTGTAGGTATGATTGGTGGTTTTTAAGATATCAAAATGAAATAAAATTAAATCTGCAGTATTTCAAAACTAATTGGTAACCACTGGCCAGGTCAGTCCTGAATATCAAGATTCAAAGGTTGGAGGAAAATGAGAAATAGGATCATTTGGCCATTACATAAATGCCAATGTGGTTAAGAAGCTACAAAAAAGTTCTTTTTTTTGTCTTTGCTGAAGTCACTGTATATGACAAATTAAGAGTGATCACTAAAGTATGTTAATTTAAAAAAGCCCCACAAGTTGTGAAGGCTAGAAACCAGGCTAGGGCAAATGTTGTGGTTCTGACACAAATTGTGTCAGAAGTCAGAAGCAAAATTCAGATGCCACTGGAGTTTTTGAGAAATGGAAGCTTTGGTTCCGTGGGTGCTGTTCAGAGCCATTCTACACTGTTATTGGGAGGGCAAACCCCATCACTCCAAACAGCTCCCCTTTCCTCCTTCGTCCCCCGACTTTATACACTGAGCCTGATGTCACATGGTCTGGAATCTTCCTTTGGTCTGTTTGGGATCGCCTGTCCTGGCTGTGTTCCCTCCCAAGGACCCCCAGCTTCCTCACCAGCATGCAGTGTGAAAAGCAGGGAAGGCCTTGGCTCTGTGCAGTCAAAGCAATAAGAAAACCATCACTGAATTATCAACCCTGAGTTCAGCAGAAATCTAAAACAGAGCCCTGTACCTGGCACTGTGAATAGACTTAATTCTACCCGACCAAAATCGGCACATATTTAGGATGATTGTGGGGTATTTTTGCTTCCTGATCTTTGAAAATTAAAATACATTTAATATGTATGTTTTCTCCCCAAAATATTTTGAGTTATTTATGATGTTAATAGTAACATGGGGAGGACTTGGGGTCTTTTTATAGACAGATCTTTTTTTTTCCCCTCAGATAATGTAATAGCATAAAATATAATTAACTGTACAGAACTTGTACTTTCTGTAAAAAAACCCAATAAAACAGCTAATCACCTATCTTGTATTTGCTGAATGCTTTCAGTGAAAAGTGTTAAATTTCTGGATGCTCAACTGTGGGAAGTTGATACACAGACAAGAAAACTAATCTTACTCCAAAGAACATAGTGAATATCCATAATTGCCAACCATGAGGCACACAAGCTAACATAGCACAGCTGGAAGTGATATTTAGTCTAAGAGTAAACTGAGATTTCTGACGTCAGAACAGTTGTCACTGTCATCAACTGTCACTATAATTTACATGTATTTTCCTTTTTTTCCTAGTCAGAAGTGGCTTAGTTTATCTAGTTTGATGATTAGAGATAAACAAACAATACATTCACAAGTGTTGTTTTTAAGAATAAAGATATGTAAATACAAAGTGATAGTACGCAACAAAGAAGAGCAGCCATGAAAAATGTTGAAAGTGATGTTGAAAATGGATTTTTAAGATAACATGTTCACTGATTCTGCTGCAAAAGGCTAGGAGTCTTAATTTTCTAATGAGAATCCATCACTGACAATAGAAATATCTGCTCCAAAATGTCTCCTTGTAATAGAAAGCTACAATTCCACAAAGAGGCTTGGAATTCAGTTATCTATCAATTATTTATTTTGCTATCTCTGAAGCATAATTGGAGGCAATTGAACCAGCAGGCCTGATTTTTTTTTTTTCTTAAACTGATTGCATGTGTCAGTTTTGCAGCATCCAGCCTTAGTTTGATTTTCAGAGATCAGTTTCTCAAAGCATAAGAACCAGGCCTTCTTCACACTTAGAAACAGTGTTGGTGGTAGCTCCTCTCAGAATAAACACTGCCATGCTAAAATGGAAAACTAGAAAAGGTAATTTTTTAAAGAATATTTGGAATTGAAAACAATTGTAAATGAGTAGGAAAACTCTAACATTTTTTTGTCCTTTTATGTTAAAAGAAAAATATTTTTGTACATTAAGAAGGAAAGAAATTTTTAACTTGCTTGACAAACTGGAGTGGTCTGTGTATAGCTGTAGAACTTATGGTTAGCTTATGTTACTCCACAGTTTTTGTTTTAATATAATTTGTTCATTCTTTGAAATACTGGAGACGTTGAAATCTGTAGAATGTTTTATTAGTAGCTACAGCTTTGTTTTGCCTGGAGATTGCCAGTGTAACACTTCTACCTTTACAGGAAATTTGCGCCATAATTATCTGAAATACCAATTTCTCTGAATGTTAAATTCAAGGTTTGCTTTCCTTTTTTTAGGGAGATACACATCTGAGAGTGATGTATGGAGCTTTGGAATTCTTCTGTGGGAGACCTTCAGTTTAGGAGTATGCCCATACCCTGGAATGACCAACCAACAAGCACGAGAGCAAGTTGAGAAAGGTAATTATTCCTTGAAAGTGAAACAATTGCTGGATAAATGGTATGGATTCAGCGTAAAATAGCTAAGAAATAACATACAAGTTTTGTAGCAACTCTAGCAAAAACAATATGAGGTTTCCTAAACTGCTGACTAGCTCTCTGGGAGGAGCAGGGTGATGTATATAGGCCTTTTGGAAAAAAAGGAATACACTGACCAGTAACTTAAAGGTTGGAAGACTTACAGCATGCTGACTTCCATTATTGCAGAACTAACAGGTGAGATGGAAAGGAGGGATTTACTGCTGTGCAAAGCAGAAGCTTGAATTATTTAAGATGATGCTAATGCAGGTATAAATATTCTAAACTGCCAGAAAAAGATCTCTATCATTCCATCTTCTTTATTAAATCATTTCACAGAAAGATTTAGCAATTATGGTGGAGAATGGTAAACTAGTTGAGCATTGCAAGCTGCATTTCTCTTTTACAAAATAATCAAAAGGGTAAAATAGCAAATAACTGTGAGTAGGAGTTCAGGAGTTTGATTTATTTTCATTGTCTTTAGTGGCATTTCAGAACTGTTCCTTCCCTACATAATACAACTGTATAATTTATAAATATGTTCTAAGCTAGTAAAACTTCCAAATTATTTAAAACAAAAACAAATAGCAAACAAACAAAAAAACTCTGGTTTGCTGATTTACACACATTGTCAGTGTTTGTTATAGTTTTATAAGCACTGTAGGTGATAATAAAGTTTCTCCTTAAAGGCCAAATCAAATCCTGGAGCCTGAGCCATATTTGTCTGACAATTTGTGGAATCACAGACTCAAAGAATGGCTGAGGTGTGCAGGGAGCTCTGAATGTCGTCTGGTCCAACCACCCAGCTCAGCAGGATCACATCCAGATGACTTTTGCAAATCTCTGTGAATGTGGTTGTCTTTGGACAATCTGTACTCAGTCACCCTCACAGGGAAAAAAGTGGAGGAATTTCCCATGTTTCAGTGTGTGCTCATTACCTCCATGTCCTGTCACTGGGCATGGAAAGAGCCTGGACCCACCTTCTTTGCACCCTCCCCACAGGTGTTTTTATACATTGCTGAGATCCCCTGAGCTTTTTCCTCTCCAGGATGAGCTCCTCCAGCTCACTCAGCATTTCCTCATAGGAGAGAGAGATGTTTCAGTGCCTCCATCACCTTGGTGATCCTTCATGAGATTCTCTCCATTGTGCCTGTGTCTGTCTTATACTGGGGAGCCCAGTACTGGACCCAGCACTCCAGATGTGGCCTCAGCCAGGACTGAACAGGTTGGGCAGATGATTTCCCTCAAACTGCTGCGGCACCCCTACTAGTGCAGCCCAGTGTGCCATTAGCATTCTTTGCTGGAAGAGCTCATGCTGGTGTCCAGTAGGAGCCCCAGGGCCTTTCCTGACAAACCGCTTCCCACAGGGCATTCCCCGCCCATACTGGTGCCCGGGGCTGTTCCCAGGTGCAGCACTTGGTTCTTCCCATTCTTGAGGCTCCTGCCAGCCCTTTCTCCAGCCTGTCCCGGTCCCTGTGGACAGCACCACCACCCTGTAGTGTATCAGACCCCCCCCGGGCTCGGTGCCACCAGCAAGGGGGACACTGCTGTGTCACCATCCCTGAGGGGGCACCTGCCCCTCACCCACAGCCTTAGTGAAGGTGCGACACAGGATTGCACCCTGGAGCTCCACTCAGACTTCGAACCACTCATTACCTCCCTTCAAGGCTCACTGTTCAGCCTGTTTTCAATCCACCTCCCTGTCTTGTCATCTAGCCCATAAATCCAAAGGTGTCTTTGTGGGATTTTACAGTGGAATCCCCTCATGTATCAGGCCACTCATCTCATTGAAGAAGTTTCTCACATTGGTCAAGCATGACTTGCTCTTAGTGAATCCATGCTGACTTTCTGCATGCTTACTCCTGATGATTTCCTTGTACTGCCTGGAAATTGCTTCCAGCATTAGTTGCTCCATCTCCTTCTGTGATCAAGGTGATGCTGACCAGCCTGCAGTTCCTTGGGTGCTCTGACTTGAAGATAGGAGTGACATTTGCTTTACTTCTGTCTTCAGGTACGCCTCCCTGTACTTGAAGTGATGTATGAAAGTATGTATGGTGTGGCAGTGACATCAGGCCCTTCTCTCAGTACTCACAGGTGCATCAGAGCCCCTGGACTTAACTAAATCTGGTGTGCTTAAGTATTCTCTGACCAGGTCCCCTTCCACAAAGGGTACATCTTCCTTGTTCCAGCCTTTCTCACTGATCCCTGGAGCTTGGGATTCCCGAAGGCTAGTCTTGCTAGTAGAGGCTGAGATGAAGAAGGTGTTCAGTACCTCAGCTTGTCCCTGTCCTGTGTTGCTGAGTTGATCAGTCCCTCATTCAGCAGTGGGCACACATTTTTTCAAATCTTTTGTCCCCTGCACAGTTAGAGGAGCTCTGCTTGTTGTTTTTGACACACCTGGACAGATTCAAGCCCTTCTGGGCTTTGTCTTTCTTAACTTCATCCCTGGAGGCTCAGACAGTGTTTTGGTATTCCTTTCATTACCTGATTTTGTGTTTGATTTTGTCCAGGATCTCCTTGTCCATACATACAATCCTCCTGGCATTTTTCCCAACTTCCTACTCATTGAGAAATTGTCTTCACTGCTGTGAGTACACCTCTGTGGTCCAGGCTATTGATGATATGCCTGAATAGCCACTTACCTGCGACTTTTGAATGATTAGCTGCTAATTTACTTAACTGATTGTCCATTCTCCTGCTCATTGTCAAGTCAGAGAACTCCTTGGCTGATGGCAGCAGAGAAGTGTGGAAGCCACTGCCTATCTAAGCAAACCAGAAGAGAAAGAGATTTGAGATAAGATGGAAAGATCCAAAAGTTAAGAAAACAGAGGGAGGAAAAATTACTTACTAAAGTGCAGATGGGGAAGAACTTCCTTAAGGAGACAAAAAAGGGAAGAAATGTGAGAATTAAAGTGGATACATCTTCAAAAAGAGCAAATACATTTACTCACATCTTCATTTTTATTATCAGTTTCCTCACTGCAGTGAAGTAAGGAAATACAACTGAAAACCAGAGGGTAGCTGCTTCCTAAGATACAAGAAAGAAATCTGTGTGAGTTGCTGCTATTAGGGATGAGCAGCATGCCCAACTTGAATGTCACTGGTACCTGAATTTTAATTAGTTTCATAATTATCTGTCATGTATAGGATATGTATTTTAGATGTTCCTCATATTGTCTTGAAGGTCTTTATAAATGAAATGGTCTTGAACTTTGCTCTTATCTTTTTAGATTTGTCAATATGCATCTGTTTTCAGTACTAAAAGTTTTTCTCCACTTTTTCTGTGTACCAGGCTACCGAATGTCTGCACCACAAAAATGTCCAGAAGAAATATATAAAATAATGCAGAGATGCTGGGACTACAAGCCAGAAAACCGGCCAAAATTCAGTGAGATTCAGAAAGAGCTGTCTTCAATCAAAAAGAAAGTGACATAGTGATGAAGAAGTGCCAAACTCAATTTCTGGGACTTTATTTTCCCGTGAAGTAATTGTTTCCCTCAGACACTATGCATTTATATAGCATTATTTGCAATATTCTTCTAGGATTACTTTGAAATTAACTGGTGTACCATCTTGAATGGTGCCTACACCTGCATTAAAGATATATACTGCGAAATGCTATATATCCAGTCACAGTAGTACTGTAATTTAGGTTACATGTACATAGGAAAGCACATACTATAAATTTAAGGGACTGTGGCTTTTATCTGTTTTACAGCAAATAACTGCTAGTGACATTTTCAGAAGTATTCTACTTTAAGCTGTGCTCCCACTCTGCTATCCCTGTCCTGTATGTCAGCATATTAATGTGGGGATTGTCATACATGTTGGCCTTAAAACTGAAGACAGTTTTGACAAGTATTTCAACTAGAAGCTCCTTTAAAAAAATTCTTTCTACATCTGATATATTTAGGTGATACTTGGTTTGAAGCATGAAGCTCAGTTAGATTCTGGATGCAAACATGCTTACTGAATGGAAAAATCCAGAATTTTTTTGGTAGTTGAATTGCTTGTGCATTTGTTACCATACAGTAGAAATACTTCTGACTTTTTATGTGATCTACTTAAATAATGCCTTTTTTCTCCTTCAGTGCCATCAGAATTCAGTAGCATGTTTCTTTTATGGTGACCTATGTTTATTTTAGAACAAAAAAGACCAATATAAAGTATATTTCTTAGCACATGCTAAGAAATACTGCAAACTATCTGCCTTCCAAAAATATGTGAAATACTAGGCCAAAAAAAAAGGTTTATTAATGATAGCAGCAGATGACAAATATAATTGATCTTAGAGGTGCTAATAAATATGCTGCTAGATTTGCTTTTGACCCTGATTTTTTCCCTTAAATTGGTAGAAATTCTCAGAATGCAGCTGGAGCATGCAAAAGTTTATTCTGAACAAAAGAACATTTCATGCATAGCGTCCAAAGGAAAATACTACTTCTGTGTGGCATGAGGAAGTTGTGCAAACAACCAAAAGGAAAGAAGTATGTTTAAAGCCTCTGACAGGGAACAGCAGAGTAGAAATACTAACCTTCTATTTTTCTTACATTATTGCAATCAAATATCAAAAGACTGGGGATAAACAAGGTTTAAATGCACCAAGAATATAAACCTTGTGTTTGTATATATATATATACATATAAATATATATTAAAAAAAAAGCCAGAAAGAATAAAACCTTACTAGATAATGGAGGGAGGAGGTGCACCATTTGTTACTTTGACTCTGGGTCCTCTTTGCAGCTGGAATTGTTTTCTAGGGCTCTGAATAAAAATAGGAACAAGTTACTGTATCCCTGTCTGAGTTCCAGCATTAAGGTGCTTAAAATACTTCTAGGAATTTACTAAACTATTCAGATCAAGGGATACTAGTTGCTGCTAATGCAAGTAAGAAACAGGGATTGTAAGTAACACAGCATCTGGAATGTTAATTAGCCTTATATTTTAGTGTTACAGTGGGAATGAGATTTAGTGAAGTCAGTGGCTACATTACATTTTTATTTCTTTTAGGGTGGCTTTTCTATTGTCCACATCATCTTTTGCTCTCTAAAGTATATTTACAGTAGTGCTGAGTGGTGGTTTAGGGCCATGTGTGACCAAAATATGTGTAGGCTAGAAGAATTTGTCTGTTACATAGGAATTAGTGTCCAACTACAACAGTGAATGGTCGTGTGGGATCACATCACCTGCATTTGAGGTCGTACTGTCAGTATCCAGCTGTAGGGAATGGTAAGTGCTTCTTGCATTTTGTTAAGTGATTTTTTTTCTTGGAGATAAGCATTTATATACACATACCCATTAAAGTGTAGTGCTTGGAAAACTTGGTGGCATAAATTAAAACTTCATTGTAAGTGTACTGGATATATTTACTTAGTTCTGTACTTCAAGTAGCCCAGAGATATTTTTCAAGAGCAATAGGAAACATTCTTGTTAGCTTGTATGCTTCTAAGTAGTACACAGAGTCTGTGCCTTAATTTGCTAGTATGCTAATGCAAGTGCAAGTGTACTAAGATCTAAGAAATGTTTCACAATCATTTGGGAAAATCCATCCAACAGCGTTTCCTTACATATGCATCCCTGAAGTCTGCAAGTAAAGATAACAGTGTCAGCATAGCTTTTCTGGAGAGTTAATATTCTTTTGTTAGAGAGATGGACTGTTTCTTTGCCATGTGCCCTCTTGACAGCAAGAAATACTGCTTCATTCAGATAAAATAAAATACTGTTGTATTTGTCATAAATTAACCAGTCACCATCCTGACTCTCATAGAAGGATAAAAACAGTACTAACATTTTATTCTGGAATTGTTAACCCCCATACATATATATCACACTTCTGTTTAAATTTGAAGTCTTTTTAAAACAGGGAATTTCTACAGCATTAGGAAAATTTGTTACTGTTACTGAAGTAGGCACCAGTTCAGTTCAAAACTAGTAATACTTTGGGAGAATACCAGAATGGCTTTGTAAGTATAGAATAAATTTCAACACAGGTACATGTCTTTTCGATTATTTAAACTTTTGTAGCATTAATTTAACAGTTTGTGGCAGAATTCATTTGTCGTGTCTGACTTGTAAGTGTTGAAACTATTCAATTTAGGAAGTGGACTCCATACCTGTAGCTACTGTAGGCTTCTCACAGGAGCATTCACAACCAAGCCTGCCATGCCATGAAATTTAAAAGAAAGACATGGCACTAAAGAAGCAAGGCTGCAATATCTTCTCTCCATGGCCTCTTGATGACTTAATCTTGCCAGGTTAATTTTACCAGGTTAGCCAGGTCATTTGGCTCATGTACTATGTTTAGGAAACTTAAAAAGAGAACTTAGAAGGAAGTTAAGCTTCAGCCTCTTTGGCAAGCATGGATTTCAGGTTAGGTTGTTACACTGGCATTGTCACAACCAGAGGGACCCCGAGAGAATCCTGAATTATTTTATATTGTTAAACGCACAAAACTCTAAATACTGTTATCCTCAGCTTGTAGTGTGAGAGGGAATTCAACAAATTTTCTCTTATTTTCATGTTTTTCCTAGCAGTTGCATTCATTATTTTAAGAAAATTGCTTTGACAGCAAGAAGTGCATCCTTAGTTTGTTTTTAGTAGAAAATTAGTGCATATTATCTCCCAAGTCCAGTCCTCAGTGAAGTCATAAGGTTTTCTAAGCTTCTTTATTTTATGAAAAGTAAAATAGGGAAAGTATCTTGTCTAGAAACAAACCTTGGTTCAGCAAAGGGTGATGATGTAGAGTTAGCATCCCACAAAGGCATTAACTTTGAAATGTGCATTTTCATTAGTTCTTTAAAAAAACAATGAACTAGCTTTTTGTTTATCAGCTACAGTTATATTGCATTTCTTGTTAAAAAAATATGCCCTTTTGCGGAATTGCTTAAAACTTTTTTGGAAGTCATTATTGCGAAGTGCATCACCTGAAGGCCATCAGTGAGAACTGCAGCTGGTAAAGCCCATTCTCACTGACAGGAAAGAGAAAACTGGTTAAGGAAATATTAGGTTATTCATACTCAAGTATTTTTTCATTAATGTCTTTGACCACCTGTTATGCTTACTTAAATACAAGCACATTATTAAAATTGACTATGAAGTTACCTATTTGTTATCTCTTTATAACTATTTTGTTATCCTTTTTGCACCCATTGTAAAGGTAATAAAGAAAACAAAAAGGAAGAAAAATCCCCCACATTTTTCTGAGGTTACAGTGTAACCAAGTCTCAGAAGTATTTACAAATGTCTCCCCTCCAGTTTTCTCAGATGTGCTGCTGCACAAATATTAACAACAGTGATGAAATACTAGCCCTGTTTCCAGTATTCTTGCTGTCATATCCTCTAATTGTCAGTGCTAGTCACAGACATAAGGGAGTGCAATATTTGAAGAGCTAAGCTAGTGTGTAAATAGTGTCATCAAACATGGTATTCAGCAGTTCTGAGAATAATTGATTGTCATAAATAATAACTCATTATAAATATTAAATAAAGAGAAAGAAGCTGAGAGAGTTCACTTTCTGTAACAGCTGTCCTGTTTTTAGGCGCTAGAAATACTTGTTTGTGCCAGTGCACTTGAATTTGTAACATTTTTATGGCTAAGCATAAAATAGTTTGCTATTAAAGGAAGAGTTTGACAATTAATTTTTTCTTCTTGTAAAGCACAAAAGGACTTCAGATATTGTTGGAAACTTTCTTCCTAGGCTAGTCAGGCTACCAATGAAGCAATGCATTTTTTTCCTCTTAGAGTGGTTTTCATGCAGTCCTTCACTTCTAGTAATTAGTAATACAGGACCTCAATTAGTAATTAAAAGGTGCATGGCAAGCACAGGGCAAGTCCAGTATACCTGAAGTTCCAAACAACCATGAGTTTTTAAGAGATCTGGTCAATTTGAAATACCAGCTCTATTAAAAATGTTTTCTTTCAGTAGTCCCCTTTTGCAGATTTACTGAAAACAAACAAAAAAGCAGTCCTTAATAACCAGCAACAGCTTACTAGGAAAGTGAATCAACCTCAGGAGCCTATCAAGGTTTTCTAAGAGTAACTGTTCCCTGGGGTAGCTTCCCATTATCAACACATAAAGTTTAAAGGTGGAAAGCTTCAAATTGAAATGGAAGAATTCATTCACACGTCACATTATGAACAGTAAAGTACTACTACCATTTATTTCCTCAAAGTGGTACTGAACTGTCATATCCAGCTCCTATATGTGTTGCAGAGTTGCCTTTTAGTATGTTATTAATACCAACTTTACTTTGCTGAGACCTGAAATTTCAAAGGGAAGATTCTCTTCTCGAAAATTCCAGCAAGATCTGCCTGGTAGCTCCAACATTTTTGCATATTTTCACATCCAGTTATCAGTCATTGTGTTCATTATAATAAGTACCATATAGAACAGGGCTGGAAGCCCCTGACTTTAAACTTTCAGAGTTTTGACCCTAGAATCCACCTTGATTTCACTTCTCTGTCAAATAAGCAAAAGAAATATCTGTTTTTCAGCCTTAGTACTACTCTATAAAACAGAAAGTTTCAGAGGTGTATTTACTGTTCTTTCCCAGGGAATGCTACCTCCACCAACAACCCTAAGTTACCATTATGTCCCCTTCTCTTTGATATAAAATTTCAGCTGGAATATATGTGCAGGTATAGAACTTGGGTGTTAACTCAGATTTGTTTTATTTTCAGGCAGTTGTATAGTATTGGCTATTTCAGAATGCCATTTTCTCAGACATCATCTAGGCAGGACTTAAATTAGAAGTTTCAGATGGTTTATTTGGGAGTGGGGGTGTGAGCTAAACAACTAATTAGTTCAGTAGCTAAATTGTTGTTTTGCAGGTGTTTGAGATTGTAGCTATGGAAGGGTGGTGCATTTAAAGATCTCAGATCCATATGCCTTCTTCAAACAAAAAAATTCTAGGCATATTTAGAAAAAATTGATAAATAAAACCCTTAAATGTAGTTGACTGAGGTCATAAATTGAAAACATAGAAGAGCCATGAACTAGATTCTTTCTTCCTCTGTCTCCCAGAGTGGAATACCTTGTAAATACAACTTAATTGATTTATTTTTTATTGATAAATACAGCCTCTGAACCAGTATGGTAACCTAGGATTCACACTGAGCAGAGAACACTTGGAAAAATCCTGAATTGCTACTATTTGGATCTGTCATCTAGTTCTGGAAACACAAATGTTTATAGATAAGTACTTAAGTTTTGTGAATATAGTAAGTGAGCCAGCCATTGAAACTCTTCATCAATATAAGGCAATTAGACTTTTGAAACAAAAATCAGAACAGTGATTCCCTTTGCATTACAGATATTGAAAGTATGTGCCAGAACTTTCCATTACTAAAAAAAGATGCACTGTACTCTTTTCAGTCAGCTCAGTCTTTCTCAACATATGAAGAATTCCTTTGCTGTTACATGCAAGTAATAATGCAAAATTCTTGGATAACTGATATATAACCAATTGACTCTGAGCTGTTGCCTCAATTCTTAAAGAATCTTTCTGCTCTCTAAAGAGGGTTGCAGCAATCTTACACTTCAGCTGAGCTCTGCTGTAATAATCTTTACTGTTGCATCTCTCAAATATTTCCTAATTCTGAAGGCTCCATGTATCACAGATGGCACCCTTTCACTTATCAAATGAAATTATTATGGTGACAGGAAAGTCCAAATACACTCCTGCTGTTGTTTAATTCAGAAGTAATGTGGTGATGTTGTACTTTAAAACCTAGGGCAGTGTGTTTGTATGAAAATGGAAGTAACCATGAATCAAGGTGAAGCATATTGTTCAAATCACATTTTTAATGAAATTGCAGATCCTAGCTATATCACAAATTGTCCACATCATAAGATACATCAGAGGAACAACATTTGTTACTGTGTGGTTTACAATACAGAACATTCTGCTCCACATAGGGAGAATTAAAGAGCTAAATATGCTCCTTGACATTTTGCTGTCAGGCCAGATTGGAACAGCATCTTCCAAATCAACAGCAATTACTTAATTCCACCTAAGCCTTATTGTGAGCTTCCTTCTTCTTAACAGACCTTTTCAGACAGTGTTAATTTTCATCATTTTGCTTTCAGGAATTTGAATTCATTATATCATACAACATTTACTTACAGAAATAATTTTACAACCCCACCACTATGAAGTGCTGAACCCTGCAATTCCAGGAGATAAGCATTATTGTTGTGTACAGGGAATTGCTCTTGCACTGGGTCTCAGTTGAAATGTCTGTTTACATGTCTGTTTCCAGTGTTAATTGTACCATTACCTGCAAATCACAAGTTAATTTGGTTTTTTTAGCAAGCTTCCCACTTAATTTTCACTAAAATGCTGAAAACAGGTAATAGGAAAAAACCCCATGATACAGACTCATCACACAGGACACCCAAGGCAGGCAGACTCCTACAGAGAAATATTGAGGAGTGAAAGCCAGCATTAAGCGCCTGCCTTGTGCCTTCTGTTAAAGGACTTCCAGGGATGAAACTTGGGCTGGGGTTGTAGGACTGCTGATTTTAAAATTGCATGTGTTGCTTTCCTTTGTGTAACTGTTGGCAGCTGGAGACAGAACAGGGGTGTTAGGGAAGGAGGGAAATTCACATCACTGGCTTGCCATCACAAGCCAGACTTTGTCACCAGTAGCCTTGAGTGGACACAGATGCCATTTGCAGATGTCTTTAGGTATCCAGTTCTCAATTTTGTGCCAAAATACGCACCAGCAATATCAGGTAAAGCACCTTTTATGCTCTTTGTTGTTTAAAAATAATATATTTGTGAAACAGATTGATAATACATAACACTGGAAATGGGTCCTTCTTCCCTAAAGTACATGTAAAATAAAATTAAAAAAATAAAGAAACAACATTTGTGAATTTATCTGGCTTTTAATCAAGTCTGAAAATTATAACTATGTTATACAGTTGCCAGTTGTCGCTCCTTTATAATTTTAAATAGAACTGCATTTTAACTTTATTTATTTGCCAATTTTTTATATGCTTTAAAGTCACACTTTAGAACTCAAGCTAACTTTTTATTTTCCTAGACTGTTATGTAAGAGATTTTCAGTCTTCCTGTAAACTGCAGACCTTTTTTGAATAGTCCTTTGTCTTCTCCTTTGGACCACTTACCACTAATGAGTCTGCAGTCCCTGTTTCACTGTACTCTTCCAATAAATGTAAAATATTTGTATCAAGCGGTCTCATTTTATTTGATATTTACAAGTTGTGTTTCTTCATTTGCCTCTGTAATCAAGTGGAAGATCAATTCTAGTAACATTTGTTTTGGGAATAGACACAAATCAAAATACTCTGTTTCACACAGCAGGGGGAGACCCAATTTGATTTGATTTTTTAAAAAATTTCTGGAGATAATCTTTCTGTATGATCCTCACTCGCAGTTCTGCATTACTTTGGTTTACCTTTTGCATATCAGAAGAAATTGAAGCAAGAAGTAACCTAGAGGACAGAAGGGGAAGGCGATGTTGAAATGGGCTGAGAACTTTGTTATGAGAACATTATTATGCCTTAAAAAATACAAACATGTTTTGAGATCCTGTGGGTAACTTAAAGTATGAATACCCCTATATGAAGAACTTCTTCCACTGCCTAATGCTCCCTGCAAATGCACCTTGTTTGAAGACCCAAAACCGGGTAGCAAGATGTGATTTTGGGTACCTGTACCTTACACGGTATTGTTAAGCACTCTGCACACTGGCAAGGACTGTAATTTGCAAGACTTAGTGCCTGACTGAAGAAGGAGTTTATAGCATGTAAGGCAATTTACAGCTCTGGTTCCTAAGTGGGACTGAGGTACCTGGGGTTTGTGTCAATTTTTTTTTCTGATAGAATACAGTTGTTCCCTTTTACAAACCTTTGGGATGTTTTTCCCCACCATCTCCCAGTAATCATGAATGGATGATGTGTAAGTCCAAAGCTCGTCCACTGAATTTCCCCAGTGTGTGTTGGAACAGAAGACAGCGCAGCGTGGGGTTGCACACAGGTCTGGTACAATTCTGCTGAGACTAATTTATTAGCAGGATTATTTTAGAAAAAGTTACTGCAGCCAAATCTGTTTTGCTCAGTGATGCCTGGCCTCCAAATAATAGAAATATGCTGTTTGAAAATCTGTGACTGCCAAACACTGAGCAGCACAGGGTGGCGATCAGATTTCCTCATTTGAAGTGTCACTGCAGTGAAATAGAAATAAGGCTGAAGAAAGGAGCCTTGAAGGGCATCAGGGCCTTTGAACAGTCCTGCAGTTTCTCCAGTTTAGAAGTACAGTTAAAAGATTTGCTGTTGAAAAGATTTAGTTGATTAAGACTTCTCACAAGATCCCAAAGGACACTGGTGCACAAGGACTGCTTTAAATGGCAGATCATAGCATTTCCCTATTCTTGAGATGGCAAATTCAGCCATGCAGGTACATCTTATCCTAACAAACCTCATGGCCTGCAGTAAGAAAATGCTCCAAGGTAGATATTCCCCAATTCCCAGTTGACCATAACACCTTATTTTGTATTTCAGCTCAAGTTCTTCACTTGGGACCTTTTATGTCTTGCTGACTTGTGAGCCCTAATGATCAAACCTTCTGCACACAGAAGACATCTGGGCACAGAAGGTTTGATCCTGTGTAGCAGTTCTGTTTTGGGGTTCTTTTTCCAGTCAGCCAGCGTTTGCATGTCAAAGCTGGATCAGTTCTTTTTCTCCCTTTTAGATCCAAATACTGTGCATGCAAAGCTGTTTTGATAGTTGGGTTAAAATCCTCTCTTGATGTTTGGCAGAAATAACATTTTTGTTAAATGAAGGAGAGATTAATCTTGCTCAGAGACACAGAAGAGGCTCACATCTGAAGACTCCAAGTAGAAGAATGTGCCTGCCTTCAGCGTGGTGATGAGGAGAATTTGTGGAAAATCAGGGAGGGAGAGAGTTGTTTTGGGGAGTGAGTTTTTTTCAGCATATTCAATTTAGAGGCACACTAGGTTTGCTGACTTCCATAAATGTTCTCCTAGATCCCTGTGTTTCCACCAGCTCCACACTCTGGAAGCTTAACTTAGCCAAGGACCATAGAGAGATCAGAAGCCAAGTATTGCCATATTTAAGATTTTTGGTAGTTCTACCCCCTAAAAATAAGTCTGGGGAAATCTGCAATAAGATGCACTTACTCAGTGTAGAGCTCAAGGGCCAGTACAGATCACTCAGTATGAACTTTCACCAGGGCCAGAATTTTCTGATAAGGTCCTGATATGAAAATTGTTTAAAGGATTGTCTCATTACACACTGCAGCTACTGTTCCATTCTCCTTGAACTCCTGTTCCAGCCATCAGAAAGTGCAAAAATGCAGTAACCTCACTGATATGGTCTTGATTACAACTGTCTTGATTAAAACTGTACACTTTACATCTCAAGGGACATGATACAGATAACCACAGAAAATACACAAGCCAATGACACATGCAAACAGCACTAACACTGCAACACAGAGGTCTTTGATGCAATTTCATCAGTATTCATCTCCTCCTCCATCACCCTCCATTCCTTGCAGGTCTGCTGCACTAAAGGCACTGCTGCTAAACTGTGTGCAGAAATGCATCAGGACTAAAGAAATAGCTCTGTCTTGAGAATACATAATAATGAGGCACTGTGCTCTCTCTATTTTTTTAATAACTAAGCTCCCATAGCTTTCAATGATCTAATCTGCTGCAAAAAGAAGTTGGGGGAGAGAAAAATCAAGCTACTAACTAGCTTAGAATCCTCAAAAGAATCCTCAAAGGAACAGGGTGCCATTTGACCACACTGAAATGGGAAGAAGCATGTATCTTCAAGACACATTTTCAGCTCAAGATGGATTAATTCTCTGACAGCTGAAATAAAAATGACATTGTGTTAGAAACACCTGGAGTATATTGAAATATTTTTCTACTCTGAAAAGCTTGCACTACCAAGTGCAATTCGCTAAAGAGAAAGTACAGAGAAGGGTTAGTAGGACAATCCAGTTGCTGAAATTTAGTCTGCAGTCAGTAGCTATGAAAGCCCATCCTGTTAACATTAAGACATGGAAGTCATAGCCCCTGTAAAGTCAGACAAACACATACCAAGCCCTTACCCACAAGGGTCATAAAGACCTTCACTCAACTAAACCTACATCCCTGTGCATTCAAAAATCCTTTCCACTACTTTATTGCCCTGAGTCTGAAACTAAAAGAATGCAGTGACCTAGATCTAGCTAAATATAATTAGAGAACCTTGAAATATGATGGAGCTAGACAGCACCATTTCTCTCACAATTATGGACCCAGAGGGTCAGGTATCTAAAGTCTGAGCCTGAACAGGGGTAATTTTTGTGCTATGCATCTGATTTACAGAGAGATACCTTGACTTTCTGTCTTTCTCCAATACTTCAGATGGACCAGGCCCTGGGGCTTTGTCAAGCCCTGTGAACGTTAGGATAGGATGTGTTGGTTTTTTTCTTTTTTTTTTTTTTTTTTTTTTTTTTAAATACAGCAGCAATATTTAAGCAGGAAAACTATGGGAAAAGCCCTTCCGAGTCCTTTTGCACTCACAACTGGTCGCTGCTGGGGTGGTATGAGAGGCAGGAAAGCCCTTGCCTCAGTGCAAGCCCTGCTTAGCAAAAACTAAAACATCCTTGTGTTATCAACACCGTTTTCACAAATACAAAACACAGCTACTGCGAAGAAAATTACCACTATCCCGGCCAAACCAGCACAAGAGAGCACACAGAGAAATTTTGGGTCTGAGGGAGTGCTCATGCATCTCCTCAGGGTGCAGCTCACAGCAGCAGTCACACTTCATATTCTAACCCCACGACTCTGAAACTGTCTCTTGTGAAAGAGCTGCAGATGTGCTGGTTTAAAGCAGCAGGTGGTCAGGGGTGTTCCTAGGGCAGGGTGGAGGGATAAAATAAAATAAGCAACATAAGCATCCTGTAGGTGTTTACATCAGTCCCTGGAGTACCTCCTCCAGCCCCATGAAGTCTGTATTTTCACAACAGGGAGGAGCAGAGAGAAAAGCCCTTGTCCAGCACTTGTGACCTTGGCTTTTAGGGCTGCAGGGAAAGGTCTTGGAACAAAGTAGATTGCCTCCATGCAGACCCAGTAATAAAGCCTCTGATTTGGCCTTATTAATATGCAGAGCAATAGGGCTCAGGAGCTCAGTCCCCGGGGGAACAGGGTGCCCACAGGCTAAGCTAGCTCAGACCGAATCGCTGCGGGCCCAACCCCATAGCAAGCTTGGTAGCTATCAGCTCTTATAGTGATTGCAAGCTCTCAGGATTTCAGCTCTTGCTTACTAGGTAAGTTTGCCCTTGGCTTGAGGCTGCAGTAGACGGCAGAGAGAGGAGAAGGAGAGGCACTGGCTGGGTCCACAGAGATGGCTTTATTGGGGAAGTCTGTGAAGGGTCCCTGTGACAGCTCTTCTACTGTCAAATGGGGTACAGTATGCCCTTTTTATAGGGTTGGATAGAATCCAAACTTAACCAATGGTAAGGGTTTAGGGGTATCCATAATTGACCAATAGTAAGGGTTAAAGTAACATGGCCTTACAAAGTTACAGAGATAGGTTATGGGGCAGAGGTCAGGGAAACAGGAATTTTCTTTTGCTGTTTCAGCATTCCTATTGTTCATATTTTCCATGGTGCTTTTCCCAAATTTATGGGGTTTACTACAACCCAGTTCTGTGTCTGGCTACTGAACTGGGGAAATGTCCATTTTGAGGCTCACAGACATGCTGAATCCAGAAATGTGTGGGAGACACTTGACTAAGCATGGAGGTGGCACCAGATATTCCCCCCAAGGGGCTCAATCTGCCCCTTCAAAACTGATGTCCATGCCAACAGCTGTCTTGGACCCTGGCAGCTCCAGCATGCTGCATCCTTCCACAGCCCTGTCCCTCCTCTGAGCTGAAAATACCACCTAAAGCAGTTCCTGAAAGACAGAGACTACAGATGACTTTGAAAAGCTTAAACAACATATGCCACAGTCTGTCACTCAGGGATTATTAGGTTTATAGCTATAACTCATCTAATTACAAAATCACTGTGAAATACAAGGTTTAAGTGAATTTAAAACTAGCAAATGGGAAAACCCATGCAGTCTTTTAATTTTTCTGCAGTTTCTTCATGATCCACTTGTAAGCAGTATCTGCTTTAAATTCTGATGCTCACCTATGCTGGTATAGGGAAGCTTTTGTTGAGGGGAGGGTGAACTAAGGATTAGTTTCAGGAAAAAAATTGTGCCAGAAAATTACAGAAAAGTCAAAGTTCAGGCAGTTTTATGCTCAGCTATTTGATATATAGAATGAATACTAAACTGCTAGATCTTTTCATACAGTGTTGTCATCCCCAATGGTCCGTCCTCTCTCTGTTTTACTTTTCACAGAGATAATGGAGAAGTCAGATTAAAGCAACAAAATCAAAGAGTCAATATGCTATTATCTGAAACAAGCACCTGATTATTATGGGGAAAAAAATTTAAAGCAGATAAATTCTTAATTTTTTTATAATAAAAGTAGCCTTCAATTTCTAAGACATCTTGGGGTGCTCTTGCTGTGAGGTTAAGGGCAACTTTCATGCCAGAAACACATTCTCCTGAAACATTTTGAGGCAAGAAAATCTGACAAACATGAAAAATCAGAACATAGCCTATCTTTCTTTTATTCCTTGTTATTATAATATTCTTCAGCCACAGGGATATCAAAGACTTTGGTGGCAATGGATGCAATTTAGCTGCTCCCTAGAGATGGCTTTAGAGAATGCATAATCAATTTTATAAATGAGCAGCTGGCCTGCACAGCAAGGTGCACTCTGCATTTCACCAAAATGAATAATGAATTGCATATACTCTGCATTAAGAAGATTGGCTTTCCTCTCAGAAGCTGATATGACTAAGTCTTGTTTGTTTCACTTGTTGAAAGATAAACTAATGCCTGGCTGTTGCTTAGTGTACCCAGTGTTTTTGTGTGGTAGCCAGCACCAGCAGAGAGAGCCTGTGCTGGGAGGAGGCTCCCGGGCATGGGCCATGGTCAGGCACCCAGGTCAGCAGCTCATGGATGTCAGTCTGCCCAGACCCTGTGGATCCTTCACCGGAGACAGCTATCCATAAGCCTGAGGCTCCAGCCTTGGACATTATCTTTTGCTGGCCCAACAAACTGATAATCTCAGCTAAATGGCAAGTATTTATTTTTATATTGAACAAAATTATTTCATTGCAGAAACATAAAAACAATTTCCAATGCCACATCTATTTCTCTCAAACTTAGTGATCTCTGTGATCCAGGACAAAAGTTTGCTCAGGCCCAAGGGCATTTTGTTGACTTTCCACTGGCCTTTAAGTCTATAATGTGATTTCTTGGGTCTCTGTGTGGAAATGATTTGTGACTCTCATATTCCCATTGAGAATAACCCATCCATTATATAGCCTCCAGCAAAAGCTGCACAGTGACACATATTTTGAGGTCAGATAGGCTACTGCAATGCTTCAAATGGGCAGGCATGACAGGCCTGCTGCTCCTCACAGGGCACAAAAAGCAAGCAGGAAGGGAAGCAGCAGAATGTGGAAAGTAAGAAACAGAGCCTCTTTACAGGGGCACGTTCATACTCAGATGTACATTTTTTTCCTGACAAGAAGTCTCTGAATAAATCTGACTTCAGCTGCCCTACTCCAGCCCCTAGGGAAATGTCCTTTCAACACCAAGCCTTTCCTGAGATTCCTAGGTGTGCCCCATGAGATTTCACTGACATTTACATTTTCATTTCTTATTACTAGATGTGCTTGTAGAACAGCACTAAGGAAGCTGTCATCACTGCTAAGAGCTGGCTCCAAGACATCTGTGGGGTTGTTTTTTTTTTCTGATTGTGTTGATGTTTAAAGAGTTGTGGCAACAGTGGTGGAAGCTGTGCAGACTATATTCAGCAACAACATAAGACAGGAGAAAAAGTACACCTGTGGGAGCACATAGGAGGGGTGCTAGGCGTGGTGTTCCATGTGTGCTGCAGGAATTCAGGGCACAACACACTTAGCATCACTGTGGGCCTGCTCCACCCCTGCACTTTCTATTGACTGGAGCAAAACACCAATCATTCTGTTTGCTCGGCTTTTAACTCTCAACTACTTTTTTTGACACTTCAAGCTTCTGAAGATAGAGAGATGCAAAATGAAATGCAGCATCCAGTGGTCCTATTGCATCACTGATTATATAGTGAGTTTCCTCTTTTCACTGCATAGAATACAATAAACTTAGTCAAGACTTGAAGCATCACACCTTTACATGAGCCAAAGAAAACCACGCAGAGACCTTGGCACTTAAGTTCTGTTTCCAGCACTACAGCCAAGGATGGAAGCCCTGTATGGAATAACACACCACTGTGTGATCTCCCAACCTTCGAGCAACCATCCAGGATGTGATTAAGGCTCCTGGCTGTTACCAAAAGCTGGCAAGGCTCTGCTGGGAAACAGAGCTTTATGCTCCTGACACACCGGCAGCTGCAGTCCCAAGCAAGCACAGCAGCTGCTCTAGTGGCAGATCCTAAACTGCAGCACTGCCCTTCAGCTGGCAGCCATCCCAGGTGGCCAGGCCAGGCATGGATAAAAAGGCCTGAGCAGCTCTCCTCTCCCTCTTGCTGTTCTAGGTGTGAAGACAAGGAGCAGGGACCCAACTGGGGTCTGGCAGCTGCTCCTCAGATGGCACCAGAGCTCTGTTCTGCACATCCAAGGCAATTCTTGGATCTTGTTTGCCTTGTTTTACCAGGAGCAGCCAGGTAGCCCCTCCACTTATGCATTCTGTTTCTTGAGTATTCAGCTGTGCTTTTCCTCTGTTCTCAGATAAACTACTGATCTTTTTAACATCAATAATTCACAAAAATGTCATGAAGTACTTTCTTTCTAAATTTTAAACAAGTTCATTAAGTGACTACTAAGTAATTAGTCTTAAAATGCATTTTTAAAGGCAGCTGTAGACAAGAACCAATCTGTTACTAAACCTTGAAGATATTTCTTCATGTGGGAAGCTTGCTTTGCTTCAAAGATACTACCACAGTCTCACTAGGAATGAGCCTGCTCTTTCTCTGTTTCTGTCTCATTTCTGGAGAAATGCTCCAGAATCTAGGACTGAGGAGGCAGTGGCACTGACACTCCATGCACAGCAAGCAGACTTATCTGCACCCTCCCTTTTGACAGCAAGGTTGTTTTCCAAGGGGAGGCAAATTTGTGTGTCAGAAAACACATTTCCAAGTCTTTTTCTTTTGCTGTTGTGTTCGTGAATAAACAGCACACTGCAGCGTGCCAAGTGGAAAAATGACAGGAGGCTGACACGTTGTGTGCCATTTGGATCATGTCATGTCACAGAGTCTTGGCTGTGGCAGGACTGTCAAAGGGAATGGCTCCCCAGAAAATCTGGGACTTCACAAGCTGGAGAGAGGAGATCAAGTCCTCAGAAAAAAGGACAGAAATAGTCAATACAGGGACCAACTAGTCCTTCTAAACCATATATTTTCCTGTATGGTTCTTACTCCCTTTAGCAAGAATTCTGGATAGATGGCACTAGTCTTTAATTCTTATTTCGGGGGGAAACCAGTGAAAGCTAGTAAGAAGCATTATGCAGGACCCGAAAAGAAACACTAGTCTTACTTTTGCAGTAAAATCTTAAAAGGCTGCTCTTTCATCATTCTCTCTGACAGCAGCTGATGTCATGAACAAAAGATTTGGCAGTCACCAGATTCTTCTCTGATTATGTAAATGCTATTACTTACACTAAAAAAAAAAAGAAAAGATAAAAAAGATGCTAAATTTTCAGATTTTTGAGATATTTAGGGTTTTTTGGTTATTTGAACAAGGACTCTTTCCAAACCTATGGCTGTTTATTTGCCCACCTATGCAAATTCTGAGTAGCAAAAAGAGCCACCAACTTTCAGATGCTTTTAAAATAAAATTTTATTTTTATAAGTAGATGAAGCAGGTTATAACCAGGCAGCTTGGGCACAAATACAGCTATAAAGGAAAAAGGCTGATAGGGTAAATAACCTATAGTGCACGGGCAAACTGAGTGACTCACAGGGCTGTGAGCCATGGGTCAGCTCTGCTTCTCAAACTCAGTTTTCACATACGCAGCTGGTCTGTGTTGTAGGGAGGGCAGGGCAGAGGGGTGGAAAGCCCACCTGTGGCAACTTGCTTTCCAAGGTAGAAGACCCATTTTGCACCAATTGCATTAAGATGCTCATAATTAAGTGCCCTGTCAAATTTCCCCGTTACCCTGCTTGTGCATGCAGAAAGTCAGTTGTACTCTACTCATTTGATAGAGGGTACATCCACCAGTGTCTGAGGATTTAGGTGGCTCTGTAGGAAATATTCACCATAAAAGCTAGAGGAAAATGTTCCAGCAACGTGAAAAAATATGAGTATTGCAATAAGGACCTGCATACCACCTCTTTCAAGATGGCATCTTGATGCTGCTGTTAATATTTAGGGCTTTTCCCCAGCGGTCTGCCTGTATCCACCACCAAATCTTTTCCTCCTCAATCAGCAGGAGTTCTGTGCTGAAAGTACTAGTTAATCTTTTGTGAGAGGTTTCTGGTAGGATTAGTTCTTTGTTGTTGTTGTTGGGTGTTTGGTTTTTACTTTTGTTTTCAAAGAAGGTAGCCACCAATTTACATGATTATGAGAGGAAATAGAGCAGCAAAATGAAAGTTAAACTGGTATTGAGTTGTAGTCTTTACTAATAGGGTTTTTTTACTTTACCTAATAAAAATGAAATGTTTTTTCAGTAAGAAATAGGACTCTCACATAAGTCAGCAAGTATTACTTATGCATTAGCAGAGATTATTCAACAATTCAGTGCAATCCTCACAGCTGGTCTTTGAACAGAGGGCGAATAAAGGCAACGTAGTTTTTGCTAGATGAAAAACATATCAGCAGAGCTCTTGTTAGAGCTACAATCACAAAAGACACACTTGACAAACTGCATCCTAACTGTGCTGCCCAAGGAATTCACAGCTGGTTTCTGTGCAAACATTATTCAATCAGGCATTTTTCTTCTGTGGTCACCCTGTAGGCAAGCACAGCCAGGGGGAGAGGAGGCCAGGGGTGTTACTGTGGGTACCATTCCTTCCCTTCCCATAACTGTTACTTTGCCCCTTGGCACTGTGAGCACATTGGATTTCCTTGCTATTACACAGTAGGTGATGTATCAAAGGCATTTCATTGCTGGGTGTGAGCCCTGTCACTGCTCCAGCAGAAAAGGAAGGCAATTAAATTTCCTGAGGGTAGGTGGGGTGGGGTTACAGAGCACAGGCCCCCGAAGATCACCCCTGCTCAAAGCCTGCAACAGAACAAGTCTGGAATCATCCATGCAACATTACAGTGGATGTCCCACCTGCTTCCATTAATCCTCCTCATCTTAGCTGACTCCTTGCTTGTCATAGTGTCAGAAAATACATGAAAGTTCAGCAGAAAAGTTTGGTCAAACTTCAAAGCACAACGATTTCTGTCTATTTTTCTTTTCCAAAACACCGGCACTATTCTCAAAAAATGAGATTTCACTTCAATCTCTCAATTTCTTTATTATATATATATATTTATTCTGAAACTCCTCTTTCAATCTCTGCTACAGTGCTTGAGCCATGCAATAGCTGATTATTTCTGTTTGCGAGAAATCCATTCCTACAAGACACAGGTGTCATCTTACTACGTATCCATACATACTTTTAGAGCAAATTATTATTAGAGGTGAGCAGGGGGCAGAGCTTCTCTAATTCCCTCCTGTTCAAATGCTAACATTTTAAGTCAAGCTCAGATGACAGGACTGTGTTTCAGTGATACTGAGCACAGATGGGAAAAAGAGAGTGCAATAATACAGGTTGAGAAAAATAAAGAAATGCTATCTTCCATGTAAATTTGTAGGTTTTGCCTTAATTAAGCCAGGCATGAACTGTTAGTGTTGCTGTCCAGCCAAAGGGTGATGCCGCTGGGCGAGCAGCACACACTGAATCGAGGCAGGGCTGTCCTGGGAAAGGGACTCAGCCTTCCCCTATTCAACCCCCTGTCCAGGGCCTGTAGAGGAGAGGTCAGCCCTTGGTGCAGGTGGGTGCAGTGAGCAGCCAGCTCTGGCCATCAGGGCCGCCCTGGCTCAGAGCACGGAGGTGACAGCTGCTCTCCAGATGGTCCCTTGGCTTCATCCATCACCCTTCATTGCACACCCCTCACTCATGCGTAAAAACATGCAGGTAGGAATTTTACAGAAATCCAACATCAGCTGCAGTAAAATGCGGCCTCAAAGAACAGCGAAGCGCTTATAGAAAAGCAAACATAACCAGGAAGAAGTTTTACTGAAAGTATTCTAGGTGTCTTGCCTATTTCTTGTTCATGAAGATCAAAGCTAAGCACTTTATTTTTCTTTCTTTGTAAGCTTTGCTTCAGAGATGCTTTACGAAAGAGTCAGAGGGGAGAAAAGGTATGGTTCTGCTATCACTACTATGACACGATTAAATCCACATGGAGTAGTTCAAATATGGAGTAGTTCCCCCTCTGAAAATAGCATTCATCCTCTGAAGCTGTAAGCTAAAGACACAACTCTTCCACAAAAGATGCTGGTAAGGTTAGATTGCTTCTGAATTTAGGAAGTTTTGTATCACCTTCACATGTGGTAGCATCCAGGAATTAAGGAGGTTTTGGGTGGGCCCTCCAGTCATGCTGTCACCAAGCTGGCTCTGGGGAAAGCAGTGCCCTTAGCAGGGATCCCAGCCAGGCTGCCTCAGTCAGTGTCTCTCACTGCTGCTGGTGCTGATGAAGCTGCTGAGGTCAGGAGGGTCATGGAAGGCTCATTTACACCACAAATGTTCTGCTTTGTATTAGGCAGAACATTCAAACTCAGTGTATCTGGTAGCTGAGTGGTCTTCCATCTCCAGGTTCCTCTGACTGTCCCTTGCTGTAACTGGAATTGGCCTGGCTGATGATGGAAAGTTATTTCAAGGCTTCTGTAGCCTTCAGACTCAGGTTTCAAGACTGGAAAGACATGTTTCTCTTAGATCCCATTCAAGCCATGGCATTGATTTGTCAAGGACCTTTCAAGGCTGTTGATTTGTCACTACCCACGTAACTCCCCACAGGACACCTCTATACACCTTGCACCCACCAATTACTGCAAAACATTTTCCTTGCAAACAGGAACCCCCTTCCTTCCCACAAACATGTGGACTTAGACAAGCACCTGAAAGACACAGAAGTTTTAATTGTATTTTTTAAAGGGATGTGGATACCATCAGCAAGAGTCAATTTTCACAACTCTCCCTTGTTCAGCATCATTTAAAAGCTCTCAGATGCCCCATAACCACATTGAAAAATCAATTCTACTCTTCTGAGAGTAAAGAGAATCTACTGAAAAAACCATGTTAAAATAAAAAATAGCACCCAAACCACAGTAAGTATGGTCTCTCTTTCCTTCCTCTTCTGTTGCTCCTGCTACCATGGATAAGGTATTAAAATTCTTTCTGAGTATTTATTCAAGCACTTCTTACAGTGTTTAGTCATTCATTATGAAAATCGTCATGTCCTTATATTCATGGTTTCCCATCCTGCACAATTAGGAGACATCCATCAACAACATCATGAAACATACACCTGCACTATAATCGAGTCCAATATTAACTGCAACAACCCCTCCAACAAAATATTGTGTGCATAGTTAGGAAATTTTAAAAGGGCACATGAGTCTTAATACCTTTGCACTGAAAGAAAAAAGAAGAAAAAATCCTGACTTCCAGCACCCACATACATTAAACATCAGTTTGAGTCATAAACTGCTCAAGATCTGTCTTACAAAATAAATGCTCTTAAATACCCCACTATTCATCCTGGAAACTTGTTTTTGAACCTTCTGTGCAGATCAGAAGGTGCTTCTTACCTATTCTGCAATTCATCCTCTCATTTTTTGTGCTGGTATTGTCTTCCATGTCATAAAGTCCTTTTCCTCCAACCCTGGCCAGTTTCCCTTCAGGGTTTGATCCAGTATCATTAAACCACCAATTAAGAACACCAGAGAACAGTAGTTGAACAGCAGTTTAAAGTATTTTAACAGTAGTTGAAGCTCCCACATTATCTATTATCTTATCTATTAAGACATTTCTGCAGTATGCACATTGTGCAGGCTGTGGGAATAAATGGCTTGGGGTGTCTTGAACATCTGCTCCCTGAAAGCTGTGTCAATGTGTGGAGCTGCAGTGATGGATACGATAGAGAGCAAGCCCTTACCTAATGTGTTTCACAGGGAGCCTGAGGTGTCTTCTCTTGAGAGTCCAGCTGAGCATCCAACCAATCCCCCTTCCACAGGTTAAATGGATACAGAAGAGCCAGCCAGTGAGTCTGCACTCCTGCCTTATTCTTTTGTGTTTCATCAACTAACCTTTTTCCTTTTACATTATGTCTTTTTCCTGAAAAAAGTATTATTTTATGTTACTGCAGAGCTCATGTAACAACAGATTGAAACAGATCTTACACACTAAAGGCCCTTTCAGACATTTTGAAACGGAGAAGGTTCAGGGCAAGAGCCCTGTTGCTTTTCAGGGACAGATATTGTCCAGTGAAAAGATTGGAGAAAGATAAGAGTAAAAGTGGGGGTTTCTGCGATGTTTCTCTTTCACCAACCAGTCTTCTTCCTCATCATGACACAAAACTTACAGCAAAATGGAATAGTATTTCAGGGTACTGCATGACTGCACTTTGCATACTTGGTAACATCTCCCGTCCAGTTTTGAAAGAGCACCTAAGTTTTGAAAGAAGAAAACAATGAAACATGCAAAAGCCTCAAGAAGGTTTGCTATCATTGCATTCCACACTACAAAACCTTGAGAAAAAGGAAACCTCCTCTGAACTACAGGGAGCTGCACAACCACCTTTCCCAGCTACACCTAAAGGTCCCTCTGCAGCACTGCCTGCAAAGCAGCATCTACAGACCTGTCTGGCTAACAAATGTGGAGCTCTGGTTTTACTTGGACTTTTGTTATAGCATGCAAGAGGCAATATAACAGCCAATACAAGCAAGAAAGAGAGGGGAAGGAACATGGACATTCTAGTTTCTTGCATTGTAAAATAGAAATTGTCTGGAATGTATTAAATGACTGTATTCACCCAACCTTTGCTCAGTCTATGGCCATAATGACAAATAATTTAGGGAAAGAAAAAAAAAAGGATAAGTGGTCTGCATAAAATGCCACCCTTCAAAGTGCAAATTATCATGAGTCACTGTTGACTAATCTAAAAGGTCAATTTGCAAAACTGGAGAAGCACATACAGTCTAGAAAAACATGCTGTCAGCTCCTCCAAAACTCAAAGCAGCAATGATTTTGTCCTATGCAAATCATATAATCTCAGTTGTTGCCAGGTTAGTTTCATTCCCTGTAGAAACTCACTCTAAGCTAAGGCAATAATTAGATTCACACCTTTTAATTGCTTTTTTTTCTCTTTGGGTTAAAAAGGCCAGAATTTTTGCATTTCTGTTGGGAGGGAAAAGAGTGCAGAGACTGAAAAAAAGCCTACCCTAAGAGATCTGTCACTTCTCTCTCCAATCCAAGACATGTTCCTGCTCTTATAACCTTTCCTGGGCACTCTGAAGGAAGTGTTTCTGTATGATTTGGGAATTGCAGAAGACAGATCCCCATATCAGCCACCTTATGGCCACACAGCAACAAGGAGAGGAGCTGCCACAGCTCTGGATTTGCTCATCTCTGCTGGGAAGAGGAGTATGCTGCATGTGCAGAACCAGGTCGAGGATGCAAACCAATGTAAAACTCCCTTTCTACAGTCCCAAATCTCTTGCCTCCTTTCTCAGAGAAGTGAACCTCATAATAGAGACTAAGCCTAATAAATGAGAAAGCAAGGGGGAAACCAAAGGCAGAGCAAATAAACCACGGAGGCCAAAAAATAGAAGGGAAGTTCAAAGAGCTAGGGGAAAAAAACTAAGGAGGAGGAAACAATGAGCCAAATTCAGATGGGGAATGAGGGACAAAAACTTCACTGTAGTCACTGTTATGGAGGTATATTGCAAGCAAAATTCACAGTCCAGTGACTGCAGGATGAGACAAAGCTAGTTAATACTGAACTGAACATCCCCGCTGAAATTTAAATGCATCCAGTGCGTAACACAGGGGCCCAATGCCTCCAGGAGCTGTGGAATTAAACAGCTTTATAGTTAACAGATTTCCAGGAAAGACTGTGAGACAGTTTTAGGCAGTGAGGGAGCAAAGAACATTTCAAGCCAATAAGTCTTTGGGAAAAGTCTGAGTAGCCAATGAAAAGGATCAGCAAACCCTGCAGAATGATAGATGAAATTCAAAAGGAGCAAACCAAACCAAAACAAAACACTCTTGAACTGCTGAAGTTAATTTTTAAATGTGAAATAAGGTGGCTGTCAGATGTTCTGCACCCTTGGTAAATAGCAGGGATGCACTTAAAAGTGGATGCTAGGGTTGCCCTGGTTATAGAAAAGTTGTGTGCTCTTAGCACTGTTTTTACATTAATTTCTCCCATGTCAGTGTTCTGACTGGGACCCTCAACACCTTGTTTGCTCCAGCACAGCTTAGCTTATGTTGTCACTGAGAAGGCTCCAGCTACATGCAAACACTGTCCAGAACAGTGGGGCATTAGCACTGGGAATTGAAATAGGAAGAAAAAAATATCCCACACATTAAAAAAAAAAAAAAAAGAAAGCTGCATACATTAGAAGTTATCTAATTCCTAGCATAAGTAGGCTGAAATAAATTTTGTTCCAACTTCGTTAGTTCTTTGGGATGATCCTTGCAAGAACATGAGACAGTAATTCCAGGAAGAAAAGACTGGAAATCAATGTTACAGTAAATACAGTCTAACTGACCTACTAAAGGTCTGGTTTTTGTGAAGAAGGAACATGGAAGTTGATTTTTTTTCTCTCTGTATTTGAACCAAGGAAAAACATCCCCTGCTATGCTTGAATTGCTCCCACCTGTTTTCCACAGTCCACCACAAGTTTTCCAGAGCATACTTCATGTCTCCCCGCTCCTGCAGCATTCTTAGGGCAACTCTGGCCTCAAACCCACAAAAGTTTGGTTCTCATGTCCTTGCTTTTGAAAATCATCAATAATACTTCATGCATCAAACTGTTTCCCTTCTGGTTGACAAAGATATTTGCCAGTTATCCCTCAATGTTCTCTTTCCTACCCATGCCTTTCCACATTTCCACCTTCCACCAGGGATAAAACACATTGCACTGTACTAAACACAGAACTATCTCTTAAGAAATTTTGCTTGCTTGAAAACCAAACCAAACAACTAGAGGTGCAATCCTTGGTATCCAACACAGTGTTCCAAGAAAAATCTTCATCCCTTCCTGAAATCTACAGCATCCCTCACTCTTCGATAAACTGCAGACAAAGGTACCCATTCTTCCTCAGAAATACACAGACGCATCCTGGAAAAACCCACTGCTTTTTAATCAGGTAGCAGAGGTCCTCCCAACTGCAGCACAAATTCTTACTGAAACTGAATTTCTCTGCCAGTTGTTTTCTGTGTAAGAAGCAGCATTCCAACTCCACTTAACAACCAGTTTAAATTTTTCGCTCTGCAGCAAAATGAGCAATCCTATGGAGGATTAAGGAACATTAAGATTTTAAAGTGCAAAATAAGAAGGAAGATCAAAAAGCATAATATACCACTAGTTCACTTGGAAGAGGAGCTGCCTGTTTTGGACACAGCAAAGGATAAAACCAAGAGAAGACATGGGAAATTAGAGGGCTGGAAGAGGTAAATTTTAGGCCTGGAAACACAACCTCTTAACTTTGTCAATAATAAATATTATCTGTGTATCATACAGTGATACTACTTTCTCAGTGTCTGTAGTACCACTCTGAAGGAGAGATGTACCTTGCAAGGACATTTATCACTGTCTGCTTTGACGAAGTTTTGCTGTCCTAGGTCTTTGCTGTCCCTTGCTCTAGCCACAACAGCACTACTGCTGTTACAGCAGGACAAAAGTATTAAGGAAAGGCAGCATATTTTGCTCTTGCTAGAGGTCAATACCCTGTTTTAAAAGTTGTAGTTGCATTTTTAGGAGATATGGCTAAAAGTATGTAAGCAACCATTTATCTGAGGGCAAGGCTGAGTTAGTGAATTGACATGCTTTTCTGTATTGTCTCTTTATACCATTCTTTGATACAGATATATGACAAATGTGCTCCACAGGGTGTTTAGAAAAAAATTAATGCAGTTTTTCTCCTCCTCCAAAAGTAGCACTGGTTTCTCTGACTGTGATGGATGTCCTCTGCTTTTGTTTTCCGTTGATCCTAGATTGTAAAGGAATAGTAAAACAGCCTTTTTCCTGCATTTGCATCATCCAACAACAGATCAGAAGTGTTGATTTAGGATTTCAAGCACTATTTCTAAGGAGGGTTTGCAACAACAGTTCAGGAATTCCTTGTATCAAGTAACTCAGCAGCTCTTTTTTTTTTCTTTGCCTCTTAAAAATTGCTTTTATCAGCTTGTCCTCAAATGAAGGCTAGTCTGCCATTAGTCAGAGCAAACAGGGGGTCTGTTGGAGATCACTGCACAGGGAGGCTGCACAGAAGGATTTCTGTGCTAAACATCACCCCCAGGGACCCTGCAATAACTAACAATATCACAGCTGCCTGCATGTAGTTTAACTTTAATCGTTGAACTTTTTGATAAAATTTTGATGCTAACTGGAATGCTGGGGAAAACAAAAAAATTCCACTATATGAAGGCATTATCACTGTTTTGTTATGGAAAACAACCTCTGTATGCATATTCCAAGACTTAAACTATGCAGTGAGTGTGCCAGTCAGTACATTAAAAGAAAAGCACCTTACAGCATTGTGGGCTGTACAAAGTAGAGGACAATAATATCTATCACCAAAGCCTAAATTTGGGTCAACTTTGGTGAAAGCTTAGTTTTGTTTTGGGTTTCATTTTGGTTTTGGGTGAAGAAGAGGAGATCAGACTAAGATAGCAGGATTATTCACTGCCCTTGTAGGATTCAATTGTGCTTATTACAAGTGCAAGTACCACCTTCTGCTTCCATTCCTCACACAAAACCAAATATTGAGAAAACCCACAGATTTCCTTGTTCAGTACAAGCATCAATCTCAGCATGATTACCCAAAAGATAAAGGGATGCTGTCACTGTAGCAGATGGCTCATACATTGTTCAAGGCAAGGGTATTACAGGGCTTAGACAAGAGGATCCATATCCTCAAAAACACCTCAAAGCCACCTTAAAAAAACAAATTGCAAGACAAATTTACCATTTTACTTCTGATAAAATCCCTTCTTCCTGAAACCAGTATGTTGTTCTTAGGCTGAAGGACAGCATTAGAAACAAATTCAGATAAGTAAATCCTACACGCTTTATGTTATCTCAAAGTTTTTTCTAATAAGTTGCCAACAACTCAGCTGAAAATTATCATGTACAGCCATCATTTAGTTTAGAAGTTATATGATGTCTCATTAATTGCCTCTGGCTACTTTTTCCAAAGCAATAATCAATAACCTCTATTTCAAGTCACAGGTTTGGTATCCTGAGACATGCAGACACATTTCAGTGACTCAGGTGGACCTGTGAGAAACAATACGTTTAGTTAGCTTTAGGTCACATATTACTCACACTTGATCAAAATGTAAACTAACAAGCACCATGAGGTACAGCTTTAGCACTCACTGCCATGCCCACCAGGGTCATTTAGAGCATTGTGATTTTAGACAAGGACATTAGTGGAACAAGGCATACAGAGGCTGATCAGTCACACACAAGTTTTGAAAACAAGACAGATTACATTACCTCTCAATATTTCAACAATTGCACCACTCTGAATTTAAAAGTCCTTGGGTAGTTTGTTTCTGGGCCTGCAATTTCATTCTGTGCAGCCTGGGACTGATGTGAGCAGAAAGCTTTAGAGAGGATGTGGTGTCCTACATTATCAGTGTAAAAGCCGGCACTATGTCTTACAAAATTTCACTACCTGGTCAAGAGGTCGAAACTAACATTTAAGTGGTATCACTAGATTTTTGCTTCTTTAAAATAATTTAGAAGTATGTAAAAAAACAAAAGAGCTACAAAGCAGTTCAAAAACATTTGAAATAGAGCATCTCTAGCTTGGAAAAGAAAACATAGAAAAAATATCATGCAATCATAGAATATTCTGAGCTGGAAGGGACCCACAAAGATCATCAAATGCAACTCCTGGCCCCACATGGCACCATGCCCAAGAGTCCCACCATATGTCTGAGAGCATTGTCCAAACACTTTGTGTACTCTGTCAGGCCTTGTGCTGTGACCACTGCCCGGGAGAGCCTGTTCCAGTGCCCAGACAACCTCTGGATGAAAACAATTTTCCTGATAGTTAGCCCAAACCTCCCCTGACTCAACTTTAGGGGACAAAACCCATTCCCTTGGGTCTTGTCACTGGTCACCACAAAGAGATCAGGGTCTGCCCCTCCTCTTCCCTCACAGGGAAGTTGTAACTGCAATGTAACTCAGTCTCCTTTTCTCCAGGCTGAACAGATCAAGTGCACTCATCCTCTCCTTGTATGGCTTCCCCTCCAGGCCCTATACCATCCTCATGGCCCTCCTTTAGACATTGTCTAGTATCTTTATATCTTACATTGTGGTACCCAAAACTGCCCCCCCCACCTTACATGAGGCTGCCCCAGAGCAGAGTGGGACAATCCCCTCCCTTGCCCAGCTGGTGATGCTGGGCCTGATGCCCCCAGGACAGGACTGACCCTCCTGGCTGCCAGGGCACTGCTGACTCAGATACAACTGACCATTGACCAGGATTCCCAGGTCTGTTTCTGCGCTGCTTTCCAGCCTCTTTTCAGCATCTCCCAATTGAATGGGAGCAATCTTTAATTTACCTTTGAATCCTGTGTCTAAGTTGTTTATGAAGATTTGAAGAGCACAGGGATAAGGATGGAGCCCTGAGAAATCCCACTAGTTACAGGTCACCAGTGTGATTTCACTCCATTCACTGTCACCTTTTGTGCCTGACCCATGAGCCAGTTACTCACCATCAGTTGATCTGTTTATCCAGCTGTGGGCTGGGTTTTTTTGTGTTCTGGGTGTTTTGACCAGAAGGGTCCTGGAAGAGACAGTATTGAAATCTCTGCTGAAATCAAAAGACTGCATCAAAACTGCATGGTTTCCCTTGATCTCCATAGGTGGGTTACTTTGTCACAAAATTAAATCAGGTGCGACAAGCAGAACTTTCCCCTTATGAAGCCGTGCTGGCTGTGGCCAAGAGCTGCATTGTCCTTCAGTCATTTTTCAATACCTTCAGGAATAATTTCCTCCATAATTTTACCAGGACACTACTGAATCTGTGACTGACAGGCCTGCATTTCCTGGGTCATGCTTCTTGCCCTTCTTGAAAACTGGGACAATGTTCACCAGTTTCCAATCAACTCAGACTTCTGTGGATTCCCAGCAATGTTCAAAAATCATTGAGAGAGGCTCATGATGACATCAGCAGCTCTTTGAGTATTCTCAGACGAATCCCATCAAGCCCCATGGTTTTGCAGGGATCCAGCTGGAGCAATGGAACCTGCACAGGCTCAGGGCCAGCTGGGAGTTTGTCACTCTCACAGTCGTGGTCCTCCAGCTCAGGGCACTTGGACCCCCCCAGCCCATCAGCAGTGTTGGAGACAGAGGCAAGGACAGCATTAAACACCTCTGCCTTGTCTCTGTCCCTGTTCAGGAGGTGACCACCCTTAGCCTGTGATGGGTAATGTTACCTCAGCACTGCCTTTTGCTCTTCAGATATATAAAAAAAGCTCTTTTAACTGTACCCCACAGTTCTGGCAGCTTTAACTCCAGTATTTTTGGCTGCATTAATTTTCTCCTCTACAGGAGTATCTCTGTTTCCCTCCCATGTCTCCTGATTTTGGCCACACATTTCCTTTTTCTTGCTTTAGCTTCAAAAGACCGCTGCTCAGCCAAGCCAGCCTTCTGCCTCATTTGCTTGACTTCCAACATTTTGGAATTGCCTGTTCTTGTGCCCTTAAAAGGTGGTGCTTTAAAAGTGACCAGCACTGATAGATTCCAGCACCTTCAAAAGCATTTTCACAGGCATCCTTACTCACAGGTTCTCTGAGCAGCCTGAAGAAAATATGATCTACTGAGACTTCATGGTGTCATCAAAAACCTGGATAGGATGAAATGGAGATCTATTTATAAGTTAATCACCTTACTTGAGCTTTTCAAGTATTTTAGCTTTCTCATCAGAATAAATGTGCAATTATTAAAAAGTCACAATTTCAGCCCAAAACATACAGGGGACTCTGCAACATAGTTTTGATAGTGCTAAACTCTGGAGAGGAGAATGAATCAATTAATATGAGGTGGGAGATAAGGGACCTGAAATAATTGGAGGCAGTAAGTGAAGGGAGGAAGCAGTTTTGCATTATTGGTTTAAAGAACACCACCAAGAAACACAAAGTCAAGAAAATCTGCAACAGGGCAGAAAGTAGAAAAGATACA
This sequence comes from Molothrus aeneus, assembly GCF_037042795.1. Classification (NCBI taxonomy): domain Eukaryota; kingdom Metazoa; phylum Chordata; class Aves; order Passeriformes; family Icteridae; genus Molothrus; species Molothrus aeneus. Next base: position 66,374,927 of record NC_089680.1, read on the forward strand.
GATGAAAGGCAGCAGCAACACTTGAGAAGAATAAAAGCAGGATATTTTAATTCTGATTCTGTCACAATTCAGTGTATAGGCTTGGAGAGATGGTTTCTCCCATGACTCAGTCCTCCTCTGTTTGAAACTGGAATGACAGTTTTTCAGAAGTGTTTTCCCCCGACCTTTCCACAGCATGCTAATCACTGGTGAAAGAAAAGTATGTGAAGCCTTCTAGGAGGTTTGCAATTGCTAAGTAAAGGTATTACTGCCTGTAGTTTTCAAGATATTGGTAAGAAATGTAGTACTTGCCATGCTGTGCTGGACCTGTGGTATGTGGGGTGTGAATTCTCACTCCCTCCTGCACAGAGGATGCTTCTCTGGAATTTGCAGGTGGTCAGTGGAATAGTGGAAGCTGCCAAACACTCAGGGCTGGGCTAGGTTATAGGCAAGAGCAATGAGGAAGGCAGACGAGGCAAGAGCTGAAGTGACAGGTGCCTGAGTCATCACTGCAGGGACACAGACACCATCTGAGTCAGAGCCCAGGTTTGTGTGACAGCTCGTGTCATTGCACGGAGCAACTTCTGACTGAAGACTTGCACGTGGAGAAAAATGAACTGCAGTGGCTGCTAAGGAGCTTGATGTATGAGGCAAAAGAGCTGTCGTTCCCGAGCCCTCCTTGGAGGCCCAGTGGGGCTGCCCCTGCAGCACCTGCCATCTCTAGACTTTCTGGCCTGGACAGAATCTCTAAATATTCAGGATCTCAAAACCTCAATGTTATGTCAGATACTGTGTCAAGGTGTCTCCTTGAAAGGAAAAAAACAATGACAAGAGCTAAAGTCCTCTGCAAAATTAGGTTTAAAAAAGAAAATAAGTAGAAATTCCCAGCCAGTAGTGGTATGAGATTGAGGTGTTTTTAATGTAGAGCTCATGTTACAGGACCTGTGAGTTACATACTGTAAATAACCAAAAGTAATAAGGAACAAAACCACATTCCAGTTCTCAGCAAAGGTTTGGTACAAGCAAAAAAAAAAAAAAATCATCCCTTTTAGGTATTCACACTAATAACATAAATGTTTTATAACTTTGATTAAAGGAAATAATTTCATCTTTAATTTAAACTTTGAAGTAATTTCCAGCACAAACACAGCATCTTTCTAATTAAAATAGGAGTGGACTCTTTTTCCTTGAATAGTAATCATGTTTTCTGTCCTTGGAGATCAGATGAGCATGAAGTGTCTGAAATTACAGCAGAAAATTTTGATTGTTTTTAAGGTTAAATTATGGAGGACAGTAGCATTAAGCAGCAGCTTCAGTATTGAAAGAAGAAAAGAGTTTATTTTCCAGCACTTGTTATGAAACTGTAATGAAAAAAAGAAGTAAAAAAAAAAAAACCAAACCAGAAAAAAAACCACCCCAAGGTTCCTAGATTAGTTTTGTTTTTAAAAGCAAAATGGTTTTACAGTTCTGTAGAAACCTGAAACTGCCTGAACGCAGCAAGTCACTTAACCTGTATTGAATCTTAAAGCAGAAATAACACAACATTTTTTCATTTCAATGTAAGGTCCAGTAACACTGAGGTGTGTTTAGTGTGTGTGTATGTGTATGTGTTAGGGAAGGAACCCACGCCAGGGTTTTTATTTGTAGCCCATTGACACTGTACAAGATCTTTATTATGGTGGTTTGTGCTGTAATACACTTTGTGAAACCTCCTCTGCCAATAATTTTCTATTAACAAGCTGGTGAGACTCAGCACTGAGTGTTGAGCTCAGAGCATGTATGACCTCTGCAGTGAGAAGTTGTCCCGTGCTGGACAGTGTTCTTCGTCACTGTTTTCAGGCATGGCTGGTTTTGTTGTTGCTGATGTATTGCACCTCTAGTCCACAGAAGCTGAGCGAGGCAGAGTGAGGACACCTGTGTGAGGTATGTGACCAAGTAGATGATGGCAGAGCTTTGAAGGGAAGTGGACTGGTTAAGGAACATTAGGGAGTCTGAGAAAAAGCTACTGGAGCCACGCGCTTCCCACCCTAAGACAGAAATAGGAACATCTGTGAGAATAAAACTTCAAGATCCTGTATCCTACACCCTGCAGCCCCACCCCCAACCACAGAGAAGGCAGTAACTTACAGTAAAGGAGAGAATAGAGGCAAATCTGTGCTTAGGGTGGCAGGTGAACCCTCTCCAGGTATCTGCCTCACCTCCTCCAGTGCCTCTACACAAGAGGTGTGAGGCTCTGGAAGTGGCAGGTCTGTCAGCTGATAATGAGGATGATGGTCCATCTACCCCAGAGGTGCTGGTAACCTCAGAAAAGCCAACCCTCGTGTCATGACCACCTCCATGAGGAAGAAAAGATGGGCTACAATTGTTCCCTCTCCTTTCAAAATGCTACTGCTTAAAAGGCATTCCTTATTGCCAGACAACACTTCATGTACATCTTACAAATATGCAAATTATAGTTTTACTATAAGCTAATTTGTGTTTATTTTTCTAGGAGCACCTAATAGGAAAGATGCACAAAAGCACAGAAAATCAGAAGAAAATCCTTATTTTTCCCCCAGAGGAAAAAAAAGCCTTGTGCTACTGTATTGAAAACATTTATCACATAAACCCCATGAGTACATGCCTGAAGGATTTTACCAAGCAGAAGTGCTGAGGCACCTCAGCAGATCCCCTCCCCTGGTTTGGCGTGGGGGGTTGGTGCAGACTAGCTCTCACTCCCAAACCAGCAGTCCTCCTCCCACAACTCCTGCCATTGCCTGGTGCTGAGAGGGGAGTTGTGATGATCAGTGCTCTAATAAACAAGACAATAAACAAACAAAAAATCAAATAAATAAATAACCACAGTTATAATTAAAGCTGTCTCTGTTTTCACCTCAGACATCTTTCTGCATTTTTTCCCCATGAAGTATCAGTGTTTGGTTTTATCATTTGTTATATATATAATTATTATTTTTGTTTTATTGTTTTAGAGGTTTTTTTATTTTCTGTTCTCTCCTTGATTTCCTCCATTTCAGAGCCAAAATAACTGCCTGACTGCCAGGCACCCAGGCTCCCAACAGCTGGATGCTCTCTGGAAGCTGCTGCTCTCCACCCAGTGGGCAGCCCAGCATCCCAGAGGAGAAGTGAGAAAAGTGCCCTCCCAAAATCCAAGGAAGTACCAAGAGGCTGATTAATGGCAGGCAAAAGCTGGGCCACATGCTGCAGCTCACACATCCAGGAGCAAAGATTAAGCTGCTGCTCATGGCCCAAGGAACTGCATCCTTTCTTTAGCCCTGAAGGGGAGGTTTTGTTGTGTTGCTCTCTGCTCACTGGCTCTCATGCTGGGGCAGGCATTGAGGGGCTCATCCCCACACCTGGCCTGGGCCACCCTAGCTCCTGTAGTCCCTCAGAAGCCCTTTTCTATGCTAAAGACATCTGGCTCCCCCACCCAGATTCAGGCTGGGAGCTTTGATAGGAAGAGCAATCCTAAGAGCGTTTTTTCATAAAAGCACTGCTGACTAAAATACATCTGCCACTCAGCGGATTGAGCCATTTGATTTGACATTTAAATGTAGAAATCTCTTACTGTGAAGTGATTTAACACTCCACTGAAACACCATGGTTACAACATAATTTTCAGAGTAAGAAAAATTTAAAGAGTCACCTGTCCAACCAAGCTGTTCCCAGAAATTTAACAAGGTCTGCAGGTGTCTCTTTTTGGGCAGAAGCCCCAGCGTTGTTGCTGGTGCTGGCAGCATTGCCTGTGCCTCCCCCTTCTGCTTTACAGTAGACAGGAGCAGAATAGAAGGGAACAGACAGGCACAGAGTGCTGCAGCACTCCCTGGACAGCTGCACCCAGCCCCTCCTCTCCTCCTTCCCCCAGGAACAGGCTAAAGGGGCAGCTCTTCTGAGAGCTGTTTGGAGAGAAATGTGTTGTTGTGGCTGGGAAAGAAAAATGGACAGTGTAAGAGGGGATAGAGGAAAAGTTGAGAAAACAAGAGGCCTCTGAAAAATTTCATGACTGAACACAGCACAGGAATAATGGAGGAAGAAATCAGTTCTTCACTGGAGAAAAATCCAAAATAATAAACAGTAAGAGAAACTGAAAAATCCAAAATAATCGTTCCAAACCAACAGATTAAATCAATGCATTCCTCTCTGCCTTTTTGGCAGCACTAGGCTGATGATTGCCCACTTATCCACAACTGAGGATACTATATTTCACATGAGGATTAATAGGAAGATTATATTTTTTTCCTCCTTACCATTTCTGAAAATAATATAATACATCCATCCAAAGCTAATACAACCTACTTTTCAAATCCAGAATGCATTTTCAGTGACCTTTTAAGGAAACCCAATATTGACAATTGATGCACTATATAGTATAGTGGAAATATGGGAAGGTTAGAGGACAGTGAAAGACAAATAATATACCCATGTTCCTCCTCTCTTGTGTGTTTCATTTTTCCTGCGCTCAAAAAAGAAAGATTTTCACCTCATACACGTTTGAGTGCTCAGAAACATGATAATGACCAAAAGGTTATTAGAAAGTATTTAACTTTCTGCCACTATTACAAGAGATGTAATAGGTATGTGCTCTCTATCTTTCATTTTCATTGCTTGCAGCAAAATATTTTCCAGGTTTCATCACAGTGCCTTTTTCCTTTTCTTGATGATGCTCACCACAGGACTATTTCTGATAAGGATAGTATGATTTCTCTCCTAGACCTGCAGAGTTCTATTTGTCTAGTGTATAAAAACACAGTGCACTGCCTGGACTTAATATGCCAAAGCAAACTAGGAAAACCAGACTGAAATCAATGCAGTTAAAACATGCATGGATTTGGTTCAATTAAAAAAAAAATTACAAATATAAGAAGAATCTATCTAAATTCTTCTTTTAAGACCAATCAGACCAATGTCAACAATAAATTTCCAGTAACCAAACAATAAAAATTTTGTATTTTCATCTGCACTGTATTAAAACCAAATTATTTCATTTTGTGTGGGAAAGCACTTCCAAATATGCCGAAAAAATGGGCATAGATGCAATGAACAGAATATTACAGTCACATGCAAAATATAATACATACCAATGCATGTGATAAATTTATATCCAATCATGCTTTTCAGTTCCATGAACTATTTCTAAATTGCCTCATGCCAAGGAGAAACTGTGCTACAGTTTATTATCAGATTTCTTTTACCCCTAATCTTCTTAGTATTTTCCCCTAGCAATCACTGTCACAGCCTTTTACCTTTCTCTGGGGTGTTAGAAGGTGAATGGTGGAGCTAAAAATCCAGGGATGCAGAAAGAACAACCAGCTTTTAAATGAATTGTTGAATTTTGGCACTGAAAAATAAAAAAAACAAACATCTGCATGAGCCTGTGCTAAAGCAACCCATAACTATATTCAGCTCTGTTCAAAACCACATCACAACTTTTAACCTCAAATGTCCTATTCTAAAAAAAATGTGTGAAAATAGACTTACAGCCAAAGAAGACGCAAACAGAAAAATATTCTGGTTCTGAAGATATTTTAAGTGCACAACTGACAGAAACACTTTAGATTTCAAGTTTTGTTGTGGTGTTACATCATCCTCATATATGACACCATCCGGAAGCAGCAGTAGCACATCACAAAATCCCTTCACAAAAACAAAATGGAGACCACCCAAACTGTAACCATTCCTGGCAGACCTGAAAGATGCATAGCTGGAGGACAGCACTTTTCCCATCTGCCAAAAAAGTATACATTTAAGTGAATGAACCATCAGCTTCCACCCTCTCATCTTAATGTCAATGTTTTACTGCTCTCTCCTGTGTACCTACATGAAGAGATGTAAAAATGTACTAAATTGCATTTAGTTACTCTAAAATCACATTGCTGAAATTACAGAAATGTACTCATTTTTAAATACATGATAAACACTAACCCATCTATTTAATGACTTCTTAAACAACATGGGGTTTGTGTCCTTCCAGCTATTACAACATAATATTGAAATTAAAAAAAAATACTCTTTTCTGACTTTTAAAATTCTTGGAAGGGCAAAAGTTTTCTTGACTGGAATTTGCACAAGTGTCTGTTGGCCCAAATTCCTTTTTGAGCATCAGGGAGCAAAGTCTCTTCCTTCCTTCTGTACATTTGGAAATAGTGCAAAGCCCTGTTACTCCATGCGAGCCACCTCCAACTGACCCTGGAGAACACTGCAGCACAGGCAGCACTTGGCAGAGCAGCACAGACAGAAGGGCTACAAAGGACCTGGTGAATGTTCTGCTCATAGATCATGACCCTATGGCTGCACCCAGGAGCATATGGCCTTCCACACTGCACTCTATAAATCCTTCCTTGGCTCCTCCAGTCGATGTCAGTTCAGTGATTCTCAAACATATTTGAGGCATGATTTTTGGACAGTATACAAGTAGTATACTGTGATGACCTGTTATGAGTGTATTGTCCCATAATAGCGCACACTAAGTTCCTAGTGGCCACATGGAGCAATAAAGACCACCTTTGTGGACACCACAGCACAAACCACCTGCTTTCAGATACCAAAGAAAAGAGGTATGCTAGGGGCGCTAAACCAGGAGTCATAATTCTGGTAGCTCACCTTAAAAAAGTATGCCCTAGACTTAGAGGAAAATCAAAAATCACTGATTCATTGCATCACAGAATCACAGGATATCCTCATTTGGAAGGGAACCACAAGGATCATTGAATCCAACCCCTGGCCCTGCACAGGACCATCCCCCAAGACATGGGGATGCCCCAAGACACAGCCCTGCACAGGACATCCCTACGGCATACCATGTGTGCAGCACTGTCCAAATGCTGCAGGCTTGGTGCTGTGACTGCTGCCCTGGGGAGCCTGTTCAGTGCCCAAATATGCACAGGCATGTTTTCACTCTCTAGGTGAAAAAAACCTATTTCTGATATTTAATCTTAACATCTTCTGACTCAACTTTAGGCTATTTACTTGAGTCCTGTCAGTGGTCACCACAGAGAAGAGATCAATGTCTGCCCCTCCTCTTCCCCTTACAAGGAAGATGTAACTGCATTGAGTTTCATCCTCAGTCTCCTCTTCTCCAGGCTGAACAAACCAAGTGCCCACAGCCTTTTCTCATACTGCTTGCCTCGAGGCCCTTCACTGTCTTCATTGCCTTCCTTTGGACACCCTCTGATAGCTCAATGTTTTTCTTATGTTATGGTACCCAAAACTTCCCCCAACACTCCGGGTGAGGCCATCCCTGCCCAGAGCAGAGTGGGACAATCCCCTCCCTTTCCCAGCTGGTGATGCTGGGCTTCATGTCCCCAGGACAGGGCTGGCCCTCCTGGCTGCCAGGGCACTGCTGACTCAGATCCAACTTACCACCAACCAGGACTTCCAGGTCCCTTTCCACAGCACTGCTCTCCAACCTCTCATTTCCCAGTGTGTTCATACATCCAGGGTTGCCCATCGCAGGTGCAGCATCCAGCACTTTCCCTCACTGAGCTCCAGATGTCTGGTGATTGCTTATCTCTCTAATTTGTCTAAGCCTCTCTGCAGGATTTAGCACAGTTATGGCTACACTATGACTTCTGAAATCCAATATTTGGCCAGACAAAATGCAGCAATAGCATACACTGCAATAGTGTGAAGTGCCAGAGAGCCTCCTGTCCCCAGCACCAAGATGCCTTCTGGAAGAAAAGTGTCACTGCAATGCTACCTGTCAAACTCCATAAAGACTCTGCCTTGTCCTCCTTCGCAACTCTTATGAAAGCTCTGCAGAGATCACTCAACCACTTTGTAATCTGATCATGCTGAGACAGCTGCCAAGCAAAGACTGTCCATTTGTATCTAAGATACATTTATTTTGCTGACATTTCAGTCTCCAGTAGACCATACACTCCTGCTGCACAGTTCTTACTAGTGCTTTGTGTAATCCCACACTATTTTATACAAGCATTTAGGAAATGTAATGTTTTTCTTTTCTTTTCTTTTTTTTTTCATTGCTTACAATGATCCCTAATGCTTTATCAAGTGCTCTAGAATTTACTGTGTCAAAATTATAAAAGCCGCAAACTAAAGTTTTATGAATAGCTAAAGAAAACAAATGCCATATGCCTTGAGGTAATAGTAAATAAAAGCTCTTAGAAGAACTCAGATGCTTCTGCATTGAATAATACAATTGTGAAGAAAAATTTAAATCTATTTAATATTAATTTAGTACACTGATTTCAGTGGGAATATTGCCTGAAAAGGACGTCACTACTAAGATTTCTGGAAAATAACCAAGCTTTTCATTTTCCCTTGCACATTGCAGTCTGTATTTAGCTACTGAGGGACAGCTTTCAATCTTCTGCTTCCCTACTTTGAACTATAAATCACTTCCCAGTAGTATTACACAGATGCTCAGGACAAAAAAAAGGATAGTGGTCATGGTTAAGAAAACATAATAAAGCTCATAATAAAGATATTTAAAGGCTGAAAGATTAACACTTGAACATCTAGTACTATCCTCCATTAGCTTTTTAAGTAGCACAGAAAGGAATGCAAATGCTTGCAGGCTTGTAGGCATCTTTGCAATGAATATGTATTTTAGAATTTCAAATTGAACTTTCACAACATCTTTCAGCCAGTTCTGCCATTCTAAGATATATTCCTGAAATTTTGCAAAATTAGTCATCACGTCATATGTCAAATTGTCACACATACAGAGGACAAGAGACTCACTTAAGGAAACAGACAAAGGCTCAGCTACTTTTTTGCTTTCTCACTCCTTTTTTACCTCAGGAAAGTAAAAAACTAATTTGCATCTGCATGAGGATGTGTGTCATATAACAGCAACAGAGTTTTGCATTTGGGAACTGAAAATACATTTGAATTTTATGCATGGAAAGAGCAGCAAGAATTTTGAAGAATTAGACCTTCATCAAAGCTTAATTTATGTGATACAGGAAGACATAAATAGCATTCATAAGAATGATAGCAAAAAGCTGCATGAGAACAGTTTTAACTGTAGCCAATAAAAATGTATATATTTATTTTTTAGACTAGGGTTTTTTAATTAAAATGATGTAATGACAGATCACAGTGCTTCAAGAAGTTCATCAATATTTGATATATATTTTTACTTGGATAATGAAAAGCCTGAAAGGATTTCTAACTGATCTCTGGAGCTTTAAAGTGAACTAGAAATTCCACCATATGTTGTACATAGCTGTGATCTGTTTTGAAGGCAGGTAATTATGTAAAAAAAAAACCCAAACAGTTTATTCAGATACTGTACTTCAGTCTGGCCCTGTGGTATCAACCCAGTATTCAGATGATTATCCAATGAACATTGAAACTATGCAAAAAAATCTATGAAAAATTGGATCAGCCCTGACATGCTCCCCCCCCCCTTTTTTTTAAGGCAATATTGTCTAAAGTCTTTCTGACATGCTGCTACCCTGCATTGCAGTACATTCCCTGAGTGCATCTGTTCTGGTACTGTAAAGGAGTTGAGGCTACTTGCACTCTCCATTGTGCTCCAATTCACAGCATAACAAGGCAACCAGAATGCAAGGTAACTAATAATACTGCCTTGCTGATAACTTCAAAATGCAGCAGGTGGCTGGGAAAAAATTTAGTTGTCTCCCTCACATGCATGATGTCATGCCTAACATAAGACAGAAGAAGAACAGTTGCTAGAAGTACTGGCATCCCAAGTACAAACCCTAAAACATAAAAATCATCTATAATTGTTTAGAATATAAGTTGCAATTTCAATATGTATTTATTTTGAAAATGAGACATCCAGAGGTTGCTCTTGGTGCTCTGTGCTTGAATTATGCCCACAAAGAGACACCTTCTCACTGGAAGGTGTATAGAAGGAGAAAATGCTACCCTCAGATACTTCCTCACTAACACACACTGACTGTAGCAGCAATATATGCCTCTGATTACTGTCATTCATCAAATCATTTTCAGTGACAGAACATAAATTAATTTTTCTCAACAAATTAACTGATGTTTCTTTTTTCAGTTAGATATGATAACTGATTCAGAGCAGGAGAGTGTACAGTGACACACTCTGAAGTGATAATTTCAGATAAAGACCCTTCTGCAGGGTCTTTATCTGAAAAGATAAAGTCTTATGAACACACCTTTAACCTGCAGGGTACACAGGCATCCTTTCTGTGTCCCTGACACTAATAAACGCAAATTATTCCTCTCAGTCAGAAAAAACCTGTCTCACAGATCATGTAAGATTTGGACCAAGAGATTTTCAATCTATTTTAGTGATCAGGCTCCACATTTCCTGAAGAGCTAGAGGAGTGCAGTGGGCCAGTCAGCAGTGCCTCGGGAGCTTCCATGCTTTCTGCTGTGGGATAGAGCTGCCAAAAGCATTTTGGTGCCACACACTCATTTGTTTTTTGCTTCTTTCCCTCTACTCACAACTGAATTTGGTCTTGGTTGATACTGTAGGTTGCCTAGATTCACTTGAAAGAACACACTTTTTCTGCTCCCATTTCTCCCCTTCCTGACGGCCACTTTCAGAAGAAAGACTGCATGAAGTGAATGGACCTAAAGGGCATTTCTTCACCAAAAATCCCGATGAACTAGAAATTTGTTTCAAAAGCTCCAAGGAAGATACTTGCTGTGTCACAGGGAGAAAGATAACTGAAGGACTGTGGCTCTCTGCAGGTAACAAATACTGAGGATCCCTTGTTCTCTTGCATCACTTCTGTTTAAATGGTGCTATTCATTCATGTCCTAAAAGCTCACCATTTAGGAGCAAACTCTTTAGTCAGGCTATTTTTTTTATTTGTGTGTGCGATGCTAGATTTGCTTTTTGTTGGTCCATTCATTTATTCATATCAGAAGAAAAGCCTCACAGTCTCATGAAGCTTTAATGTAAATAATGGGGACTAAATCACATTTTTAATCTCTATAGCGAAACTTCTTTCTTACATGACTTGTGACTCTTTAACTCTTGGGAGTTAAAACAATAAAGAAGACAAAGGCATGTGTAGTATGTAGGCTCCAATTCATTTCACTAAAATAGCTTAAGAGGAACCTATTTACAGTATTGCTGACAAGAACATCTTCCTTGACTAGCAAAGCAAGTTAACACCTTATAAAAGGATATCTGGAATATGCAAAAAGCATTTTCAAATCTGTGTCAGTGTCTGTGCAGTTGACATCCTCCTACTGCAGAATTAAAGCAGTGTTAGAAAAGAATTTTTTGTGTTTCTGCTTTTAGTAAGTGGAGGGAATTCCAATCATCCACAGGGAAACTCTTCTACCCATTGACATAGACAATCTTCCAAATTAGCAGGTCATACATGTTAGCATAGTACTCAATGTACAATAAAGAAATACTTTCACCAATGATTTTTCTATCCTATTAAGAAATTTATTTCCTCTTTAGGTTTTCTTAATACAAAGCTATGAAAGATCCTAACTATCACCAATCAGTAGCACTTACAACAATAAAATTGTAGCCCTTGGTTCGTGTCAATTAGAAAATCTGACATAAAATACCTAACCTGCCTTGGAAAACATAATTCTCACCATCACATTAAATTTCATTGACTTCCTTGACATATTCTCAAAGGTTCCTGCCTGGTAAGCTAAAGACAAGTCTGCTTCACAACTGAAAGAAGGACCTGTTTTTACTGTGATTTAAAGGTAGGTGAAGAAACCAGCTAGACTAATCCTCCTTCCTATTTCCTATTTACCTAATTGTCTTTTACGTCTTCTGCAGAGCCTTTTCTTTTGCCTCAGGAGGGCAAAGCAACTGTAGTATAAATGAAAATCATGCCCTTTACATTTTGGCCTCAATACATCATTAAATCCTTATACTTACTCATTAATAACCATTATTAGTTGTTTTGTGTGTAATTATTTATCATGCATGGCTCAGAGCATAGTAATTGTCTATATACACAGAGACTTTGTGTATATATTTTTTTTCAGTGTGGAAAAAAATTAAAATTATGTGGAATTTTAGGACAATAAAATCTGGAAATACATATATAACCTATAAAAAGACTTATTTTCCACATAGTGATATTACTTCTCTTGTAATACTCAAATAAGTATGTATCTTAGTTGTCTGTGTGTACCACATTGACCAAAGGACTGCAGATAACTAACATATTTTTCTGTTTTCTATTATGTATATCCTAAAGCACTCACTGACACCAAAAAAAAAAGGAAAAATACAGGGGAAAGAGCATGGATTGTAAAAATGTGCAGATAAAATAAAACTGAAATTACTGAGCCAGGGTTGTTTTTCTTTTTCCATCTTTGGCATTTTTCAGAACAGGATACCTACTGCATTCATTGAGTCAATTCAGAAGCACTCACATTAATGCATCACCACAGAGAGATTGTCCTATTAAAAGGAAAATGTGGAGCAGGATTATTACAGTTGCACAAATTCATTTTATGAAATAAACAACTCTGATGCTGCTGCTTTAAAATATATCCCTTATGGCAATAGTCTTAAATTCACTAAACCACAATGGGCCTTTTCAGGAATGATTCTATTGTAAGTTCAAAGAGAAAGATAATGTACCTGGAAATATTTTTTGGAGTGAATTACATCCAAATACAAAAAGCCAAATACATCATATTCTCAGCAATATATGCTCCTCTCTCTCCATCCAAAGTCATCTGAAAAACTTTGCTTCAAACTTAGGGAAGAGAACTTTTATTTTCAATTATTATTTACACTGCATTTAAGGAATGTGGCATGAACTTATGATGAACCCTTGCACTCCCTGGGCTTTGACTAGTACCAGGCTTAGTTTGCACTGGATTTCAATGGCACGATAGCAAAATTCAGGGGAACCTCAGGGCTCCTGAACACCTTTAAAAGGTTTAAACAAAGGCTTAAGCTTTCATTACCAGGTCTGTACATCCAAAGACTGTGCAGAGATGACTGTCAGCCCACTTGTCTCCTTGTAACACAAGACAAGGAGCCTTATCTACTAGTCCTTGCCAGCTGTTCTACAATTCAGTAATTGAGCCCTCCTCCATAATGAATCAAGTCTCAGTGTAAAGAAGGCTCTCTTTGTATACCCTCAGTGTCCAACAATACCTCATTACATCTGTTTCAACAAAAAGCAACTGGAAAGAAAATAATGTATTTTCAAGGTAGAAGAGCAGCCAGGTGTTTAAGGAGAAAACTGAATTTTATTTGTTCCAGTCTTTGCCTTGGCTTTCTGAGAAAGAATGAGCCTACCAACTACAGCAGTGTATTTCGTTCAGTGGAAATAGCGGTATCTTATAGGGAGGTTACAATAGAAATAAATTTTCTTGATCTTTAACAACTAAAAATCGACTAAAGGAAGCACTGTATTGGACAAATTCTGTCCAAAAGCCTAAGAAAGCCACACTTTTATCCCTGTTGTGTTCAAGTAAGAGAAACTGGAATTTTGGGAGAATACACCAAAGTATTTATGCGGCATGCCATGCAGCATCACTACAGTATTAATACAGCTTTTAGGATTCAAACTGTAAAGCACTAATTCCCGAACAGGGGAGATTTCTATAAACAACAACAACAACAAAACAAACAAAACAAAAACAAAAAACCCACCAAAAAACTAAAAACAAACATGAAAAAAACAGAAAAAAAGAAGAGTTCCAAGGCTCACTCAGTAGGCCTTACTAGCGCCAATAAAAAAAAAATTAAATCCCCCAAAGTTAGGAAAAATTCTGTGCTTTGCAAAATAGGGCACAAGTATCAAATCATATTGTAACATCATGTCAACAAGTTATAGCCAGTTCCCTTCTCCAGCGAGATGTATTTCATTTTAATTTAAATTATTTAATTAATTTAAAATTTCATTTTAATTTAAAATGGGTAAACCATCTCTGGAGTAAAAAGCTCTCAAAAACTATACTCGTCTTCATGCTCAGAAGAATTATTTTGTTGCAATACTTAGTTTTTGTGCAACCCAACCTTGCAATTCTTTAAACAAACTGAAGAACACAGGAATTTTTATATCTTTAAAAATACAACAAGAAGGTAGTATGTTGGAAATAGCTAAACATTTAACAACTGATCCTAAATGCTGTCCCTAAAAGTTTGATCACCTACCTCACAAAAAAGTTCAAGAGAAGATGTTAAAAGCAGCAGAAAGAAAATACTTTCAGTGTGTTCTAAAGTCAATCTGATGATCAATAAATTCAAGCCTGGAAAGGTGAGCCAGAACACTGATGCCCCAGAAATGTATTCTGAGGGGAAATGACACCATGCAGAAAGACAGTAGCAGATAATTTTCAATGTAGAGTATGAAAATTGAAGGAAAACACTAGGGCCAAAGCAGCATCGCATCCTGGGGCTCCAAGGCTGTCAGATAAACCCCAGAGTAACAGCTCACTAAGGGCCAAGCTGTAAAGTAGGAACAGTGGTGCACAGCTCTGAAACAGCCACAGCTGTTGAGCTCAGGCAGATGAAAATCTGCCCATAGTGAGAGCTTCAGCTGAACACTTTCACTCCAAAGCAAGACCAGAGACAAGTGATAAAGCAGAAAAAAACCCAAAGAAATATAATGAGGAAATAATTGTGAGGAATTAAAATAAATAGAGAAAATAAATAAAATGAGGAATCAACTTAAGCTACTTCAGATCCCACAGGTTTCACAAATCCAACAGGGAAATGGAAAAACTGCTTGAGCAAACACAAAGGTACTATAGGTTGAATGTTGTTGGTGTAAGAGCCTCCAAAGGCTCACATATTTGTGACCAGCACTATATTCGTGAAAGAGATTAAAAGTTCAGGTATTACCGACCTCTTTCCAGAAGATGAGACATAACCATGACCTGATTGCTACTACAGAAACTTGCTGGGATGAATTGTACAACTGGAGTGCTGTGACTGATGGCTATAAACTATTCAAAAAGGACAAGCAAAAAAGACAGTTGAGGGAATTTTCCTCTATGCCAAAAATGAGATTGATTTCACAAAGATGTTTTTGAAGAACAGCAATGTGCAACTCAAGAGCTTATGGAAATTAGAGACTACACCCACAACAGAAACCTTGAGGTTGGTGTCTACTACACATTACCGGATCAAGGAGAGGAGGTTGGTGAAGAGCTCTTTCTTCAGCTGCAGGAACAATCACATTTGTAGGCCACAATCCCAACAGAAGACTTCAGCCACATAGATGCTTGCTGGGAAAATCGCACAGCCAACTGCAAGCAGTCCAGGTAAATACAGGAGAGCATCAAGGGTAGCCTTCTAGTCCAGACCATGAAGACAGACCAGAGGAGAAGAATTTCTTGACTTGTTTCTCATTAGTATGAAGGAATTTAGGAGGGACACCAAAACGGGAGGTAGCCTGGGCTACAGAAATCAGGCCCTGGAGGAATTTCCAGTGTTGAGGGGTGAAGGTCTGGTAACAAGTAGAATGAGCACCATAAACCAAATATGGCATACAATGCAGTTTGAAAGAAGAGGGGAAGTTAGCAAGAAATGTCAGGAAGAAATGTGAATGGCTTGGACAGTCTGCAAAGGAAGAAAGGAAGGAAGCAGGTTCAAAAGGAAAATAGGAAGTGATGGTGCACAGACAATTTAGGGCTGTAGCTCAGAGGAGGTAAACTGCAGAAAACCTGTAGAGATTGCAAAAAGAAAGGGGTGGCTTTGAACTGGATTTTTTGCCTGACAACTTTCTTCAAGGGGATCAGTTTCTATTCTTAGTCTAAGGAGTGAGATGAGTTGCAGAGATCTGCAGGTAAGATTACAGAGGAGTTACAAGATGACAAAAGGGAATTAAATGGAAAGGAAAGACAGGCCATAGTGCTTGGACAGTGTGCTCAAACAGAGACATGCTGACAGTGGGAACAGAACCACAGTCTGGGATCCAGAGTCCACCACCCTGAGAGGAGTCCTTGACTTCTGTGCCTCAAAATAGCCTCCTCTCTAAATGGGAGAGACACAGATTTGACAGACAGGACAGTCACCATCAAAGGGTTGTTGTCAATGGCTTGATGGTCCCAGGTGGAGACCAGAGACTGATGGATTCCTCCAGTGTTATTGTTGGGTCTGGCCCTGCTGAACACCTTTGTCAGTGACACAGGCAGTGGGATCAGAGCACCCTCAGCAAATGTGCTGACAACACCAATCTGTGTGGTGTGATGGACACACTGCAGGCAGGGGATATCACCCAGAGGCACCTTGACAGGCCTGAGAGGGGCCTGTGTGGATCTCATCAAGTTCCACAGAGCCAAGTGCAAGGTCCTGCACCTGGGTCAGGACAATTCCAAGAACAACATAAATCACAGGCTGGGCAGAGAATGGGTTGAGAACAGCACTTAGAAGTACTTGGGATGCTGGAAGATGAAAAGCTTGATATGACACTGCAACATGCACTGGCAGTCCTGAAAGCCAAACGTGTCCTGGGCTGTGTTAAAAGATTGTGGGCAGCAGGTCAAGGGAGATGATTCTGCCTTCCTGCTTCACTCCCATGGAGAATTCTCCCCTACCTGGAGTGCTGTGTCCAGCTCTGGAGC
This sequence comes from Molothrus aeneus, assembly GCF_037042795.1. NCBI lineage: Eukaryota > Metazoa > Chordata > Aves > Passeriformes > Icteridae > Molothrus > Molothrus aeneus. Next base: position 66,391,385 of record NC_089680.1, read on the forward strand.
CCTCAGCTTAAGAAAGACATAGACATACTCAAGCAGAACCTGAGGAGAGCTGCAAAAACATCCAGGGAGCTGGAGCACCTGCCCTTTGAGGATAGGCTGAGAGAGCTAGGGTTGTTCAGCCCAGAGATGAGAATGCTCCAGGGGCACCTTAGAGCAGCCTTCCAGTGGGGCTACAGAATAGTTGAAGAGGAACTTTTAACCAGGGTGATAAGAGTGATAAGAGGAGGGCTAAGGGTTTTAAACTGAGAGATGTTTTAGATTAGATATTGGAAAGAATTGTTTACTGTGAGGGTGCTGAGGCACTGGAACAGGCTGTCTGGGCTTCTAACCCCCCCACGGCAGGGGGGTTAGAACCAGGTGATGTGTAAGGGCCCTTTCAACTCAGACACTCTGATCTAAACACTTTTCACAGCTTATATAAGCTTATGTGGCTTGTACAGAGTTATTTTCTTAGAGACAGAAAGTATTTGCATTTTGCAGCTTTACTTTATTAAAAAAATGTTTGTTTTTCTCACGTGTTCAGTCAAGCACAGAACAAGGAAAGAGGGGAAACAGGAGCTTTCTGCCTTGTATAACATGGAAGGCATCTACAGAGTTTCGACTTATGAGGCATCTTACCATGTAACTTTATCCAAAACCCTGTGAACTTTCCCTTTGACTTGAGGGAAATTCTTTTCATACTATGTTAATTAGTATTGCTATGGCTAGTTAGAAAAAGATTGTTACCTCTTTGTCTAATGGTCAAAACAAATTAACTTACCAACACCTGCCAGAATCTGAATGCTTCCAATGTACTAGTGCATGTATAGATAACATGAAACTTGGACAGAAACAAGCTTATTTTTTTCCATTTGCTTTCACATTCTTTCCCATTTGGTGACCTTCTATGATGGAGTGACTACAGCAGTGGATAAAGAAAGTGTTAGGGGTGTCATTTATCTGGACTTCAGATAAATGGCAGCATCCTCCACAATATCCTTCTCTCTAAATTGGAAATGGATTTGATGAGTGGGCTAAAAAGTGGTTGGACAGCCGTGTCCAGAGGGTGGTGCTCAATGGCTCAGATCAACAACAGCTGGTGGGCCTTGAAGGTCACTACTGGGACCAGAACTGTTTAATGTCTTCATTAATGACACAGACAAAGGGATAAAGTGCTCCCTTTACAAATCTGCAGATGACACCAAGCTGAGTGGTGCAGCTGACACATCCAGAGGGACCTGGACAAGCTCGAGCAGTGGCCCATGGGAATCCCATGAGGTTTAACAAGGCCAAGCTCAGGTGCTGCACCTGGGTCAGGGCAATCCCTGGTGCCAGCCCAGGCTGGGCATGAACAGATCGAGAGCAGCCCTGCCCAGAAGGACTTGGGGGTGCTGTGGGTGAGAGCTGGACATGAGCCAGCCATGGGCACTCCCAGCCCAGAGAGCCAAGTGTGTCCTGGGCTGCACCCAGAGCCCCTGGGCAGCAGGGCAGGGAGGGGATTCTGCCCCTCTGCCCCGCTCTGCTGAGACCCCACCTGCAGAGCTGCCTCCAGCCCTGGGGTCCCAGCACAGGAAGGACATGGAGCTGCTGGAGAGAGTCCAGAGGAGGCACCAAGGTGATCAGGGGGATGGAGCACCTCTGCTATGGGGGAAGGCTGAGAGAATGGGGATTGTTCAGCCCAGAGAAGAGAAAGCTTTGAGGTCCCTTCCAGTCCCTGAAAGGACTCTACAAGAAGGATGGAGAGGGACTATTCACAATGGCTTATGACAGGACAAGGGAGAATGGTTTCAAACAAAAAGAAAATAGGTTTGGATTACATATTAGGAGGTAGTTCTTTACGGTGAGGGTGGTAAGGCCCTGGCACGGGTTGCCCAGAGAAGCTGTGGATGCTGCAGCCCTGGAAGTGTTCAAGGTCAGCTTGGATGGGACTTGGAGTGACCTGGTCTAGAGGAACATGTCCCTGCCCACAGCAAAGGGGGTTGGAGCCAGATCTTTAGAATCCCTTCCAACCCAAGCCAATACATGACTATATATCAATATTTTATATTGAATTTTTTTCACATGATAATTAAAACAGGCAAAATTTACATTTTTATTTTGGTGGCAGATTTTATTTTCAACCCTAGTCTGAGGGTCCTGTAGCAATGTTAACAGAAGATGCTGAATCATCAATCAAATAAAAAAAACAGTGTCATCAGCTGCTTCGGGAAGTACAGGTTCAAGGACATGACGACAAACAGGGCATGTTCCCGACTACAAAAAGAGAAAAAAAAACCAAGTCATTTGCACAGTTTGCATTCAATTCTACTGAAAAGCCTAAAGTTATTATTTATAAAGTATTTAGGGTCTCCACAACAGCACCACCTCAAACTCAAATTTGACTCCATAGCTACCTAAGGCTGACAGCTACCTAGAGCTGACAAACTCAGAAGAGAGAGTTGTTTTGCTTTTACACCAGCTACATAGCAAATGCATTAGGTTCTCTGCAAGTTCTTCACAGCATTGATTTTACAGGTGGGGCTTTTTTTTTTTGAGGCAAAGATTAAAAATAAGTTAGGTACAGCCCAAATCTAAGATGTTGAAAAACCTAGTTTTCAGCAATAGCTGCTTACTATGACGACAGAAAAAAAAAAAGGCAGGATGTGTAAAACAAGAAAAATGAGTATGGTAATCAACATTATCGTGGTAAAAAAAATTATAAACCCATCAAGGAAATCCATCAGGCCTCCATGCTAGAGGTATTCTAATATTTACCCCATGGTAAAACCATGGGGTAAAACCAATTAATCTTTCTCTTATACTCTTGAGGAAATTGTGTTACTCTGTAAGCTCACTGAGAACTACCAAATCCAGGCTTGTACAGCACATAAAGGAGAGAAGAAGTGTAACTAAAAAAAAAATTCCTGTTCATTAATTACAGTTGTTTTAGTTTAGCTTCAACATGGTGCAAGCCTTTTTAAGACATTTGGAAGCAAACTGATTATAGATAATGAAAATTAAATCTAATATTGTATAGAATTAATAAAGGTAATTTTAAAAAAAGTTAATCTACAAGCGCTTCACTATTTCCTCTGCCAGCCTCTGTCACAATAAATGGGCCTGACATTGTGGTAAGACAGACCAAACCGTTTGCTCTTCTCAGAGAAAATTATTCCATTGTCTTTACTTCAAGACAGAAGTATAGTAAAGAAAGCTTTTCTGGTACCAAAATAAGTTATAACTAATCCATGTTTTTCATTCTTAGTAAAGGAAAACATGTTTTCCCTTACAGAAATATTCCCTCTATTGAAGAAACTGACCTTCAGGTGAGTACAAATATAAATTTTTTTCCTCACTTGCACTAGAATTTGGTTCTAAAATGCATAAATTCAAATAATATTTCATAAATTCTTGGTATTTCATCCCACATTTTCAAAGAGTTAAAAGTTGTTCTTCCCAGAAGAATACACAATATACACAACACCCCCTGCCCCCAAACCCTCCACCAATCCTGTAGTACTTACTCTCTGTAACCAAAGAGTTACACAAGGTTTGTGAAACAAATGATGACAGGGTAGCTCTGTTATGATTTCACCTTCCACATATTCACTGCAACAGATAGTACAACACTGCTCTTGACCTAAACCCATGATGAAGAAAAAGCATTAATACCTTGTTTTACATCTCAGGTGAGCTCAGATTCAAATACATATATTACCAACAGTATCACTAATTGTTACAAAATACAGTCACAGTAACTCCATTAAAGATTACTTTTCCAAATGGATCAAAATTATACTCAGATTCAAAAGATCTTAAGACAGCATTATGCAGTAAGAATACTTAAATATTGCATCTATGGTATTAGAGAAAGTTGAATTTGTTCTTACAAAATTTGTGGAAATTACTTGTTCCTTATTTTTCCATACCATTGTAGTCACCTGTGACAATAATCTGTGGCAGACTATCTATGGTTTCTTTTCTAGCTGGTGGATGAGTCTGTTCAACATCAAATGTAAGAGACTCCAACTGTGCCAGAGCAGTCTGAAAGGGGTAAGCAGAGATCAAGTTCTATTATTCACAAATGTAACATTTCATACAAAACAAACAAACAAGCATGAAAAGGAATCCAATTCTAGCAGTGTTACTTTTTAAAATGGAAGATATGTCTGTCAAACTAACCATTTTATCATTTTTATTTTTGTAATGAATGAGATGAAACTGAAGGTCAAAACAGCAATGCCTTGCTTCTAAAGCATTCTTAGAGTATGAGGACAGTCACAACTTAATCTACAGTGAACATTTGTTAATTTTATAAAGTTACTGAAAAAGCAGCAAGTTGAAAATGTAATAAAGCCTTCCAACCTAAAACTGTCTTTTCGTTGTCTTTCTGAAAATAAATGCCTCATTAATGTGTTTCCTGGCCTCAATTATTAAATTACTCAGGCACAAACAAAAAATATTAAGTACCTTGGCTACACTAAGAGTGTAAACTTCAAGAAATAAAAAACCCAAGATCTATGTAGATATTTCTAATCTTAAAACAGACCAAATGCTCTGAAGTAACTTTTTTTAAAACTCAATTTTTTTACCATACAAAATCTTTAAGACTTTGTCTACACCATATTTGTTGTGTGTATTTGCTTTGTTCATCATACATTCAACTGTGTAAGGCACTCAGGAGGATATCCAGAAGAAAAAAAAAAAAAAAATCACAGAACTCAGAATTTTTGGTTGTATTTGCTGAGAAATGTACTAACTACTAACTTGTTTGAACAGCACGCAAACTGAAGAACCAATGAAGAACAGATGTGACTCATTCATTCAGGTTCACACCCTGAATGAATGAGTCGCATCATTTAAGTACAACTACTTACTGTTCTAATCAGCTTGAAAATTATTTACACTATTGGCTACAAAACTCTCTTAGTAAGAAGTATAAGATAGCATGATATTTTTGTCATGTTGGGAATACACTTAACTAAAAAGCTCTATATGCTAGAGAAATACAGGGCTATACAGAAACCTCTCCAGTTGTCATTCCTCTTAAACTTTCCCTGAAGTTACTACAGCTTCAAACATGCTTGGACTACCTGAAAACATGCTTGGACTTGGATCACAGTGACAAGGTACCTCAAGCTACCACACTACCACAGATCTAAACCAGCAGTTTTATACCTACAGTCAAACCTTTGGGGCAGAGAGAGATCAGCATGAGCCAAGAAATATTTACAGCTTCTATTGCCACAAGAAATCTGTCAGTTCAAGGGAAAACCTGGGGTTATTCCTAGTGTTGTGTAAAAGTTTCCCTACAAAACAAGTATATTGCTCCAATTTTACAGCTAATACCCATCGAACTCTGGTACAGCAGACAGTATGACTTGACTAACATTAAGATGATTTTAGTATTTGTATTTGTTTTTTTTCTCCAATTGCAATGGTCTGAGAATAGACAGTAGGTAAAAATACTATGCTTAAGCAGAGTAACTACTACACCTGGAAAAATTAGAAAAGATCCCAGGGATACAGAATGTTGCAATATTATTTATGTGTCAAACTACTCTGTTTATATTCAGCATGAGTATTCTCAAACAGAAAGAACTGTATTACTTGCTTGCTTCTGAAACCTACACAAAAGAAACATTATAGACACAAAGCCATACACTTACTCTGAGGCTGAAAGCCACATTTTCAAATCCAAAGTAGTGTCTGTTTCATAACTTTTATAAGATGTATCTTCAAAATACCTGTACTTCCTCTTATTGCTTGCATGACTGCTTACTTCTCCATGTACCAAAACCAAAATGCTGGACATTTTGCTACAAAACAAGAGTGCTACAGCCTACGAGGGTTTGAGCTCCTCACATCTGTGAAATGGCACAGGGAATACTTATAAAGTCACTGATGCAGCAGAGGCAACTAGCCTGTTCTGTACTGCTAATGAAGTGAACCAGACACTCCCAACTATGTAGTTTCTTTCTAACAGATGGAAGAAAAAAATATTTAAAATCACACATATATTCTATTAAGTTTTAGGAACCCAGAGAGCTATAAAAGCTATACAACATAGCTTTTCAAAACAAGTATTTAATACTTTCATTACATCTCCTGTCCAAATGTCATAATTATTTGGGATAGAGCTCTCCCACTCCCTCCCCTCCAATTAAGATACACTTGAATTTTGGGTGCTTTATTGTGTCACATCCCTTTCAAGTATTTCAAAGCAATAGTAAATTGATATTTTGCTCATATTTCCTGAACAATTTTAGTAACCATTTCATACTGTAAAAATATGTGCTCTATATTCTGGTTGAGATTTGAAGGGAATATTTGGAATTCTTACTCAGAACCTGTGTTGTCTATGTGGTCATAGTCCATACAAGTACACACAGTCCTCTACCTTTTATTTCTCAGTTACCACTTTCTGCTGACTAATTCCAAGTAGGCCAAGACTTCTATGCCTACCATAAAGTTTCACACACTTTTGTGCTACTTTCAAGCACAAATGCTATGTAAGAGAATCGGCTTTTCCACATTCACAGTGCCCTCTACCACAGGTACCTCCGTAGTGATCTGCCTGTTTGCTAATAGTGTTCAGTGACACTCTGTTCCTGGTGACACAAACATAATTACAGCACCTCCTCAACCAGCCATGCACATAATCACCTAGGATTACTTTTACAGGTCACTCTGACAGGACTGCACACATTTCTTCTGACAGAGTACTTAGGCAAATGTTGTTATATAGGAATGAGAAATCAAAACTTAAGAATCGTAATAAACTCAGTCTCCTTCTCAAGTGTTAATTTGCAGATTAAAAAAAAAAAAAAGATGTGATTAGTTTTTCCTCTCTATACAGATCCTCTCACTTTGGTGCAAAGGAGGAGGCCAACTGTTTTTGCAGTTCATCTGGTTTTTTTTGATGTAGTGAGAACCAGACACTACAAAAAGACAAGAACCTTCTCTACATGGCTTCAAAACACTGTTTTTACAATAAGGGTATCAACAGACCTTCTCCACATTAATGAAGTGTGTCTAAATAAGAAATGCTAAGAAGATCCTACACAGCTGGAGAAGGCCCCGTGATACTTGACCATGAATGATGACCTCCCATATACCTTGGGGAACGTACAAAACCTGGAAACTGCATGACTGCCAACTTACAGGATTGGCCCCATCCACTGACTTGGAAAAGACCTGGGAACCTTATTCAGAAAATCATTGACTTTGCACATATTCATGGAAAAAAACCCCATTATCTATGATTGTTCCACTGTCTGCCAGCTTTAGAGAGCATTTCAAAGTGCCCTTGGTATTTGTCTGCAAGCACACTATGACATACAGCCTGCCCAGTTCACCCCTTTAAAGTGGGTGCTAGCAGCCAAACTGCCCCTTGCTGCCCTAAACTTACATAACCTACAAAACATTCAGTTCGGCTGTTGTAACACCATATTATATATGTCTACACATCATTTAGCTCTTATTTTGACAAATATCCTGCAGGGGAGATTTCTGGCAGTGCCAGAATTGTCATACTGCATCAAACTGGATCTCAGCTAGCTCTATATTCACTCTGACATTGACCAACCTGAAGTTAAAAACAAAAGACAAAGACCATAACCATGCTGGTTCTTGATAATAAATGCTTTGGTCTGTATCCAAAATTAGACAGGTGAAACGGAATAGTTTAAGGTAAAGATAAAAGACTTTTTAGACTTTTTTTTTTCAGGTGGTTTCTTTACCCGATTGGATTTTTTTGTTTGTTTGTTACTTGATGGGGTTTTTAAAAATTTTTTTTAAAATTTAAAATATACTAAGACAGTCAAACACAGAGTCTTCTACTGATAAATAAAAATTTGAGAAATCCAAATATACTCTTGAAAAAAAATAAAAAAAGCTGCGACAACTCACAGGCATAGGTTCAAGCAGTTCAAGCATAAGCTTTCCTTTGTTATGCAGAGAATTTGGCAAAATTCTTTAGAATTAAATGGCATATGTTTACACTGGTAGAAACCAGTAACTTTATTTGCCTTATGAGGAAATAAATGCATATACTAAAAGGAGCAGGTACTGAAAAATGACTTTTTGTAGTACATCCTTTAAAAAAACTTTCAAGGTGTATTTTCATGTTTGCTGACCTAGAAGTTCAAGCTAACACAGGAAAGTATCTGAAAATCTCCTGATTTTCAGATTAAGTTGAAAAAGGATTCAACTATAAATATTTATGTTACAACATCAAAGATATAAGACCATCAAAAATATTTTAATACCTCCACAGCTTCTAAGTGTCCCTCTAGTGCCATATATGTGAGAAATTGAGGTTCCATGTAAGGAATGGCTTGACCAAGTCCAAGGCCATCACCAAACTCATCAAGTAGTCTGAAAAACATGGGTTAGGAAACATGGTCTTATTTTCAAAATTAATAGTTACAACACAAAGTCTGGACATATCAAATTATTGCACATCACCTGTTAATAACAGCCTGATACCCAGCCAATTGATCTCCCCCTCCCTTGCCTCAACTGGACATGTAAATAAGATAAAAAGCTCATGGGTCAAGAATAAGGGCCATGAGTCATCAATCACCACCACAGGCAAAACTGACTCAATTCAGGAAAAGCCTTAATTTAATTGAAAGGTTGAACCAGATGATCTTTTGAGGTTCCTTTTCAATTTAGGCTGCTTGTGATTCTATTAATTTATTGCCAATAAAAATGGATTTGAATGGTAAGAAACAAAGACAGAAACTAAACCACCTTTCTCTTAACCCTCTCTTTATTTCCAGGCTCAACTTCACTCCTTAATCCTTGAGGCCTCTAGTTTTTCCTATCCCAAGCAGGGCAGAGGAAAAGGAACAGGGATTGTGGTCTATCCATGGGTAGTTCCTCGTTGCAATTACTTCCTCCTCACACTGTTTCCCTGCTCCTACATGGGTTTTTCCCACAAGCTGCAGTCCTTCATCAGCTACTCCAGCACAGGTTCGTCCCAGATACAGTTCCATCAGCAAATTCCTACCTGTTCCACCACGGTCTTCTCCAGCATTAGAGCACTTCCTCCCCCCTCTTTTCTGACCTTGGTGTCTGCAGGGTTGCTTCTCTCACATCATCCTCATTTCTCTCTCACATACTGCTTGCTATTCAACATTTTTTATCCTTTCTTAGACCTTTCCCAGAGGCCCCACCCTATGGTGGGTCCACTGGAGTCAGCTGGAACAAGCTTTGTCCCACATGGGGCAGCCCCAGCCTCTCAGAGACAGTTCTGCAGTTCTGGTCCCAGCAAAGTGGTATCACATTCCCACAGTATATACTTCAGAACATCCTGATGGGAGTTCTTACGGTGAAAGGGTATATGTTCAGCTAATATGTTTCATATGTATTGCTGTAAAGTTGTTTTACAACTAACAATCAGATTTTGATTACATCATGTGTCAGATCCTTTGAGTTCTGTTTTAGAAATTCAGAAATTAAATCTTAAAAGAGGCACAAGTGAAATGATGTACAGGTCTGCATATGTTCAGCAGACCAAACTTAACAGACCATCAACATCTTTGTTCCTGTTTTTAGTAACTAAGAAGCTTACCAAGGCTAACCTCCAACACTTAAAAGACAGCTTCTGTCCCTATCAAACAATTGCATTGCTAGCTTACTGCCTGACAGCGTAAGGCCTTACTTCTAGTTTGGACTCTCATGCATTAGTCCCTATTATGCTTTTCTACAATATAACTTCACAAGGAGAAAACAACAGTGTTGGTATGTCTGCACTCAAGTCTACATTTTAATAACCAGAAGAGAACGTGTGTTATGTCTCTCACTGGAAAACCTTTTGTCTATCACATTCTAAAACAAACACATTATACTATTATACATTATACTATTTTGTATGTGGCTCAAATCACTTTATTCCTGGTATTTGAAGCATTTTTATAATAAATTGATTGCAATATCCTTCAGTAATCTAATGACAGAAAATGGAGTGAAGCATTCAAAAGTATTATAAAAATTATTTATTATAATATTGGGTAAGTGTATGGCATTTCAAAGAGAAATAAGATAGATTTGTAATGTAACTTACACCAGTTTGAAAGGAGGAAAAGACCAATTATAAAATAGGACTGACTTGAATGCTGATTACATTTATATTGCCTTATTTCTGTTACACTTCCATTTGAAAATTAAATTAGAAAATAAAGTCCTGCCTTGCATATTTAGGGCACCAAAATTTTCTCAAATCACAGCCTGATTTAGATTTAGCAAATCTATTCCCTTTTCTCTTATTAGAAGATACATAGCACTTGAAATACCTTAAACTTTAAAACTGAGATTATTAGTCCTTGAAGCAACTGCATACTGATAGCCATAAGTACTTTTGACATCTTATACAGAAAACAAAATAGTAACTACAAAACCTCTGAAATGAAAGCAGACGACTATCAAATGCATACCTCCACTCCACATCCAGGTCTTCACTCACACTGGAGTCATCCTCAAGATTGTTATTTCCATCCAACAAGAAGAATCCAAGATGTACAAAATCACGAATTGGATCATTTTCCTCATCACTGCTACTTTCTACTTCTTCTTGGTACTGTAACCAAGGAATTTCACCTTCCTCCAATAATGCCTGTTCCCTTTATATAAATAAATAAAAAGCTAAAACTAAAAAGCTAAGAGAATTTACAAACATACATAAGCAACAAAAGCCAAACAAAACACAAAGACTAAACAGGCATGTTCCCAGACTACAGAGTCACAGATTAGGAATTAAGCATTTGCCATAAAAACTCAAGAAATTCACAGAACTCACAATCTAATAACACCCATGATTCTGTGGCAAAGTTTTGTCTAATGCTCAAGGCCAGCAGTACAGTAAGCAGTTTGTTTCAAATTTTCCCTAGTACAGACAACATCCCTGCCAGGGTTAATAAATTTGGTACTAAACATCTTATTTATCTACAAGTTCCTAAAGGCACTAAGGAGAAAGATTGTCTTGACAACCCAGAGCAGCCTCCATGGCAAAGCTTGGCTTGCATGCAATGCAAAGAGCTACTACTTGCAAGAGAAGCTATCTTGCAAGAGAAAGACTCCTCTCATTCCTGGATATTCTAGAGGAGCAGAAGTCACCTGGATGCAGAGTCTCATGAGGCTGTGAGGCCCACTTTCCTTATAGAAGGGAAAATAAACATGAATTATGTTAAAGATGGATACATTTTTATGCTGTTCATATCAAAAAAAGTTAAAAACCTCCATTATTGTCGTTCTGAAAGAGATGAGTTGTTATAAAGTTTTCATAAAGTCACACTAGTTCTTCAAGACCCAAGAATGTGGAGAATACTAAAAAAGCATTAACAAACAGGACTGCTTAGCATTAGGTACTGTGCACCTAAGAAGCTGAAAGAACACTTAAGAGTGGCCTTTGCTTTATAAAGATCCAAACTAGAGTCAATATGAAATGCTTAAAAAAAGCCAAGAACATTCCTCTTAGCTGTACATAGTTACAAATTTTGCCTTATAGCAAAGGCAGCTACAGTTGAATGACTGGAAAAATAAAGTTTAAAGTTACTAGAGCAAGCAAGAAATTCAAGTTTTCTTTAATCACTGATAGGGCTGCAGAAAATAAGGAGCAGCAGTGGAATAGGAGAAGTAATAAAGCAGAGAGATAAACAAGTTCTTTTCCAGGAGTCCTATGCAGTATCAAAGGATGTTTATGTAACATGTATATATTAACAATAACTTGCCTAACTGGCTTTTTAAAGTCAATATTAAGTCTATTAGCCATATTGACATTACATGGCAATACACTCTCATTGTTTCTGTATGTTTCATTACAAAGAACTGCTTGCATGAAATGTCATATTTTCCATTATTTGAAATGCATACAACTATTGAGATTATTGTGATGTAGGCAAATGATTGTTGCTAGCATGGTAACTGCTTTTAGATGTTATTCTATGTAGTGCTATGTGAATACCCTACTACTGGCGATGCTGGAAGTTGTAGGAAGTTAGCCAATAAAATAAAGGCTTACTCTTCTTGGAAACAGAAGTCTGTGCCGTCCTCTTTCACACCACTGCTGCTCCTCTGCACACCAGGGTCACGCTCCTCCCTGCACGAGACAGTCTCCCAGCTTTCATCACTTGAGGACTGCTCTTTTTCCACAGCAGTAAAATAGGAAGGCACAGATGTAGACCATTCTCCATCACTGCACTCTGAGCTGCAATTTAAACAAGTAACAGAGTATGAATTCAAACACTGCTTTCAGGGAAAGAAAATAATTTCCTACTTTTCTATCAACATTGCTCTCAATATAGGCAACTTTTTTTCCTAAGAGAAATTAATCTTGTGCTATCTATAGATGCATTACAAATCAAATGCACACAGAGTTATTTAAAAAAAAAGAAAATTAGTCTGTAAAAAAAAATTCAAACATTCTACCCATCCTACTTTGTAAAAATGTTTTGTTCTTCCCTTGCCCCATATGTAGAGTACAGGAAACAACTAAAAACCAGAAACCAGTCTCACTATACACATCTTTCTCCCAGATTAGAAAAATGGCAGCAGTGGCACTGCCTGATTAACAAATAATAATCAATGTTAGCCTTACCTCTCAGCCAAACAAATTTAAAGTCACAGATCTCAGAACATATAAGCCATATAGAATGACCTTTTGTAACATAGAATGATATAATGGATTACTTACTTCAAACTATTTGATTCACTACCCCAAAAAATATGAACGGCAGGGAGTTTTGAAAAGACAATTTGCTCAGCCACCACATAGGAAAGGGCAATAAATAAGCTTTGAGCAGCTTAAACAAAATAGTAGTGCTAGCACAATCTTAGGAAGGATAAACTACTGCTACCATTGGTAATGGCATTTTGATGATTCACTCACTACAGTGACAATTACTGAAAATCAAAAAAAAAGTCAACTAGCTCTGTCATTTCAAAAAGTTGGAGGAAACATACATGTGAACAGCCAACTTGCTTACTGGACCTCATTTTATAAAGCAATCCACAACACCCACAGCATAGTTCTCTAATCTGCTAAACCCAGAATGTTTAAGTGTATTGTTATTCCCCCACCTAAAAACTCACTAATTTCCTCCCTTTATCGAATATTATAAATGTATGCCAGTAGAACTTTCAATTTAAGGAATTTTCAGTGCTTTTGAAAAACTGCATAGTATATACTGCAAGATTTACAAGAATAAAGAAGTTCAAGACAAAGATTATATATAAGCATTTTAATTTGAGGCAGGAATAATTTTTTCTACCACAATTCTGATGACTAAGAAAAGTGATGGAAATGAGAATATTCATTAATTTTGGGCATCTCATCTAATGCATTACACCATCTAAAGCTGAATATTGACTTTTTAAAACTTTTGATCTGTTTGGTTCTTTGGTTTTGGGTTGGGAGTTTGGTTTGGAATATTGTTTGTTTTTATGTAGTTTGATCAAGTTTTTAATATATATTATACAATTTCCTCTTAGATAAAATTGTATATAGCTGAAATACTCATGCCTTGTTTCAGTTGTCTCTATTTTACAATCTGAGAATGACTTCCAACACACTTTAAAACACTCCTCCTTTGCTTTTAGTCAAATTTGTTCTATTTAACATTTATACACAAACACTAATTCAAACCAGAAAAGGATATACCTAAAGTCACTAACTCTAAACAACTGAAGAACATTAAATATTTCAGAACTCAGGATTTAATTGTGCTCCGTTCTGCATGGGTGCAGAACATTACTTAATGGTTAGAGAGTTACAGATTTATCACTTGCCAAAAGCATAGCATATATGAACTGAGCATCTGCATGTGGATTAGCTGACACTAGTCCCTCCCCCTGACTGAACCCCTTCCTAACCTGTACTTGGCATACAGTCCAAAATAAAATGGAAGGAGCTAATAAATATGATCCTCTTCCCTCCAACCCTGCCCTGGGACCTTCCACCACCCTTCAAACATACATGGTTCTAAGAAACATGCAAAACTTTCTCCTTCCCACACTGCTTCCACATGCTAACACCACAAAAGCTGTGCACCTCCTCAAAGTGAAAATGTGAGGTGGAGGCCCACACTGCAGCAATCAAAAGGTGAATTTCTCCCTGGGTTGGGAATAAGCTAAAACTGACCTGAAGGATGTAGTTTGACATATATGTCAAATACACTTTTCATGCAGCTCTGCATGAACATAAAATATAGTTTAAATCTTTAAACATAAAACTTCACCTTTCAAGAGTGAACATATTACTTCTTTGTACATACTAATTGACAATTTATTTCATAAACATAAGTATTTTTAGGTTTTAGAACATAAATTATGGGGATTCTAAGTTAAAAATACATTATTCCTATTTACTGGTTCAGTTACCGTCAGCATCAAGAACATTTCTAATAATCAATCCATGTTTCTTTTTGTCATGCTACAATAACCCATCATTGTGCATCATGGAAGCCAATGCTACAATTGTAGAATATATTGCACTTCTTTCATGGCATTTTAATTTTCTAGCAGCATCATTTCAAAAAGGGAAAAGACCATGCATTAATTAAAATTTTTAAAAAGCAAACCTTACAAGGAAGTGATGGATTCATTTGCAAGTACCTTTATTAAGAATCACAGAATTGTCAGGGTTGGAAGGGACCTCTGAAGACCATCCAGTCCAACCCTTTTGCCACCCTGCCATCCAACCGTTCTACAGTCCAACCTGGGACACAGGAATGGTCCCAGGTGGGTTTGGAATGTCTCCAGAAAGGGAGACTCCATGACCTCTCTACGCTACCTGTTCCAGTGCTTTGCCACCCTCAACCTAAAGTTCTTTTTGCTGCAGCAGAGCTTCTTGTGTTTTAGTTTATGGCTATTACTCCTTGTCCTGTCAATGAGAACCACTGCAGGGAGTCTGGATTCATCCTCCTGGCACCCACCTTGGAGCTATTTATTTGCATTAGTGAGATCCCCTCTCAGTCTTCCCCAGACTAAACAGACCCAGATCCCACCTCTCCTCCTAAGAGACGTGCCCCAGACCCCTCATCATCTCTGCAGCCTCCACTGGACCCTCTTCAGTAGCTCCTTATCTTTCTACAACTGTGGAAACCAAAAATGAACACAGTACCCCAGATGGGCCTCACTAGGGCAAGAAGGGGAGCAGGATCACCTCCCTGACCTGCTGGCCAAGCTCTTCCTGATGCATCCCAGGATACCACTGTCTCTCCTGGCCCCCAGGGCACACATGACCAGCTCATGGTCAACTTGTCACCCACCAGCACCACAAGGTCCTACCCAGAAGAGCTGCTCTCCAGTGGGTGAGCCCCCAGCCTGTGCTGCTACTGGGCATTATCCCCCCACCAAGTACAGGACCCCATACTTAACACCTTGAAAAAGAAAAGCCTCCAAGTCTACTATTTTAAAATGCATTTTGTTCTCTCATAGTTGCAAGTCTGCAACTTTTAAGTTTTAAAGACAAGATTTTATGCTAATTAATTTTCATGCTTTTCTCTCTACAAAAATACAGGACATACAATCTACTAAGCAGGTTAGCTTATGAATGACAAGCACATGTACATCAACAGAGAGCCACATCAATATCCAGAAGATATGTCTTGTAGAGTGGGAACAGAATCAACAAGATGAAAGCAAACTGCAAGAAAAAGAGGGAAAAAAGCCATCACAAATACTACTACATCTCATACAGTTAGAAATGTTTTTACCCTCAAATAGCTCAGTTATATAATTCCAATTAATAGTGAAGAGTTCTAAGCTAACATTTTATGAATAGAAGTTAATCAACATAAGGTTTATCCAAATTATTTTGTCTTTTGGATGATGTCTTAGAGTAATTATATGGTGCTTGCATCCCCAATCATCTGTTCTGTTTTATGCTCAATATTAAGTTTTGAACCTTTAAGACTTGTTGCAGAGAGTGAAGGGGGGTGAAGAAGAAGCACGCAGTTTGTTTTCAGACACTGCACTCACTCCTCCACATTCCTGCTCCTGGACTGTGTTCTCTGTGGCATAGACAGACAGCGGGACAGAGCTCTCCTTTGCTTTTAGTCAGTTTTTAGCTAGCTAAGGCAGAGAAGTTCCCTGGATTGTGGTTTTTCTTTTTCTTGGAACTGTTCAAGCCTGCTCTGGACTGAAAACCCAGAAAAACACCAGGAGCTCACACACCTGTCGGAGTCCGGGATGCTGCATTCCAGTGCTGGAGGGACTAAGAGACTGGGGGAGCCGACTTACACTCCACAACAAGGACTCTCTGAATTTTAATATTTTTTCTTTTTTTATTCTTGTGAATACTTTTCTTGTTAAATAAACAGTTTTTTCCACTTTTCTCCAAGGAAATATTTTCCCGAATCAGTTGGGGGCAGGGCCACTTGGATCTGCTTTCTAGAGGGACTGCTTTTGGAGTTTCCTTGAAAATATGCCCTAAACCAGGACACCTGAAGAGCTCAAAGCAGGAGAAACCTGAACACTGCTTCTCATGTCAAGGTTGGAGCAATTTGTAAATCTAAAACTGTCATAATTAATAGTTACTTTGGAAACACCTAGTAGTCTGAAGAATTTCCATTAAAATGGGTTTAAAAAACCCTATCAAGTTATTCTTCAGATATTACAAGGAAGAACAATTTCTTTCAATAGAGACAATAACATAAATAGGCTGCCATGTAGAATACTGAGATTTGGAAGCAAAAAAACTAATTCTGAAGAGTAAGCCTAGAAAGAAACTTTCAAAGCTGAACAAGGCTTTCAGTCTTTACCCTCCATCTGCTCAGTAAAAATGAAATAAAAATAAACAATATTCCTCAGTGATAAGATGCTCTGACTGCAGACATAAGGAAAGGCTTTTTACATTACCAGAAGAGTGAGGGATAACTGAAAGGAAAAGCTGGCATCTTGTTATCTGATCATATTCTGAAATGCCTTAAGTTTTTATGTCTCATTTGCTAACATATTGTTCAGTTTCACACACTATTTACACAAAAGATTCAATACTAAAACAGATAGAAAAATAAAACTTTTACCTGTCTTCATCTTTGTGGGACATTAAGTAATGTGTGTTGTGGTCTTCAAACTCATTCCAAAAAGCACTGTCACTTAGAACATTGTTTTGTACTCGAGCTAGTGCATTTCTTCTTAAGTCTATTTCTATGTTCTTTTGATGACTGCGCATTCTTGAGAGAAAGAACATACCAGAACTCATCTCATCTTTGCCATCTCTCAAGGGACACTCAGGATGGCACTGCTGGACATCAGCAGTTCCAATTCTCCTCCAGGAATCATTTTCCTCTTCATCATCACTAGGGAGATGTTTTTCTCTCTCCAGTTGTTTAGCAGTATTTTGTTTTCTAATTTTAGGTCTCACTACTAGTTCAGATGAATTTTCTTGGTCAGACTCTCCATCACAGATGTTTAATACATCAGCAACTGGTACAGGGGTTCCAATTCCTACATCCACTATATGTTTTATCTGCTGTGTTTCATCACTGTCATCACCCAGGCTAATTTTTGGTGTAGCTTCATCTTCAGTGGATTTAGGTCTCCTATTGCTTGGACATGCCAAAGACGGTCGTGCTTCTTCGCAACTTTCTTTATAAACACTGTGGTTGAAAGCAGAGAGTCGGGACTGTAAGTCATTAATAGACTCCATGTCTTTTTCACACTGAGAAAGTATGTTATCTAGTCTTCCCTGAATTAGACCCGCTGCTTCTCTTATCCAAGAATATTTGTCTAGAGCATCCTCTTCTTCTCCATCACTGCTATCTGGCTCATAAGAGTCAATGTTTACAAAAGCAATTCCATTTTTACCGTTCAAATCATTATGCCCTCCAGGCGTGTGTTCTGCAACGTCCTCAGATTTTTCATTAGGATTCATCAGGTCCCGTGAGGTTTGGTTGCCTTCTAGGCCATAACAGAATACAGAAAATGGTGATGTTTGGCTTGATGCACTTTGGCTAACAGGTTCTCTAGTGCCAGCATCTTTTGACAAAGGCTCAGAAACTTGAACCAATGGACTAGAATCTTCAGAGAAAGCTGTAAGAAAGAATGCACTGGAATAATCAAATCCAACAGAAATATTCTTGTCTACAACTGCTCATTTAAAAAGAAGGGATAAGTTACTAGGACTGTCGTACAAAGTGATAGAAACATTTATCAGAGATGCAGTCATTCTTCAGTAATATATTTACCTTCTCATTTATACAAACTAAGCCTATAGAAATAGATCTAAATTATACAATTCCAGCTACAGATGTGATAGGGAAAAAAGTATTAAAGGAACACATACACAAGCAGAATTTTTACATTGTTTATATAAAAGGGAATTATAATATAATAGGCAAACTGAATGAACATTTCTCTCCATACTGGAATATCCATTCATTAACCGGCTAAACTGTGCCTTCTGCCACACTCAGATAAAGTCTGAGTTGCTATATTGCTACTATAAATTACATACTAAAAGAACTGTAATTTTTACCTGCACCTTTGAGTGCAACTCCTCTTAAGAAGAAAATAGCAGGGTTGAATGTGGTATTACAGGTAATAGCTGCTTCATAACAAATGCATTTTAGTTATATTACACTTGAACAACTCTTGCATAAAGGGACAATAAACATCAAATCTAGCAGCAAGAGTTAAAGAAGGTAAAAACATCTATACTACTGCTACTACAAGATCAATACTTTTCAAGTAATTTTTGAACTCCTAACCAAGGCAATAGTCCAGACTTTTTTGTCCAAAATCTCATCTAAATCATTAGATGAGGCTCCATTACTTGGTTGGTGAATTCCTGGCACTGGAGTCTTATGAGAGCTATGCCCCTCAGCACTAGGAGTCTGGCTTCTAGGAAATAATACTGTATCTAATTAGAATCTTGAAGCTCCTCCACAAAATTGCTATGAGCCAAGGCTGGTAGGCAGGCCCCTCTAGAGATCATCTACTCCATTCCTCTTGCTCAAGCAGAGTCACATATATTGAGTTACCAAGGATCAAATCCAGTCATATATTTAATATTATAAATAATATCTCCTCCTACCCATCTTCAACAGTTTCTTAGGTTCCTAAAGCACCTCGATGGTAACTTCATGGTGCAGGCATTAAAGGGGAGTGTGCAACTAGGAGAGGTACCCTCCTTGATTTATTGCTTGATAACAGAGGGTCTCATGACCCAAGTAGAGACTGTTGACAGTCTTGGCCACAGTGAACATGATGTCATAGAGTTCCAAGTCTCTGCTGACAGAAGAAAAAAGTAAAAACTTCAACTCTGGACATGAGAGCAGACTTCAGGCTGCTCAGGGAACTAGTTAGTGAGATTCTGGGAAAATGCTTTGGAAGGTGCTGAGGTCAGTGCTGGTCACTTTCTAAGGACCATGTCCCAAGGGCACAGGAACATGTGATTCCAAAAATGCTGGAAGTCAAGCAAGTGAGGCAGAAGGCTGGCTTGGATGATCAGGGATCTTCTTTTGGAGCTAAAGCAAGAAAAGAAGGTGTATGGCCAGTGGAAGCAAAAGCCAGGTGACATGGGAGGAATACAGAGATGCTGCTGCCACTCTAGGGAGAAAATTAATGTGTCCAAAGCTCAGTTGGGGTTGATGCAGGCCAGAAACACAGGGGACAATAAAAAGAGTTTTATTAAGTATGCCAGTAGCAAAGGCAGTGCAGGAATAACATAAGCCCATTACAGGATGAGGATGGTCACCTCACAGACAAGGACAGAGACAAGGCAGAATTGTTAAATGATTTCGTTGCCCATCTTCAAGACTGATGAAGACAGGATGACCAAGGAGGCCCCAGTACCTGATCTGGAGAATGATCAACTCAGTCAATCCTGAACTTGTATGGGATCTGCTGCTCCTGCTGAATCTCTGTAAGTTTATAAGGCCTGATGGGATTCATCTGAAGGTAGTCAACTAGTCACAGCAAGGCCTCTCACAATGATTTTTGAACAATTCTGGGAAACTGCAGAGGTCCCAGCTAACTGGACCATAATAATGCTGTCCCGGTTTTCAAGGAGGGCAAGGATGACCCTGGAAAGGCAGGCCTATCAGTCCACTTCAGTGACTGATAAAAATCACAGAGATGACTATTCTGGTGTAGTGAAAAACCTGAAGGAAATGCAGCCACTGGTCACAGTCACCACAGCTTCATAAAGGCAAAATCCTGCCTGTCAAACCTAATTTCCTTTCATAACAAGGTATCCCACCTATTGGACAAGGGAACCAGTTCATGTAATCTTTATGGATTTTAGCAAAGCTTTTGATGCTGCCTCACATAGCATCCTTCTGGACAAAACACCCAGCACACAGATGCATAAACACATCATGTGATGGGTGAGTAACTGGCTCATGGGTCAGGCACAAAAGGTGACAGTGAATGGAGTGAAATCACACTGGTGACCTGTAACTAGTGGAATTCCACAGGGCTCCATCCTCATCCTTGTGCTCTTCAGATCTTCATAAAAAACTAAGACACAGGACTCAAGGTACATTAAGTAAGTTTGCTGATGACACTAAATTGGGATGCTGGAGAGCAGCACAGGAGATCCTGGTCAATGGCAAGTTCAACATGTGTAAGCAGTGCCCTGGCAGCCAGGAGGGTCAGTCTTGTCCTGGGGGCATCAGGCCCAGCATCACCAGCTGGGCAAGGGAGGGGATTGTCCCACTCTGCTCTGGGGCAGCCTCATGTAAGGTGGTGGGGGCAGTTTTGGGTACCACAATGTAAGATATAAAGATATTAGACAATGTCTAAAGGAGGGCCAAGAAGATTGATGAGGAACCAATAGAGGGAAGACACACAAGGAGCAGCTGAGGTCACTTGGTCTGCTCATCTTGGAGAAGAGGAAACTGAGAGAAGATCTCACGGGGGTCTGCAAGAACCCCAGAGAGGAAGAGGAGGGGCAGACCCTGATCTCTTCTCTGGGGTACAGTAACAGGACCCAAGGGAATGTCCTGATCTTGCGTCAGAGCAGGTTTAGTCTCAGTATCAGGTAAAGGTTCTTGCCCCAAAGGGTGTTTGGGCACTGGAACAGACTCCCCAGGGCAGTGGTCACAGCACCAGCCTAACCAAGTGCAAGAAGTGTTTGGACAATGCTCTCAGGCCCCACAGAGTGATTCTTGGGGATGTCCTATAGCCAGGAATTGGACTCAATGATGCTTGTGAAATATGCTATGCTGCGTATTCAGAAAATATGCAGCATTTTA
Organism: Molothrus aeneus; assembly: GCF_037042795.1. Taxonomy (NCBI): domain Eukaryota; kingdom Metazoa; phylum Chordata; class Aves; order Passeriformes; family Icteridae; genus Molothrus; species Molothrus aeneus. Next base: position 66,412,549 of record NC_089680.1, read on the forward strand.
GGTAATACCTATCCACCCAAATATAACAACAGATGGGGAAAAATGTAGCCTAGTGGAGACAAAGAAAGTAAATCAATCCAAAATGGTTCTGTAAGATAAATTTGAAGAGTTGCAATATACACACAAACACATGTAAAGGAAAGGCATTTTGTTATTAAACTACTTTACATACAAAGCAACTGTATTGGGAACAGGGAATTTCTAATGACCCATAAAATAACTGCATGCATCTCTGTGTAACTGAAAAAAGAAATGTGGTAGCATTATATAGAGATGCCACTCCAGACTCAACACTGCCTTACAGGAAATAGACCTTTAACTAGATGAAAGTATAAAAAAATGTATGAAGCAAGGACAACAGTAAACACACTTCAATTACAACAAATTAAAACCACCCTTGCATACAAAGCTAAAACAGCACTATACCATTATCATTTAAAAAGAAAAAAAATTAGAATAAGAAAGCAGTTTCAAAATAGTCTAAAAGGAAGGAGGATGAAAAAAGTTACCTTGTAGAGCAATAGAATCACTTATGCTGGAAAAGACCACTAATGTATCAAGTGCAACCTTAAATCTAACACTGCCAAGACTATGTATGCACACCTCTTATGGATTACGAGGAACTGACAACTGCCACTTTTCTGGGCAGCCTCTTTCAATGACTGGCAAACCCTCTGGTGAACATATTTTCCCTAAAAGCCAATTAAACCTCCTCTGGTGCAATCTGAAGCCCTTTTTTCTTGTTCCATCACTTGTTATTGGGCAGAAAGAACCACACCTGACTCACTCCAGCCTCCACTCAAGCAATTGTACAGAGCAGGAAGGTCCCTCAAACCTCCTTTTCTTCAGGCTGAACACCCCCAGCTCCCTCAGCTGCTCTTCATTTGACTTGTACTCCAGACCCTTCCCCAGCCCTGCTGCCCTTCTCTGGACACATTCCAGCCCCTCAATGTCCTTCCTGCACTGAGGGGTCCAGAACTGGACACATCACTTGAGCTGTAACCGAACCAGTGCCCAGCACAGGGGGATTGCCACTGCCCTGGTGCCACACTATTGCTGACACAGGCCAGGCATCCTTGCCCACCTGGGCACACTGATGGCTCATACTCAGCCAGTGTTGAGAAGTACCTCCAAGTCCTTTCCCTCCAGGCACTTTCAAAGATCTAAGGCTATATCAAATAAGGTTTTTTAAGCTGAAAACCTCAGACAAAGAAATGGGACCATATTTCTAATCCAATAAGGGATTCTGTATTCCTCTATTAAATTATTATTCAGATGCGAATGTCACAGAAGGCATTTTGGTAAATAATAACATCCAATATGCATTAAACAAGAAAGGAAAGTGGTCTAACTGGTATACACAAAAATAAAAGGAACTTTTAAAGATGTTTTAGGGGCTTAAACCAATTTTCACTATGGTTGACAAAGAGAACAACCTGGTTCATGATGCATCAAATATTTCACAGCCTCATTCTAAACAGAAGGTTAGAATCGGCATTTTCTTCCAAATGTGAATTTTAATTTGGAGAGAAAATAATTTGAACTAAACAATGCTACTGTTTTCTAGTTTATTAGAATGCATTAACTCATTATGAATGTTCTTCAAGCAAAACTACATAGCCTAATACAGATTTATTAGATTACTTATATTTTATAGAATGAAATTTAGTATAAAAGCAAATTAAAGACACAAGAAATGTACTTTTCATGTTATTTAAGTGGCTCAATAACATGCGCCTCTTATATGGCTCTCATTGTGCCTTTCTCCTCCAGCCCCAAGCATCCCAGTTTGCAATAAAATGGCACATACACAAAGATATGTACATACATAAAGAATTCTCTTTCTGAACATCTTCCAATTCTAATTGTTTGCAGTCATCATTCTGTTGATGTCCATCTATGTCTTGATTATTCAAAAATGGTCTAAACCCAACAAAGGAATGTCTTCTTCCACTTGTAAAAGTCTGATATGCTCCTGCAGGTTTGAGCCAGGCAGTTTTACCAAGTCCTTGGCCCATTGCTACACAAGATTATGGAGGAAAGAAAAAGACAGAGATATTTGTTAAACAACAATTTGTCTTTGCAGTTTCTCTCTCCCCTAGAAGTTTGATAGACGTTTTTATCAAGGAATTTTACAATATGATTATTAAGAACATAGAGTGCTCTGGGTCGATATGTTATGAAAGCATGTAACTGAGTTTTCATCTACACTGAATAATATTGACAAACACTGATTGTACCCCCATCTTAACATGTTTTTAGTACATAACAGAGACTTAATAATTTGGTTTTTTAAAAATCAATCCCAGATGTCCCAGCTTTTTTTTTCCAGCCTGTTCATAAATCTGACGCAACACAAATCAGCTTGCAGAAAAGATTTGCAAGCACTACAATGAAAAATCCTTCAGGTAATACAGCACAATTCAAGCAGCTCTAGCTAGCTTATCTTTGTGACTGGAAAAGTATAATTAATCAAATCACACCTAACATGAAAGTCAGGGAAAAGGCTTTATTCTTACTGCTAGAGGTAGTATGTTCAGGCATGGCCATACAAAGCATTGCCCAATTGCCCACACACTGCTTCTTCTTGCAGCAGTTTTTCATGATAATGAAGCTTACAGCTTTTACCAAGGAAATACAGGATAAGGAGTAAAAAGGAACTTGAGAAATGGTGGTAAAAGGCTGCCAATATTGTAATAAAGAGAGATTTTAATACAACAGTATTCTCAGGATTAATAATCTAACACAAGGGTTCATGCCCAAAAGCTGTTGCTTGTACAAATGCAATTAGAAGTTCACTATTTCAGTTATACAGTGACTTCTTTGTGCCCCTCTAAGTCACTTTTAATCTTTAGTAGATATGGAATTAAAAAGTTTCTGTTCTTGAAACTCACCAAATTTAACAGTTAACATTAAAGACAAGGAAGATAAAGCTTGCAACCATTAATATAGAGTATTATAAACTTCAGAAAAATATGAAAGATTTTTTATTTCCTGGCTGTGCAACTAATCTCTCCATTACACTTACAAAGAGTGTCTATGGGCAGAGACATATGAAAGAGATTGAACCTTGGAAGAAAAAAACTAGCAAGTATCTGAGGCCTTTTTTTACTTATTCATCTATGAAGCTCTATGTAGTTTGATTACACATCATTTTCCCTGGAAATATTTTTGAGTATTTGTCCAGACCTGCCCATCCTACATTAAAAACCAGAACCTAAAATGTTTGTTTTGTTATTAACTATACAATTCTTGCAATCTTTAGAAAGGTGAAAACTCTGGCATCTTTGCAAAACAAAAATCCTGGCAACTAATGCAAGAAATAACAGGACTGACAATTCATTTTCCTATCTAGTCAGCCAGTAGTTAATATTTTTATTAAGTCAACCAGCAAGTTATTTATTTTCAACCAAGCTCTGACAATTCTGAAATTTCCCTTCATTACAACATGGTTGGTCAGCAGACTGCCAGAAGGAGCTGACAATTAGCAGCCACATCCAAATCTGCACACTAAAATCCAATAGTTAAATTAGTAAATCAGAGTAGCAATGCAGAAATCTGTTCTCAAACAAGTGTTTGAAACAAACAAGGTAAAAATACAACAAAATTGCATCACTCTTAATTTCATTTTGTTCTCTAAAACATCAGTATTGTTCAAAAACAAATGTCCACTCAACAGAGTCAAGCTCTCTGAATGCAAATGTTTCATTTTTAAAAAACTGATGTTGACAAAATTAAAATTTAATGCACTACATTTTTTGTTCCAAAAAATGCTCTCGCATACAGAGTCTCTCATCATGTATTCAGTTGTCTCTAGAAGATAGAGCAGGCAGTTATTATTCTTCTGTCCTGGGAAAGACTTACTGGATAAAGACAGTGAAAGTTTTCACCACTTACTGGAGGTATGGTTGTCACATTTGGTTTTTAGGAGAGGCTAACTTCCACCCAAATACAAAATATCTAAAAATAAGAGATGGAGGCATGAACTTATTTACCTACATGCTTAAAATCAGCAGCATTTAGCCACATGAATGCAGAGACGAATTTACAAGAAACCCTTCACACAATGAAGCTGTGAAACACATTATCCTCTCTCAGGTATTTCTTCCAGACTAGCTCAACCTAAGGAGTGGTTACTGCTTCAGAAGGTCTGTTCATTAGACCTGTTCAAAGCACATCCAATAGTCCCTGATGTATCTGCAAAACTGACCAGTCTTAGAGAAGCAACACACCAGTGAATAAATAACAAAGGTATAGGGCAAACGAGATAATTATTCACGTCTCTGGCTGAAGATGGTCACATACACATCTCCATACTTCCAGAACATTATTAGAGTCACCTGAATTCCTCAAAAGGATCATGAACAGGAAAGCATTTTGGATTACCAGCACTGATTAAAAAAAATGGGTGTGATTGTCTCATAAAATGCACAGTTCACAAACACGTAGGTCCAGCCTTTAACAGGCACTGCCTTAATCACTGACAGAGTGGTGTGCTTCCTCTACTTCTACCAACACTGCACTAAGGACACCACTCTCTAGAGACAGCAAATTATAGTGTGTAGCACAGAAAGCCTCCAAATCTAGACCAAATCCTAACCTACTTGTCCTCTTCCATAGAATTTAAAAAAGGAAAAAAAAATCCCCCTTTTTCCAGATAGTGCGTTCAAGTGTTCAAGATTAGAGTAGATGCATGCCTTCAAGTGTTCACAATGTAGCACTGTAATTTAAGTTACAGAAATCATCCATGTTCTTGACCACAATACTACATAAAAAAAAATCTCAAACTGATTTACAGAGCTACATGTAGGACTGGAATTTCCTGCTCAGATGGATGCTGGCAGGATCCTGTCTTCACCCACTGAAACTTGGTCACCTCCCTTTACTTTCCTCACCATTACCTTGTATTCCCTTCTATCTTCTCAACTCCATCACATCCTGTGCACTAGTGACAAGAGCAGCAGCTCTCTTGGGTCAAGGAGTGCATGACTGAGGGCCATGAAGGTGATCTGAGGCTAGAGCACCCCTCCTATGAAGACAGGCTGAGAGAGCTGGGGCTGTTCTGCCTAGAGAAGGCTCCAGGAAGACCTTATAGCAACCTTCCAGTACGTAAAGTGGGGCTACAAGAGAGCTGGAGAGGGACTTCTTACAGTAGGCCTATTACACAGAAGGAAAAAGCTTGGCAGAATGTGACTGAGGGGCCCAGAGGGGATTGGGCAAGAAGTTGGAAGGAAACAGTTCCAAGTTTCTCCTGCTGCAGGAAGTATTTAACTAGCCCTTTTTTTTTTCTTTTAAGAAATGTGAAGTTAGTCTCAAATACTTCTAAGAAGTATATTTGCAATCTTTTAACAAATAATTTTTTAAAATGTTCTTCAGATTTTCCTAGATTTTCCTCCAGATTTGTAAAAAAACTTGCATGCACATTCTGGACCCAATCTCAACATTTGACATGGAAATAAAAATAAATCCTTTATCCTCCACAATTGCTCTTTTTTCTTTTATATCCATGAATTACAGAAAATATTTTCTCCTACAAGGCAACAACAGGATTTCACATTCAAAGTTTTAAAAGGGAATGCATTTTATACTGACACGATTACTGTTTTCTAGGTTATCATCTTAAAAAAAATACATCTGCATTTATTCCCAGAAGTGTATGAATTTATTTGGCTGTCAAATGGGCAAAACTGAAAATCAACTCATATTCTTCACACCCTCCCCCATAATTGACTATTTCTGAATCATAACGAAATCATAGCTCTGATCAACACAAATAAATATTGCAGGAAAAGTATTCAAATTCTTTTAAACTGCATTATCCAAATTTTTTACATGGAACCAGTATTCTACATCTCTTTCTTCCCTGCAGGTATTGAAAGCTTATAAGTGCAGATGAATTTAAAAAAGAAAATAATTAGAATGGAGAATTTTCAGTTTGCTAAGCACCACTGCTCAGGACTGCAAACAGATTACTTCATTTCAGTTAACAGAACGAAGGCACACAATAATCCCAAAAATAAGAGGAAAATTTCAATTTAAATAAGTGAAACAACATACTACTGTCACAATTTCCTTCTCTTGCCTCTATGGGCAGATTAACACTGAAATTATTTAATTTTTTTTACAATGCTTACAAGCTTCAGACTACATACACTAGCAGATTAATACTCAAAGCAAAGAATATTCAGTTAAAATTTACTTTTGCGGTCTGGTATTAATCTCAGCCTCAGAAAACCATATACCAGAGTCTAACCCCGGTAGGCAGCTAAGCACCACACAGGTGGTCACTCACTCTCCAACCCAGTCAATTTGGAGAGAGACTAAGAAGGGTAAAAGTGAAAAAGATAAAGAGTGTTTTGGAATTTGAGGGTTTTTAGGGAAACAATAAATAAGAAGACAAAGACATAAAAGCAAGGAAAAATGGATAACACAAATAACCCCTAGTTGCTCACCAGCAACCCAACAATGCTCAGACAGTTACGAAGTCACAGCAGCCTGGCCAACCTTCGTCCCCAACCAGCTGAGCGTGATGCCACATGGTCTCGAATAAGCCTCTGGTCAGTTGGGGTCAACTGTCCTGGCTGTGTCCCCTCCAGCTCCTTGTGCACCCCCAACCTTCTCAAAGGTGGAGTAAGAAGCAGAAAAGGGCTTAGCTAGCAATTACAGAAACATCCCTATGTTTTCAACACTGTTTTCAGTCAAACAGAACATTATCCCATGCAAACTCTCGTGTAGAAATTTAGCTCTATCACAGCTTAAAACTGTACACTGGATGATAAGCAAAAATCAAATATTTTTCTTATGGATCCAATCCATTCTACCTTCCTTCCTCAAACTCTCTGATTTAGAAATGACTTAAGTCTCCTCACTATGATATTTGAGAGCACAGCAGCAATTATCTTCATAAGCAGTATCAGCTACAAGTACACTGACAAATGGAATATGCTTCAGGGACATACTTTCCAGGCATTGTCTTTTCATCAGCCTAACAGGTCATTTTGAACTCTCCTTTGAGCTACAGATGCCACTAAGTCAATTTTTTTACTCAATCTAGTTCCCTCTCTCTGTCTGAGGCTGCAAGTAGCCTGTAGCCCAAATTCTCTAAGTTGTCACGCTGGTCCACTACAGATTTATTTTTAAATTAGAATATTGTTTAGTTGTGTTTTTTTACCTCTCACATTACATTTTTAAAAAAATAGACCTCCAAAAACCATGATCATATCAAAATATTCTGATACTGATCTGAGACTCTTCCCAAAAGAGGCAAATGATCACCAGCAAATAAAGAGCAGCTTCCTCCCATTTAAACACTAAATGGTTTCTGTTTTGCATTTCCCTAAAAGCCTGCAGTTTTGCATGCAATTTGTGCCATAAATGCAAAACTGAAGTTCTGAATTATGACAGTCTATTAATATTACACATATTACTATTAGTTTTACAAATAATTAAATTTCTGCATTTACCAAAGCATTAGTCAACATGAAGGCTAAAAGAAAGAAGTTGATTACTATTTTGGACATTGTCCGTATACTCCAAATCATAATAATGACCTCCTATAAACATCATAAACAATTCACGACTCTACCCAAATTACGAAAAAATTTTGCCAGACTTGAAATGGAGCAAGTGCTGCCCCTATACAAACAAGAGCGAATTAAGTGTATACAGGAAAGTATCAGTGGTTGCTCTAAAAGAAATGCATTGGATATATTCACAGGACAAGTCACAAATTTTTGTCACAAAAGAGACAAAAATTCTTCAAGTCCAGAACTCCCTTAATAAGTGGAGCCCAGCCATCACCTTCCATACAGAGGTGTCTGAATAGGCAGGTTGCTACAAATAACCAACTTGAGGCAGTTCCTTTCTGTCCTTAAACATCCTCCTAGAGCTGAAGATCCTGCACAGCTCCTCTCATCCAGGCTCTTCTGACCAACATGAGAGCACAGAATCCTCCTAGACTGATGTTTGCGATCTGCTGACTTCAGCCAAGGAGCCAGTTAGGGTGGCTTGCTCTGATGCAGCTTCATGTGTCACTGCAATGGTTGGCTGTCAGGCTCTAAAGCAGCCTGCATTAACTTACTCAGCTCTGACAAATCTTTTTCTTTGAGAGTCTGTCTTCATTTTCAAGAAGCTCAGCAGGCTGTTGCATTAGCGCAGCTCAGGTGGCACAACTGAGCCATTCCATTACTGATTTTACACCATTTTCTGAGGGTCTATCTGCTTCAGTGCTATACACAACTCCTGCATTATTTCCAGGATTTTTATACTGACTTGCTCTGACTTCAGCCCAGTTGCCTTTACTTTCTTACACATTACTGTAAATAGTTTGAATGCATCGTTTTCATCTCCCCTGATGAAAATCCTCAATCCTCTGTTTGATCTGATAAACTGACAGCTTTGCCTTACCACTGTAATAATCAGTTTTACAGCTTTTATCCTAACAGCTTCAGCAGAAATTACACATTAAATCTCAAGAGGGAAGATTAAACAACTGCAGTACTAAAAGCTTTTAAAGATGAGGACAATGTGTATGCCATGTACTAACCAAGTAACAGCAAGCCCTATCCTCCCACAGAAAGCTAGCATTTTGAGAATAAAAAGCCTAACTTCTCCAGTTGTCCCTGTAGCAATCTATTCTGTTAATACAGAACACTATTATGTGCTGCTAATCATCAGGCAAGCTTTCTTATCTCCCTCCTTCCCCAATATCACAAGTTTTTTTAAGTAATTTTAAGTAGGTGTACTAAACTAAGGGTGCAGAAGTAGCGATTTTTACCCACTACTTGTTGGAAGACATACAGAAATTCAGACACTAACCCCCCACCTCCATATCTCTCCTCTCTTCTGACTTTCACATCTCATATTCTTATTTTAGTTCTGATTATAAGCTTCCCAGAGGAGGAAGCATGTCTCTGGAGGTGAAACACTTCAAATAGAAGCGAATAATCAACAAAATGAAAAGAGCTGTCTACACTTTGAGCAGAACAGATACACTTTTACTTTTGTCAGTGCAGATGACCCCAAAACACTTTAAGAAACCAGAACAATCACTTCCTTTCCTCCTGATAAACACAGCAACTAGAAATGACAAAAGAATCCCAAGGTGGAAGTGCAGGCCCTGGAAATTCTTACATGATGGAGAGATATAATTCATCAGACTAGAAGACCAGAAGATGTGTTTTCACATTGCTATAATCTTCTATAACTGTCTTTATTAATGCAAAATTAACCTAAAACATGTAATCAAGCCTTATTATCAGAAGCAGTAAAAGCAACTTTTAAACCTTTTTTTCAAAGTTTAGAGGTGTTTTGTTTTGTTTGTTGGTTTTTTTTCCCTGAAGAACAGTGAGGTCTCAGCACTTCAAACTCTTCTTCTTTCATAAACTTAATTCTTTATCTTGGATTCAAGGGTAACAAAAGCCTCTGATCCAATCAACAGACAGGAGAGTTCACCTGAAGTGTCATGAAACAGAATCTGAAGTGATTCCAATAAACCTGTGAAGAAGTAAAATCATTCTCAAAAAGAGAAGCATGAGAGATTATTGTCAAGTAGGATAAAACAACTGAGGGAATTACTAAAGGGGGAGCAACTGGCAATGTTCAGCTAAGCAGAAGGACAGTGGAGGATTATAGAGGACCACAATAGACAGAAGTCAAATCATTGCTTCCCTCTGTTTTGGCAAATAGCAACACACAGAGCTGCATTAGAGTGAAAACTACAGGACAGGAAAAGTAACACTTGTATCCTGACCAACAATGTAAATCAGATCTTATGCTCTGCATACAGTTTTAAAACACCATGCTTCAAAAAAGATCACTCTTTTCCCTGACACATAGAAACAATACATGGAAATGACACAAGGGAAATGTTTCTACCTGTAAGGATACTGTATCCCTCAAACAGATTGCCTGGGGAGGCTGAAAAATATCCATCAGAAACACAGCCCAAAGAAAAGTATTCAAACAAACAAACATCGGGTGAAGAATCACTGGGAGGAAGGGCTGGGAAAGAGGAATGCCTGACAAGTTTGAGGTCCTTACCAGCTCCACAGTCATTTCCCTAACCAAAGCTCCAGAATTTCAGATATTTATTCTGCCCCCAGGCTGGAATCACAGTCCTACATACCTACTTTTGGATGGAGTGGAAAATCTGGGGTTTTTTTCCTCCAAACTACTGGTGCTACAACGTGACTACCTATAACTATTTGCTTGTTTTCACACAGAAGATAAATCACAATTTTTATTACTTTTACACTTCTTTTCTTTTCAAAAATGTTTGAAAGGTTACACAATTAATATGCTGTATGAAATTGCACTGGGTTTACTTGGTGTGGTACAAGTATTTTATTTTTTTTTTGTCATCTCCTTTTAAAAGACACTACTTTGCACTTAAAGCACTTTATTACAATCCTGGAAGCATATTACAGATCCATTACCTAGGAGCCAAATTTTAGGCCTCAAAAATACTGCTGCAGGATCCTGACAGTACTCTCAGAACCCTACACCACAATTTTTTTAAGCTCCAAACAATAAATATCTGATTCACCAGACACATAATGAATAAAGATCTATTTAACATATGAAGTTGACTATAGCACCACCAAAACAAAAGGCAGATTTTGCTACTGTTTAAAAGCACCTGGGTTAGGGAAACTTCTCTTGAATGTTTTGGAACATTCTGACACTAAGCTGACATGATAGGAAACTTTGGTATAACCAATTATCACTAATCTCCTAAGAAATAATCCACAATCCTCACAATCACTTCTTTGTATTACACTTTTCTACAGTATCAACTAACGGCATAATTTAAATCTCAAATTTGTTATGATCTTGAATTTTCTTTTCCCTGCTTTGCTTCTAGCAGAGAGATATTGACGATGTTACAGCAATACATAAAAATCACAGGGGACTTCAGAATCTGAAACACAAACTTTTCAGATTCTGTTTTAATAATTTTTAAGGACACACAGACATGTGCCACATGGAATTCTCTCTGCTTCCACACTCACATATTTAGTTACCTGAAATGTTGATAAGGATTTAGTATAAAAACATCACACTGTAAATTAATCAAATTTGAAAAGCTGTTTTAAAACTACTCAGAATGATTAATGCCATTAGCAGCAGAATTTATAAGTATTTTTTCCCCATCACAACACATGAGCATTTAGCAATTTACATGACCATCCACTCTGTCATCCTAGCACAGTATTGCACTCATTACTACGAGCTCATCAATAATTACCTCAATTTCCCATATAAATAAGTCATTGCCCTGCTCCACATAAACAGACAGCCAGGTGTGGCCTGTATGACAACTTAGGCTCTTGTAAGAATTACTGCATTTTGCACCTTGACACCTCAAATAACTGCCCCCCAATTAAATGTGCACAGCACCACTACAAGAGCTTCAGGACATTCCCTTAATAAACTGCATGGTGAGTTTTGTTTGAGTCCAGGCTATCAAAACCACAGAAGCTGAAGTTCCAGACACTGGTTCAGGTGAGTGTGTCCTTTAGGGACAACCACAGTGCCCCCTATCCATGGATGTTCTGAACAGAAGGCTGAGATGAGCTCATTGTCCTTCTCTAGTAGTCAGGGTTTATCTGCTTATTCCACATTTGAAGCTGTTTCTGTAACTTGAGCGTTTATTGCACAGTAGTAACTGAAGTCTTTAAACATATTTTCCAACTGAAATAAATGCAAAGTAGCCCTTTAGAACCTATAAACGTACACTATTAAACATAGAGATACAGGATTGCTGAAGCACCACTGCAACTGAAGTAGGCTCTATTGGATTCATACACATAGCCACTAAAATGCAGGGGGCTTATTACTGTATCAGTGAATTAAATTAATTAAAACCAATTTTTTCTCCCTATTTTTCAAAATACTATTCAAAATACTATTAGGACAAGCCTTGAGAGAATGGTAAGTTATATGGTCACATCTCCAAACAACATCCACACCTCCAATTACCTAAGATGCCAAATAAACGTGACTCATCCCGCAACCACCTGCCTGCCCCAAAAACAGCCCTACTGCTGTACAGCACAGTAATACTTTTGGTTTCATTCAAGCCTTCCTAAGAATCCAAGAATCAAAACAAACACAGCTCAACAAGTACTATGGGCCATCAAGGAGATTACTGTGTAAAAATGGTAACAATGCCAGATCAACTTTTTGCAATAAATACCCACTACAGTGTTTGGGGAAGTCATGCAGTACATCCCATCAGTGTTTTTCACTTGCTATGCTAAACTACTTTTGTAAAGGCACACCTCTTCCTAGGATCAGTTATCTTAACAAGGCAACAATTCATGAGTATTTCTTACTTAGATGAGGTTTTGATCTGTCAGGAACTCTTGCACCTTACTACACTGCCATTCACTCTACCAGTAAAGGAAATTTTAAAAACAGGCCTATTTCACAGAAGTTTTCTCATCCTGCATTTTAATGCAACTTCAAAATAAAGATTTTTGTGAACAACTTTTTTCCAGACTTCTTCCTTTCTTAGTGAGTGAGAGAAAAATAAATTCTGTGAGACGCTGACTCAGCTACAAGAAAACCTATTTTATTATGCACATTTGCTCACACAATTTTAAATAAACATACTTCTCCCAAATGAAATTTCAAACCATAAAGTATGTATTCTTCATTTCTGCATTAAAGAGAACACTAACAGTCTGACACCATTCTTCATTGCTACAGTACACATTTTTTTCTAGATAGTGTGGCAAAAATCCAATCAAAAGTCATTCTTCTAAACTGCTTAACTATATGCACAGACAAATGCAGATCAAGAACTACACTGAAAAAAATGTGGTGAATATGTTACAGTACATAAAGAGGACCTAAACACAGTCTCTAAGCTTTCAAACACATCCCCTAAAGTACACAGCTTCTAAACTTAGAATAAACTTCCTAAGTTTTTGTGCACCACGGAGATTCATATGCTGTGTCACCCAAATATTTCAGTGTTAATTGACCAGCAGTACCCAGTAAAGCCCATGAGCAGGTCAGGGCATCCTGAGAACACTCAGCTCCACCATAGCCAACACTGCCACGAGCATTCAAGAGAACTTCCAAAGGTGCAGCAGGAGGTGCTGCTTTCCTACAGGTGCAAGAACCATCCCTGGCAGTGTAACTACAGGTTAATTAATTTCACTCGTGCGGAAGAAAAGGCACTGACAAATCCCCCCTGGATTCTGGGCCCAAAGCACGTTCCCTCTGACCCTGCGTTTGAGGGTTGCTCTGCTGGCTCGGACATCCTCTCCTCAAGCAAAGAGAGAAGTGTGAGTGTTTCACAACCTCGCTGGAGCGATGTCAGCGATGTCCCTTGGCCAGTGGCTCTCCTCACACCCGCGGGTGCTCGGATAGCACAGCGCAGACCCCAGGCCAGGACCTCCCCTTTCCCCAGGGTACTGAGTCACCGCCACGGTGGTGTGGGAGAAAAACTAAAAAACACAACAAAAACCCCCAACCAAACAAGAACAAACCAAACCAGCAACAAAGAAAGGAAACTAATTGCAAGCCCTTTGCCCCCGAAGACCTGCCCATGTTTGCTCTGCCGCTGCGCGCCCCGCTGGCTGCCCCGCGCCCACAAACGGCCCCGGCCCCTCACGGACGGGCACTCGCGGGGCCGCCACGGCCCGCCCGCCGTGCCTCCTGACCCACCGGCTGAGGCCCCCGCCCTCGGCCGCAGGCCCGTCCCGGAGGGATGGAGCAAGGCGGCTGCTCCACAGCACAAACGACCGTCACCAGGACCACCAGCGGCTCGACCCGGTGCCCCCGGCCCCCGCCCGCCCCCTTTTATGGGCGCCCTGCGGAGCCGGGCCGGGGCTGGAGCCGCACTCACCCCGCCCACTCCTGCCACCACCTCCCGCCCGCCGCCTCCGCCGCGGCCAATCCCGCCGCCAGCAGCGCCCGCGCCGCCCAATCAGAAGCCAGGGTGGAGGGCAGCGGCCAATCTCGAATGAGGAGCGGGGCCCGGGGCGGGGCGCGGCGAGGACTGGGCCGGGCCGGGCTGGCAGTGAGGGACGCCGTGCCCGGAGCGCCCCGGATGGGCCTTCGTCTGCTGTTCACCACTGCCACTTCTCACCACTGCCTTGTAGGATTTGCCGTGCTTCAACCCCCGCAGCAGCCCAGCGCCAGGCAGCTGCTCCCTCACTCCCCGCCAGCAGGACTAGGGAGAGAATTGGAAGGGTAAAAACTACAAAACTCATGCATTGAGATACAGACAGTTTATAACAGAGAAAGCAAAAGGCCTGCGCACAAGCAAACCAACACAAGGAATGAATTCCTTGCTTCCCGTTGTTGAGCCATTTCCAGCAGAGGACAGCCTATCACACTAAGGTGACTTGGGAGCACAAACGCCATCAGTCCAAACATCCCACCCTTCCTTCTTCTCCGCACTTTATACTGACTGTGATGCCATATAGTCTGGAATATCCCTTTGGTCAGTTTGGGGTCATCTGTCCTGGCTATGTCCCCTCCCAGCCTCCCAGTAAGGTGATGTGAAAAGCAGGAAAGGCTTTGGCTCTGTGCAATCCCTGCTCAGCAATAACAAAAACATCTCTGAATGATCAGATCTCTGTTCAGCACAAAACCTTATACTAGACACTGTGAAGAAAACTACCTGAACCCCAGTCAAACCAGCACAGACTTGACTATTAATTTTTATTAATATTAGTCATTCATCAGGGAAATCTCTCAATGTCAGCTTTGTGTGGAATATTTCAACTAAGATAAGCTGAGACTGTTTGACACTCTTATCTGCACAAGTATTCCTACACTCTGTTCCAATGATACACAAAATCAGTTATTGGAAAATAGAAAAAGTATTAGATGATGGCACCCTAACCTGCTTCTATCTACATCAAATGTTTTTTTGGCTATTCAGTATTACCATGTTAGGTACATTCTAAATGGTTAGGAACACCAATATCTACCTATTGAAACATGGCAACCATGAAAGGGAACAAACTTTATCCCTAAAGAAGAAAACAAGTGATCACTGGGCCTAAAGAAATGTGATTTCTATTAATGTAGCCCATATTTGTGCTGCCATTCAGCAAAAAGAGTAAAATAAATCAAACCCCTTCCTTCCTCCCTTACATTATCAGTTCAGATCTCATTTTTACTCATTTTGCTCTTCTGTATTTTCTGTCATAATTTTTCATGTCCCTCCAGTTTAAGCAAGAGAAGTGACAGGATGCACTGCAGCTAATTTCTAGTATTCTAATACCTTGGCCAGTATGTGCCATGCCAGCTGCTAGCCTCCTGAATAGCTAGCTGGGGAATTCATGCCCCATAGAAATTCTGAATTTGTTTTCTTTCTTCTGTACATAGTTGCTAATTTTTTGCAGAACTTACAAAAGTTTACATGTGCTAAAGATGGTCACCTGACTAATAGGGATGAATAAAAAGCAGAGGTATTCAATAACTTCTTTTTTTTGCTTCAGTCTTTAGTAAACTGACAGGCCTTTTAGCAAACTGTGTGGCCTGGTCCCATGAGTCACTACCACCAGTGTGGGAACAGTCAAGTTCTATTCCTGGACACTAAAATTGTGTATGAGGTGAATGTTCAGAAGTCCATGGAGTTTGGTGGGATTCATCACAAGGTACTGGTAGAACTGGTGGATGTTATGACATGACCCCTCTTGATCATCCAAGAAGTCTTGGGAGATTAGGGAGGTCCCCACCGACTGGAAGTTGACTATGTTTTTCCAATTTACCCAAAAGGGTGTGGGGGAGGACTCAGGGAATGACAGACCTGTGGGTCTAAGGACTTGGGAAAGTTATGGAGAAGAACATACTGGGTACCACTGAAAGACAGTCAAAAGAGCAATACAATCTTCAGGAACAGTCAACAGGGATTCAGAAAGGGAAAATCCTGCTTAACTAATTTCTATCCTTCTATGCTAAGGTCACCTGCCCATAGGATGAAGGGAAGGCTTCATCCAAAGTGCATGTTGGTTTTTTTGGATTTTAACACTGTCCCTCACAACATCCTTTTGGACAAGTTCTCCAAAGAGAACGTACAAGCTGCACTGAATAAAGTCTGGGATCAAAGGGTTGTTGCAAATGTGTCTGTTGATGCTGTTGCTGTTCCTCAGGGCTCAGTTCTAGAGACGGTTTTATTCCATGTATTTATCAATTCTCTGGATGCAGGAATTGACAGATTTGCTGATGACACTAAACTGAGACCCTGGAATCAAGTAACACCAGGCACAATCCTGGTGTTGGGAATGGGAGAGGATTGGCAGAAAGGGGTCTGAGGGTGCTGGAGGACAGCAGGCTCCACCTCAGTCAGCAGGAGGGGAAACCCCATCCTGGGGTGTGACAGACACAGCACAGCCCAACAGCCAACAGAGGGGTTTGTCCTGCTGTACTCTGTTGGTGAGGCCTATTCTATTCTATTCTATTCTATTCTATTCTATTCTATTCTATTCTATTCTATTCTATTCTATTCTATTTATTCAAATCTATTCCAGAGTTCCTTTTTTCTAAAATTACTTTTCCTAGGAACAGCTGATGGTTCAAAACTATTAGAGAGGGGTGCTTACAGGAATGTATGCAGACAGACTTGTGGAAAGGCAAGCCCAATTCAGATACTTTGAGGCAATGATGCAAAATTATTCAAAATGGTCAAGCTAGGCTATTGTTTGTAGACTATCTCTATTATTAGTAGAGCCTAAATCCTTCAGCAGCAAAGGATACAACTTTTCAACTCTGGCTTCTATTGATAAACATCCTCTTAAGGAGTCAACCCCCATACCCACAGACTGGCATAAAAGGAAACAGGAGAAATGAGGCACTAAAGGTTAAAATGACCCTCTGTGAATTCTCATCATGGTGCACCAACTCATCATTCCATGGCAATACAAGAAGTTTTGGCTGAAAATGTCTGTCTAAATAGAGGAATGCTACTACTGTGCAAACACTTTGCTTTTGTATCTTCAGCTAGCAACAAGTGGGAATTCTTTCGGAAGACTTGCTTTGCTGATTGATGGTTTTACTCTAGTAAAAACAAAATACAAAAGTCCATTAAGTTTTTTTCTAATGAATTTTTAATGGTTGCATAAGACCCTTCTGATGCAACTGATGCATCCATGCTATCATTCATGTTGTATTCAAAGGGCTAAATAAACACATAAATAGAAAGATCTGTGCAGGTAAGCATTTAGTATTTCATAACTTTTAAAATCTTCCAGTATTCAGACTATACGGGTTTTTCCTCAGGAAGCCAAACTGTAGCTTCTCATACTGATGCTGCACCCAGAAAAAGCATACATAATATTATCAAGATCACATTGTCAAGGAGTGCCACCTCTTTTTCCAACCCTAGCTTATTATTCTTTATAATGATTGAAAAAAGTTTTTATGAGCATCCTTCCTCACAGAGGATTTCAAAGAAAACTGTGACAGAATACTGAAAGGCAGACATGAAAATATGATTCCTGTAAAAAAATTCTATTGTAAACCATTAACTGTCATGCCGATGTGCGTTCTTGATGTGTCCCATTTTCTCTGCAGAAATTTTGTCTAGCAGTTTTCAAGTATTTTCTTTTTTTTTCTTTTTTTTTTTTTCAGGTGCTTGGTATCCCTACAGTGTGCATGAACAGCAGCTTCAATTGGAATTGTTCTGTGTTAGGAATGTTGTACAATTGGTTATTTCAGGATGTTTCTGAGCAAACAGGATATTATGTGTACTTCACAGCAGAGCAAATATTTCTTAGAAGAAAAAGAATTATTGTATGTACACACTACAAGTGATTTATTTAAGTACAGTTACTCAGAGGCATCCCCCAAACTCTGAAATTACAGCACAAGAAGCTGTAAAAACACCACTAACAAATACAAAACTGCAAATGAAATCTTGTCTCCAGAATATTCAGATGGCTGTAAGTTTAGGAAAGCATATTGTATTCCAGGTTTAAACATAGATAATGTAAATTTAATCCCATGTGACACAAGAACAAGGAAACGTTCAGTTTAATAAAGTAAAGGTAGAAAATTTTAAACTGTTTAAAATAATTTAGCTGACACGTTGTAAAACTAGCCAAGGGATCTGCAAGGAAGTATTACATACAAATTGTGTTATTTAAAACTATCATTAAGAACAAGTGTCTGGTAAAATATAAGGTATACTTTACAAATTATGGATATAAGATCAACATCTAATTTTACATTAGTATAAATAACAAATGCATACCAACAATTATGGGAGAAATTATTATAAATCTATGTCCAGAATTTTAGATTTCAAACTATTTTTAATTGATTAAGAAGACTATTTCTTCTTAATCAATTATTGGATTATTTCCTGCCCTTGTACTTCAGAGTACTTCCCCAAGATCCTTTTATTCCTGCTGCTCTAGCAATGACTTAACAAGATTTAAGTTTTTCCTTCACTCACTATGGCAATTTCTATGTAACAAAACATTAATTTCTGTACTAAAATCAATTAAATAGTCCTGCAAATACACAAAACCAGCTTAATAAAATTTATTTTTATTTCTTACAGCTAAAATCACTTCCTTTGCATTGCACTAGGACTCAGCCTACTGAGCTGCTAAACAAACTAGCTACTGTTTCAGATCCTTTTACATCTCCAAAAACAAAGAAAAAAAGTAACAAATGAAATATGGTTTTATTCCAGGTCACATTATCTAGATAATCCACTTGGATGCTAAAACACAACTCTAAGATATAAAATATTGCTTGGACAGTCCTCATTTGTGCTGTACACTTAAACCGGGCATGAAAGAATAACAATATTTAAATGATTGTTTTATTGGTAACATGGTTGTTATTCATAGCAATTACTAACTGGTTAATAAATGTATGTTTTATATTGGAATAGAAAAAAAAAGAATAGAATAGAATAGAATAGAATAGAATAGAATAGAATAGAATAGAATAGAATCGAATTAGAATTTTCAGTTGTAAGGGACATAAAATGATCATCATGTCTAATTGTCTGACCCCTTCAGGCTTGACCAACAGGTAAAGTGTATTAGGAAGGGCATTGCACAAATACCTGTTAAACTATGAATTACAGACTCAGCCATGTTCCTATCATCCAGACCTCCTCATGTACCTGTTGATACGGTTTAGCAAAACCTGAGCTCTGCAGCATAACTCAGACTAGTAAATTAAATACTAACAAAGAAAAATTCCCTAGGCAACCATAACAAATTAAAGTTTCATTAAAGAGACAGAATACTCTACATATATTTGTATCTCATGTTATATTAGGATATACACAGGCTGTTAAGTATGAAAAAAATATTGCATGCAATCTCTCTATCTCTAAAAGTAATTCCTAAAGAAAAGCTCTTTGTAATTTGAATTCCCAACAAGGTCTCTGATTAATTCAATTCATTTGGCAGTGATACGTTGAATCAAAGAATAGACCCTAGCACATAGGGTCTAAAACCCATGTATTAAAAATACAACCCCCACAAAACCCTCCAAAATTTCACAAAAAGCTGCTACACAAACAGGTACCCTACTAGTTATAGATCAGGTACCCTACTAGTTATAGTTATAAGAGGCTTTCTTATTCAAGATACAAATATATATCCTGTTAATCCATCAATACAGCACATATTAAGATTTTAATTCAAAAGGCTTTAGTCAGGGAAATGTTCTTCATCAGGAAAGCATTCAAAGAGATACAGAAGGCCTATGCACAGACAAGTCAAAGGTTCCCTTAAGGTTGTGGAAACCCTGTACCTCCTTCCTAAATGACGGGAAGGAGGTTTTTTAAACAGAAGCAGCCAACTTTTTCTGTCCTGAGCAAAAGAATGTTAAAAGACAACTAAATGCTTTTATGCCTCTCCTTCATCTACTGTAGCAGCTATAGCTGTTGCTTCAAACTTGCTATGTTGTAGGCATGCAACAGCCTTTAAAACTAGTCATGAAAGTTCCAACAAAATTGAGTGAAATAAGAGCCTGTAGCCGGGCAAGACTCCTCCCCTCTTCCAAATGTCTCGGGTGTCAGTGTGATAATGTAACACAGTAAAATAGTGACACTGCATCCTCTAAGCGCACTGACAGAAATGAAAACTGCCACAGTGATTGATTTGGTTTTCTAGCCAAAAAAATTGAAGAGATTCTAGGATTAGTTTATAAATATATAGCAAAATGTTTCAGCCACTAGTTTCAAAAGTCTGTATTTTGCCCATTTATAGTAAGCGAACCAGCTTAATTGGAAATCCTAACAACTGTTCCAAAATGGATAACTTTTGCTTTTCAGAACAGAATTATAATTATTTTTTTGGTATCAAAGCCCAGAGTAGCTGAAGCAATTCTGTCATAATTCTCTGAGGCTGATGGAAATACAGCATATATATCTATATATGTGTGTTACATCTCCAAATTCTGGCACAAAGTCAAATTTGTCAGGTCTATGAGTTTGAACATCTTTGGATTTAGTTGACAGAGTAAAGAAGTTGAAGTGAAGGAAGGGTGAAGAGCTGTTAGAGTCCAAGGTGGCCTCTCCCACCAGTGCAGTGAGGAAAGCTGGAGGGAAGGACTTGCCCCCATAGTTCCCCCAGGGGGAATTTCCAGCTGTGGGTTTACTGCTGGTGCCACAGCTGTGCAACAGCTGGTCTGGGCACAGTCTTGGACCTTCCCCTGTCTGGCCCAGAAGCTGCACCCTTGGGATGAACTTCCCAGCTCAGCCTCACCCTGGGCTGTGTCTAACTGGGGTCAGCAGCCCTTGACCTTAATTCTGAGCTCTGTCATTTTGTCAGTGAGGCCACTGCTCCCACCTGTCTTGCTGTCACACTTGGATGCTGGCTTGCCTTCCTTTCCAGAGCAGTCAAGCCTCACTGGGCCCAATGCAACTCTGAGAAACTGGTTTGTCACAAAGAAACAAATTTGGAATTTAGGACTAGAAATTGTTTATTGAGAAGGATCTCAAAGCCTGAGAGATACACCTCAAGTTTAATACATTAGGACCCAGGTAAGTTAAGAGGTTTGCCATGCTGCCATTATTGGTATCATGGTAAAGATTAAATTTAAAAATAAATCCTGGCCTAGTCAAGAACAAAGAGACAAAATATTGGAAAGCTTCTCAAAAGCTCAACATAAGTGCCTTCTGACTTTGCTTGCATGAGGGTTTCTGCTGCTCAGAGAATAAAAAGATTACTGTTCCAAGCCTGGGGAAGATAAAGATTACCTTTCTCAAGCAGTCATAAGGAAAACCATTCCTGTGTCTCAGAATCTCTAGTCCTCAGCCTGGCTTTTTAGCAAAAAACATAATGAAAGAGGAATTTGTCTTAGCTTATTGATCTGACAGATGTATTTATAAGTATTGAACAAAATTCTGCTTTTAAGTGCAGAGGTACAGGTTCAAGAAAGGACAACATTGATGCATTTTTACTTCTGACTCCATTTCTGGCAAAGGCAGTATGATCCAAGGAGTTGTATTCATGTAATTGTCAGTAAAGTCTGAATTACTGTGCTTTTTTCCAAGTTCCAAACTTCCCTTTTAGCCTTTTTTTTTTGACACACTTGAATACACAAATGCTCAAGCCACTCCCTTCTCCTTCTTGAAATGATGGAATATCTTTCATGAGAGAAGGGAGACTAATGCATTAAGCTACTCTGTAATTTGCTAGGTGCTATGGGTGAAGAAAACTTGATTCTAAAATGCAAAGAAAATAACTGTATGACTTGTATAGCTACTGCAAGCATGTCTTTCAAACCCTTGTATGCTATATTTATACAGAAAGTACTATAAAATGACCCCATATTTTAAAACTGCCTGGTTTGTTTTTGTTGGGTTTTTTTTCCCTGTGAGGATATGTGTTTATGTCCACAGAGAATTGATTTTTAAATTTTTTTTTCTTATGAGTGAACTGGGATTTTTTCCATCTTAAGCTACTGAAGTTGAAGAATCCCCATCCAGCTCACTGACACCACTTTGTAGTGCTGTGAATCTATTTTTCACTTCTTCAATATACTTTTCCTTACTGAGTCTAGGTGATATTAAAAACTTTCTAAGCAAGTCTGCAATCATACGTAGAAAAAGAGGTCTTGGCTTTACAAAGGGGAATAAAGTTATTTTAGATGATAAATGCACATATGGTGATCTTATCTGTAAGTATTGTGGTTAAGGTTTTCCAAAAGGCTCAAGAGAGCTGTGTGCATCTTTCCCCCAAAAAGAGTAGCTTACATTTAGTAGAATTTGTTCTCCCGTACCTTTTAGTATATTTTTTCTCAAACTCAAGACTGTCTGAACCTTTACAAGTTGTTCTCTGCAGGTAGTGCAATACTGAGTTTTCATGTGAATGGCTAAGAAGAAATTTAGGTGTCTCACTATAATTACAAATCCTGAAATTATGGAGCCTCAGCTTGTACCACCCCAGAGAAACTGGGACTGCTGCCTAACACTTATTGCTGCACACAAAACACCAGAGTCCTCCCTCCCTAACGCTGCACAGCAGAAATGTGTGAGATACTTTGGCCGAAGTTGCAGACAAAGTCTGCACTTGTTTTGGAAACAGAATTTTTTATCCTTTTAATTAAGATAATAAGCCTAAGAAGGGCAAATATTTTGCAATGAAAACTAATTTATGAAAAGGGTAAAATCTGTCAATTTTCGGGTATAGCTTCATCAAAAAGCTAACTGATCAAAAAATTGACATGGCCTACTTATTAGAAAGTTAAAATATTCAAATTCCATGGTTAAGTATGTAATTTCTGCAGTTTGGTTTCCTAATTAATCCGATTATTTGTCTGTCTGCCTGCCTCAGAGTTTTTGTTCAAAGGCAGTGAGTAGAACAGTGAAAACACACAGTCCAGAGTCCATGTGGAATAACTCCTATGTTTGTTCAGCACCAGTTCTTTCATCCACAGGAGGCCTGACCCATCAGTTCTCTTCATAGCACAACTGATTTAAGCATGGCACAAACAACATAATTAACAGAGGAACTGAAAATTCAGAATGGAAACATTCCAGGTTAAATAAGATGGCGTAAAGCATTTGCTAGAGCTTGATTTTTCAGCAACCAGAACCTAGGAGTTATTATAGGAATTATCTTGCTACTTATCTTCATTCTGTTTCAGTAACAGCACCTGCAAGATCTTATTGATGTAACAAGCAAACCAGATGGCAACTTTGCTAAATTTTTTTTGGGAGGGAAGTGATTGATTTTTTTATACAGTCATTGTGTAGGACAACTGGAGAATATTAAATTGGATGTACATATTGACCTATATTAAATCAAGCCTCCTTGTTATGTTTGTTGATAATCTACTATGCTATTGATTGCTACATACTTCCCTATCCTCTAGAATCTGGTGGCTGTGTTCATATCTTTTATGTGCAAGACATCAGGAAATCATTGGCAGAATCTAAAAGTTATGCATGGTTTCTGCAACCCTCACAGATCGTGCTGGGAAAGCCAAGTCTGTTTTGTTTATTCTGTTACACACTTCAAGCTAATTTGTTTCCTGGCAAAGAAAGTGGCATATATAAACAGTCTGAATTTTCTTTATTTATTGAGCTCATAATCTTCCCTGGCCAGTCAGATTACTTATTCAAACTCAGCCAGTTAATAACTATACAAAACACAGTTATCTGACTTAAAATGGTTGCTGTAACGTGCAAAATTATGCCCAACTTTCTTCATCCTTTTTTTACTGTTTCTATACACTTTCAAATATACTGTGTTGATTTTCCCAGTACCAGTATTTTAACGTATCATCCAGGAAATAAACAGTGAAAGAATGTTCTCACTGCAGCAACATCTCATCTAATTTTAAAGGAGAAAAGTCTACTGACAACCATTCTACTCTTCTATGAGTAAACAAGTTTACGTATTTTTCACATACTGTGTATGTAGGCATTGAAAAGGTACCAGTCAGGTCACATTAAGAAGCTGTACCACAGGACATGTTTAAAGAGGCAGGATTCAGACCTTCGTGACCCAGAGATGACATTAAGGAATGAGATCCAATGATACTGTCCCATATGTAAACAGAGAATAAATACTGTGGAAGTGGTCTGGCTCTCTGCCTTAAGAAACAGGCTTTAGGGAGAAACTCATTAACAAATCACACAGAAGGCTGTTTTGCAGAATTTCCCAAATCTTATCTCTTATGTTAAAATAAATAATAGACAATATAATGGCATTATTATATGTGGATAATCTACAGATTTTAGGACCTTATTGTTCAAAGTGAACATAGAAATCAGTGAAGCCCACTATTACAAGGAGAGTTAGAATAAAATACAATGAAGTCTCTCACAACACTTGCAGACATCAACAACAAAATCTGAGTGTATACTCATTTGAGCAAAATTTCATGGAAGAAATCCTGGGGATCTATTCTGCTTGCAAAGACTCATTGGAATTCCTTTCAGCAATAGCTTATACAGCTTAAAAAAGTGAGTAAAGACTTTGAATGGTTTGTAAACCAGTGTGTATTTCCAGCTTTTAGGGGCTTTCTTATATAAAAATTTTAAATAATGCAATATGCTGTTGAAACAGAAAAAAGCTAAATGCTGAAATTCCAAAATGGAATTTTTCAGTTTTGCCTTATGACACATCACCTTATATTATACATTTCTAAATGCATTTTTCCTAAATAGAGACATTTCTGTGGAGGCATTAATTCTGAAAAACTGATATTTTAAGAAGAGAGATAGAGAGAGAAATGTCAAGCATCTCTGCCCTGCATTTCCTTCACCTGTATGAATATGTAAATATCATAGCACAATAGTTAGTATCTATTATTACCTGGTTTATGTTTTCTGTTGTTTCAGACAAAAGGAAATATAAGTGTTTGTCCCAGCCCTGAAGAGCTTGCAGTGTAAAGGTGAAGAGCCAAGAGAGGAGCATTCGTACAGTACAAGAGAAGAATGTCAGCTGGCAATTGTCCACATATGCTTGGCATAAGATTTTAGAAATGGAAGAGTTTTTTTCAAAGGATTTAGTATGCAATGCATTCCTACAACTTAACACTAATGGTCAGCTAGCCTCCTGTGCACTTCAGTCCAAATTGCAGCCAATTATTGTGCTGAAAGTCTATCCCCCTACGTAGAGCAGAGATCTGTAGAGGATCAGGGGGTGAATTGCACTGTTGCCTAATGTGCCTGTTAGCAAGCTATGTCAAGGTTTCTAGGAGTCTCCATACACACTTTATCCCTGCCATTAATAAGAAGGAATGCTAGTACTAAGGGATAAGTCTAAGGATCTGACACAGCCTACAGACTATCACAATGCTCCAAAGCACCCAGCTATTAAATAAGACAAAACTGCGAGGTTTTGGTCACAGATGAAGATACTTAGCAGCATATATAGGTCTTAATCCTTGAGCAGCAGAGGTGAAGAGGTGCGGGCTGTCCCTAGATCAATTCTCAGAGGCTGTGGCGGATGCAGCTGTGAAATGGTTGACATTGTCAGTTGCAGGAGGAAACCCCACAATCTGGAGAACATGGCTTGGATCCAGTTGCGACTCACAGGAGAAAAAGAGGGCCAGCTCTTGCTGAGCTTCCAGCCACCAGCACCTGTTTTGGTGCCTCAACCTTGCGCTGCAGCTGCTGCCAAAGACGATTTTCCCGACCGAGTACTCCTGAGAGCCTGCCGCTCTCGGGCTCGGGCGCCGCCTGCAGCACGGACGTGTTTCCCTCTGCCAGGTGAGGAAAGGAAAAGCCTGCCGCGGGGGCGCGGGCAGCAGCTGTCGGTATTCCATGAATTCCCGGGACGCAGGGCCCGGGAGGCTCCCGGCCCCGCCCCGGCAGTTCCCCGGCACGGCCGCCAGGTGGCGCCGCGCGGCTGCCTTGAGGCCGACCCCGGGCCGGGCGGGGAGCGCGGACAGCTTTAATTAAATAATTAACGAAACAAGTAAGTGAAGGGACGACAGCTAGCCAGACAAATACATAAATAAATCGACAAACAGGAACAAGATCGAACTCTCTTTTGTAAACCTCATCCCTTCCTTCTTGCCGCAGTGAAGTTTTTCTTGCCCTCAGTCAAATCCCTGTTGTTTATGGAATTGCTGATTCACACATAATGACACGAAAAATGAGCTGTTTAATGGAGAAAGTTGTGTTCCCAGGCTCCGCCGTGGCAGGACATCACACCCAGGGACACTTCACATGCACATGTGGAGGAGCTGTGGAAGGTGTGGGGCTGCACCGGTGCAGCTCTTACATAAATTCTTTTGGTTATTGTGTTTGGTAATGCTTATCTACCATTTCAGTTTCTTCGGGGGTGGGATTTGGGAAACAAGATTTAATCCATATTTTTCAGAATATGGGAAGTATCCAAAGCATTATGGCACAAGCAGCTTAATATGGTGCAATTTCATGACACTATGGTGATTTAGCTACCTTTTTTTCTGTGTGAGAGACGATACAAATACCATAGCTGACAGTGGACTCGTGCTACGTCACAACATAAAGAGGATTACACATACAGATTACAGCTCTTAGCTTACCATGGGAATATCTAACACAAGCAGTTTACATCAGAACAGGAACTCTGGTTGAAGAACTGAATGTTTGGATAAGTCTGTGACTCTCACAGGGCTCACATCTGCAAGAGGTGAAACACAACGTGGAGAGGAAGTCCACAAAGTGTTTGGCTGTATGGATATGTGTATTGCTGAGCTAGCAAAAGCAGTAACAATAATGCATGATGTCACTTCTTATCTCTAGGGCCTTTGTGATAATCCACTGCTGCTGTTGCTGTGGGAGCTTGGCATGTGCTTGAAATCCATAAAGGCAATGTTCCATGAGGTCAACAGACATTAGCTGACAGGCCAAAAAGTTAGTATGCTGAGAAGTCTGCAAATTAGGAAGTTGGAAATAAGCATCTAGGGTATCCAAGGTGGAAGAAAAGCTCTTGTAGAAAGACTGGTGAGGATACAAATTTTTTTCTGGTTTGTTTTTTAATGCAGAACAAAGTTTGTGAGAAATTCTTCAGCTGAGTAAATGTCATTAAAACAGTAGCACAGCTCCAATCCTCTAAAAAATGAATGAGGGTTAGGATAATTTGTGTGTTAGTATGGCTTTAGCACTCCCTTCTGACTTGATTTCTGAATATTCCAAAGCATTTGACAGAGCAGGATGCAAGCACATGGTGAAAACCTCTATGCAGAAGTGCGAAGGCTGCTATGTAAACACACTAACATTACTATCAGATGAGAGATAGAGTCCATTTTCTTCACAGTAGCTGCTTCAATAATGTGGATTTTGTTTTCAGTGTGATAATAATGTTCCTAACACTCTATGTTTAGTTGTTGCTAAATAGTGCTTCTCCTTAGTCAAGGACTTTTCAGTGTCTCATGCTCTGCCAGTGAGGATCTTCAGAAGAAGTTGTTTGGGAGCATGGCCAGGACTGCTGACCCAAACTGGCCAAAGGGATATTTCATAATATAGACTGACATGCCCAGTAAGTAAATTGGAGGGAATTGGCTGGGAGGAGGTGGCTACTCTTTGAGGATGGGCAGGGCATCTGTCAGCAGATAATAATTGCATTGTGTATTTCTTGTTTCTCTTGGGTTCTGTTACTCTATCTCTGCTTTTTATTTTTTTTAACTGTTTTTATCACTGTTATACTTGTTTCAATTATTAAATTGTTGTTATCTCAACCCATTAATTTTACCTATTTTTTCCAATTCTCCTCCCTACTATGATGGGCTCAGAGGGATGAGCAAGAGGCTGCATGGTATTTAATTGCTGTCTGTTATTGAAGCATGACAATTAAGTATTAAATTATTTTTTTTTTTAACTGCAGCCATTCTGTTTCAATGCTCAAAATATATTTATTAGCTAGAGAGAGGTTGTTAAACTCAGAGGATGTTAAGTATAATGGGAATCTCATTAGTGGTCATTCACCCTGTTGCAATTAGCAGACAGTGTGGGTAGCTTGCAAATTTTGTTTGATTTCTGCTGCTGATTTCTGTGCTGACTTTTTTTGGAAATAACACCAGAAAATTCTAAAGATGCAGCATTATGAGGGTAAGGAGGATTCTGAGGACACTGCTGACTGCTTACTTGTATTTCACTTGACAGAATCAGAGAAGGCTTTGGGTTTGATGTGAGCTCACACATTATCTACTTCCAGCAACTGTGCCAAGGGCAGGGACACCTTCCATGGGCAAAGACATCTGCCACTGGACCAAGTGACTCAAAGCCCCATCTAGCCTGGCCTTGAACACTTTCCAGGATAGGGCATCCACAACATCTCTGGGCAACCTGTGCCAGTGTCTCACCCTACTCACAGTACAGAATTTCTTCTTAAGATCTATTCTAAAATTATCCTCTTTGTTTTGAAAACCATTCCCCCTCCCCCTTGTCCTGTCACTATATGCCCCTCTCCTCTCCTCTCCTCTCCTCTCCTCTCCTCTCCTCTCCTCTCCTCTCCTCTCCTCTCCTCTCCTCTCCTCTCCTCTCCTCTCCTCTCCTCTCCTCTCCTCTCCTCTCCTCTCCTCTCCTCTCCTCTCCTCTCCTCTCCTCTCCTCTCCTCTCCTCTCCTCTCCTCTCCTCTCCTCTCCTCTCCTCTCCTCTCCTCTCCTCTCCTCTCCTCTCCTCTCCTCTCCTCTCCTCTCCTCTCCTCTCCTCTCCCTCTCCCTCTCCCTCTCCCTCTCCCTCTCCCTCTCCCTCTCCCTCTCCCTCTCCTCTTCATGGGATCCACACAGGCCCCTCTCAGGCCTGTCAAGGTGCCTCTGGGTGATATCCCCTGCCTGCAGTGTGTCCATCACACCACACAGATTGGTGTTGTCAGCACATTTGCTGAGGGTGCTCTGATCCCACTGCCTGTGTCACTGACAAAGGTGTTCAGCAGGGCCAGACCCAACAATAACACTGGAGGAATCCATCAGTCTCTGGTCTCCACCTGGGACCATCAAGCCATTGACAACAACCCTTTGATGGTGACTGTCCTGTCTGTCAAATCTGTGTCTCTCCCATTTAGAGAGGAGGCTATTTTGAGGCACAGAAGTCAAGGACTCCTCTCAGGGTGGTGGACTCTGGATCCCAGACTGTGGTTCTGTTCCCACTGTCAGCATGTCTCTGTTTGAGCACACTGTCCAAGCACTATGGCCTGTCTTTCCTTTCCATTTAATTCCCTTTTGTCATCTTGTAACTCCTCTGTAATCTTACCTGCAGATCTCTGCAACTCATCTCACTCCTTAGACTAAGAATAGAAACTGATCCCCTTGAAGAAAGTTGTCAGGCAAAAAATCCAGTTCAAAGCCACCCCTTTCTTTTTGCAATCTCTACAGGTTTTCTGCAGTTTACCTCCTCTGAGCTACAGCCCTAAATTGTCTGTGCACCATCACTTCCTATTTTCCTTTTGAACCTGCTTCCTTCCTTTCTTCCTTTGCAGACTGTCCAAGCCATTCACATTTCTTCCTGACATTTCTTGCTAACTTCCCCTCTTCTTTCAAACTGCATTGTATGCCCTATGTCATTTTCCCATTCCTACTGATTTCTCCTTCTCCATCAGTCATATGTGATACAATAATTTATTAATTATGTGATATTTCAGTATCATTACTGCAATACGTACTTTACACTGACTTCCATTACTGTATTCAGTGTGGACTCAGCTAATAAACAGAGAGAGAGAGACAAAGCAAGTTCATCAAAAGGAAACAGGATTTTTTTGTTGAGGAGCAGTTAACCAGAGTGGCTGCCAGGTGGCTCTGAACTGTACTCTATTTCATAATTTCATAGCTATCAAAACTGTTCCACACCATCCACATCTTCCAGAATTTGACTCCTCTTGTTGCTGAGCAGCAGCCATCAGGTAACAGCTGTGGTCAGTACTGACACCATTCCAAAGGTCATCCTGTACAGCCTGGAAGTTATAGAAATGGATAAAT
Organism: Molothrus aeneus; assembly: GCF_037042795.1. Classification (NCBI taxonomy): domain Eukaryota; kingdom Metazoa; phylum Chordata; class Aves; order Passeriformes; family Icteridae; genus Molothrus; species Molothrus aeneus. The sequence continues at coordinate 66,442,408 of NC_089680.1, forward strand.
TGGTTGGAGTTATGAAAAGTAAGGAAGGCTGTAGAGAGCTGTCCTAAGAGCTTAACAATTTGTTCATAATTTCACCATGGGTGTTTTGTTTCCAGTTGTTCTCTTGACCAAATATTCCCAACTAGGACTGCATCCAGTCATGGTAACACAGTAAGATTTTCCACAGAAATTATTCCATTTAAGTTATTTTATGAGAATTTTAATGAGGAACAAAATGAATGGCTTTCCTGGAAAATGGAAAACTATTTTACAAGAATATTGGTAAAAAACCAGTACTGTAAGTTATGCTTTCTCTGTATTTTAGTGTTATTTTCTGCTACATGGTATCATGATCTTTGATAGTATGATGACTTTGAAAAATACCCCACACCAACAGCAGTTCTTGCACATTTTTTGATACAAATTTGGTCTCATAAATTCTTGGTTCCCAAAACATTAAAAAATCTTTTCTTACATCTATGCTCATCATGCAAATATCTCCTACTGGTATAGTTACAGTTAGTTCCTGCTGAATAATACTGCTCTACTCAATTGTGGCATGACACTCAGGATAGTAGGCTGTCCATATTTTGAGCCTCAAAAAATGATGAGAAATAATAGATTGTTTAAAGCTGTTGCTGCTGGCATAATTTCTGCATAATGTTATATCTTGTAATATTGCGAGTCTTTTTAAGGGCATAGGACTTGTGAAGCCACAGGACTTTGCGTGCGGACTCTTAAATAAGTTGTGGGTGCATTAGAGGTAAACACTAAGGAGTGAGAAGTGATGGAAAAATAATAGTCTACAATTTGCTACTGCAAAGAGTGTCTTGGTTCTGGTGCTTGTGAATAGTGACATTCTTGTGACTCAGCGCTGTGTTCACTGGTTGCATGCTGGGGAACTACTGCAAAGATTTAAGTAACATGTGTGGAACTCGTGTATTTATCAGAAATAGGATGGCAATTCTTTTAAATTTAATACAAATGCAGGCTTTTCCTTAAAAAGTAAAGCTTAATTATATGGAAGATTCATAGATCACATTTCAAACTAAAGAATTATTTAGGAAAGGTTTGGTGTAATTAGGCAAAGGAGCTAGGTGGTATACTTTACATGGTTATTATCTCTAAAAAAAATTAGGGCAATTTTAAATAGTTCAGTTTCTTTTCTCAGGATGGCCTTCCTAAATAGTTTCAAAAGGATTATTTCCCTTTAGTTTTCATGAGGATTATGCAAATCTCAAAATATGAAAATCTGGCCAAAAGAGGTATGCATAACTGGATATGTACTATTTAGGCCTTCAGAAGATATGGGGAAATTATTATTATTGTTGTTGTTGTTTAGAATTTTAACTGCTTTCACACAGAGCTGCAGGAAGATCAGATAGTGCCCCAAGGTGGAAGACTCCTTTGTTAATTTTATTTATATCTGTCTATCACGCCAGTCTGTCATCTAATCAACAAACTCTAACCATCTTTAGGAATGAAACATGTAGAGTTACCTGTCTCTCAAATTAGATTTGTTTTATGCCATCTAGTCAGACCCATCAGCTGATAGATAGATTGTGAAGTAGGTTTTCAGATACTTATGGTATGCAACCAAATTGAATGTGTTGAAAGTGAAAAAAAAAAGAGTGTCAGTAAACAAACTGAATTTGTAACCTTGCTGTATTGAAAAGGTGATGGGAATTTTGAAGCAAAGCTGAGGTGAGGTGTTACAGAGGTACCATGGCAAGTTTTGTATTAGCCATTTTGGGTATCTGAAACCAGGTGACTAACTCCAAATTTCATATGGCTAACTTTCCCTTCAGGAATACTGTTTAAAGTAGAATATGGAACACTAAACTGTTCTCTTAAAGGAGATTTCCACTGAATAATATTTTTTCTCCTTAAGCCACTTGCTGCAGCAATGCTTGTGCTTTCTTTTGAAGCAGGTGATACTCAGTCAGAACACTGCAGTTTCAGTGAAAGAGAACCATTTCAAACTTTAATTAATTTATGTGCATTTGACTTTGCATTTATAACATTTGTCTTTGTTAGAATGCAACATGGATATGGATAAAAGAGTTTTTTATTTCAGAGAGAAGATAAGCAGTAACTGTTCACAGAGGTCAAATGTCACCTAAGAACTCTGACAAAATAGTATTTAATGTAGTTCCTTTATATCTTGCTTCTTTCTTTTCTCTGTAATTACAAATAGAGTACTGCACTGGATCTTGGTTTAAAATAATCCTTCAGGAAAGGAAAACAGTTATTCCATCTGGTATACTGCAAGCACTTTAGAAAAAGTGATGTAAATTTTGACGTATCTCAAAAAAACCCCTATGTAAATTGCACATAAGAACATACACATGCAAATGCTAGCCTGTATCCCAAACAAGCTTATTCAGCACCCCAGATGTCAGCATGACAATGGTTAAAACTTGTGTTAAACAAGGAACTTAATTTAAAAATATGATGTGCTGTAGGTGAACTGTCCTGTTCCTGGAATTTTCCTCTGCTCTCTTGTTTAGCTTCTCTTAATGTTAAAAAAGAAAAAATAAAAAAGAAAAAAAGAAAAAGAAAAAGAAAAAAAGAAAAAGGGAGAGACTGAGAAAAGAATATTAAATAAGTTTTCACTTTCTTACTCAAATATGAGTTACAAAAGAAGGAATGACCTTCCAAAGCATTAGGATGGTCAGATCTGTCCATTAGTATCATCCCATTCAAAAACAGTATAAGAAAGGACAAAAGCTAAACCTAGTCAAAATTTTGTGTTTTGCCACCTGGTCCAGTAAGCCTGCTAGGCTCTGGTGCTGACTTGTGGAGCTCTGTTTTCCTGCAGGATCACCATATGTGAAGAATCCTTCCAGCTTTATGCTTTACTTGGGCAGACACCAGAATTTCCATGCACTTAGACATGGGGCAGGAAGAGAGAATCCCTGGGTACGTTTTTGCTGAGTAGGCCAGGTGTTTACTTGATGTTGTTGTTATAGCTATAGTCTGCATTTCCAGTAATAAAGACAGAAAAAAGAATTGTGTCTTCTTACAGAGGGTGAGGAAGACAATAGAAACAGAACTCAATATGCACTGCTCAGTGCAGGACAGAGCAATACTCACAGACATTCACACCCAAGTGACTGAAGCATTTTTTTTTTTACCTTTGGCTTTCCTCAATTGTTGCAAAGGATCTTTCCTGGAATTTCCATTACCCACTTATACTCTACGCTTGGACTGCCTGTCAGCTGCTGCTGCCTCCACAGTACATTTAGGAGAGAAATTTGACATTTGAACTAGTAGCTATGGTTGCAAGCTGTTTGCTTTGTTCTTGGTCTAAAGGAGCCACAAATTAAGATGGCTTTGCAGCAGCTGGATAAACATTGCTTTCTGTCTACATGGAACATCCATCTTTACTGATACCACATTTAATCTCTGCTGAGCACACTGCAAATTTGCATAGATTAGGTGAGTCAGTAGATGACTGATCATACTTTCTGGCTTGGGAAAATTTTCTACTTTCCTCATCTGCTTGTGGATTATTGTCTTATGCATTGAACATGTCTATGTTTCCTACCTTACACGTCCTTTTCTTAAATACAAATTAGTATCTTGAAACAATTAACTGATGTGTGTTTCCTTATAACAAATACTGAGTTTCTAACTTTTAATTTCTATTTCAATTCAATTATGGGGCATGCATTGAGAAGAACAAACCTGAGTAGCGGTAAAACGTCATATAGTACTCCCATGAGTTAAACATGAGTTTGAATTTGGTACCAATGAAAAAAGAATTAGGTCCATCAATTGGATATTTCACTGAAAGAAGCATGGATAGTCTATTAACTGTGTGTAACACCATATAGTGAGCAAATAATTTTGTTCCTCAAATCATTATAGGAAGAAAAAGACTTTATGAAGCTAAAAAAATAAAAGAAAAAGAAGGTGTGTGTAGTCTGTGATTTATATTACACCTAGTACTCTAAAGAGAAAAAGCCATTGATTTAAGTGACGGAGAACATAAAATGTGAGGCAAACATCATCTAAGCCTGCTTTTCGTACCAAGCTGGCACAAACCATTAGTTTCAGTAAGCATTTCTTCTCTCCTGACTGTATCCCTTGAATCTATAGCCCTAGGCCTGTTACTAATGATTAGAAGATGCTAATCATTACCTAATCATTAGGATGCTTCTAAAAATAAAAATATTCTTATTCCTCATCTCTGGTACTTCCTTATATATCTATATACCTCCATTGTTAATTTCTCTAAGTGCCTAGTCCTTATCTTAAAATTAGTGATGCACACTACCTAAGCAAGAATTATAGATACTTAAAACCTCAGAAACTATGCTGTTATGAGAGACATGATTCCCTCCCTTTCCCAAGAGACAGGGAACTTTGTATGTTGGTAGATTCAGACTTAGAAATCTGTGCAACATTCACCTAACTACTAACAAACATTTCCAACAGAACTGCAGCCCATGAACCATCTGACTTGACGAGCCTGATTCTGTATGTGATCTTTTGTCTTCGTCTCACCATTCCTGTTTTGGGTACAAAGTCTGGATTTCTGTAAACTTTTTTTCTGAAGCTCCCTCTTCTTCTTCCTGTGAGCAATGTATATAATACACTTCAGGGCATTTTGGAAAAGAATGTTGAGTACATCAAGCAATTTCAAATAAAAAAGCATACTGTTTAATATTAATGTATTTACTCTGTACCAGGTTTGCAGAACTCCCAGGTCTATTCTGAAGTTTACTTGAATGACCACTTGAAAAAGAACTAATCTCTTATTTCAACTAACTCCAGAATAGCAAGTGGGGAAAACAAAGCTTTGCTTCACTAGGGTTTATCCATACTTGTCTACATTTTAGACTCTCAATTTTTAAGTATTATTCAATGAGTCTTCACTGCATTTCATGCAGCTAACAAGCTTAATCTGGAAAGACTTGGGAAAATGCCCTCATAATTTCCACATGTACCTTGTTATCCTTAATTTGAATTGCAGCCATTATAATGTCTTAGACAATACAAAAACTGAAATAACATCAACTGGTAATATAAAACAATATTCATCAAAATGTGCCATGGAGGTAATTCATTAGATTTTACAGGATAGCAAAACTCACCAAGGGGGGTGTGTGTGTTTATGTGCACAATCTGCTGAAGCTGAAAAAACAACTGCTTTATGAGTGTTTCTTCCTTTGTACCAGCATACCCACTGAGCTGGTAATTATTCCTGCTTTTTATCTAATCATGATAAGGCAGACCACAATCTCTTTTCCCTGCTTTCTTCCTTCACATATCACACATAAAAAAGCATCTGTATTCTGAATCCATGTTTAATTTTTCCCTGTCCTTCACAATTAATTGAAAATGTTTTAAATTATATGTACAGTAGCTAGTGTTTTGTAAAAAATTACAGTGTCTATATAGGTAGTTGTACTGATCAATTCTCACAGATACAAGTCTGAGATAAAATCCCTGGAAAGTAAAGAAAAATCATGTGTATTCAATCAAAGTGTGTCAAAATATTCAGGAAAGCATTAAAGAAGAAATAGCTAATCCTGGGCTTTTCTCAAATAAAGAAAGTTGGCTATACAAATAACATTGTAAAGCAATATTGACAACTCCTTTTAGATTGATAACTGTGAGACATTTTATAAAATACAATTTCATAATCACAGAAAACTTGAATTTCAAGACAGTCTCAATCCCATTGAGAGACTAAAATTCCATTTAGAGATAATAAATTCCATTGAATTTCCCTTTTAAAATTGTATTTCTGTAGTGGATTAGTATGAACATTATTTATTTATATATTAGTTTGAGCATATGAACTTTGTGTAACTTTGTAGTGGAATACATCTACCTGAATGAAATTAACACATTACAAATTCTTCAAAACATAGGCAATTCCTTTGTTTTACATCTGTGCTTGGTACTACCGGGGCCCACAAGCTCATTACACAAACATAGCAGCAAGAGTAGCAGCCCCATTAATTATATTTTTTCCTATATTCAAATCAGAATGCAACAGATTATCATTCCATCTATATGGGCAAATGTAGGCATGACAGAAAATGCCATGTGTACGCTGGCAGTTTAAAGCCAACTATTGTCTTAGATGCCTGTGGTTGAAGACTCTGTTAGTTTTGATTTCTCCTTGTAGTAAAACCAGAATGGGACAAAATACATGTGGATTATTTTAATTCTGATAACAATCAATACAAAGAAGTGAAATGAAAAAAGAGATAAGTTCAGGAGAAAAAGGAGAGGGGGAGGAGAGAAAAAGTGGAATGAGAAAAAGCAAGAGAGAGAAAGAGGTACAGATGTTCAGTAAATGTAGAAAGCAAAGCCAACCCAACAGTATTTATGATAAAGATTTCTATCTGAAGTTATTTTCAGACTATTTAAGTCAGTAATGTGTTACCCTTCTTATTTGACCCCTTTTTTAGGCAGCTGTCGAAACCTTGTGGGTTTCTACTGTCAGGAATTTTAAACATCTCTCAGGTTTCTCCCAAAGATTTCTATCTTGCTAGTAATCAGTCATCATTCCTCCCACAGAAGATTAGTATTTTTCTTTCACTTACATAGAAATCTATTAGTCATCAAATTTTATTTATCTTGTTTGTATATGTAAGATATTGAAAAAGCATCTTTAAAAATCTGCTAACACTGGTGCAATAATATCATCTTTCCATCACATCATGCTTGAATTCCTATTGCTAATTCCTTGATACACCTAGATTAAAAGTAAATAAAATGATATCATAATTGCATTAAAATTATGAACATACTGTAATATAATACTCATAAAATATACACCAAACCTGAACAACAGAATCAAAAGCCAAAATAAAATGATACATGTAGAAATACTGAGAAGCAACAAAGCAACCAATATCCAGAAAGGAATCCAGGGAAACCACATGGCTTGAAACAAAAGAAAAACAAAAAAACTGGGTGATGGAAGACATGCTGTGCAGAACAAGCAAATACAAACAGTGTACAGTAATGTACAGAAATGACTGAAATAGGATACCAAATATAACAAAAGGATTAATGAGGCAGACAGAAAAATGGCTACATAATAATAATGATGAAAGGGAAGGAGGAAATGTAAGGGCAATGTGTCTGAAGCAAATATGTTGTACAATGTCCATAATTTTGCCTGGTTTTGCTTTGACAAATATTTAGCACAAGAAGAGTTTTGTCTAGGGATGTAATCCAAGGCACGAGGCTAAGAAAATGTCTTTGCACCCTGCTGGATACCCTCCTTGAGAGGAACCCAAAGAGAATATTGAACTCTGTTTCTGGAAATACCCAATTTGCAGAGGTGTACAATTGTTGTATAGACACCTTATAAACTTATTTTTATTAACAATGCACTGCCATGGCATGTGTTTGAGAAGACAGAAGCATAGGAAGGAGGACATAGGATAGAAAAAGGAGGCAGATTGTAGAGCTGTTGGAAGAAGCAGAGTGCCACTATTCTGTTTTCATTTTCATTTTCAAGCTGACTCCTAGTGAAATGGTGTCAAGCATATTTCTCACCAGCCCAGACACCAGAAAAATCAGGAGGCTCCAGATGAATGGAGATTGTACCAGGGTAAGGAATGTTTACAAGTTATCAGAATGAAAATTATGATTAATTACACTAACTAATTGCTGTAAGAGATCAAGAATATGTAAACCAAGAATTCTAGTGAAAAAGTAAGAATTTCAATCACTGATAAAAGGTTTAATGAATCCACTGAAAATTTTACACTTAAGCCCCATTTTGGAGGCTCAAATAGAAGACTTTGTTCAGAAGTTTTAATGACATTATAGCTAATTTTAGCTATTTCATGAATAAAAGCTTTAAAATTAATTACATTAGAGCTAGAAGCAGTATAGATATGCTGAGCGTATGTTTATTAACGTATTAATGTAGGATGATGAAAACACCACACCCTTGTGATTAATCTCTTCTTAAAGAGGTAACTTCCCATGAACAGCTAGCCAGAAATGTGGAGGGGAGCACTGGTAAAACAGATCTTAAAATCTGGAAGACAATGAGGAAATAAAGAGGAAGCTTTTGGGTTTTTTGCAGATTTGATTCTCTGAAGGTTACTCAGAAGGAAAAGCCAAACAGATATCAGATCATGTGAGTGTTTCAGAAGGCTACAAAGCTCTCTGAAGGGGGAAAAAACAGATCAAGGTGGAGGAATTTGCTGTAAGGATTAAGCAGCTGTTCAGGTATGGTCTGAGAACAAAAGCCATGTCTGTGGATGGGGACCTGCACTCTGACAGCTGGAGAGGAGAGCTCCCGCCACACACCACCCAGGAATGGAAGACATGGAACCACCTTTACAACCCATCACTTTTCCCCTACAACCCCTAGAACTTTCTTATCCCATCATCTCCCACCCAGCCATCTCCCAAGTATCTGAGATACGATCTGTGATCCAAACTAGTCCTGCCAATAACGGAGAAAACAGTTCAAACTTGTTTTCTTTTAAAAAGTGTATTCATGCAAAGGCCACAGTGGGAATTGTTGGTTCCAGCTGTAGGAATGATCCGCACGTGTCGTTCTGTAACTGCTCCATTATCAGAGACAAGTACTAGATGTGTCGCTCTCACAGTTGTACCAAATCTAACTCTTATAAGAATGAAGCCCCCAAAAAAGCAGTAGTAGTCTGTATTGCCATTAACAATGCCAATGAAATGAGAAAATGCTGGAAATAATTTTAAAATTATTTTAAAGTGATGTTTAAAATTCCATCACTTCAATTCTAGTGGCTTGCTATTAATGCAGGTATGTATTTATAAAATTTGTAAAAAACGTTGAGTATCTGACAATTTTCTACTCTTTTTTTTTTTGGGAGGGGGTGTTCTTTGTTGTTGTTGGGGTTTTTTGGCTTTTTTTTTTGCTTGTTTTATTTTTTTCGTTTGGTTTTGGGAGGCTTTTATTTTGGGGTGGGTTTTTTCTTTTTTGTTTTTTTTTTTTTCTTGAAATTCAACATTTTCTGGTAATATCAAACACTCCAAATGCTTTGTTACTTCAAGTAGGCACTATGTATCACTTGGCTGTTCAGTTTATAATGCAGTCTCATTACCATACTCATTATTGTGAATTATGGAAGTTTCCTGGCTGGTCTTCATTAACCATCTGGCACTTAAGCACTGATTTGTGTTTATATATAATGTTAATTTTATGAAAGCACCTGAACATCCACTGGTAACATGCATTTAATCTGTTTCTCTGAATTTTTCAAAACCTCAGTGATTGCTCCAGAGCAATATTTTGCTTTACCTTTATTATTTTATTTGCATACGTGGATGACATAACATAATTATGTGCACACAATAACAGAGATAATTTTGTTCTCCTTTTTCAACTGCTTTTTCAATAAAGTGGTTATTCTTTCTGTCTTAGATAGTTGATACCTTAATGAAGCCTTAACCAGTATCAGCTTTTCAGACCTCGTTTTTCACAAAGCAGTAGTTTTGGACTCAATACATTACAACTTCACTTTATTGCTTCAGATAAATTTCCAAATTTCTTTTATAATTTTCTTCTGAAACATTGAGAAAATATATTTTGAGAAGTATAGAAAATTTCAATAATTACATTCTAATGCCCACAAAGCACTTGGGTGTACTCTTAAAGGAGCTGACAGTAGAATAACACAGGTAAGGCATAGCTCCTTTTTCCTTTTCAATTTCGTAACATTGCTTTTCATTCTAGGTTTTGAAAATTCATAATTTTCAGTGAAAAAAAATTTGTAATTACTGCATTATCATTATCAAATATAGTAAATCATCAAGGTTTCCCAACATTTATTTAAAAACATTTCAAACACATTTTATAAATATTTCTTTGCATAAACAGCCTGGAAACATTGGGAAATGTATTAACCTCAAATTACAATATCTGCATCTTCAGCAGAGTCTCCATCTTTTTGAGATGTATATTTCTTCAAATTATTTGTGTGAGCCTAGAGACCATTATTTTTTTCATGAGCTCTTCCAGCTGAACTTGTTTTATCTAACTCATGGCCTTGTACTACTTGGCCATTAAGAAAAATCACCCCAGCCCTGAATAGCTACCCCAGGCCAACAAGGCCCCACATGATCAAACTCAGAGATGAACCACCCTTCCTTAACAAGTTTCAGAGAAAAGCACTGTAAGCAGTGTGACCAAGAAAAGGCACTGATCCATTAAACACCACTGGGGCATTGGCTGGTGAGCTGAGGGAATAGAACCCTGTGAGAGAAGAGTTTTACACCTGAAGTGGGACAAGTATGTGTGTGGGGATTTAAGCATTTTGAACTAAGTTTGGATATTTTTTCCTGATCCTGGATGAAACTAGGGGGAAGACCTGCTGCAGCCCATTGCAGATGAGTTCAGGACTAATGCTCAGAGCCCATTTCAGAGCACTTACATTATTTTGAAATGAGCTGCATTGTTTCCTTCTGTTTCCATATTATGTTCTGTTTTCCCCCTTAAAGAATACAAATGCACATTTTCTGCCCTTTTTTTTTCTTAAGATTTTCCTGTGTATAAACTGCTGTGGTTAGAAGAGTAGGTGGGTGGTAAAGCTGCTGAAGCTGTGTCATTATGCAGCAGTAAACAAGAGAGGACCTGGGCCATCTTGTGAAATATTTATCTGGAGGACTTAGGTGGCAGCATGCCCTGAGGTGTTTTCTCCTAACCTGGTTTTTATCATGCTCCATGTATTGTCATGGGTGAATTATTAGAGTAAACTCTCCGTGATTCATACCTCTTAGTGAGGCCACACTTAGAAAAGAAGATAACCTTACCAAGAGCTTTTAAAGAAGCACTTTTGGCCTCTGTAGTAATTGCTCCCAGCAGAAGGGGATGTCTTGAAAGGACGGGATTGTATAGGTTACCTCAGCAAACCCTGCAGACCAGTGCTGGGTGTGTTAATCAGTTTGTTAATCAACCATGCTGTCCACATGCACCAAAGTGCCTGGGCATAATGTCAGCTGGGTTCTGCTCTCCTCCCGTGGATCAAGCAGCCAACCCAGTCTCTACCTGGCTGTGTCACTAGCAGTAAAAGAGTTTCATCCCTACCCAAACTCTCATTTCCCCCACACCTATGAGAAGCATGATGCTGTTTTTAGAGCAGAATGCTGTCCAAAATGAATGAAGAGTGTGGAGCCACCAGCATAATAACCTGCTTACAATGTGTCTAAGAGCAGTAGTGCAATAGTAAATCATAGACTTAGCATAGGTGCAAATTGGATAATTTTTGTATTGTCCCGATTTCAAACAGATTAACTCCATTCCCCTGCATTTCCCCTTGAACTATGCTATCAAGTGATATATTGACTGTTCCTCTGTTTGGAACATGCAATTTATCTAGAAAGTGCCTCATTATTTTGTCCTGGGCCTACATACTAATTGAAATAAATACTGAAACATAAGGCTGACATAGCCAAAATATCAGTACTATTTGAGAGGCTGACAGAAAGCTAATTGTAACATAATGAAAATGTATACTGCAGACATCCTGCAAAAGCTTATTTTTAAATTGAATTACCATTGAGATGCTGCATTAGTGATCTCAGCAAGTATGTCTTCTTGCCTAGGATTGGGATTTTCATGCAGGTATCACTATGCGATGGGGTAAGTAGCAGGACCTGTGAGAATCTGTGAACAAGCCCTTGGTCTTCTGACACCTGGTAAACCTGTCAAGGACTGAGCACTTTAGTAAGGCATCATATTCACCAACCTCACCAAAACTGACCAGGAGTTTGTTCTTCAAAAGCATGAAAGAGAAAAAGCATTTGACAAAATGCATGCAAACCTGCTCACAGTGTGAGGATAAGGCTCTGTGTGTTCTAAAGACAGCAGACTGACAAAGTCCAAGCTGTGGTCTTTTTCTGACACAAAGCAAGTACACTCAAACAATTTCATTTTGCAGATTCCTCCTTCCTCTGAAGCATTTTCCACAGCACTTTCTGTCTGTACAAAGACCCCTGGAGGTCTGTGAGCACAGGGGTGCTGCTGCTGAAATAATCCTGCATGGCTCTGCCTTACACACTGCTCTTGCTGCCTGCTTCTGACCCCCATTAGAAGTTCAGCTGGGTGGATAGGCTGATCCTTTATGGCTTGTTTTTTATGTCCTCCTGTGTTTTCCTCATGTATGCAGGAAGTACGTTATTTCCTTTTTTTTTTTTTTAATAACAATTTTAATTAATGCTTTCATTACCTCCTTCCTCATTTTGAGTTCCAACTAGTTAAATTCTACTGACAGTAGGAATAGCCCAAAGAGCATGGTTTACAGACATTTGCAACATTATTCACTGTTTGTATGAAAATTATCTTATAGCTGTAAGTAAGGCTGTAAATTATTAGTCCATTGCAGTAAATGAAATAGATTTCCATTCATAATAACACCTAATGACTATTAAGCAATTATCATTATTTTTCAGCTCTCGCTCTGCCTTTAGAGTCTCAAAATGTCAACCCTTCCAATAAAGGATTTCTGCCCTTTGCTGTAGTGATGCATACAATTAAGCTTTGAAGATAACAGGTCTTCAGATTCTGATGGCATCAATTAGCTATGATATTCCTTTGGGTAAATTGCCAGAATGATAGAAGCATGATGATAGAAAACAGAAAATTATTTGGTTAAGTGAAATGAAACTGTGCTTCTCCAGACTGTAATATTCCATCAGTGGTAGTTGTGGAATAATAGGAGGAAGCATTGTAGGAGTAAGTATATTTAATAACAATAGAAAAATCAGCTTGTATGTAATCAATGTGTACTGGCATGCTTTCAAAACAATTCACAAGCTAACCTCTAGTGAGGATTTTCACAGCGCTGTCTGTTACTTGCTGTTTCTCTTAAACCAACACTCATTACTTCTTACAACTTCAGAAATATTCAATGAATTTTCATATAATCAGAATTGAGCAATTATTACTCTAACCATCTCTGAAACAGGAATTGCCTTTTAAAGTAACTATACTGTTTTCCTAATTTAGCCCTTAATGTACGCATATCCAGAACTTTCAATTACATTTTATAGTGCCTATTGCAAACCATTCTGTTCTACAAGAAAATCACATTTGTTTCTGGATTGTACTGTCACTTTTATTGATCTTTATTGCTTTAGTCAATACTGCCACAACTTCTCTACCTTGTTCAACAGAATGTATCAGTGTAGCCCTTTCCTTTGGAAGAAGACATTATATTTTGTCAGAGGTTAAGGTTTTTGTTCAAACAGTTGGTACTGCTGCTGTAAAGCTTGTCTATATGGAGACTGGCCAGTAGTTTGCTTATTTGATCTGAAGCACTATGCATACATCTTTCAGGAAACATTGTTATTGCATGGGTAAACTTCAAATTCATTTCACTATTCTGTGCAGCTGCACACTGTGATTAGGTGGCAGAAGTCAGTAATCACTGGGTCAACGCTGCTCTGTATTTTGGAACATTTAGTTTTGGGAGTATTTGTGAGAGCCATTAGAACAGACATTTGGGGGAGATATTTTAGAGTAGGGGCCTTAGTCATTGCCTCTATTGTGGGTTTATACAATGCCTCTTGTTTTGTGTTCAGCCTGCAAGTTCCTGGAGAATGGCTATTTATTGTGAAACCTCTTTGTATACAATGTTGAAGCAGCAATCTCTGGAGGACAGCAGTATTACCACTGTTGAGTGTGATTTGACTTTGCATAATTACATATGTGTTCATTTTGGATGCCTCTTGTTCTGCTTAATCTTGTATTGCCTGACAACTTGAGGCGAAAGCATAGTTAAGACTAAGTGTGGTGCTGCTTAGTCTCTGCTGGCTCTGCAGACTTCCCAGTGAGTCAGAAAAGTTGTCTGTCAGCATCCTAAAACCTTGTCTTGGCATTATCATGGCACTACTAATTTTTTCTCACGTTCCAAATGAACATCAAACTGCTCAAAGTCAGGGCATCAGTTTCTGCCTCCATCTGTGAACATAACTGAAAATAAATAAGCTAAGAATTGTATTTGACTGCAGGATTTGGACTGTGCAAGGAACAGTTTGGACCAGGTTTTCTGTTGGAAAGAGCTACAGATTCATTCGAGTTAAAGGTAAAATAGGGATCACAGCATGCATACATTATCAAAATTTGTACTGCTTTTCTTTAATCTATCCAATGAAATATATATATGTGGTGATCCATTTTTAATCTAATCCCTTTCATGTTCCTGAGTAGAATATGATTGTAATGGGCACTATTATCTTCATACAAGATAGTTCTTTTTTTTGGAAGTTTTGAAATTTAGATACATTTATTTAATGTACTACATCATTATAATTTTGTCATTAAATACAGAGCCAGCTGAAGTAAATTGCTGAAAGAAAACTTTCTGCAACCATGCAGTATATTCAGATATTCAGATATGTCATACATTATTAAAAAAATTACTCCCCTGGGTTGTATTGCACTAAATAGTTTATTTAGTAGTTGTTCTGCACTGGGTAATGGGAATTTTGTACAGAGTGTGGTATGTCATGTAGATTATTCCTCCTTCCTCATCACATGGTTTCTCCCCATGCACTCCTTTCTACACACCTGGTGGTCTGCCCCATGGATACCCCTCCCCTCGCCCCTCCCCAATGGCATCTCATTGGCCACAGTCCTCTTTCCCCGCCCCCTTTCCCCTGGGGGATAAAACTCCACTGCACTAAAGGTTCAGCCTCTTTTGCTACCTGGGTGGTTGCTGCAGCTGGCAGTGTCTCATCACAAGCCAATAAACAAGATACTCGTCCCCACCTGGTGGAAGAGCGCTCCTCGTCTTTTATCTTCAGTCCATGCAGGTCTGTGTGGGCTTGGGTTCCAGCTAGCCGGATTGGACCCATAGAAAGCCCAGAGGACCATGGATTATTGCACCCCTTGAAGCTCCATAGATGGTACTGGCCTTTGGGTTTCATTTACAATGATCCAGAACCTTGGCAATTAAAAAGTGAAGCCAGTCCACAAATATACTGTTGGAAGTATCTGCTATTTTGACGAGGCAGATTTAAAGGAAAGAGAGCACAGAAAAGGGCACATTCATTTTCTGTCATGTTTTGACAGCCCAGAATACCTAAGGAGATTGCTTTTGTACAAGGATAAATACACTTACACTTAAGGAAGGCTGCCAAATGGATTCTTAATAGTTGAGAGAGGACATCTGGTGATACACCATTTTAAATGGTTAATGATTATTTTTTCCATCACTTTCTCATAGTAATAATATTTAAATTAATTTTTACATTTTCCCTATAGATTTTGAAATTTAAAACACCTTCAAAAGTATATTACTTGAACCTTTGTATCTGGGGTAAATAAAAAGGTATGGGTGACAGTATCCTATAGTTTAATACCCATCCCTGTCCCCTCTCTTTCCCAGTAGATCTGTCTAAAAGCTAGGTTCTGTAATGTAAAGAATATGATGGCCAGACACCAACATAATACTTAAACTTGTACTCAGCTGTCACTGAAGCAGGATTTAAGTGTAAGTCCTTTGCCAAGAAGGAAGCGTTGCAGAAATAGGGCTGATAAGCACGTTGTTAAGGAGTTCATTCCAACACTCTTTACTATTTCAAGAGATTTTATTTATTAATTCTATTATCTACAACTCCTGTGGAAAAAAAAATCATTTAAGCTTACATTAAATGGTTATTCAGGTAAGGATATGAACTCTGGGGAGAATGAAAATGAAGACACCTGTCTTCATGTCTTCACTCACTCTGAAGAGAACAAGTGCTAATTGGAAACCTTCACAGCTTTGACTGAAAATAGTGTAACCCAATTTTTTTTAAAAAAGAGAAATTGGCACAGAATTAATTTTTTGTGTGGACAGTTGATTCCATAATGGACAGTGGCAGGGAATCCAAAATACATGAACCACCGGCAACATTATGGTGTTAATACATGATTGTGGAGAGTCCAGATAAGCAAGCTGATATACGTTTACTCTGAGAGGCTTAACAAAGTGAAGTCTTCAGTCCTCTTACTCACATCATTGCTGAATGTGGAGTATATGAGCTTTCAGTGATGGTCCCGGGAAGAAAACATCAGGGTTGTTTGATGAAAAATTTCCATCTGAACTGAAACTGTAGGGAAAAGAAATATTTTGGTTTGGGAAAGCTCTTGTTACCTGTTACTCAAGGAAAACAGCTCACTAGGTTTGACTGTGGAGGAAAATCTTCTTAATGAGGGAAAGTTAAACAGTAATTTATTGCCCATGAGTCAGAAGGAAAATAGTACAGAAACACATAGAAAACACTATTGTCCTGGGCCACTGGAATACAGCAGTGGCTATATTGAACCCAGTGAGACAAGATAGTCTAGAAAGGAAAATATTCTACTCATATTAAGCAGAAAATTACTAACCATGTAAAACCCCTGTTTTCACAGTGCCTTAGAATCTATCCCGAAAGCCATTACCAGCTAATTATTCACCCTTGTCAGGGCCCTGCTACCAAAGCCATCTCTCTTCACTGTCTTCAAGTACTAATACCCATCACAACATTTCCCCGTTAATAATAAGGGGGTGAATAATAATTTGCTCTTTTATGTAAGCGAGCTCCTTTCTTCCCCCTCCCACCCTTCACCCTCTTTTTTTCTTTCCCCTTCAGGTTTTATAACTGCTTGAAACATTTCATTTAGAGCCATAGCAATTGTTCCCAGGCTGAAACAACAAGACCAACTTGTTTTTTCTTTTAGATATGAAAAATGGATTGCGTGTCTGCTAGTCTGTTTTTTTCCCCAGCAGTATCAGTTAGTATAATATGGGACATAACCTCTCCCAGCAAAACTTTTCTCAGTCTGCTCCACAGGGATCTTAAAATTCAGTCAAGTACACTGA
The DNA here is from genome assembly GCF_037042795.1 of Molothrus aeneus. Classification (NCBI taxonomy): domain Eukaryota; kingdom Metazoa; phylum Chordata; class Aves; order Passeriformes; family Icteridae; genus Molothrus; species Molothrus aeneus. The sequence goes on from NC_089680.1 coordinate 66,459,207, forward strand.
CTGAATTATGAGTGCTGTGCCTGTAAGACACAGATGGACGGACACCTGCATTGTTTGTTTGTGGAGTTATTGCTGGGTCTAAAGGCACTCAATCACTGTGCAGACACTATCTAGACTGACAGGTGAAAAAGCTTAAAAAATTACTGGATGTTTATATTTTCATGGGCAGCAACAGTGTTCAACTTAATGTGTTTGGAAACATGTTCCTAAAAATGGCAGTATGAGAGTCATAAAGCAATTTGTCCATGTAAGCCAGAGATAAACCACTGCAAACAGATTTTCATATTTATCAGCCACCTACCCATTATAAAACATGGAGGTCTCATACGTAGTTAGTCAATAAAGTATTATTTGTACATAGCTTATGTTTTTAAGAGCCTTATATAATGCAAAGTTAGGAACCTAAACATTTTTGAAAACACAATGTTACAAAGCCTGCCGTTCATATAAAGTTATTTTAAAACAGAAGCAATCAAAATCAACCACAATAATAAACATCTTCAAATAGTTCTACTGTTAGACAAGAACTAAAGTTTCAAAAAGGAAAAATCAATTTAAATGTGGCCTCCCAGTGTAGATAGATATATGCTATAACTCTTCAGCTGCTGTGTTCAATAGCTAGCAAGATAGGTATGTAAACTATAAGAGCAGCCCATAAGTGAGTGCCCCAGTTACAAACCACAGAAAGTGATGACCAGTTTTTTTCTTTCTGCTTCTCAGTGAAAAATCCAATTCTGTTGGTCTATTCCTGGAAGCACTTACTCCACAAGGTTTTAACTTTGGAGTAATTATAAGAAAGGCAGAGATCTTGGGTCATTCCCTTCACTGCTCCTATTTCTCACTTGAGGGTAACAGTTTTCTGCTAAAAGCTAATTTTCTTTTTATTTTCTTCTGTTAATCATAATTGGCATAGCAGTACGCTTAATGACACACCGAAAGCCTGGCTAAGAGATTCTGTTCTCTAATGTATTTTAATGTCAGTCTGTCTTACTTTTCCATGAATGTGCACAGAACTCAAATATTTGTACATGCAAATCTCGTAAATCTAGTAGCTGCCTGAGTAAACACGAGCACACTATTGAAGCTCCCCGTGAGCTTTTTTAAGAAGTTCTGCTGTAAGAACCTGATTCAAGGTCTGACTTTATTTGACAAAAGGCTGCAAGCCCATGAAAATAAAATACTTTTTTTTAATGCTTATTCATAGACTGTGTTGGTGGGCATTGGTAGTTATTTACCATTCTACGAATTTTTCTGCATTTAAAATACATTTGTAATTTGTTATGGAATGATACATTACTGTTTCACTGCTGCCCAGTCTCAATTCAGGAATCCTGCCTGTACCACTGGTGTTTTCCCACCCTCTCCTCTGCTCTCTCTATCCCTCTTCTCCATCTACTCGGGACTTGCCTGTCCTACTGTCCTATTCTCTTTCCGCAGGATGTGTCTCATCTATGGAAAGCTTTCTCCTTATATCTACAGAAGGGAAGAGAGATAATAGAGGAGAAGTTCAGGACTACAGCTGCCACTTTCATGACACTCTTTACACCTTTTCCTTCCCCTTCCTCTTCATGTTCTCCATCCCCCCTTCCCCTGTGTTGTGGTGTGAAAGCTATACTAACCAGTTGTCTTTTTTTCTGGGTATATGTTCTCTGTCAGTGGAGAACCTCAATATTTTTAAAATCTTTGGGCATAAAGAGAAAAAGAAGCCTGTAATATTGCATGAGTGGTCGATCAATATCCATCATCATTCAGGCTTGCAGCCAAATCCAGTATTAGTCCGATTACACAAATAGTGGAGCTTCTGAAGCACCTTGTGAATAAGTGCTGTATTCTCAAGCAATGGGACTTGCAATACATGTGAGCGATTTTGTGATCTGAATGGGTAAACACTACAGATTCTGGGTGATAAAAGTGACATGATATTTTATGTACTGCAGATTGACAACACTGCTGCAGCAAGGAACAACACATTTTTAACATCCTACAATTTCCCAAGGCTAATTCTCAACCAGTCATAGTCTGCATGTGACATAACCAATTTTCTTTCCAGCAGGTAGAAAACTTAGCAGTTATAAGTAATGAAATCTTGGCAGCTGGATAACTAACTGTTTGTATCAGGGTCCATGGAATGACGTGGGAACACAGAAGGGTTCTGTGTGTAATGCAGGCACATACATGACTGTGCCTGGAAGTTTTATAAGGTCAGTAGAAAGTCCTCATGTGTTTGAATTCTTAAAAAAACCCAAATACTTTTTTCTTGTAGACTATAGAAAGTACAGTAGCCAACAATGCACAAATACTAGCTGTAATCACCCACAAAAGTGTTTTTCTTATTTTCTGAAGAGGTCATTTAATAATTTAGGTGTTTTCTCTTTGTATAAAATATTTTCTCATGCATTGTAAGAAGAAAAGTTACAGCTCTCTCTATTCTTTTTTGCTATTATATTTGTGAATTATTATATTAGAATTATGTCCAAGTAGTGATGAAGACTGCTCTGTGTTAGACAGTTCTCCATTAACTCATTTATTTGTGCTGTGTTTTGAATAGTCCAAATAATATTTGCAGAATGAGTCTCAGAGATATGTTACAGACCCAGTGTGGTATTTTGAATCACAATGTTAAGTCTCAAAAGAAAATTAATTACTTTATTGCCAAAGTAATTAAACTTACTTATAACAATTTTAAAATCTGATTGGAAAAAGATTAGACCAACAAGTGTCACTGAAGTATTAAAAAATGTTACAATGACTTCATTTTTCCCCCTTAGCTTCTGATATTCTGATAACAAAGATAGAAAAAGAAGTTGCTTTAGGGAAATATCACACACTATTTTAATAAAGATATAAAACAGCCAGCTGGGCATGTATATTTATATTATTGTTTTTGATAAAACATATTCCTTGCAAGCCCATAAAAACTGAGGGGAATATGACTGCATGAATCTTCAATGACAATCTGCCAAGACTTCTTTTATTTCTCATTTTTAATAGGTCAGTTAATGTCAGAAATAGTTTAAACTGAATATTTTACAAAAATGCTAGCAGATACTTTTATTACTAATAGGTGTGTGCATATGGATGCATAGCTATACATGTTTATACACGTGTGTGAATGTATATGTGTGCATAGAGAGAGTAATACAGATGCACAAGTGTGTATGTGGCTCTGCAATGCTAATTCACACTCAAGTGTTTTGACTACTCTGTCAACAGTAAAGTGGCATAAGACCACAATATTTCTGATATTTTCCTAGTCAAATTTTTTACTTCTTGTTTGCAGAAAAGACACTGAAAAATAAGAGCAGAAATAATCTCATAAATTTTTTATAACCTGAATAATTTTATAGCAACACTTTAGAACATGACCCTGAAATCTTAGATACCTTGTAGTCCAGTGAAGGATTGAATGATGAATAAACTGCACCTTGGAAACAGAAGAGCTGTGAACTTTTCAAATGCTTTGGCAGTGAAGTGATTTGTCAGAAAGAATAAAAGACTTAAATTTATCATCCAACATGAAGTAATCGCTCTCTGGGTGAACTTTTGTAAAAATCACACTAACTCTGTGCAAAATTAATCCATGGAATTTCAAGAGCATAATTCTGGAGGTGAATATGACCTCAAGTATCTAAAGCTATGATATACCCTGAACTTACAATCTAGAGACTCTTACTGTCAATTTAAAACATCAGAGTATGTGATCTTACAGCACATAATGGTTACTAGAGGATACATATCTCATGCAAGATAAAATCTTCAGAAAAAAAACCTCTTCTCTTGATAGGTGGAGAGATGTCATGTGTTATTTTTTTGTTATTGTATAACAATTATTTTTTTAATTAAAAGTAATTTCAAGACTTGTGTTTATTTATGTGAAATTTGGAGAGATTTGCCTTTGTCTCTTACTTTGTATCTCAAGTACTTGATTCTGCATGAGAAAAAACACCAAATGCCCTGAGAGAAATACCTCATGCCCTGTAAGAAATTCTTGCCTTCATCTGGGAAATGCTGAATGCAAGGACCTCTTCTTGGGAGTTACCACTGCACAGTTGTCTAGTTCTTGTTTTATCCTTAGACATCTAAGCCTAGGATGTAGGCTTGAGACAGAGGACTGGATTAAGTGCAGAGGACCCTTGGTCTGATTCATTATGACTGCTCCCATTTTCTGTTCACAAAGTCTGCTTGAACTCACCCCAGCCCAGAGAACACAGAGCTCTCCAGGGAGACTGCTGCACTTTCTCCATTTCGCTTCAATGTGGGGAAAGTTGGATTTGCTGAATGAAGCTTTAATTTAAGTCAATGTTAGAGAAGGTGATATTAGACCTCCATCTCTTATTGCACTCTTACACCATCATAGTATTCCTCAAAATCTCATGTGTTGTCCCATCTCATAGAGTCTGTGTCCTTCTGACAAGCTTAGTGAGAGCTGAAGAGAAAGGTCTGTACTCGTCATTTCTCTTTAGTCCTGTTCAGAAGAGTCCAAATGGATGTATACCACTAACTGCTGAAACATTTTCAAAATGTGTCTTTTTAAGTTTGTTTACAGTTACTTTCAGAGGCATCCATCATGAATTCCCAGCTGTAAGTACAGTACAATCTTGTGACATTTTTCCTTCAGTGCACTGAACTAAATTGGAAGGGAATCCTTAATAAAGTCATTAGAGCTGCTTCTGAGTTACGGTACTGCTCTCATTGTGGAGAGAATTACTGATCTTGGCATACTGTGGATAAAAACAAGAAAACAATTAATTTGAACATTTTAGAAATGCTAAAATTATATAAAGATTTTACTCTCTGATCTGGTTTCATAAATTCTCTGAAATGTTGCTAATGTCACAAAAGAAAATGCAAACATAAAGTAAACCCATTCTTTTGGCTTTCAATAGGGTGAGAAAATAATTGGAGATGATTGCTGTTCATGTTCTTGCACAGATAACAAATAAGCCATTCTTAACTGTCAGGTAGAAGTGTTGGTCAGTCTTGAAGTCTGTGAATAGGAGAGTATGTCCAACAAACAAAAGTTGTTGCAAAATAAGTAACTGAAATATCAGATGCGAGGTGGTCATTTGTGTTCAAATGCTTGCTTAGTAGGTATTTATTTGTGTGTCCAGGACTATAATTCTTTTCCAATTTTGACATGTGTATCCAGATGTCTACCCACGGAAAATTGGTTCTTTAGGATTATTTCAGAAACAAATATCTTTTTGCATAAAAACATGCATTTAAACGTTGCTGAACTATCCACTTTCTACTCATCCATTTTGTGGCAATTTCTTGTGATTACAGGATACAGTATAGTGACTCTTTCAAATTAACCTTGTAGTACTGCCAAAAAGGAAAAGAAGAATAAGCGTTGGTGGAGACAGAAGGAATATCTGCAGTTCTAAGGTTATGTCTGCCCAATATGCTCCTACTGACAAGCCTAAATTCCATTCAGTGCTATGGAGATGCATGAGGGCTGTCGTCCCTTTGCAATGGACATAACAGATGTCAGCACTTTCCAGAATATGATTAAATCCTTTTTCCCACACCTTTCATGTGTCCTACTGAAATTCAACATCAAAGGAAACATAGCTGAGAGACAGGCTTTGTGAAACTGGTTTTTGCAAATTCTTAGACCAAGTAATAGGTTTCCAAGTTCTTTTTTTCATTTCTTAGTCAGGCTAAGACTGTTTCTTACAAGTATGGTCCCTTCTAGATTTCATATCCAGGCTACTGCTACACATTACTGTTGTACAAAAATCAGATGAAATTATCTGTTAGAAAATAACTATCAACTCAATGGTCATAACCACTTTCCTTTTTTAGAACAAGGAAAGTACTGAATATATACTCAGGAAATGTCAGCAACGTGCACTAAATAAAGCATTTCCATTAACACAGAAACTCCTCCAGGCCCTGAGGGGAAGAGTTGACAGTCAATTCCATAGCAGAGATGAAGACTGAAGAAAATAGTGAAACTTCTCCTGTGCAAGTCTGAGGGCTTCCACACTTCCACATTCCTATTCTTTAGTGGTTGGTAGTGTACCAGTTCCAAGTCCTTTATTAATCAGCCAAGAGAAAACAGGCACGCAAAAAATTCTTAATGTTTTTACCCTGTGTTACCCTGTGTGTTGAAATTTTTTTTGCTTCTCACCGTATTATCTCTGTCTTGCTTTCATTGTAATAGAAAGTTAAATTGTGATCCTCAAAGGTTAGAAATAGGTTTGTGGAGAATGAATTTGCTAAACAAAGAAGGACATCTTTACATTTCTAATTTGAATTCATTACTAAGCAATATACCATCTTCTTGTGTAGTTTTCTACACAAGACATGTACAGAAAATATGAAAAGAGTAGGCCCAAGTCTTAGCATTATTCATACATAAAGTAACTGCTGCATACAAAGCTGTAACTCCTGTGTTTGGGGTATTTGTGATTCCAGAAGAGCAATTTTCTTTCAAAATTTTTGCAGAGAAGAAATGACAGTGAACTCAAATTGTTCAGGACAAAAGCACTACTGAAATTAAAATGAAAGCACAGCAGTTAGGTCATATTTACATTTCAAACCAAAAAGGAGTTCACTAAGGATTATCAAAGCCTCATGCTATGTAAGTGGAAATATTTTATGCATGCAGATGGTCTATGGTCTATTTGGCTTATTATTACAGTGAAACAGGTAGGAACATAATGATATCTTATATAAACACATTTCTTTTTGATAATTTACAGCTGCTTTGCTTGTTTTCTTTCACTGTGCATTTGAGCAACTGGTCATTTCAGTCAAGGATTAAATTCCTCCCTACTAAAAGAAGTACTTAGTACTCAGGAAATCTTTGCTAAATAGAAGAGTGTTAAAAATGGAAATTATATTCTATATCGAAGGCAGATTATTACAATTCACTAGCAGGTATGTTGTATAAAGCCAGAATCCCAAAATATTTGGAATCGCTATTAATTTATGAAGTCCCTTTCCAAAGAAGGAGACAATAATGAAAGAAATGGTCAGTCATGAATTCCACTATCACCAAACCTACAGTTCTATTTCCTTTTATAGATTATTTCAACTGAACACACATACTTCTTTTCCTTCCAGCTCCATAGAAAATGTAAAGAGCTGTAGTGTAGGATAGAGAGAGAGAGTCTTAAAGCAGTGAAGAGAAGAATCTCCCACATGTGAAGAAAATCTTGTAAAATTTGATGTAAAATGCAGGGTGATTTTACTGAGGAGACCTGAAGCTTTTCAACTAACATACCCTGTGAGGCACATTACCTGCAGGATGTGAGAGAGCACAAGATTTCATCCCATGATCTTTGTGCCTGTGGAGATGCATGTTGCCATTTCATTTGTCTTTCTAACTCTGAAGAGAAGGGTGCAAACCACAGTCACTTTCTCAAGCTGGTATTTTTATTCATTGCATCACAGTATTTTAAAAATAAAATATAGCAGAATTTCCCATTTTGAAATATATATTTTTCACAGTAATAATAATTTTCAATTATTATTTTTATTATTTATAACTATGCCATTTTTTACATGCTCATCTGAATTCCTGTTTGAGGCAGTCTTGGTGTCTTTATACCACGTCAGAAGTTATATCTTCATTGTTATCCCAGTGAACATCCAAATTTGCCTGTGATTTTCTGTCTTTTTGTTTCCTGTACAGCTGTTGTCATGGAGTACATTCCTTTCTGGTTTTTTAATACATCTGCAAGAGAGCCATGAGAGTCCGTATGCTTAATGCCCTCCTGCAATGTTCTATAACAATATGGAGTTAAGTGGTAGCCAGAGAAATTGATGAAAATAACTCACTGCCATTATTATTACTCTTATCCACTAATTTACTAAAATAATTGTTCTCATCAATTATCTTTAATTTATTTGCAGTTATTTCAGCATATTTTTACTTTATACACATATTTAATTGCTTTAGACACATTCTTTAGTTCCTCCACTGCAGGCAATGCTTAAATTGTCATTAAAAGAGATGGAAATCCTAATCCTGTGAAGACTTTGAAATTAATTTTTTTTTTCCAAAAGATACATTCAATTCTAAGATACACTCAAGCATGACTGGAACAAAACAATTCAATTTATTTTTTATATGGTTACATTCACACAAAGTTTCATAAAATTCTATTTTTTTCTGAAAGACAAGAGTGATAGCAAGATAAAACCTTGCAGGACTAACAACAGTGTCTTTGGTGCATGCAGAAAGTGACAAAAGAGTGGTGTGATAGATTAGAAAAGAAATGCATGTTAAAATAAAAAACAGAGGCAAATATTTTGTCACTGTGTCAATAGAATGATATAGATGTCATGAGAAAATAATAAAACTAGAGAAGATGATTGTGATCTATACAACTTGAATGTAAAAGTAAGAGAGAGATTTATGAGAGAAAGCTGCCAATCAAGTGTTTGGAACGGAGGAGAAGAAAAGGGAGCACAGAAGAGGGATACAATCAGCTATAATCTGCATAAAGAAATCTGAGAATTTCTTGTAGATTACAAAAATATAAATAGTATTGCTTTTTTTAATCTAGATCCAAAATAGATCTAATTTTTCTGTATTTGTTCTTTGCGGTCTGTTGCAGGCTGTGCTGTACAGGTTGAAGGTCTGGCTGAAGGCTGTCAGCCTGTGAATGCTGATGCTCCTTTTGATCCCTCTCCTTAAGTCCATAGAGGCACCATGTCACCTCACTTGTCCTTCCATTAGCTTCTGTCATCCTGTTTTCTCAGATGACAGTAATAGGTCAACATGTAGCTTTTTCTCCAGGTGCATGCAGAGTTTTTAGTCACTAGTCCCATGTCTCTGCTGACCAAAGGGTCAGAGTTAGCTGAGACTGAGCTGGTTGTTGTAATATTTCACTCTTGATGCACAGAACAATTCTGGTCAGTGCTAACACTCAGACATGCTGCCCAGGTGATGATGAATCTGCCTGCATTGCACTGTTGCTGTAATAGCACAGCGGCAAAAAAAGTAAAAGTAGGAATAGGTAGCAGCATAGCAAGAATATTTTCTAAGGCCTGTGAGGGTCAGAAATGAAAAAAAAAGATCCTTAAAATTTTGGCCAAATGAACATTAGAAGCGGTCAAGGCAGGATCTACAGCTGTTAAAGAGCAGGACTTCCACAGCTGGGGGAGCTGACCTAGCCTCTGCTCTGGAGATGGAAGGGTGAAGGAGGCACAGGAAGGCCTGACAACGTGACAAGTGGAGGTTTGAGAGGAACAGGAAGAAGAGTTGGAGGTGTAAGACCTACACATCACTTTTTGTAGCACCTATTTCAAAGAGAAGTGAATGCTATTTGTTTGTATTTTGTTTTTGTATCTAGAACATTGGTACTGGTACTTCAAAACTTTTACATATTTGCTTTTTTTGTATGCATATTTTCTTTTTGAAACAATCTGCTTGGGTTTTCCTAACCATGGTGAAGTAGGATTTTTGAATGTATATGCATATTTTAATTGTTAATTTTCCTGAAAATGTTGTAGCTTGCTTGGCAAAATACTTGAAAGCCATACAGAATTCCAGCCTATCCATTTCAAAAGACTGAATTTGTCAAATTGGATTTACATGAACTCCCTAAATAGACAAAACCAAGCATTTTGTATAAAAATAATCTCAAGTATAATGGAATGGATGATTAGAGTTTATATCACATTACTTCTTTAGTACTTTTAACACACCCATAAAAAAATTGGTGTGCAATATTTTGCACATATAACAGCATTTCAGGGCTAGGTTGCAATCTCTTTAATTACGTGAATACTTTCATTGATTTATACGAGATGCTTCATATAAATAACCATAAAAAATATGTCTATTCCCTATGCTCGCATTCTAGCTTGCAGTTTTATAAGGTTATGGTAGTGCGAAGTGCTCAATATTAAATCCTTACTGACAAACGAGGAGGTTTATTTTACTGACCAAATTGCAATGTGTGCAGATTAATAAAAATATGACTTACAGGGTTCCATGTCATGTGTATAGAGGAGCACAGAGAATTTATGCAATTTTGTAGGGGGAATGCTGTGCTCTGAACAAGTTTATGAGTCCTCATCAAGTGGAGAAACACATAAGTTATGAGCTTCTCTTAAAAACACTTATTTGCAGTAGTAAAAATGGCCAACTTCCTGGCTGTATGACATTCATAGCCCACAGTCTGGGAAACTAAGGAGAGAAAGGACAGCAAAGCTGCCACCAAATGGAGATCTGTACCCAGTGGAGGAAACAGCCAGCAGGAACCTCATGGAAGTCAAACATTCAGTGCTGAGTCCTGCACATGGGAAGGCAGAACATGTAGAAATACAGGCCACCAACATACAGGACTGTACTGAGAGCAGCAGTCAGTGGGTGGGGGAAAATCACTCTCTGTTCTACTCAGAAATACACTGATCACCTGTACTGAAACTTGGCTTGTTCAGTCTCAAGAAGAGGATTTTTTTGCAGGAGGACCCAAATAAGAGTCAATACGTCTGAAAAGATTATTGATAAGATGGAGCTGTGATCTTCCCAGCAATGCATGGAAGGAAGACAAGAAGCAATGAACACAAACAGCAATAGCAGAGGTTCTGAATGGATAAAGCGACAAAAAACTATTTTCCTCATTAGGGCAACCAAGCAATGGCACAGATTGTCCAGGGAGGATGTGAAATCTCTATGACAGTTTAAAAAACACAAGGCTTTTCCACACCCAGCTGGGTGAAGCCCTGAGGAACCTGGTCTGACCCCAGTTGGACCTGCTGTGAGCAGAGACTTGGACTGGAGGTCTTCTGAACTCCCTTTGAGCCAGAATTGGCTCTGTGATCCTTCATAGCCATTGCTTCACTAGGGATGGAAGTAGGCAGGACAGGATGTGCACCTGTACCCCAGGAAAGGACTGTGAGAGAAATTACAGCTCTTCCTTGCTCACTTTTTGCTAAAAAAAAAAAAAAAAAAAAAAAGTATGTAGAACATCAGAACATCCTAAAAAACCTAAAAACCTACTCTTCCACTCTTCCATTTATCATGTGTGATAAATGTGTGAGAGACATCAGTGCATCAATAGCCACAGCCTCGTCGTATGTCTTATTACACAAAATGAGTGAAAGCTGAGGCAGTCGAGGTGGAAAGCCTCGTGCAAATCCTTAGAAGGTAACAAGAAGAAGGGGGAACACTTTTTCAAAAACTGCTTACTGATACAAGAATAAAGGAGGAGGAACCTTGTTCTTCAGTCTGAGGATTGTGTAAGAAAGGAATAGCTGGGAGCTAACAGGGTCCAAGAGGTGACTGAGGAAAGCCTACAGCAAACCTCAGCTGCACTGTTAAGGAGCTCTCAGTCAGTTCAGTGCCAGCAGCACTCACTGCAGTGAGTCTGCCTAAAAGAAAACATATCCTCTGCTTGCTTCCTTCTGTGCCAGCAAAGTTACCACTCTCACAAATTGATTATGTTGAAAATAGCATTGCTATTAACAAAAAGCCTTGCTCTGTGCAGTCTTCACAACTGAGTAAGACATGATTAGGTACAAACAAAAATATGCTCTATAGAATATTTAGGATACTAAAGAACATTCTTGCAGCACACTAGCAGAAACCTATTAATAAATCTTGATCAATTTTGTCCTTTTGAGTTAAATGTGATTCTTGCTCCAGTGAAGCTTTTCCTGGAAAGAAGAAAGTCAATACAACATGCTGTACCAGAAAAAAAGTTATACTAGAATGAACAAAAAATGATTTCAAAGTAATCCACTTGCTTAATGATTTTTATTTAAAAATTGGAATAATCAGTTTAAGGAAAATCTCTAACCAGTTGCTTGTATTATAGTTAATGGCTAAGTTAGGTCTGTTATTTACTCATTCTAAGTCATATGTCTAAAGAACACTTCATGAAAACAATTATAAAAAAAGCACTGATTAATTTTGCATCTCTTCCTGCTTTCATAATCTTTGTCAAGTGAATGGAATAATTTGTACCATTTATGTTTTTTATTATAGTATTTGTCATTAGAATGAGGTGTCAGGAAGCATTTAGACTGTCTCATATTTCATGAGTTAAAGTAGTGTGCCATATTGATGTGACCTTTTTAATTTCCTGCATTTTCTTCTGTTCCTTTAGGTTGCTTTCTTTCTCTGTGTATCTCACAGAGAAGGGCAATGGAACTGGTGAAGGGTCTGAGGAGCAGCTGAGGGTGCTGGGGTTGTTTAGCCTGGAGAAAAGCAGGATCGGGGCAAATTTATCACTCTGCAGCTCCCTGATAGCCAGGTGGAGGTCAGCCTCTTCTCCCAGGCAACCAGACAGGACAACAGGACACAGTCTCAACCTGCTCCAGGAAAGGTTTAGGTTGGACAATAGGAAGAATTTCTTCACAGAAAGGGTGATTAAACACTGGAAGCCACTGCCCAGGGAAGTGATGGAGTCACCATTTCTGAAGGTGTTTTAGGAAACACTGGATATGGCACTTAGCGTCATGGTCTGGTTGACAAGGTGATGTTTGGTCATAGTTTGGACTTGATCTTGAGGCCTTTTCTAACCTGAAACTGTGATGCTTCATTTTAAGATGGTAAATGTGAACTTGCAAAGTATGAATCAGCAAATGACACAAACCAGAATGTCTCATGAAAATAGTCCTGGTATGTGTATTCATGCAGTGTGATTGTGTAAACACATTTTGACTTACCTCAAAATGGCTTTACAGGTATGTCAGTAGCACTAGTACAACGATGCTGTGCTGCACAGTGCTGTGAGAACATAAAGTGGTTAGGGAACATCTCACTGCCATAAGATGTGAAAGATACACAGAAACATAGAACATTTCTACTCATATCTAGTTGTGATATTGTTGTGAATAAACAGTGGCAAGATTAAAAACTTTCTTTCTTTGAGATTTAAACTAGTATTTGACTATGACACATTAGGATGAAACCTTCAAAGAGCTAATTTATCTTACATTGGCTCAGTATAAAGCTCTTTTGCATTGAAATACCTAGTGCTTGCCAATCTTGGAGACAGTAATGGATGTTTGAACTGCAGTTTTTAACTCACTCCTATGACTAACCAGAAAACAGCCTGTCATTGTGGTTGAGTCAAAGTACATGCAATCATGGTCCATCCCTGACACTGTTAAGAGGAAAAAAAAACTGAAGAAGCAGTGTAATGGATTGTATAATTGCCAACAAAATTTCTTTAACTTATATATAATTTAAAATGCAGCCTGAATCAGATAATGTGACTGGTGACTCCTTGTCTCACTCAATCTTTGCTTCACTTTTGGACAATGATAGAAAAATAGTTGCACAGATCACAAGTATAGTTAACTCAATTTAGAGCTTCCAGATCAAAGAAAAACATTAGCTGACTGACAGCAACATGCTTTAGAAAATCCTGGACATTTTCATTCAGTCTTTGGTCCCAGAAGGGTCTTTTCTTACAATATGGATATTGTGACAAGACGTACAAAGTTAACATTTCAACTGAAATACAAATAACTCTGACACTTTAGCTTAGTTTAGCAAGGAATTTGTAAGAACAAAAGAACAATTTGAGTGGTCAAGAGTGCACACTGCTTTTGTTTCATGTGAGCCTCACAACACAAAGGGACTAAACAATATTATTTGCTACTACTTTGGCCTGAGAAATCTTGCAACTTATATACCATAAACTCATTCCATCATATTGCCTTTGCTGGTAGGTTACATAAATAAATGATTGGAAGTGGCTTACAAATTATTAGTCTTGTGAGTGTGGCTCACAGGTTTCAGAGAGGAGGAGCAAGACTTACAGAAAGCTCAGTGTGACCGAATAACTGATGACCAGTTCTGTGAAACAAGGTAAAAAGTAATGGAAACTGATAAACTACAAAACACAGGGTGTGGAAGAATGGCTATGTGACAGGGGCCATGTTCTGGACCAAGAATCGGGAGGTTGCAGGTAATCTGGGTCTCTGCACCTGCAAAACACTGTGTCCTTGAGCACAGCTGTGGTACAATAACAAGTAGTGAGAGAGACATGAGAAAAGAAAGATGTAACCCCTAAGGTATGAGGAAGAGCTGATATTGTAGTATAGCCAATAGATTGCTTAGCTCGCAGAATATGTATGAGCTTATTACTTGTTGTGCATAAATGTCTGATGCTCTCTTCAATAAACGAACCTTGCTAAACACTCATATTGAGCGTCCAAGTTTCCCTCACCGCAACAAATGGCGCCCAAACAGGGACCCTACAGAGGGCTTGAACCTGTGAGCCACGGTCTGGTGCAGTATTCCATGTCGGTCCCGATGCAGCACGGGAGGCGAAAGAGCGGGCTCCGCGTCCCCAAGCGATCTTGGAGAAGAGTCTCAGCTGGCAAAAAAGCAGGCTCTGTGCCCCGAGTGACCTTAGAGAAGGGTCTCGGCCGGCAAAAGAGCGGGCTCTGTGCCCCGAGTGACCTTAGAGAAGGGTCTCGGCCGGCAAAAGAGCGGGCTCCGTGCCCCGAGTGACCTTAGAGAAGGGTCTCGGCCGGTGAAAGAGCGGTCTCCGTGCCCCGAGTGACCTTAGAGAAGGGTCTCGGCCGGCAAAAGAGCGGGCTCTGTGCCCCGAGTGACCTTAGAGAAGGGTCTCGGCCGGCGAAAGGGCGGGCTCCATGCCCCGAGTGACCTTAGAGAAGGGTCTCGGCCGACTAAGCACGGCCGACGTCTTGCAAGGACTGCAACAGCACTGACGACTAAATTAGGAGGTAATGGAGAGACAAGCGGTGTATGACCTTTTTAAATGTTTTTTACAAAAGCGGGCATTACAGGGTATCGACCTGGGAAAAGAACTCCTGGGATTGCTTGCATATGGAGTTGCAAAAGGGTGCTTTGCAGATCCCAATCAGGTCTTTGAGGAGTTAGAGTAGCGTAGATTTGGGGATAAGTTGTGGGAAGCTGTGTTAGATGAGGGTAAAACTGCAAAAAAGTTGTCTAAAACTTGGCGGATAGTTGCTAATGCACTAAAACAGTACCAGGCAGAGCAGAAGGCTGCTCAGGCAGCCTCTGCCCGATTGGGAATGCCTGTTCCTAGTGAGAATAGCGGGGCCTCAGCATCTACCTCCTCTTATCCTCTGCCCCCAGCAACTACCATGGTGTATCTGCCGGTGGGGGACAGCCTCCGCAGCAACCGCCCGAGCTGCTCCTTCTGTGCCTCTGCTGGCAGCGAGGGATTGCCCCCCACCTCCGGCTGGAGAGGATGGCGGGGAAAGAACAAAGGAAATTCTTGACCCCGAGGCGGTGCGAATTGCTAATGAAAGGTGTAAGGCATGGCGAGAGATTGCAGGAGAGGCGATAGTTGCAGGTGACTGAGCCGGCTGCTGATGCCTTGCCTGAGGTGGCTTGTCCGGTGGTTTACGGACCAAATCCTGCCAGAGGCTTGCAAGCAACTATCACTACCTTAGATTGGAAATGGCTGGCACAGCACCGTGCCACTGTAAGTGAGTGTGGTATCCACGGAGAACCAACTCGTCAGATGCTCAATTATTTGTGGGGAGGAAACCTACTGTTGCCATTGGATATTAAAAGCCTCATGAGGCTAGTGCTTACCCAGCATCAACAGTTGTTGTTTAATGCTCACTGGCAGGCTGTGTGCCAAGAGTCTGTGGCTACCCTGAGACAGCTAGGACATCCGCTATATGGAGTTTAGAGGAACTTATGGGGATAGGGGCATACCTAAGGACGGAGGCGCAAGCACTAATTGGGCCCGAGAAGCTGAGGGAGGCTATGAGATTAGCCTGGGTGGGGCCCGATAGGGTGAAATCCCCAGGAAGTATTCCCTCATACATGGGAATTAAACAAGGAAGAGAAGAGCCATTTGGGTTGTTTATTGACAGAGTGGCGAATGCTATTCAGACAGCAGGGGTCCCTGAATATATGCACGGAGCACTACTAAAGCAATGTGCCCTACAAAATTGCAATCCCACCACTAGGGGTATACTTGTCACACTCCCTGGTACCTGGACTGTTGAGGAGGCTTTAGAACGAATGGCTGAGGTGCCGGTGGGGCCGCAGGCTATGTTAGTGGAAGCAGTAAGAGATTTGGGAAGTAGTTTCAGGGAGCAGGCGCAGGCGACGCAGAGTCAGGTGTTGGCTGCCCTTGCCCCCTTGCAAGCGTCGGTAAATTGGCTTCAAAGAAAAGGACCATCATGATTCTGATGCTTCTGCTGCGGAACTGCTGGCCATATGTGACGGGATTGTACAATGGGAGCTGTGTGGTGCTGGCGCTGCAAGTCCAACACACACAATGAGTCAGCCTGCCGGCACGTCTCGGGAAATGGGAAGCCCAGCAGGAGGGGTCGCCCCGCTCCGACACAAGTGGCAGCCCAGAGCCCAAGCACCTTCCCAGCACAAGCGCCTCCTCCCTCCGCCCCGCAACCAGCAGAAGCCCCAGTTTGGATCTGGCAACCTCAATAGACTGCACCTTAATAGACTGCAAACCGCAGCGTATCCCAACGGGGATTAAGGGCCCTGTTACAGCCGGCAGGCAAACCGTGGGAGCTTTGTTGATTGGACGCTTGTCTGCCATCATGTCGGGACTTACTATTCTTGTTGGACTAATTGATGCTGATTATACAGGTGAAATACAAATAATGGCACAAACACTCCTCCCACCATTGTTTATTCCGGCCGGATTGTGAATTGCTCAATTAATCCCCTTGCCTCAATTAACCGGAGGGACTGTACCACTTGGCAAGCAGCGACATGGTGAAGGTAGTTTTGGTTCCACAGGAACAATGGCATTGTTAACAGTGGACTTAAAGCATCGTCCTAAAAAAACATATTGACGTCCAGTATCAGGGTCAAACCATCACCCTGGCTGCGCTCCTAGACACCGGTGCAGACGTCAGCATCATAGGGACACAGAAATGGCCACCCCAGTGGCCCACCCATGCGGCAAATGCCACAGTCACAGGAGTAGGAGGACTCATGCTTGCGCGGAAATCCCCTCTGCTGAAAATTATTATAGAGGGAAAGACTGTCATCTGTACGGTTTCTGTAATACTGCTCCCTGAGGGTGTCCACGCCTTGCTGGGCCGCGATGTGTTGGCACAGTTGGGAATGGTCCTTACCGCAGATCTCCCTTTATAGGGATGGCCATTGCATGGACTTTCCCGATCCCACTCCGATGGAAAACAGAGGACCCGGTGTGGGTTGAGCAATGGCCTTTAAAAGGGGAAAGTCTCATTCAGGCACACAAGCTGGTACAGGAGCAGTTTGACCAAGGACATCTCCAGCTATCTGTTAGTCCTTGGAATACTCCTATTTTTGTATTCAAAAAGAAATCTGGCAAATATTGGCTGCTGCATGATCTACGTGCTGTCAATGATCAGATGCATAGTATGGGAGCCCTGCAGCCCAGACTGCCTAATTCTGCAGTGCTCCCTGAAGGATGGTCCCTCCTCATTATTGATCTAAAAGACTCTTTCTTCACCATCGCCTTGCGTGAGGCAGATAAGCAGTGCTTTGCTTTTACCCTGCCTGCGTTGAATAGAGAAGGGCCTGCCCAAAGATATGAGTGGATGGTACTCCCACAGGAGTGGGAGTTGCTCACCCATTCTTTGTCAACTGTATGTTGATGCAGCCTTGTAGCCAATTCAAAAGGTGTGGCCCAAAGTTATAATTTACCATTATATGGACGACATTCTTTTTGCTCAATCATCACTGTTCTCTCCAGAGCAAAAACAACAATTGGCTCAACAGCTCCAACAGCAAGGACTGGTGATTGCAAGAGAAAAGGTGCAGGAAATAAGCCCTTGGAAATACCTAGGGTGGAAAATCACTGACCAACATATTCAGCCTCAAAAACTCACTATTATGATTGATCTTCAAACACTTCATGATAGTCAGCGACTATTAGGAGATCTGCAATGGCTTCACCCAGTGATTGGCATTCCCAACGAATATCTTGAGGAGCTGCAACCTCTTCTAAAGGGTGCGGACCCTGCGGCTAAAGTATCCTTAGCTTCAAAACAAAGAAGAGTACTGCAGGACATTACCTCCATGGTTGCCCATCACGTTACTCATCGCTGCCAGGAGGGCCTTCCATTGAATCTTACCATCCTGGCAGGACACAGGCACCTATTAGGGGCCATCACGCAGCACAAAAAGAAAACAGAAGCAGGGGGAGAATCAGGCAGCTGAACAGATCGTGTTAGAGTGGATTGCCCCTCCCCTACAGCCCCGAAGAAAGGTGCAGGAAAAAGTACGGATATTGGCGGAGCTGATTAAGAAGGGCAGACTCCGAATTCTGCAAATTACAGGAGAGCAACCAAGTGAAATTGACGTTCCTATGCATGAAGAAGACCTAAAGTGGTATTTGCTCAACTCCACAGCCCTCCAGACTGCATTGCTAGAAGATGGAGCTGCAATTCGCATTGAGCCTTTAAAATCACCTGTATTAGCATGGATGGCAAATCAGGGCTGGAAAACTATTCTGAAATGGGCTGATCAACCACTGCCAAATGCTGTTATGGTTTTTACAGATTCTGGGAAGAGGTCTCGAACAGCCGCTGCCACTTGGAGAGACATTGATGGATGGCATCATCAAATCCTGCAGGCAGAGCAAAACGATTCCCTGCAGACCCTTGAGCTGTTGGCAGTAGTATGGGCCTTGTCACACTGGTTGCACAAACCCTTGAATATTGTCACAGATTCACTATATATTGCAGGGGTAGCAAATCGCATTGAGAATTAGGGACGTGAGTATTAGGGACGCAAGTATTAGGGACGTGAACAACAAATGGTCAGGAGAGCTCCTGAGGCACCTCCAGCGGGCCACGCGGCAAAGGACTGCCGGCTATGCTGTTTTGCACATTCGCAGTCATCAATGGGACCAAGGACTTGGAGAGGGCAATGCGAGGCCAGATCGTCTAGTGACTGTGACGAAAGAAGCCCCATTGTCGCCTCATTGCTGAGCTAGAGAGACTCATGCAGTATTCCACCAGAATGCTCAGGGTCTCCACCAAGCATATGGAAGAGGCTAGGGCCAGTGTAAAGGCCTGTCCTATATGCAGCCATCATAATTGAGGTTTAGGGCTTGGAGCAGTAGTAAATCCGAGGGGGCTGAAGGCCAGTGAAGTGTGGCAGATGGATGTCACGCATGTGCCTGCATTAGGTTGGTTAAAATACATGCATGTTACCATTGACACTTACAGCCACATGATTTGGGCTACCCCTCAGCCTGGTGAAAAGTCAAGGGACGTAAAATGGCACTCTTCAAGTTGCTTTGCTGTTATGGGGGTGTCTTGTTGTCAAAACTGACAATGGTCCTGCCTACAAAAGCAAGACAGTTGTGCAATTCATGCAAACATGGGATATAAAGCATGTAACTGGCATAGCTCATTCCCCTACAGGTCAGGCAATAGTGGAACGAGCTAATGGAACTGTGAAGAGGTATCTTGAGAAATTCCAGAGCATAGTGGACCCACATGAAAGTGTTAATAAGAGCCTGTTTGTAATGAATCATTTGTGTGTGTTTGGCGACCACCAAGAACCTCCTGTAATTTGGCATCAAGTTGGCCCTGCAGAAAAGCACAAACAGCCATCCATGTGGGTCTTTTACAGAGACCCCAAGACAGGATAGTGGAACGGGCCTGCAGAAGTGGTCTTTGTGGGCAGGGGTTACCTTTGTGTGCTTACTCCAACAGGCAACATCTGGGTCCCGAGCCGGTGGACCAAATTTGCCATCAGCCATCCTGGATCCAGCAGCCAACGAGGAGAAGAGACGGTTGCTCTGGCTCCACCTGCTGATAAACCCGCTTCTCCGGCCAGCGAGACAGCTGATTGACCCTCGATTACTCAACTGGAGGTCTCTCGAGCAGCTGGCACAGCTGATAGCTACCTTGCCTATTATAGCACCTTGTGGCCTTGCATACACTATTTGTAGAAACTGTGGGGACAAGCGTTGCTGCCCTTGGATAAAGATTTTCTGTGGTGGCTGTGAAAGAGATCTCTGGGTGCGTCAGAGTGTGCTGACAGGATTGTGGTCTGTTGAGTGTGGTCATGTGTGGAGAAGGAAAACAGTACTTGCTGCATTACAGGAGGAAACCGGATTACCTGAAATCCAGGGGTTATCCCTATATGAGAGCTGGGAGCGAAGGGAGATTGCTAGGTAAAGTGGGAAGTACAGTGGCAAGTTAGCAGAATTAAGAGCCAAACAAAGACAAGCATCCTGCAGGAAATCTGTGGTAAACATGTTGACCTGCCAGGACATTGGATGGTTCAACCAAGGCAGATGGAGGAGCTATGTCATCGCCTTAGTATTCTCCCTCCTCCTAGTAGAGACAACGAGCCACGTAGAAGGCACAACAGGAAGAGGGCTAGGAATTCCCCACATGGCCCCAACTCAACCTAAGACCAATATTTGGGCCACTCTCACAAACCTGACAAATCCTTAGGCCTGGGATCATGGCTACACTCTATTGTTAAGGCTGGCATTATAGCAGGCATTATAGCTTTGTTGGTAGTATTAGTTTTGCCTTGCTTTTGCATATGCTTACAAAATATGGTGCAAAGGATATCTGCTGCATTTAGTCAAACATTGCTTGTGCAAAAAGAAAACAGGGGAATTGTGGAAGAATGGCTACATGACAGGGGCCACAATCTGGACCAAGAATCAGGAGGATGCAGCTAATCTGGGTCCCTGCACCTGCAAAACACTGTGTCCTTGAGCACAGCTGTGGTACAATAACAAGTAGTGAGAGAGACATGAGAAAAGAAAGATGTAACCCCTAAGGTATGAGGAAGAGCTGATATTGTAGTATAGCCAATGATTGCTTAGCTTGCAGAATATGTATGAGCTTATTACTTGTTGTGCATAAAAGTCTGATACTCTCTTCAATAAACGAAGCTTGCTAAACACTCATATTGAGCATCCAAGTTTCCCTCACCGTGACAACAGGGTGTTGTGCTGAGGAAGTCTGAGTGTATTCCTCTGTCGTGAGAGCAGAATATGAGAAATGATGGGAACCTGGCTAAAGGTGGATGCTTAGGCAGGACTGATGGACAGGACAAGGGAGGGTAACATCAGACACTCCTTTTCATAGGAGGAAATTAAGCCATGGAGGACTGCTGAGTATCTTGTTATCATGTCTTCCCTTGCAGAGAAGTAGTTTGTATTTTTCTTCAAATCAAAGTTTTTGCAAATCTCCATAAATCCTCCTTCTCATTCTGATGAATCCCTCTCATTTTCTAAATATACTCTTTGATATTAAATCCACAGAAAGTATTCTAAATAACCACTATTATATTCATTTGAATTAAATGTACATATTTTTTAAGAAAAATATTAAAATTAAATGCAAAAATATTACAATCTAAAGTTAAGACTTGAAACTACTATAACCTTGAGAATTTATTTCAATAAATCAAGTTATGTGCTATACCCCTGAAATTCATCAGATATGAAAATTAAAGGTTGCATAACTACTTACAAAATCTGAAATTTGGGAATTTTTAAAATTTTTAAGTCAGGTCAAGCTATAAATGCATCTTAGTGAAATATACTACTGTACTGATTGCATTATTTTTAATAATGCATGTATTATATGTACTGTAGTACATGTATTATTTTCAGTATTTTTAGTGCAGTGAATGTCAATATATTTAACACAAAACCCCAAATCTTTTTGAATATCTACATGTAAAAAATACTTTTCAGTACTTTTTCTGTAGTGAACTCCTCCAGAGCAAATACTATTTTTCTTTCCTTTCATTGAAAACTGTTTGAATCTGAAGATGCCATAATTCTGTTTTTTTGCTTCCAGCGAATGCATGAAAAAAAAGTGCCACAGGGTGGGTCGTTGCCACAGGGGCACACTGCTGACTTCAATTTTCCCATCAGGACCTCCAGCTCCTTTCCTGCGTGTCTGCTCCCATGCAGTCAGTTCCTTGAGTGTAGGTTTCTCTGGGCTATTACATCCTAAGTGTAAAACTTAGCATGTTTCTGGGTTGGTCTCCAAGATTCCTTCTGGGCCTCCCAGACCACAGTTTGTGTAGAAAAATACTACAGGAGGTGTAGAAAGACAAGAAAAACGTCACCTGTACATGGTGGTTCATCATGGGAGCAAATCAAGTGGTAAAGTAAAAATTCCTCTTCATAAATCCACACTGGCTGCGCCCAATAAACTTCCTGTTCCTCCCATGCTTCACAATGATTTTTAGAAGGACCTGCTACATAAAATCCTGCATCTATTCGAGTGGATTTGACTTTCTTGTGCTTTTCTAGATTCTCTTGCTTGTCTTTTTGAATATGGGTTTAACATTTACCTTCTACCAGTTAGTGCTCCTCCTTCAATCTTCTCTTTTTAAAATGTAGGTAATTCCATTTACTCTTTAATTTTAAATACTTCTTTTTATGTTTCATTTCAATACCTATTACAATCCAAATATAGTTTAACCCAAACTTAAAATGAAAAGTCTGTATGTAATTTAAAAAGAAGAAATTTATAAAGAATATAAAAATGCAATAAACATAGATGAATTGTTAGACTGTTTCTAGAATAATGAAAAGAAAAAGTGAAAAAAATGAACAAATACCTGTAACACTAGAGAACTATTTATTTAAATAAAGTTTAAATTTCAGCAAACAAAACAAAGAAACAAGTGTAAAGGTTTCGTATTTTAATGTTTTTGTAAGCTGATGAGAATTAACAATTAATCAGGAAAGTTACTGAAAGTGCAAAAGCAGAACTTGATTAAATAAGTTTGTTTCCTATTTTCAATTTGCTTACAATAATTTTTTTTTAATTTATCAGCAGTGCCCCAAGTAAGCATCTGCCCCAGTCTTTTAGCAGGATCTGCAACTTGTCATTGTAGTGCCATCCAGAGTAATGTCAATGTACCTGTTAGTTAGTACACTTAATTTAGGCTTAATATTTACAAGTACCTCATTTTTCTCTTTCAGTGTGCATTACTGCTGCATTTATCAACCCTGAATTATGTCTGTCTTTTCCGGTCCACTCACCGAGAACCTGTGAAATTCCTTCAAGATTTTTTCCTTTTAGGACTTTATGTCTTTAGTAATAAATTAATGGTCTTATATCTGGTGTATCTACAAAATATCTTGTTAGTTGCTGTTGTTTTTATTATGGCCTAATCAACATGGCATCTATGTTTAGAATGCTAACTTTTAAATAATAGTTTCGTGAGTAGACAACAGTCTAGAGAAACTGAAAACTAAACACTAAATACTGATAAGCAGGTGTTCAAAATGACACAATTTATAACACATTTGTCAAACTGGTAGCTGGCTGGGCAACAAACATGGCATGCACAAGCTTTGAATATAAGATGTCCTCTGAAGTGTATGCAATTTAATTAGTGGTTTTGTCTTCCTTTAAAGGAGAGGTACATATCAGGGAAGAATATTAACACTGAGATCCACTATGGTTAGAAACTCATTAATTAGTATTTTAAACATCTACTTTATTGATTTTTAAAGATTTGTTTAGCATGTATGTCTTTTAGTATGCTTAATTTGTTTGATTGTCTTTAAATGTTGCTACAGAATGGAAGTTTATTATGCAAATCAGGTATTTCTTTGATGTTATCTTTTATATTTAATGTACCTAAAAATCTCCTTTCCCTGAACACAGCACAGACAAACAGTCACACAAGAAAAGCCCACTAAAGCAATCTTTCATTCATGCCTGCTTTTGTTGCTTATCACACTCACACAAACTCAGAAAATCAATATCCATACAAAACGAGGGTAGTTAAGTTTCTAGGTGGGAGCTTGTCTTTATATTGATAACTTAGTGATATCTAGAAAAACACAATGACATCACAAGAGGCTGACTTTTATGTAACCTGAACCTACAACAGCTGCAGCTCTGGGACACTGCTACCCAAATTCTTTTGGTTGTGATTCTGCCCAGGCATTCCCAATCACATGCTGCACATTTCATCAGTGACCATGTGGTTATCACTACATAAAAAGATTTTTTTGCTCTTTCTGCTAAAATTCAATCTCCAGCTTTGTGACTGATGGAGCTAATTATCTTTTCCCCATGTTAAAGTAGCATGCAACTTACATTTTATGATTTTATGTTAAGGCAACTGGTCCTTTGAAATAAAAATCCATGAATCTGTCCAGCTCAGTTCCTCAGAATATTGTCAAGGGAGAGTATCTCCTGATGCTCTTATATTCCTCCAGCTTCACTGTTACAAATGCTACTCAAGCTAAAGTACAAGTCCTGTCACTTGTCCACTCAATTCAAGAGGAAGCAGCAGTGAGAGGGGGCCAAATGAGGAGCTGCTTCAGCTGGATTTACCCATCTCCTTGCAAAACAATCACTGAGGAAAGAGGAGCACTGTACTGCCAACCAGCACAATTAGACAAAGGAGAGTAGAAACTCTGCAAGGGGACTTGAAAGTCCTTGATTCTCATTAGTGAGGTTTTAAAATAGTCCAGCATTCCTCGTGCAATGTGTCTGCTGAGAATGATTTCCCCATTTCTCATTATGTATGAATGCCAGTGCACTGTGCAGCTCTAGTGCACAGCTGATTAATAAGGTCAGAATTAGAAATTGAGAGCTTTCCTTTTCTTAGCATCTACTGCAGTTTTCTCTCAACAGGGTTTTCTTTGTCAATTTTCTGTGATCTAAACACAGGGCTTACTGGAATGGGAGTTATGCATTTTGTCATATAGAGCTCTGAAGAGAGTGTGGTGTCTTACTTTTTTTTAAATATTATATATTGTGTTTTGAATAATTTGTGTTAAAATCTCTTATGCACCATAAAATACTTTGGAAAATGCATTAATTGCTAGGGTAGTCCTTTTTGTCAGTAAATAAGCTCTATATACTCAGATAACATTTTGTTTTCAGAAGGGTAAATAATTCCTTTATCTGAATTTTGAATAAAGCAACTCAGTGTCTTTCAAGTGTCACAATGCCATCAATCCACTGTGACTAAATTTCTCATCCATACAGTGACTAAAGCTATGAATTTCAAATCAATTCTAAATTACTTTAGCTGTCTACAAATTACACAACCTTTTTCCTATCACTGCAGCCAAGGTTTAGCATGTGAAGCTACCTACCCCTCCATCCAATTATATTTTATAAGCATATTATCAAGTATGCATTAGTTCTTTCAAATAAACCCTTGTGTCCAGGACTACAAATAGTTGTTTCCTTTTGGGTTTTTTTTTTTTTGGGTTTTTTTTTTTCTTTTAAGATTACACCAGTTTTTTTTTCCCCTGGGGTTATGCAGTTCTTAATCCTCTGATATAACTATAGTAACTGGCCTAGTGATCCCAGTTGTCTTTTCTTCAATCAGCTCAGATTTTTCATTTGAAAAATGTTGTGGAAAAAAAACCTGAAAACCATTCCAGCCCCAACCAGCCTGGCACATAAAAAGAACAAAAAACAAATGGACAGGATTTTAACCATGTTCATCCTCAAATTAACGTGGTGCAGAAAGCAGAATTTGAGGGAATCACCAAGTCACAGCAATGTTGATTGGAAGCAACTTCTGCTACTTGAGGAAGGACTATTGGAGTCCTTCCTGGGCCAGTTCTCACTTTGTTCAGCTAAGTTTTCATTTGAGGATGGACTTTCCACAGTCCCTCTGGATTCCAATAACCCTTTCAGTACTGTACTGTTCTCCTGAAAATGTTGTTCTTTATGTCCAACCTGAACTTTCAGCTTGAAAGTCATGGCTGCTGCCCCTTGTTTTTCCTTCTGCTTCTACAGAGAGGAATTTCATTTTGTCACTTTGAAACACCTGTTCCTGTAGTTATAGGATAGAATTAAATAACTTGTCAATCTCCTCCTTGTCTGACTGAACAATCCCATTTCTCTATACTGCTTCTCCTATGTCACATGTCATTAGCTGTCTTGATAACCCCCATGGATTCCTTCCAGTTCCTCAATATCCAGCGGGAACAGCAAGCCCAAAAGTGCACACTGTACTTTAGACACAGCCTCAGCTACATGGAAGGAGATGAATTAATCTTCTAAATCAGGATCTTCAGGGTATGGCTACTTTTCTGCATTTGTGATTGAGGCACACAGTTGCTTCATATTCTGCTGTAACACCCAGGTAGGTCCTTCCCACAATGGATGGTGCTGTCAGCTGGTTCCCAGTTTTGATTGATGGAAGGGATTATTCTGTCCCAGGTGTAATCCTTGCCCTACTTGTGGTGGAATCAATCCCCATTGGTCCAGTGCTTAAACTTCGCAGGGTCCTTCTGGATTGAAGCTCTAATGTTGGAAGTACCACCACTCCCTCTCATTAAGAATTGTTCCCAGATTTGTTGCTGATGGACTCTGTCTTGTCATCCAGGTCAGTGATGAAACTATTGAAGAAATACTGTGTCAGTATTGTGTCAGTACTGACTCCCGGCTAAGTAGCTATTCCAGCTAGGTGGCAAACTATTGATTACTTGCCTTTGGTTCTGGCTGTCCAGTTGTTTTTCAGTACATCTAACAGTCTGTTTGTCCTGCCTATCTCAAATTCCAAATCAGAATTCTGTGGAAAGCAGAATCAAAACCTTATTAATTTCAAGCTTTTTCACAGGCAGCACTTTATCCTTGTCCCCTTAGCCAATCATTCCATTGTAGAGAGCAGTCAGGCTGATCAAGCTTGATTTTCCCTTGGTGAAACTATATTGACTTTTCCTGATTACTTTCTCATCATTGTCAAACTAAGCCTTCAAATATATCTTTTTGCTCTTCAGAGAAAGAGTGGCTCAAAAAGATATTTGCAGATGACCAGGTCAGCTTTCAATTTCTGTCAGATGAAAGTAGAACTGACCTTGCAATGGAAAACTGGTATTACATCAGCTGTTCCCATGGATAAGAGAGTTACTGCAGTAGTTTGGAAGCTGGCCATGGAGACTGGCTACTGAACTTCTGATCTTTGGACTGTATGACAACACACTAAATTAATACTGTGGCAAAGTAGTCAAATCACTATGCATTTAAAATAATAAATTTCTTGGAATCAGCTGCAGAAACATTTTACCAAAGCTATAACTTGCACAAATACAGTAATACAGCTTAGAATCTAGGCCACTGGTCAACTCCCGGAATAATTTTCTTTGCTACTTCATTTATTATGGCTTTAAAATACATAATTCACTTTAATGCACCTTTCTCTATGCTATAGCCACAGCTATATATTCCCTGGTTGTCTCTAAAATTAACTAGTTAAACCAGGTGGTCTACAGTTCTTATTAAAGTAAAACATATGGGAACAGGAAATCATCCTGCAGTATTACCATCTTGCAGGCTTTCAGGTAGATACAAAACATTATAGCTAAAGGGCAAGATAAAGAACATATTCTGCTTTAGAATTTCACATTCCTGATGGCATATCAACCATCATTTTATGTAACATCAATAAGAGTATCTCTAAATTTTCAGAATAGTGGGAAAAGTGACATCTATGTTGTATATGGTTTTCAATACACTTAAATCTGTTTGCAGGCTTTGACAGAGTGGTGTAACAGGCAAGGGTGAGACAGAATGCTTTTTCTGACATTAGACAAAGTCAAACAAGACTCAAGTTAAAAATCCTTTCCACTGTACCTAAACTAGAGACAGATCCTATGCATAGGGACCCACATTCTTCTGCCTAGCACTAGCATCCTCTGAGGATGTTCAAGAAATAACTTTTAAATTTCAATTTATTCATATACTTCAGCCCAAAGAATAGTTCCACAATTACAAAACCCACACTGAATTTTAAAAGCAGATATACTTTTTCTTTCCACTTTCCTCACCTACATGATGGAAATGTGAAAATGTCAGACTTGCTTGTTTCCAAACACTTTATGAGAATATGAATTCCTTCAGCTCACTAACTCTATGCCACGTTTTTTCTCATTACATCAGTTCTACATTAAAAAAATAAAATATTGCTTTTTCTTTTTTAAGCCACATCTCATTTTCCATATTAGTATAATTTCTACAGATACAGACAGAATCAGAGAAAATTATTTTGTGGGAAAAAAACAAGAACAATTAAATGCAGATAAAATTTGTGTTGAATTCTATAATTTCTTAATTATACATTACAGATCTTTCCAGTAGGAAAAACCTATTCTATAATGAGTCTGTAAATTCTATATTACCCATAAAAAACTGTAAAATGGGTTTACCAGCTAATGAGAAATAACCTTCCTTTGTAAAATTATCTAAAAACCACTAATGAAAAACAAGACAAAAAGGTTTATTACAGCAAGATTTCCTGATTATTGATTTAAATTATGATTAGAATGATTTAACTCCTTTTCCCTGCTTCTTTCCTTGTCAGATTCTGCTTTTGCCATTACAAGCAAAGCAAATGTTTTGTCTCCTCTGCTAGAAACAGACCAAAATTTCAGAAATGAACTCTTACACAGAATAAGGACAAGGTCAGAAGTGTGGGATAACTCAGATGTGTTACGAAGTCCTGGTCTTGTTCTGTCCATGTCACTTTGGTCAACAGTTGAAAAGACAAAGAGTACTGATGAAATGTCATCATTTCTTGGTCTTCTTTTTCATTGCCTTTGTTGTTCATTTCAGTCAAATTTCTTGCTGTCTTTTAAGATGACTTACATTTTGGTTGACAGCTCAATCCAGCTCTTTAAAAGAAGTGTAGGCTCTCAGTTGGTATTGCAGATATTCACAAAATATTTCATCCTACTCTGAGAAAAAGTCAAAGAATAATTCTCCTTACTGCTGGAAGCAGTCCACTGAACCGTCCCACTTGCAAGACAATCAGATCCCATCAAAACAGTTTATGATTGTATTTGTAAGGATCAAATTCACCTTGGATGTGCTTTTCATTACAGTTAGTGAGTTAGGTCTTGGCCTTCCCCCAGGGTAAAGATGTTGTCCTGACTCCTATTCAACATGCAGTGGCTAACAGCTTATGAAAGAATGTGAATAGAGTAAACCAAAATGCAGCTTTTTTAATAGGTATTGCATTTGTGCAGACACTCAGTGTGGTAGCCACCAGCTCTGTAATAATCAACAACCCTAGGCATACAGTAACAGCTGGATGCATTTCAGGTACCAGGAATACTCAGATCTGTAGAAAAAGAGATGTTTTCCCAGGGAATGACTGTGAAGGGAAGTGTTGCAAATAACACAGCCTCTGGTTAAGTGGAGACATTTGGAGATGTGGCAGTTCCCAGAAGAGCTCGGGTGAATAGAGAGCTGGGCCCCACATGTGTCCAGTCCTGCACATTCCCTCTGCAGTTCAGTCATGGTGGATGCCCCTGCATGGGCATTTTGGTTTAAGTCAGACGTGCATTTTGGAATTGGATGTTCTGTTCATCCCCACATGCTCTGGCTTAGGGTTCCTGGACAGCACATGTTTCTTCAAGGTGAGGAAGAGCAGCCCAGGGTGCAGCTCTGGCAATGCAGTGGCTCTGGGGCAGTCAGTCAAGTGCTACTGTGGGGGAACCCCTCTCTGAAATGCCTTCAGCATGGGAGTGTAGGGGAAGCACCTCTGCAATTTCCCTTTCCATTTCACAGGAAAGTGAAAATACGAGCGATTATTTGATCTCAGGTGACTTTTCTGAGATTGGTGATCTTCCCCTGCATTGATTAAGTAACTACACATGCAGTATACATTCAATTTCTCAGAGTGAAGTGGTACTGTACACCATTATTGACTGTGTGCTTTTTGGGCACTTTGCCCTTAACTTTTTCTTTTCTGAGCTAGAGACCCATTAAAATTCTTCACTGTAGCTAAGGTGTGGTGTTAACCCACAACATTTACTTCACGCACAATGGTTTACAATGGTTGCTGTGTAACTGGGCAGAAGTAAAGCACTTCTGTTTTAACCTGTATCTGTTTACCATGTCATTAGCAGCGAGAGCAATTAATCCCGTCCTTCCTCTCATTTTGAAGTCCACCCTACATTTTCCATAGCCTTGCTATTTGACACTTGATTACATCTACCTGACAGGTATAAATGTATACATTATATGTATATAAAAAAAAAATACATTATATGTATATATTAAAATGTATACATTATATTTATTTATAGATATGCTCACAAAATTCCTCTGTAGGAAAAACACAGGAATATATTTTTAAACATTCTTGAACACGCTCAAGATCCTGATGCAAATTCTGTGTCACTGATCCTCTTATATATTTTGTATTTACTTTTTTCTCTTGAATCAGAGGTTACAAACTATAAAGGAAGACAAGTACTGATTTAAATTTTAAACTCCACTTATATTAACAATATGCCACCCACACAAATTGTCATCTGATCCCACATACAGCCATGTACATTTCATTCGTTTGGCTACAAAATACATCAAAGAAGTACTTGTTTCTATTTGCCTTCTTTTTTCAGTGCCCAGAGGACTTGTTGGTATTTTCATTGTGTGCTTAATTCTTCACTGTGCCATGTCCCTTTGGTATCTGACTCTTAAGAAGTTTCAGCTACACAGAACTCTTAGCTGTGGATAATCATTGTCAATACATTAAACATTTGACTGTGTTGCCATTTTGTATGCAATAGACCCTGACTACCACCAGTTATCCATAACATTAATTTAATTTTAAAATAGAATAAATTAATAATTTAATTAGAATAGGTAGTTAAGTGGGCAAACTGAAGAATAAATGCTTTAGTTTTATGAAATGTACTTGCAATTGAGAAATGCAGCAATGATGATTATAATCTCAAAGGCAAAATGATGATCTATATGATTTTATTATTTGCAAAACATTAGTAAATTGTTGAATCTAATTTGTCAGGGCCTGCTGCTGATAACACATAGATTGTCGGTTCAATCCCTGTAAGGGCCATTTATTTAAAAATAGGACCCAGTGCTCCTTGTAGGTCCCTTCCAACTCAGAATATTCTGTGATTCTGTATGTGATTTTACATGGCTACCACATTAGTCCTGAGTTTCAATAATGTAATGCATTAAAAATAAAAACTGAAAAGTAGATGATTGCTGTATTGAAATGTAACATCTTTTATGTATTCAGAAAAAAATACAAGAAATATATTCCTCCTGTAAAGAGAGAGGATAAGACAATGTACACAAGTATATCAGGTTATTTTTCAGGATTTTGTTTGACTTTGTTTGCTTTCAGTTTTTCAGCTTTCTAGAGTTATTTACTGGATTAAAGGCAACAGATTTTGAATAGAGATAATGTAGTTTAATGGTTTTGTCTAAAGTTTTGAATGGAAAATTATGTTTAAATTACATTTCATTCCTAAGGTCTTTTTTGTTTGTTTTTTTTTTTGGTTTTTTTTTTTTTTTTAATAGTAACCATCTTAGGCCCAAATGCTTTGGTTTAAATTTATGGAATTACACATATCTGAATACCTCAGCAGAGTATCAATATAAATCATGCTAAAAAAGGAATAAAAACAATTCTACAATTCTTCATTTTATTTACAATAAATAAAATGATTCATGCACAGTCATTCAAAACCAAATCAAGACTGTTTCCTAAGGACACAAATTTTTGTGTGTCCAGTTAAAAATGTAGCTATAAATGTGCACCACCTCCCGTACAATTTAGAAAAAATCAAGGCCCATGTGTGTTTTCCTATCAGAAACTAAGAATGGGGTTCCCAGACAAGACACTGGTATAAATAATATTTTTTAGTTCCTTGACTAATTTACCCTACTTGGGCTTGATTTGAGGTATAAATGTGAACACATTTGTGTACATGGATCATAACTATGGCTATGGTATCTAATTAGGAAAAGAAAAAGAATGGTTTTCTAAGTTGATTTTAATGAAACTAAATTAGTATATCTATTTCTTTACTATACCTATCTGCATCTGTATGTGTATCTATATACCTATCTGTATCTATGTCTGTATCTGAACCTGGCAATACAAACTCTATATTTGATGGATACTTTTAATCAGGTATTTTTGTTAATGAATTTTGTTCACTCTTGAAAGCATAGTAGATATAGGGAACAAGATTAAGCCCTCATTCAAGTTTCTGGGTAGCTCTATTTAAGTTCCCTCCCCCCATTCCCAATCATCACAGTAATATTAAACTGAGTCAGAGAAATTATTTCATACTTCTTCTGCATCAGCCATTAAGTATTTTTAGTTTAGCCTTATTTTCACCATTTTTATTTTCTATAATCAGTCATTATGAGGCCCTTAAGAATTTTTGAATTTGTGGTTAGTTCTTGAGCTAAGTAACACGAATTTGCATACACATATTTAGTCTTGCAGAAGTCATATGAAACTACTAAAACAAAACCAGTACACAAGAGGAAGACCCACCAGATGTGCTTTTAAAAATAACAGTTTCAAGAGCACAGGTCAAAAAGGAGCCCTGCAGGGACAGCAGCACAGCCCCTCCTCGGCAGGCTGACTAGAAAAGTCAGTTCTGTTCTGTGCTCTATGCTCTCCCCTTTATCACATCTTGTTCTCAAACAAGACACTTCTAACAATGAACAGTTCTGTGAAAACACTCAGGACGGCCCCTGTGAAACCGTGCCCAGGCTATCAGCCCTGCAGCCAGGGACATTAACAATCCTTCTCTCAGGTAAACCTGCCCGGTGTGGAAATGAGAACATGACAATCAGCCTGGCAGGTGATTGACAGCCTGAATGCCAGCACAGGGGCCGAGAGGGCGAGAAACACAATGGTAATGGGAGACTGCAATTACCCTGGTGTAGTCTGAACAGATGTCCTATCAGCAAGCTGAGACTAAACCCTCAGATACCAGAAGTGCTTGCTTTGAGGAAAAGTTAGGAAGTGTCAGCAGGAGAAGCAACACTTCACCTGGTCCTAAAGCAAGTATTTGTTCATGATGTTTGCTGTACAAAGTCCCTGGAGTATCACAGGGTACTGGCACTTGGTATTTTTTGCAGGATCTACAAAGGCAAAATGTCTTATGTTGTCTTAAATTTGCATGAAAAAGATTTTTAAAGACATGCTTGCAAAAAAAAAAAAAGAATGCAAGTGACACAAACAATTGATAGTCACCATAACAGTGGCACAGAAAAAAACCTTTTAGGAATCCCATAAGAAAGTTTACATACCTAAACAGGACAGGTAATGACATACCAAAATGCACAAAATATAAGGAATGAAGAGTTTAAAGGACAAAGAACAAAATTAGAATAAAATTAAAGAATAAAATTAGAATAAAAGAATAAAATTAGTTGGTGCATGGATTGTGCTTCACCAAGACATTGAGGAAGTGTCAACCCAAGTTTGTAAAGATAAGCCACACCTCCCAAAAGACTGAGGGTCTCTCAAGGAATCAGTGTTCGTAGGGACAATAAAGTTCTGGCACCACAAGCACTTAAAGGAAGAAAATCTGTCATAAAACAAGAAAGTGGTACTACACACATTAATGGGTAAGAAACTAAAGGTCAGAATATATGCTCAATTTTCATGGAGACTGAGCACTTGGAAGTCCTCCTTCATCCAGTGTGAACCTACTTCAATGCAGTATTGTGCAGAACAAAAATCTCCATTTTTCTTCAAAAAATGATTGGAAAAATTCCTAACACTTAGATGTACTTGTGGTTTGATCTAAATATTCATTGTTTTTAGAAATGTAATTAAATACATAAAACCAAACAGTTTGAAATTTCCCCCCTTCCCAGTCTTCACATGGATAGGACTTTTGAGTGTCTATATACATAAATTTGGGATGTATAGCTCAGGGAAGTGCAGTATATGGAGATCACTCTCCTACTGTTTACATAACATTTGGAGAATTTTGAATTCTCAGTTAGAAACAGAAGAACCAAAAAGGAAGCTTATAATTATCTTTTTCTTAATATGCTTATGAATTCTTTATGGGCTTCAATCAGTGCATGTCTTTACCCAGCAGTCAAACTCAAGATAAAATTAGGAAGAAGTCTTATCTTCCTTGAGCCATCAAAACTGCTGATTAAGTTTTTGCCTGTCTGTGAACTCAGAAGTAGCATTCTATGCAGAAGATCACAATTTTTCAATTTTTTCCTGAGAATTCACACACAGCTACTTTTTAAGAATGCTGAAATTCCATGCTCTTGAAATGAAGCAGTAGCAGAAAAGTAAGAACTTAAAAAAAAAAAAAAAAATTAAAGGTTCAGATCCTTGGAAAGATGTAGCCAAGAAGACTCAGTTGTGGTCAGAATAATGCACTCTGGTTTCCTCAATTTACACACTTTACAGGAGTCAGAGCTCAGGCTTGATGAAAAAAGGTGTTCACTGTTGTAAACTGTGGAAAGGATTCCGCTGACTACCCAGCCCATGAAGCTCTCAGACAAGATGATTTGGGCAGCACAATCTGCTTTGGTAGTTTAAAGTCTCTTCCTATACATGCACAGTCCTGTGGTCAAACTTCAGGCATCCCTACAGCTGTCTCTCCAACAATGATGGATGTGTGAGAAATGATGCTCACTTTTAAAAATGTCAAAGGTTTATTAAAAACCTTAACCAAATACAACCAAGACTGAATAAGGAAAAAGGACAGCTGGCAGTTGGCAACCCAGCAGCCATAGGCACATTTACAAAATGGCTGGTCCACCTTTTATACCCCTGGGTATCAGCCAGCCCTGGCCCCTCCCAAAGTCTGTCAGTCAGCTCTTCTTTGCCATTTATTGGTGGAGGCTACTTTCTTGTAACCCGATTGGAGATCAGGTGTTGCCATGCCACGCCCACTAGCAACAAACTTTCCTATTCCCAAAATGCCCCATGCAAGGGACACAGGTACATCCCCCTCCTTCCACATCTCCTGACTACCAAGGCTGTCCCTTGGCAACCAAATGGTGCGGGAGGAAAGGGGATGATGGGGAGAGCAGAGGGTGTCCAAACAACAGATCACAATAACATAGCTGTATATCAATAAAACTTCTCTTAGCATGCGTGTAATAGTCACCCTTAATTGCGAGAGCCAATCATCCCACTACTCATCTGTAACATACGGAAATGCCATTCTGATGCAAACGTGTTTTCAGCACCTACAGAATACGGCTGTCAACAGTCAGAATCCACAAATTTGGAGCTCTTATGACTCTATTATCTTGTGTAGAATGCTACTTCTGACCTCATGAAGCTTTGCATAGGCCGGCATTATTCAACCAAAGGAAAAATGTGTGGACTTTCCAGGGAAGAGCAAACTGCTTGAAATTAAAGGGATCAAAGAAGAGATTGTACTTTGGGATTGAAGTATTCCCTTCCTTATTGTTGTAATCCATCAAGATGAATGATGAACTGTATTCAACAATTAGAAGGATTGTTTAAAATATCTTTCTTACTGTTTTTCTAGTAAGAGAGAGAAACTTGAGTGCAGAAACAAGAGAATCATGGCATGTGATATACTGAGAACAATGAATTTAATTTTCTCTCACTTTATCTAGGTGCCTATATCACTTGCCTCAGTATTTGAATTGAAAGAAATATTCTGAGTCCTAAATAGGTTATTGCCTATATTTCAGTTCTGAGAAATAAGGATCTGAGGGGAAAATTTTAAACATGTTTAATGTGATGAATGTTGAAAAATGTCTGAAGCCCCTGAATTGTTTGCTCAGAGTCAATATCACTAAGACATAGCAGCACATAGAAGATTTATGGGACTGTAATAGAAAATTAAACCTAAATTGATTCAACAAATTACTGCATATAAGAACAAGCTGAATAATTTAAAAAATCAATGTGAATAATTTGAGTAACTTGAGAGTATAAAGGAAAATTGTTGCATAGGTTAATGTTTATGGCACATCTATTTAGTGACTATCTTAAAGCAACAGTTATTGAATTAAAATATGAATATTTCTAAGTGCATGACAGGAGAAAGTCTAAGAAAAAAAGGCATATAATTCTCAAATTTCTGAGAACTGCTATACTGTGCTAGTATCTGAACCACATTTTTGAAGAGGATCATAAACAAATTAAGTTCCTTACGATCTTTCATGCTCCTTCTGTGCAGTAAGAGAAACATTGTAAATACCATCTTAAAAATGTCCTGGGATGTAAGAACATTTGAATTGAAAAATATTGGACTCTATGCAAGCTTTAGCATAATTTTAGTAACAAAAGTGTAAAGAAAAATTCTGATAATCCTTGCTTTTGTTCATTTACTTCTTATAGAGCAATTGAATTTTTAAAGTACTTTAGCAATCAAATCCAGAATGGAAAAAACAAAATGAGACTCATTTTGTAAACATAGGAAAACTATAAAAATAATAATTAAAAAATGTGTCTTTATTTCCTGAAAACATAGCTATAATGCTTAGGCAAAAAAATTGAGATCGTTTTGTATTTTAGAAAAAATATTTAAAACATGTTTGCCATCATAAAACTCTACATGGGTTCTGACTACAAGTTGCCAGGTGATTGCTTTTATTTTCTAGTTTTTATTCTTTAGGATTATCTAAGGCCCACTTAGGAAGGAGTGCTATATCTTATGTGCACTTTGATTGATTTAAATAATTTTATTATTTTTTGTACACTTGATCAGCTAATTCAGGGTATGTATCTCCTGAACTTAAAGGCTGTTATTGTCTCTTTTGTGCACCCTCCAGAATGAAAGGAACATCAAGCCAAATCATCTTTCTTACTTTATTTTTTTTCCCCCTGTGGAGCAATCACATGGAATTTGTGTGCACTGTGCTTTTAATGTTTGGAAAAACCAAAGGAAAATAATTAGAAATCTTTATAGCACTATAATTTATTGATGAAAATTCATTATGAATTCCTGAAGGGGGAAATAAAGGTGTCTCACTGTTATGCTTGAACTCTTTAATTTGCTGATTTAGTGGAAAAAAAGGTCTATCCCTATTTCACAAAGGCATTTGATTCCATTCTTCAGAGCAGCATCATACTCAGGAAAAATCGTAATGCAAGGCAGAGAGGTAGAACAATTTGAATTAAAGGCATGGTGCACGGAAAGAGAGATCCACGCTGTCTCTGGAGAAGGCCCCGAGGCTCCCTGCAGGCAGCAGAGCTGTGCTGGGCACCCCTCGTGTGCCTGGAGCATCTTTGGTGGGCAGGAAGTAGTCTGAGCTCGCTGAGGATGGGGGAGGATTCCCAGCCTGCAGGTGGGTGCAGAAGTGAAGGGAGCTGCTGGAGGCCAGTGGGCATGAGGCAGTGGTTTAGAAGTTCATTTTTACAGCATCAG
The DNA here is from genome assembly GCF_037042795.1 of Molothrus aeneus. NCBI lineage: Eukaryota > Metazoa > Chordata > Aves > Passeriformes > Icteridae > Molothrus > Molothrus aeneus. The sequence continues at coordinate 66,496,238 of NC_089680.1, forward strand.
AAACAAGTAAATTCAAACAATTAAGAGGTGGACATTTGAATGCATGGGGTTTTTTTGTGGGTGTGGTTTGATTTTTTTCTGGGTTTTTTTTGTTTTGTTTTGTTTTGTTTGTGTTTTGTTTTGTCTTGTTTTGTTTTGTTTTTTTGACATTTGTTCTGAAAGAAACTCTGTAAAGGCTACTTTGAAGGGAAGACCTTTAGGGGTAATGTTTATTTTCGGTGAAAAATTTTTCAACAGGTAATCATTTATTTTTTTCTAAATAACTTAAAATGAGTAAGACATTTACAGTCCAAAGAGACCAGTCATTTCAGGAATGACACATTGCATCTGTTTCTCTGGATTCTGTCCACTGCATAGAAGCCTTATTTTTCCATAGAAACACAGTTCATGTTGGGATCCATTATTCAAGATGCTTTCTGAACATGGTGACACACAGTGGATTAGGCAAAAAATAGCTATCTTTAATAACATTTATCTCCCTGAAAGTCCTTTCATATTGATTGCTTTTCCCTGAAACTTGGCCAATTTCCACTCCTTTTCCTTTCATGTCTACCATGCAGGAACAAGAAAAGAAATGCGTTAAGGCGGTGGATAGAGTAGGTTTTTTTGAGATGGATGCTTTTGTTGCTATTGCACAAGAGTTACATAATCAGATTCTCCCAATGGCAAGCACTCAGGATGAGATTCCACAGGCATTCTTGATTGAAAACCAACCAGGGAAGAACATGAATATATTATTGAATTACTAAAGCTAGGCCAAAGGTCATGAAAGAATGCAATAAAAGGAAGGAAAATCACAAACAAGACTGAAATGTACCATATGCCTTTTTTAATGAATCACCACAAGGTGCCACCTGAGCAGCTCTATATAGTACTGTATAGTGCTTCTGTTTCACAGGAGGTACAAGGTACATTTCAATAGTTAGTTAATTTAATTGCTTTCATTCTGTCTCATTAATATTCTTTTATTGCAGGTTTCTTAGTGGACATAAATGACCTTGAAGGGAGTATGTAATTTCAAACGTACATAAATTTGCTGATAATGCTAAATTGGACTGGATTGGTAAATAGAAGAGGAGAGAACCATTTTAAAATTATTGGATTGGATAAGGCTTCAAGGCTGATAAAGTAGCTCATTCAGTTTAGCGTGAAGAAATGTAATGTAATGAAATGGGCTCCTAGAAACATAGTTTCCTTGGGTTAAAATCATATAAGCTTCAGAATTTGGAACAAACAGACAATTTAGTTGTGATTGATGGTTATTAAGACAGTACTTTTGCAATTTTACATGCTTGCTTTCAAGTCTCCTCAGTTCTTCTGAAAATAAATGAGGAACAGGAGTCAAAATAATTTCTCACAAATGAGACTGAAAATGATATATTAACAGAAATCATCAGGTCTAACATCTTAGTTACCTATTGTGTTTTACCTATTAAACAAATTTACAGATTCATTTGAAACTCTGCGATTTCCTCAAGCAGTACCAAGAGATTGGCTTGCTCCCATAAGACCATGAAGGTCTTGGTCCCGCAAAGATGATTAAATAACTTGATCTAACAATAGGTAGGAATATTTCTAGTTTCCTCATCAGATTTTCTGTGCCACTCCTGATTCTACAATCTGTATGTTTGGCAGCATAAACCACTGTGCCTGGCAATGGTTGCTATTTATATTGCAGCTCTTAGGAATCCTAGACATGAACCAGTCTCACTTTGCTGTTCACAACATATGCACCTGCACCAATTACAAATGACCTATTAAAGAATATTTTATTTATATGTGTGACTTTCAATGACACAGAGGGTCGGGGGACAGCTCGTTTGTTTAACAAACATAAGGAAACGCAGCTGCCATTTAGCCGGCATGTCCCTCTCTCACAGAAAAGCCAAGAGAGTTGAAAGAATCCCTCTGCTTCCTCTGTCTCCTCCTGCCCTTGCATTCCATGTCCATTTTCCCAGCCACAGGATTTCCCTCCCTTGTTCAGGCTCTGGCCTCAGAAATGTCCAGAATGCCTCAGCTCACCAGCCCAGCAGCAAAGTTTCCACCTGTTTTCCTGAGTTTAGCCAGTCGAGCTGGTGCCGCAGGAGCTGCAGAGTGCTGGAGCTGGCAGCAGGTGAGGTGTGCAGGAGAAAGCCTGCAGCCAGGAGCAAGGTGTGGGAGATGCTGCTGCCTATGAAAACCCATCCCACTGCCACAGGCCACAGAGGACAACTGTGCTCCCAGCCCCTCCTCCAGCTTTCCTGGGCAGGATTCTTTGTGCACCAAAAAGATGGGTGTAGCACAGCACCAGAGAATACACCACAATGCTACACTTCCCGATTAAATAATGCACCCCATCTAGTACAGAGGAGTCAAGTGTTAGTACTACTGCTGGGCTGTTTGTATGTCAAATTTAAATTATCAAGTAAAACAAAACATTTGACCCATTTCTTTTCATCTGTGAAAGAAATGCCTATCCTTCGCTTCTCCTAGCTGCTCATATACAAAAAAAAAAAAATTGTCTAACTAGTATAATTTCAATAAAAGAAATGTTTTCTGTCAATCAGTGCTATTTAAATTATTTGGAAGAGTGGCAGGGGTTTAAACAAATAGAATATAAGCTTAGTTTCATTAAAATAATGCATTCAGGTTGTTCTCTTTTAGTTTATTACCAGACCAACAGTTAAAAATATTAGCTGCAATTATTTCTTTTTAAATTCAGCCCTGCCATATTTTAATTAATTGAAGAAACTAAAATGAGACTTTTTATCTTCTTCTGGTGTTAATGGAAGAAATTCTAGAATATTTTGGTTTATTTAAATACAGTGAAATGTGTTAAAAATACCCAGGATAGGAAGTGAATTATTCTTTGGAGAAATATATGAAAAAAATCATATTTAACAGAAGAAAAAAATCCTAAGAGTTTTTCTTTGTTATCTTTGTGTTTTCTATGTGTGTCTTTGCAGTTATATGGTCCGATTGACTGCTGCACCCTTCATTCCATGGCGATTTCAATTTTTTTTGGCCAGCATCAAGATAGTTTACTTCCATCTGTTGCTATCTCCCTCCCTGGTGTAAAACATAATGAATAGTATTGACAACATAAGACATATTATGTAAAGATCCAGAAAGTCCCAGATCCTGACGGATACTATGCCTGAAACACACTCAGAATGACAAAGGAGATTTAATTTGTGTATTTGTCTGCTTCAAAAGTTAGTGATAAGGGCAGGTAAGAAAGCATCTGTCCCATTTTATCTGCCTGGCTTCTGATGCTGGACTGCAAAGAGGAGGTGAGCAGCTTTTGGTGACTGCACAGTGCCAGAGCATTCTTTGAACTGAGCCTGAAAAACAATTGATCCAGCACACCATATCTAAGGGAATTGGCTGTAACTCCACAGGAAAGGAGCACACAAGCTTTTAACTCTTCTACTCAGTGCAGAAAATTCGGGAAAATTGCTTCTCATCCTCAGAAAAGAGAGTAATATTTATAGCCCAACCAGAGTGCCTGAAACAGTGGAAGTCTCTGCAGCAGGGAGGTGCCTGATGCCCTGGGATGGGCCTGTCGTGGGGGAAACATCCTCCAACCCATAGGGGACAGCTCAGGATGACCCATGGGGCCAGTGGAGACAATGGATGAACTTACACAAGAGACAGATGTAAAGAAAAAGAAAAAATGAGGGAGAGTGAAAGGTTTAGAAAAGCTTTTTTTTTTCTTCTGGACACATTTTTTGGAATACATTTCAGCTTGATTAGCTTCACTATGCATACTGGTATTTATTAGACAGCCTTAGGATTCTAGAACGTAGATTTTCTGTGGCAGGGGTTCAGAGTCATGTAAATCCATGTAAAGTGTTCTTTTATAATTTAAGATTTTGCCTGAATTCACAATTTAACTAAGACGTCCAGACTTGCTCCATGGTGACCTATCAGAGATTTTGGATATCTGCTTGTGGGCCTGATGAATTGTCTGGAAAAATAAGATCAACAGGCAAACTTGTATAGAATGGATCTGCAAGAGGCTCCAGTGCAGAATGCATTGAGATATGACTGTTGAACCTTAATGCATTGACACCTTCATTTATATTCAAGGAGTTTGAGAGAAAGATGTTGAGAGAACATCTTTACGGATTCATCAGAAATATTAAAAGAAGGGAAGAAGGATACATTTTGAAATTCAAAGATCTTTTAAATTAACAACAAAAAAAGATCATATTTTTTTGAGAGATACTGTGAAGTGTAGTTTAGAACTCAAAGAATCCAAATGGAATGTTTGGTGCCAATTTCTTACAAAATAATAATAAAACAACAGTAAATTAAAAAAATTCACAGATATCCTTCTTGAACTTGAAAAACAATAATATATTTTGCTGATGAAATAGAAAGTTTAATCAAGGATTTTTAATTGTAAGTTTAATACAATAATTGTATTTAATTTGAACATTTATTTTTGAAATATTGAAACAAATAATATTTGACTAAATATTTGACATGTTTATTTTGTTTTATTACATAAATAAATTGTCATGCAAAATATGTGCTAATATAAACCAGAAAATAAAAGGGCATAAAAATTTGTATAAAAGTCAAATTAAAAATTATAAAACTTCATTACTGAACAGCCAGAAGCTGCTGAACATTAATCCTGGTCTTCTTACAATTGCAACACTTGATGGAAGAGACCCAGATGTATCACATCCCTCAGAAACCTGCAGCAGCACTGACCCTATAAGGTCATGGTAAGGATGGGATGATCCAGACTATCTGAGTAATTCCCAGCGCAGGAACTATTCTGGGCCATGTTTTTTAATTGATGTGTGCCTGATGTGGGCAGGCTGCTGCCAAGGCTGCATGGAGAGAGGCAGTGAGGCAAAGGGTGCAGGGAAAGGGTGGCTGGAGCTGTGGGAGCCTCCCTGTGCTCGTTTGCTGGCCATGATTTGAGCCAAACATCTAAATGGTGCTGTTAGGGGATGGCTGAAAAGTGAGGCATGGTTTTCAGAAAAAATAGAGATGTGCTGACTTGCATCATTGCTGATGATTTTGCACCATTCAGTCCACCTGATAAGGCTGTCTGGAAGATGAGGCAGAGGTTGGGGGTGTGGGAAGCAGCTTTGGGGTGAAGAGAGGAAGGCTGAGAAGAATGCTGGTTTTGTAAGTAGCATCCTTGAGCCTGAGCTAAAAAACCATTGTGAATAGTTAAAAGGCATTACAGAGAGAAAAAACTGCTGCACTGGATACATTTCTACACACCATATAAAACAGATAACACTTCTAATTTTTTTTCACCTGTCAGCCCTGAGTCGCTTTCAGAGATGTATGCAAGAGCAGATCCTTGTGCTATGGATGGAATATCCAGCATCCCTCTCCAGGAGTCCTCTTGTGTCATCTGTTGAGAGGGGCCAGGGAAGAGGAGGATCACTGAGTGTGGGGCACACAGAGCCACATGTACAGCTTGCCATCGTCATTCTCATTCGGTAGACAAGTTAATTGTGCCAGGTGAGGTGTGGTGTTAGGTGTGGTCTAGCTCAGCTTAGGAGCTATCTTGCAGCAGCTGGTGCTTTTGGCTGCTCCAGTTGCTGTGGGAGGCAGTGAGAAGAAAATCTCTCAGAATATCACTTCTGAAGACCCACTTTTCTTTGATCTGGGGGAGCCCATGGACTGGAATTCAGCACTGAGTTTTATGGTATTGGCAACAACAGCAGCAACCTCCATCCATTGCTGTTGTGATCTCACTGTAAGATGTTACCTTGGAGTTGGAGAAAAGACTCCTAAACTGCAATCCCTTGATTTGCAGGCCTTGCTTATGATTTGGGAGACTCTGCAAGATCCAGTTTAGCAGAGCTTAGTGAAGATACTTATGCTGATCTGTGGTGCATACACAGTTCTGATCCTAAACCTAGACATAAGCTATCTGGAGTTCCTTTTTTATTTTTTGTGTCTACACATGCTCTGAAACTTCACCATTTCCACTTAACTGGAAACTTCATGGTAAAAAAGGAGGACTTAGAGCTGAATAGCCTTGATCCTAGTCTAGTTTCTCAGGGATAAAAAGGACTACCTTCACATGTTGTTCTATGGTCTATACCTTTTGACATACCTGGAGAAAATGACTGCTTTGCAGTGGACTATAAGCGCTAGGGTGTTAAAGCACAGCCTGCATGGTGTGAAATCACAGAAGGAATGTGAAGACAGTAAAAAATGCCAAAATGGTATGCTCTCAGATGGAATACTGAAAGGAAATGTTCCCTGAAATTTGCTCAGTTATGCCAGTGAATTATTTAGAAAGTGAAATATGCCAATAGAAATATGCCAAATCTGTGCCAGAAAAAATAATAGAAGTTTATTACCACACACTAAAGAACCCAGCTTTTGGGAAATGTTCCTAAAAATACTGGACATGTCCAGGGGAAAAAGGCAAGATAAATCCAATTTGATACTGAATGGTATCAAGGGATATAAAAGAATGCTGTGAATAAATTGAAGACTAGTATTGTAAGAGCCTTAGAACAGTATGTTATTTTGACACACTTTAGATTGCTAATCACTTAAGAAAATACAGAGTGGATTAACTAGGGCTATTTTAAAACACGGTTTTAGAATGAGAGCTCTACATAAAAGGGGAAAGAAATTGGGTGTGAATCTTGAATAAAACAAAGGCTAAATCTGAGCACAGGGTTCTGGATGGAGAAGCACCTGACCTCCAGAGAAGAGATGAAAATCAGTTTCTGCCTCTCCAAGGAACCTTCCTTCCAGATGACTCTCTTTCCTTCAACCGAAGAGAAAGTCACATACTTGAGAGACTTGGATCATATGTCTAATAAATTTTTTATTGATTGCTAGGATATACTATTGTTTTTGTATGGTTAGCATTTAAGAAAGATTTAATTGTATTTTGTGGTCTTCAACATATTAGATGGTATTGTAGCATTTATGACAGCTATAGGTATAACAACTATTGCTTTTGCTATAGCCCACAGAAACTAGGATATGCTGTTGATAGCGAAAAGAAAGTGTTAAGCATCAAGATTTATGCAGTCCTAATTGGATTTATCCTAATTGTATGTACCTTATGTTGTTCAATAAGCACTGCTCCATCATTCTTCCACTCAGTTTAGACAAAGCTTCTCTTTTCTATTAGGAAAGAATAGGCCTAACCAGAACTGAAACTCTTACTATATGCATGATAGATGTCTGTCTTGGCCTACATAGCTCCTGTCTTGTTTAGTGCTAAACTAGGGCATGGCTAAAGAGAGAAGAGAATTAGGCAACAAATGGAATAAATGTCTGAAAAAAAGTTCCTCTGAAAAGTTTCCATTCACTTCTTTGGATTTTGAATCAGACTCTGGAAAAAAACCCTGTGGTCATGAAGGTATATTTGACAGAACTGACTTCTGGGGGGGGCGGGAAGAGAAAATATTATATTGTTCTTTTTTATGGTAATTTCTGGAGGAGAGATGCATGAGTGGGCTGCTGATTACCTCCTCCTATGACTGATGAAAAGGACCCTGGAAATTGCCTGAGTGACTTAAGCTGGCCAAACTGCTACAGCCAGCACTTCCAATGATGGTGTATACAAGAAGCTTACTCTGGTAAAATTAAAGAAATATAAATCTTTAGTACCCAGTTTGATGTTATAATTTTTTTCAAAATCATCACTATTTAGATTAATAAGTTATATCATAGATTTCAAAAAAATGAGAGAGCTTATTCTACAAATGCATGATGATATGGCCACTCATAAAAAGAACAAAAAAAATCCTTCAAAATTTTAAATTAATAGTTAAAATTTAACTCTATCCATTTTTTGTTATCCATAATAAATTCAGTGTGAATAAAGTGTATTCATTATAAACAACAGTACAACAACTGTTAGCAAGAATCTAGTTTAAAGAAAACTTCAGCTAAATCCTTCCTTGCTTCCCCTTTTATCTTCAGATAACAAGATTAGAACAGGAGGCAAGCAGCGGATTTCTGTGTTAGTGGATCAGCTACTCAAATACCTGTTTATTTACTTCAGACTTATGAGATCTGATGGAGGGTTGTATCTCTCTGACATCTATCTGTGAAAGTACAGCTTACTTAGTAGTCAACAGGCCTTTCTTTATTATCTACTCTCTTGGTAAATGGTACTAGATGACTGAACAAAAAAGAAAAACAGATGATCAAGATAAAATAAAATCATTAAGCACAAGCCAGAAAATGTTCAAAAGCAACACAGGTCAATGCAGTATGCTAAGATGTTATTTATCATCTTATAAAGTTAGTATGTCTGGATCACATCCAAAGGTCTGAATTGCAAGACAGTGCCATTTCTGCTGACCTTTCGAAGCACAGCTTAGTTTTCATAATTCAAAAGTGCAAGAGTTTAATATCAATACTGAATAATTCTGTTACAGTGAAGGCGCAGGTTTGGTAGATTGTTGTTTGTCTCTGAACATAAATGTGATACACTCATCTATTTCTACAGCCTCTTCAAACCTTAAAAAATAATGCATTCTTGCTTACTTTATAAATTTCCTCAAATGACACTTTTGCTGATTCAAAGCACCAACCTTATAGAAAGACACTTATGCTAACACATAACCTCTCTATTGGCTTCCTTGAGCATTGAAATATAATAAGGAGATAAATAAGTTTTCTTTTAACATAAGGATTTTTATCAAGGCAAACTCACCAACTGTTTAAGCTCATCAGAGAGTGTGATTTGTCTATCTTGCTCCCAGAATGAATATTGCAAAGTAAGTGGAAAAATTAAGGAAAATTATCCATAACCTATTAGTTTAATATTTTGCTTTCTGTCAGCTGACTTTTAATGCTGATGAAAAATGGAAAGAATATAAAAGAATCATTTTCCATTGCTGCTTGGATTATACACATTTACTTCCTTCTAAGAAATGCTTGTCTACTGTCTAGGAGATTTTATCAGCAGACACAGTGAAGCCAGTAAAGGTCTTCCAATAAAGTGTAATCAGAGCAGGTGGAAAAATACTATAGCAAAATATATATGGCTTTGGGTAAAGGCATCCTTATACCTCATAGGAGAGCATGTGAAGCAATATCCTTTGGATTGTCTTCTCTCTGTATTTTAGACTTGGCGTATTGTATAGCACAGCACCACAAAATCTGCCAGAGCTCTTGGGCAAAATTCCAAGAAATCTGTCTGATTTTACTCTTTTTAGTGCCATTTTTCTTTCTTAACATGACTTGCTGCTAGTAACGTGAATGCTATATTCATTATATTGGTGGAACTATCTAATATATATTGAGAGGGTGGGAGCTGCTTTTCTCTTGCACAATGACAGCATCAGGAGGACAATCAGCATTTTCAGAGGCTATCACCCGACTCAGTGCAGGTTGTGGTGTGCACCTTTGAGAGATAGAAGGCAAGCTAAAAATGCCTTACACCTAGGACAGTCATTATTACGGAAAATATCCCCCATGATATTGTGGCAAGATTGCATTTCATAACATTTGTGAGACCCAGAGGACATTCTGGCTCCAAGGCTGATAGTGAGATTTCCATTTGCCTGCTGACTTTGAGCAACCTGAGATATGCCATTATGTTGCTAAGTGGCCACAGTAAGATTTAAAAGTGTGGTTTGACAGAACATGAAATCATGCAGTGTGAAAAGAAATAATTGCTTTGGAAAATTTCAATGTCTCTGTTTATCTTAGTACAAAGAAAATACTTTTTCCTTTTTTTTTTAAGTAGATTTGTCTGGAAAGTATTACTTTAAAAGTGGGCTGTCACAGGAATTGCTCTGACTAGGCTAATGAAAACACTGGAAGCAAGGACTGTAATGATAAAAGACTAAAACCAAGACATCAAAACCCAATCAAAGGCATGCCTAGCACAGAGGTTAGCTGCCAGTAATCCTACCAGTTCACTACTTCAAGGCAGGTCCTGAGAGAGCTTGTGGGGAAGTCCTGAGTAAGGCAGAAGGACAATGAGTGCAGCAGTCATGACTGGGCAGCAGGGCCCCAGGAGGACAGGGGCTGCTGTTTTTGTGCTACTGGTGCAAAGGCAGTCGAGTGACAAAGCAGCAGCAGAAACAGCTTGGACCCCCATCAGTTGTTTGGGCCTGAAGGCTAGCCTTTATTTCTTGCACAGTTTGGTCAGGTTATCAAGATGTAGGAGCCTGGCTTCTGCCAGAATGCTATCTGACATTCAATGGTCCATGCAGAGCATAATTGCTACTGACAGTAAGTTTATTCATAGAAGTTCTTATTATTTTCTGCCAGAGTGAGATTATAGGTATACCTCTAGGAAGACTAGAAGCCTGACAAGGAGATTTATATTACATGGACAGAAGTAATTTTTTTTTTCTGTATTGTCAAATGGCTGCTGTGCTGCAAGCCTGCTGATACTTTGATCAATAGTGCACTCTTGACACATAAGTCTTTTGCGATGAAGGATGCAAAATCTCTTTGAGTGCTAAAGATCAGTCTTTCCTACTCAGCTTTACAGTGTAACATAACATGACTACTTAGCAAACATCTCTGCAAAATATGTCTCATTTTTGACTGCTATCAAGCACTAGGTTATCATGAAAATAAATGTCCAGGTTTCAAGAAAAAAGTACAGGCAGCTATCATTTTGAGAAGAAGGTGGAGAAAGGATTTTGGAGAAAATAAGCTGTCTATATTCATGAAGAAGCCACTTCTGCATCACATCTACTCAAATTCTTTTTCTTACTGTATCCAGACACATTTCCAAGCATTTAGTTTTTGCTCCCAACATCATTTGCATGAACAGCTCTAACATTTTCTGCCACAGGCACCATTTTAAGGACCTCTCTCAATTCAGATCTATTGCTCCCCATTATCAGGAAGGTATCAGGTTTCCAGTTTAACATGTTAGTGATGAATACTGAAAAAAGCATATCTGAATAGGAATATTCAGTCTTATGTTAATCCTGGTAAACATGGTGCATTTAATTTCTCCTTAGTTGGTATAGACCTTGTTCTCCTGTACCTTTGGGCTTCCCTACCTCCCATTCCAATAAAACATCCACAGTCTTGCTGATACAATATGTATATAAAATATCAGTGTTTTAAAGAACTAGGAGACTTTTCTGTCAGCATTTAAGAGCATAAATGTGAGTCAGAGTAGACAACATTCTCAGAAAGATGCACTGGGATTTGACAGCCAGGCTTTCCACTGTGTTTTGATCCATGAAGAATTAAAACATCTTCTGCTGGAAGAGCTGTATTGTTGGCTTGCTTTGGGAGAACTGTTTAAACTGGGATGTCATTCTCTGTCTGCTTAGGCACTGCATAAATGCAAATATACTAACAGAGCTTTTTTTGTTTTGTTTTTTGTTTTTTTTTTGAGGAACACGTTTATATTCACTGCTAAATGAATGGGAATTACATAAACAACTTTATACATACAAACAAATTGTGATAAAAAAAGCCAAGTGCCATTGATAAATCTTTTCATTAATGATCAGACCAATGGTAAACACTAGGAACTATCACTTGGATTCCATAATGTTTAATTCTGCTGAGGCTTTGGGCAAGTACACCAACCATGATGAGCAAATACTTGGTTTTGCTTTTTTTTAATCAGAGACAAGCTGCAAGATTACACTTTTAAAATAATTAACTGCAGAAATGTAATATAACTATGACATATAGTCCAACTGAGAAAAGACAGGTCCAGAAAAGCTCTGCACAGAGTAACAATAAATTAACTCTTTTAAAAATTATTGATAATCTACTCATCTGTTTAGACTGTGTTTTTCTACTTACTGATATCCTTTTCTGCTACATTTGCCATTATCAACATTAAGGAAAGTAAAGGCAAAGCTGTTCTAACCTGTGTTTGAATGTATAGCTTTCAAATTGTCAATAGTTGTCCGCTATTGAAGTATACTTTCTTTTCCTCTATTTTTGCTAACAACTCAAGTTGTTTTAAGACAGATTATCTAATTTCATTCAGTTTCACAAAGTTATAGACCTTTTGGATAGTTAGACAGATGATTTATAAACTGCATAAGTAAAACAACCCTGAGTGCTAAGAACAATTCTGTTGTTCGTTACTCAGCTTCCTTCAATTTATTGTGGATGCTTTCCAATATATTGTATTTCTTTCAAAGAAATAATACAGCTCCAGAAAAGATAATTCTGTGATTATCCATTATGACAGTTTGCCTCCAAATTTCTCATTGCTTTCCTCTTTGGTCCTGGAGAAGTTGTCCTAAAAGCTCTGCAGAGGCAGGATGCATTCAAAGAATTACTGGTAGCTTTTCAGTTGTCACACAAATCCAGGAACTGGTAATGAATTTCAGTATTGCATGTTTGATTCTTACACACAATCCAGATATGTGTGAAATTCATATCACTGTATCCCTGGGTTAATACTGTAAGTAAATGTACCTTTATTTGCCACTTGAACTGCTTTACAACAAAAGGCATTGTTTTAACATTTATCTTAAAGCAATACCTATGTTCTCTTGCTTCTGCCAGCATGTTTCTGCAATAAAAGGGACAGCTGGATTCAGGAACTCAGCTGGCTTAATATGGACTATTTTTTATTTCCTTAGGTATCAGCTTCATTGGTTGCCTGATTGCACTGACCGTGAAACATCATGACCTCAAGTGCTGCAGCATGAGGCAGGTCATGTGAATTCAGGAGCCGTGCAAACACAAGACTGGCTCTGTTAGCATTAGTGACAAATAAGGTAAATTTAAACTGTACCATTAAAGGCCTGAATTCCCACTCTGTGTGAGCTGTGGTTCAGTAAACCCTAATTATCATTCTTTTGAGATTATGTGAAGGTGGAAGGGCTAACCCTTGAATATCAGTTAGCATATTGATAAGTATTAGCAGCCATAGAAACAAAACACACACAAAAAAAGCAGACTGTCTCCAAACACAGGGAAAGAGAATTATTCTGTTGAGAAACGTATTATTTAGCCAGAAATTTGCTGCCTCATCTGAACACTGAAATCAGTTCTAGAATACAGCTATCCATTCTCATCTCAGAAACTATTTTGAGGCAGTACCGTCTAACAAACCTTTTGTGATAAAATTAAAAAGCAAGGTTCTTCCTTCTATGTCTGGTTTGAAGTCCAGAATCACTGCTCTCCATCATCCTAAATATCAAAAATGTTCAGCAATTGCCACGATTACCCTCTTTCTTCCACAGAAGATTACTGCTATACTATTAAGTAAATGACAGTTACAGATCATGTATGGTTTTCTAAAGCTGGAAAACCTGTCATTTGATTTAATAACTTCAGAGCAGTTTTCAAATGTTTACCTTCTAGATTACTGTTTGTGTGACTGAAGTAACAGTTTAAATCTAAAATTAACTTCGGATCTTAATAAGAATTTTTATTTAAATCCGAAGTTAATTCTAGAATTATCTCTAATTCTGTTACTACAAAATATGTTAATAAGTGAATAGTCTGTTGTGTATTTTACATCATATAAAACCTGCTGAAAAGAGAAACAATACATTAATGATTTATATTATTATTATTTAGAAAATTACCATATATTTTCATCAAGTTATGTGTTCAGTTTCTTGACATCAAAGAATATCATCAATGGCAAAGAGATGGGAGTTTTTAGTTTATAGGACATCAATAAACTACACATGAAATAGAAGGCAATAGCCACAGTTCATAATATGCACAATTTTGCTGAAACTGGAAGCAGAAAAATATTCTATGGTACACCATAATTCAGTCTCAGTGTTTTTGCTCTACAGTTCAGATGCAGAAGTATGAATATTATCTTAATATGCAATTCTATCACAAGCCTCCAATGCTTTACAAAGTATTCTCATTCAAGCTAGCAAGTATTGTAGAAGTTGTTTGAGGTACCTTCTCTCACTATTGGTACATAATTAAATTATTTCTTATCCACTTGATATGCATCAAAATAAAGCTTCACCTGAAAGGCAGCAAAAGGTTTAAATATTTCCTGAAAGTAGAGCAGGCATGAACAACTGGTAACCCTACACCACCCAGAATTTTCTAGCACCTGTCTGATCTGAAGTCTCATTTGTCAGTACATGGAGCAGGGCCTTCAAGACCTTTACCATACAAGCCTCGCTCATGTAGGAGTCTTGTGTTACTAAAGCACTCAATATGCTCCTCATAAAAGTGTCTCATAATTTGCTTTTCTTCATTATAAATTTCTAAGCCCATATCTGATAATTTCAAAACTTTGTAATTTAGTTGTCCTACCTTTCTCTGAGGTCCTGGTCTACTAGATCTACATATTCATTCTCATCTGCTCCATTTCAGTTGCTCAACTACTTTAAGAACAAGATTTTTCATGTCCATTTTCTCTTTCTCTTAGGGCTTCAAAATTTCTGCTGGTGGTTTCTAGCAATCAAATAAAGAAAGCTATGAACACAAAATCAACAGAGAAACCTCAAAACTGTCTTCCTTTCTGAGAGGGAGACCTTGGTCCTAATAATTATGAAGTCAATGATTTGTATCTTCAGCATGTTACTGCAATGAAGAGACTTGAATGGCTTCCTCCTGTGATGACAACAATGAGCAGGAAAATTATATCAATTTCTTAAAAATACAAGAAAAAAACGATACAGTGTGAATTTCTGTATACAGGTCAGACACCCATATTACTTGTTGCCACCCCATGGAGAGCCAAAAGAATTTTCTTACCTTGCTAATGCTGGCAAGCAGATCATGGAGAAGACACAGTCATCTTGACAAGCATGTGTTGCTTGTGATGAAGTTTGCATGCTGTGAAGAAAAAAAGCTGTAGAAGTCAATCCTCTTACCATTGCCTCCAGCAGAGAGGAGAATAGGAGATAATTTCCTCCCCTTTGTTGATGTCTTTTTCCTCAAAAAAGAAAGAGAGGAAAGGGTTAAGGAGCCAGTAGATCACTGTCTGAAGAAAGGCAACATCACCAAAAGCAAAGATATAATGTTCAGGATGTTACCATAACTACTTAGTGATTCTTGCTTGATGCCATTTCATAATAATCTGAGGATTGAGTTGAGGATAGTTGTGATACATGATAGCACAAATTTCTATGAGTATTTGTTTCAAATATTATCTGCTGTGGTGGTGAAGGACACTACACTTAATAAATCTTTACATCGCAGAGGTCAATATTTTCTCAAAAATATCAGCACCATTCCTTATTTAATAAAGAAAAATTAAATTCAATAATAAGAATGCTCATATGTCCTGTCTCTTCCATAACTTTGAAAACAACTAGCAAATATCAATCACATATTACAGAAAAACAATGATAAATAATCTGTGGTCTTGCAGAGTTAATAAAAATGGTTAACCAGGTAGAAGACAGACATCTAATTCATGCCCATCTTTTGGAGAAGTTTCCCAGTTAGCTTAATATTATTAGTCAACTTATTTAAAAATACCTTTTCTCAAGGGAAATATAGGTTAATAAATGCCTCCACGGTGAAAGATGGTGCTTCTCCTTTATCAAATTTCTTGAAATCAAAGAAGAAGGATCAAAATGATAGGAAACTATGTCTTACTCATTCTGCTGACAACAGAACATCTGCTCTTTCTCCTTCTTTCCTTTTTGGCTTTCAAACTAAACTAAAATGCTGTAACTGTGGGACACCGTGTGACAAAATTCCTCCTTCATGCAACTCCCACAGAAATTGTGGGGCCATCTTCAGCAGAACTCTATAAATAATGCTGGAATCTTTTTGATTTTCTTTCTAAATTGTAACATGAAATAATGGAGTAATGAAGTCAAGTGTTGTGCCTCCCTAAAATGTAGATCATGCACTACACGGGTCATATGAGCTTGTTGCAACATGTTCCAGACTCTAAAGTTGTTGGTTTGAGGGTTTTGTTCCCTTGCAAGGTAAATCATCAGCATCCTCCAGAGACCTTGCACAGGGGCGCTGCTGCCCAGTAGACTTTAGCAGGCCATCTATCTTCCTCCTGCCAGAGTTGGATATATGACGAATCAATTTACAGTCAAAAATAGGCTGGGGGGAAGAAGTTGCAAGGTACTTGACACAGTAATGGGCATTCTTTCTGTTTTATACCTTATTACACTATCCTCATCTTGATAAAGTTTATTGTTTTTCTGTATTAGTGTTCAAGTATTCACTACTTTATAGTGCTCACACAAATGAACACATTTACTGCAAAAGTTTCCATTGAAATCTCAGCCAGCTAAGCTGCATTAAGGCTGCCAATGCCTCCTTCAACCCCAAAGAGCCCAGAGCAGCAGCCACAGGGTGTGAAAGCACTTCCCTTCTATAAGGGATGGCTTGGGGAAGGTGGGGATATGCTGTTTATCACTTTGCTTAGTGTAATATTGTTAGTTGTTTAGTCAGAATTAATCTTTAGCATGTTTGTGAGATAAATATGATCATAAAAGCTAGACATTTTAAGAATTACTGGGGTAACTTAGGAAGACAAGAAGGATTAGTTTGGTCAGAAGAAAAACAGCTAGTGGCATATGCCATGATGTTTGGGGGGTTTTGTCCATTTTTGTTTGTCTTTTCCTTTTAATAATATAATTTCTTTATAGTTGGGCTTCCTACAGAAATATTTTTGTGTTGTCTTGTACAGACCTCAAAGATTAATGACATTTTCATAAGCTTTTTTCCTATAGTCTACTGTATTAACAAAGAGAAAAAGGTATTTCTTAAAAGGTAAAGTTGATTTGTAATATTCTTTTCACAATATAACTTTCAGTTGATTTGGAAAGAGATCAAAGGAAAAAATAAGAACCAGAATATCATCTGAAAATACACCATACTTTTTTCTGAAATTTGAAGCCTTATTTCAATAGGCAGGAAGCAACAATAGACATATGCAAATTTAGTTCTTTATAGTCAACATTATTCCAAAAAAGTATGTTTTTATATATGCTGTGATTCAATTAGTTTGTATACTAAATGTTAGAAATATCTACCATATTCTTAGGATTGTTTGCATTTGAAGTTACAGTGACTTATCTCTTCAAATAAAGATCTAGGACTACTGTAGAAATGAACAGGTATTAAGGTGGGTCATGAAATTGCACTTTCCCATATACTCATACATACTCCAAGGCATCACTTCCAAACATGGTAAAATATTCACTGTCAAATGTAGTTCTGGACCATCCTGGCTGCTTTGCTGCACAGTGTGAGAGAGAGTGGTGGATATGTCTGGCTTCTTCATTCGAGCACATGGTTTCAAATTTGTGGATTGAAAACATGCAAAGGAACAGTAATGACATTCCATAACAATTAAATTTCCTTTTTTTTATCTCCAAGGTAAATCGTGAAAAAAATCAAAACATATCTCTAATATATTTAATCTTTGAATTAATATGGGTGACTGATATTTGGTCAATTTTTTATGCTTTAGAGGCTAAGACAGATGTTCAAGCCTGCATTTTAAACAAATATATCACAGCGAAACATAAGTTAAGTTTGCTTGACACTTATTTCTCTTACTAGATTTTCTGAAGTAGATACTACTAATTTTATACTTGCAACTGGCTTTTTTAAAAGTATAATGTTTGCTATGCTGATGAGGATTTTTGTTACTTTTATCATTTTAATATTCATTAGCATTAGTTAATTAGAAAACTAAACTGATATTTCTATCTAACTTTATATGACATATCTGAGGCATTGCTCTTTGCTTTGATGTTGTTAAACAGACCTTTATCCCCACCCATTTTTTGTTGCTTTATTCTCCTTAGGCTATATTGGCACTTAAATATTTGCAGTTCCCGGAGTGGTTTCCCAGTTGTGGATAATTTGGAGAATAATCAGGCTAATGTAATATTATCTATCTTTAATGAAATACTTCTGTTATGCTTTCTAGAGGTGGAATTTAATACTTTTGGGATACTTAGCGGTGCAGAAAACTGACTGTACCTGTTTTGGGGGTGCAAATCTAGTATTACATAATAGCAGCGATGACTGTATTTCTTAAGAACTGGATGACTCTAAAAGAACCCCCACCCCCAAAATATTTAGAATTTCTTTCCTTGGCTCAGCCTATGCTTTACTTTTAGAGCCAGTGCTGCACTGCTTACAGGAGCTTCTCTGACCACACTTCATCTCTGCTTTGTGCTGAACCAGCTTTTATTTTGAGAAAAAAAATACATGTATAGCATTGTTCATTTTTTTCTTGTGTATTTATTCTCATTTTCTTAGGGAATGACCAAACAATTAAAGACAAATATAAACCACACATCCAGTAGTATTCAGCAAAGAAAGAAAGCATTCTTTTACTTTGTAAAAATACATTGATACATAGCATAATGACAAGATTCATCACGAATCAACAGCCTTGTCCAATAAATTTTTTTTTGCTGTTTGGTATTTAACATTTTGATTTGAGCATTCCTTGTTATAGAATGGCATATATTCACTCTGTAATAACTTCAGGAAGCTTTCATAACACACATTTAGCCAGACTTAACAACATGTGGCTTGTCATATCTTAGTTCTAAGCTCTTTTAAGGTAGCTTTTTGATTTTTGTCATGCCATGCTCAGTAAATTAACACACGTTTGGAGTTCTCTGCCCCTTGGAATCCAGATGTTTCAACTCACTCACCCGAGATTTAGGCAGGAGTGCTCAATTCAAAGTTCTCCAACAGAAAAGGGCTTTTCTACAGTTGGTGGGAAAGCTGGCCATCCATTAGGAAAAATTAATTCAGCACTCAAGGAAAATATCCTTTACACAGTTTAAGGCATATGGTTCATGAAAAAGGTGCCAGCTCTTGGTGAGGGGGATCATACAGTTTTGAACAAACTGGTAAGTATGGTTAGCACTGTTTTTAGAAAAACAAAAGGTCTTCCATGGGTTTGAAAGAGAGATTTGTGAATCTTCACAGACATGCATTCTGTAATGTTTTATTCTATGCTTTTGCAGTTTAGTGCAACCTAAAATAGATTAGTATAATGTTTGAGTTACTTAGACTATCAGGATAACAGAAGTAATTTATTGTCAGCTTCTGTATTAACTTTCTGCAGACATATAATTTCAGCATTCTGATTTTAAAAGAGAAGTACCACATTTGTTTAACAATACATCATTTACAAAGGGGAAAGTAAGACATAAACTAAACACCCATTTAAGACAATGCACTCTGCACCTGGAGGCAAGTTCTGTATGCAAAAGAATATACATATATATATATATATTTATGTACAAGCACCTTCTAAAAATCAAATCGCTGCAGCACTTCAGTTCTGAAAATGCAAGAGGCTTTGCTAATTGCCTGATACTCCACTCTATTATATAGTGTTTCAAGATCAGTATACATTAGAATGTTTTGAAATCTACACTAGGTCAATGCAGTCTAATTCTTAAGCCATGAGCATTTAACATTAAGTTATAAACAAAAACAAGCAAATAAATTCAATGTAGGTGAAAGCAATGTCTTATTTTCCTTCACTAGTTCCTAATACTTTAGGGAAGAATGACCTGACTGCTTGGAAGATGGATTGATTTTTGAAGTCTGGAGCCTTACACCTTCAATAAATGCAGACTGGCAAATATTGCAGCATGATACTAATAGTAGGCAATGAGGCACTGCTAAACCATTTCCTGGTTGATTTTTCATTTGTATTTAAATAAAAATGATTGATCTGACATTGAGGAAGCATCAAAATTAAATGGTTTTAAAATTGCATCTTTGTCAAATGTAGGTTATTGAATCCAGAACTTGAGAAGCTACTGAAGCAGAAAACAAAAAAGGAGTGTATGCTCACACAAGCTAAATTCCTTAAGAAAATGAACCTAAGAATTTTTTCTCCCTATGTCCGTTCGTATCAAACAGATTTCTAAGAATACGTATACTTAGCATTGGTGAAAAAAGCAAACTAGGGCAGGAAGGATCCAGCATAAGGACAATGGAACTGATGTAGAGTCTGGAGCACAAGTCTGATAAGGAGCAGCTGAGGCATCTGGGGATGCCTTATTCAGCTTGGAGAAAAGGAGGCTCAGGGGGGACCTTGTCACCCTTTCCAGCTTCCTGTAAGGAGGTTGTGGCCAGATGGTGGCCAGTGTCTTCTCCCTGGCAAGTGACAGGACAACAAAAAAGCAGCCTCGATTGTGCCAGAGTGTTTAGATTGTATATAAAGGATAATTTCTTCCCAGAAAGGGCAGTCAGGCATTGGAACAGATTGCCCAGGGAAGAGGTGGAATTGTCTTTCTGGGAGCATTCAAAAGGCCTGTGGATATGACATTTGTTCTCTTAGCCACCTGACAACTATGTGGTACATTCTGTCAGCCTAAAGATATGCCCCCTTGTCCTATCTTTACATGATCTTGTGAAAAGTCCCTCTCTAGCTCTCCTGTAGCCCCACTTTAGGTAGTGGAAGATGGTATAAGGTCTCCCTGGAGCCTTCTCTTCTCCAGGCAGAACAGCCCCAGCTGTCTCAGCCTGATTTCATAGGAGAGATGCGCCAGCCCCCCGGCCACCTTCGTGGCTGTCCCTTGACAGCTGCAGGAGGTCCATGTCCTTATGCTGGGGGTCCCAGCACTGAATGCTCCAGGTGAGGTCTCATGAGAGCTGAGCAAAGGGGAAGAATCACCTCCCTAGACCTGCTGGCTACTCTTCCAATGTAGCACAGGACGTGTTTGGCTTTCTGGGCAGCAAGCTCACATTGCTGGGTTATGACAACCTTATCATCCACCAACATCCCAAGTCCTTCTTCCTGGAGCTGCTCTTAGTTGGAACATGAGACATGTTAGCTGTCAGTTATCTCCTTACTTTCTACGTGCCTTACCATAATTTTGAGAAGGGTCTGCTCTGTTGCTGGGTGCTGAGGTGACTCACTGTCCGGTTCGGCTGTCTGTCTCTGCCTGGACACAGGTAGGGTGGTTCTTGAGTGGCCCGCGCTTCAAAGGACGAGTCTGGACTCTTCGGTTTTTCAATCTTCAGATTGTTTATTATTTCTTATCTACAGAATTTTCTGTCTGCCCAACAGAGGTCTGACCTGCAAGGCAGCCAAAGCACTCTGACCACCCACGGGGTGGTTATGTCTTTTTATACTAAAAACTATGTATATGATATTTACCTTTATTTCCCAATACCTTTCACCCATATTAGCAAGTGCACCTTCACCATGAACCAATCTCCAAATGCCAACATCACCACAGGAAATGGATGACAAGAAGAAGAAAGAAGAAGGACAAGACACGCCCTGATCCCTCCATTTTGTCTCCATAATCCCCCTGTACCAAAAACCCCAAAATCTACATTTCACCCTATAAATGTGTCTTTCTTGCACCCTTCACTCCCAAGTGATTCTCACATCCTCAAACAGATGTCACTTCCTTAGAAGGATCAAAATCAAGGAACCAGACACTCCTGGCAACATTCCAGGATTTCCGAGCCCCCCCAAGGGTTGTCTTGGTAACTCTGGACATCCGGAGTGATGTGCTGAGTTCCCACAACTCACTGGCCTGTAGTTCCCTGAGTCTTCCTTATTTCTCCTTTTAAAAATAAGATTGATATTTCCCCTTTTCTACTTATGGTAAGTCCACTTGACCATCACAACTTCTCAAATATAGTGGCTTAGCCTCTTTCTCCACCAGTTCCCTCAGGACCTGTGGATGAAATTCATCAGAACCCATGGAATTGTGCACCTTCAGTTTCCTTATATGTTCTTGAATCCCATCTTCTCCTACAGTGGGTAGTTCTTCATTTTACATATCCCTGCCTTTCCCTTCTGTGACTTGGGCAGGGAGGCTGGAGTCATCTGCCAAGAAAGACTGAGGCAAAAGTGTCATGAAGTACCTCAGCTTTCTCCATGTGCCAGGTAATCTCCTATCTTCTTCTGGAGAGGCCCCTACATTTTTCCTAATGATGTACCTATAGAAGCTTTTATTTTTGCCCTTTTGTCCCTGATTAAGTTTAACAATACCAGTGCTTTATCTTCCCTCGCTGACACCTGGGTACTCAGAGTAGTTCTCCTTATTTCTCCCAGAATACCTGTCTTTACTTCCACACTCTGTAGGCTTTCTTTTTTAGTATTTGAGTTTCCAGAAACCCCTTGTTCATCCATGCAGGTCTTCTGTGGGTTTGCCTGATTTCCTTTTTCTTGGGATGCATTGCTTGGAAGAGGTAGTCCCTGACTATTAACCAGCTTCCCTGTGCCCCTCTCCAGGGCTTTATCCCATAATAAAGCGGACCCTGGAAAGACCAAGTCAGCTGTCCTGAAGTCCATGGTGGTGAACTTGCTGTGCTCCCTCCTCATTGCCCGAAGCATCTTGGACTCCACCATTTCATGGTCACTGCAGCCCTTGAGCTTCACATTCCCCACCAGCCCTCTCCTTGCTGATGAGAATAAGGTCCACCATAACCATAGCACCTCTCCTCACTGGCTCCTCAATGACTTGGAGAAGGAAGTATTCACCAAGGCATTCCAGGAACCTCCTGGATTGCCCATGCTCTGCTGTGTTGCTCCTCCAACAGATGTTGGGCTGGTTGAAGTTCCCTGTGAGGACCAGGGCTTGTGAACATGAGGAGTCTCTCTTCTCTGTCTGTGGAGGGACTCATCTTCTTGATCTTCCTGCTCAGGCAGCCTATTGCAGAACCCCTTTGTAATGTCACCTGCCCCTGCCCGCCCTTTACTCCTGACCTATAAGCCTTTGATTAGCTCCTCATCCATCCCCATGTGGAGCTGTATGCATTCCAATAGCACAAGACACTTGTGTACACAGAGGCATTGCCCTCTCTACTACCATAAGCCAACTGACAGGCCAGAGTGGCTGGAGTTCCTTTGTGCTGTCCTTCAGGAGCTTTCTTACTGACCTGCTATCCCTCTCTAGGCCCTGAAAATCTCTTGTTAGCCCTGGCATCAAAATAGTAAGGGATGGATGGACTGAGGTTCCCCTTCCCTCAGCAACTACAGTAGCTCTTAATGTTCATACCCAGCAACTACAGCAGTCCTTACTGCTCTTCAAGGATGGAATCCAACACTGACTTTTTGTCTAGTGGGAGAAATCGAAAATCATGAAGAATCACACCTTGAAGTATGTTCTGTAAGATATTAGATAAAGCTCCAGACATGGGAAACCTTAACAATGATACAAGCTTCTTGACTCCAGCAAAGATACACTGAAATTTATTGGCCAAATTTTTGTGTACTATTACAGTTTTTGCTATTGGGAACAGGCAGGGTAGGAAAGGGGATGATATTCTCGGCAAAAGAAAACAGTGGTGCTAACACATACATCCTGACTTTAAGGCATAGGTGTATGTCTCAATGCCAGTCGTTTATAAAGAAGCACACACAATGGTAGAACATGTTCCTAAGATGTGCCTAATTCTCAATGGCAGCCAAGGCATCTTAAGCAGTACCTTGAAATATTGGGTAGAAGCAGACACCAGGGATGCACGTTTTCAGATTGAGCAGATTAAATCTGTCAAAATTAGGAGCTAGAAGCTACCAAACAGAGGGCACAACCTGAATGGCCTTCCATGAACCGGCCATTTCAGCTGTGACCCATTCCTGTAGGAACAAGAGCTACTTTGCATGAAAGCACCGTGGAACATTCTACTTCTTCATACCCAGAAAAGCTTGACCCAAGCTGGAGCTTGGCAGCAGCTCACAAACGTGCCTGACTGTGCCAGCAGGCAACTGGGATCCCCCAGAAGACCGGACGGGGCTCTGCCGAACAACGCGGATGCCGGAATCGTTCGGATCCGGAGGTCTCCCCACGCCCCACACTCCCTCACCTCCAGTCCCCTGCCACAGCGAGCCGTGGGCAGAACGGCGGAGTCTCCAGCCTGCCCTCCCTCCCTCCCTTCCTCTCGCTTCCTCTTGCAGCCTCCTCTCTTCCACGGCGGAGGCTGCCACACACCGACCGCCGACGGGGCGGCGGCGGCAGCAATGGGGACATCGGTGCGTGGCGCCTCCGAGCGGCCGCGGAGCAGCTCCCGCCGAGCCGAGCCGAGCCGAGCCGAGCCGAGCCGAGCCGAGCCGAGCCGAGCCGAGCCGAGCCGGGGGCGGGCAGCAGGGCTGCCCCTTCTCAGCCGAGCAGAGCGGAGCGGCGGAGGGGCGGCGGGAGCTGGCTCGCCCCGGGTCTCGAACGCCGGGGCGGTGCGGCCGGCGGGGGCGGAGCCGCGCCCGTGACGCGGCGCTCCGGCGGCGGCGGCGGGGCCGGTGGCGGCGGACGGGCGGGGACTCTCTCGGCGCGGAGCTTGTGCGCTGCGGCCCCGGGAGCTCCGGCGGCAGCGGCAGCAGCCTCCGGCCGGGGAAGGAGGTGCCAGACTCCGGCGTCGCGTGCGGGTAACGAGGGGGAGCGGAGCGGCTGCTGAGGCGGCCGGAGGAGGAGGAGAAGGAAGAGGAGGAAGAGAGCGGGGAGCAGCGCCGCTCGGTCGGCCCGGCGGTGCTGCTGCCGCCACTTCCCCGCTGGGCGCTCTCCTGCCCGCGAACTCGATTCGCTCCCGGAAACTCTCGGCTCTCCTCTCAGTCGCGCCGGCGGAGTCTCGACACGGCGCTCGGTCCCTGCAAGGCGGGTGGGGGGCAACTTCTCGCACTTCTCCGGAGAAAGATTTGGGCCGCTCCGCTCCGGGGGCGGCAGCGCCTGCAGTCCCCGCCGCGGCGGGAGAACTTTCGCCTCCGATCGCGGGGCGGCGAGAGGGGCCCGGGTACGCCGCCCGAAACGGGAGCAGCGCGGCGGCGCCGGCCCGGCAGCCGCGGAGATGAAGCTGAGCCGGCAGTTCACGGTGTTCGGTAGCGCGGTCTTCTGCGTGGTGATCTTCTCCCTGTACCTGATGCTGGACCGCGGCCACTTCGACCACCCGAAGAGCCCCCGGCGGGAGGGCACCTTCCCCAAGGTGAGCGGGGCGGTGGCCGGGGCGCGGCGGGCGGAGGTGGAGGGGAGGGCGGCTGTGCCGCCACCTCCGTGCCCTGGACGTGCCGCTGCCGGAGCGCCGAGGCGCGGCGGCGGCGGGGCGGGGGCCGAGCGGGGCCGCCTGCGGGCGGCGCTGGCGCTGGTGCCGGCCCGGCGCGGGGCTGCGGCGGGAGCGGGCACAGCCACAGCCGGGCGCGGGGGCTGGCGGGGGCTCGCCCGGCGGGACGGGACGGGGCCGCGCCGCGGCTGCAGCGGCTCCGCGGGTGGCGGAACAGGGTGCGGGGCGTGCGCGGGCAGGACGGGGAGAGCTGACAGCTCGGGACCTCAGCCGTGTCAACAACAGGTAGACTTAGGGAAATGCTGACTTGGTGGCTGCTTTCCTTTCCGCTGAGCCGTGCTTTGGAACTGTAGCTGGCTGACCCGACTGCTCCTCATGGTTAAACGACGCAGTACTTCAGTTCCTCACTTTCCTGTGTTCGTTGCGTGGCAGAGAAGTTTAAAAGCTGTGTGTCGTGACTGTGTTCTAATAAGGAATGTTTGCCCGTGAGAAGAAACATGAATTTCAGAGGGGACGTGATTTGCTGTGCAGAACGGCACAATACTGCTGGCTACACACAGCTGTATGTTCTTATAGACAAAAAACCCAGCAAAATCCCACAATATAGAATACAAAGTTCTAACCTATTTATGCTTGCACGGTACTTATTTTTATTTTTATTGGAAACAAACCGAAGGAAAGTATATTTTAGTACTGGAGTGAGACTTCAAGTGAATAAAAGAACTCTAAAAACTTAGTTAAAAAGTAACAATTGTCTCTCTGTTAGAACTACTCTTGTTTCATTCAATGCAAAATTAATAATTGAGGACAAAAACCTCGACTTAAATGTAAAGAAAGTGAGCAGATCTGTTCTGCCTTTGTTCCTTCAACTTACAGTTCAGGGGTCAGCCTTCAGTTTTTGCGGGAAGGAAGAGAACAAGAGGAAGAGAAGAGGAGCAGGACAAGGCTGCTACAGCAGCTGAGTCTGTTCAGTGTGTAACTCCAGCAGGAGGGTAATGTCACATGCCTCTCTTGTAACAGCTAAGTACAAGTGCTGCTTTGGGAATATGGGCAGTATCTTATGTGAGGAAATCACTTAATGTATCATTATTCAGCCAGTGAGTTTAATACAGGTGTGTGTTAAAGTCTAATGTTAGATGTTTGGTTGAAGTACTTGAGTGAACAAGAAAGATTTATTAGATGTGTTTTGTCTTCCATTGTCCTACAGTGTAATCCTGGTCAGAGGTGTAACATGGTTTTACCTCTTGTGACCATGGGCTTGGTACCTTGATCTGTTTTCAGGCCTATTCCTTCTAGGTGGTGTAGTCAGCTAGAGACAAACGTTTCTCCTTTCATCCTCCTCCCTCCCTTTGGTCTTCTAGAACAGTCTGTCAGTGTTTACTCTTTTTGTCTTTTCCATGCCTAGATTTCTTTGAAGCTTCTGATTCTCACTGGAAAAACTTCTGCCTTTCGAGGGTTCTTCCTCTGGGTAAAACAGTTACCTTTTCCTTTCTTACTGCTTTGTCTTTTGAGGAAGTTATAGATGAAATTCAAATGTTTCACTTTGTTACAACTGTGAAACCCCTGACACCTAGCAAATGCCTTCAGAGTTTTATAACATCAGTTTGAAAAAAATGCAAAAGATAAAGAGTGAAATAGAAGCCTCTAGAAATATGTGAAAGAAACACTTTAATACTACTACCTCAGCTGACAAAAAGTTGTTTGTGTTACTGCAGTGTTGCCAGAGCTCAAAGTACTCTAAGTCAAACTAGCCACAGATGTAAAACCTTCAGGCTGTTTTTGGTTGAAAAAAACTATGGCAGCAGACTGTCGATTTAAGAATGCATTTTCTTTTCCAATGACAAAGGTCAGAATTTTTTAGCTTGAAAGAAGGAAGTAAGATTTTTTTTTTCTTTCAGATGTTATTGGTTTGTTTCACCTCATGCCTCTCTGATTTGGCAATGTGCTTTGCTGTTTCTCTGTGCAGCTCTGGTAACAGCACACGTCACCTTTCATGTCCCGGAAGTTGCACATTGATTAGTTTGTTCTTTCTGACCTACGTGGCTTACAATTAGCTCAGAGAAGTGGGTACTTCTGGAAGCAGTCCCTTGTTTAGCTTATAAGCATTTGCTATCTAGGTATTCTGTTTGAATTCTACCAGAACAAGAGATGGGATTTTTCAGCTGGTAGCATCTGTTGAGCTGCATTCACCTAAAGTGTCATGGTAACTAGTGCCAGTAGTAAAATAAGTTATTAGAACTGCTGCTCCATTTTCATTACCACATTTTTTCCAAAGCAAGGTGCCTTCTCTTTTTGTGGTCTCAAGGTAGCTTGCATCAGACTCAGTCCTCTTTTAGGCTTCTCAGTGTAGGCCAATAGGGTCAAGACAGTGTCCTCACAGAACTTGCTCACTTGTTTGAGAGTTCAGGACACAAACAAAAATGTCTTGCAGAAATAATTTGTGGGCAAGAGCTTCCAAGATGGATAAATATCCATAGTCAGATGGCTTTATGTTCTCTTTGACCAAGTATTTAAAGGCTTTTCACTGTGGTACAAAACAGAACCCATGGTCAGGCTTGTGACACAGCAGTAACTTTGTGTCTTTTTTGGTGTTTGTGTTGCAAAAGCTGGCATCAGTAGTCAGTTTCACCCTGGATTCTTGTCACGCCAATCTATGCTAGGGTGTCATCAAGGCAACTGTAATAGAACTTTAGTTAAAGTGCTTTATATCCTTGTCATCGTTAGTGGTGTATTTAAATTATAATAGCAGAAGATCTCTATGTTGCCATAGAATGGAAGCTACTGTTAATTTGCGGGAAAATAACACCTATAATACATGTAGATCAAGGCTTACTGACCTCTCCTCTGTAACTCCTGCAGGTACCTTTCTGGACCCTGCCTGTTTGTCAGGTGTATATTTTTCTGGTGATGATCATATGACAATCTTTATCTGAGCCTGTTCATAGCCATGGGATGCTCCTGTCTCAAGACACATATCAGAATATGATGAGCCCTAGTGTCCTGTCTCAAGTCTAGGAACCATGTTACAACATTGGGCAGAGACTAGCTCAAGGTGCAGGGAGCGCCTTAGGTGCATTTTTAGGTTATTATTGTAGCAGTTGTCTGTACAGATTCTGGTGTAAAATTCTTCTAATTTAATATAATGGAGAAAGAGCTGAGTGTATTGTTTTTGTTATAATACAATATTATACATATAATGCAATACAATTATATTATATTATATTATATTATGCAATACAATATATAGTATAATTATATAATATAATACAATACAATAAAGCAATAATACGATATTCTCTTGGAAATCTTGTGTGACTGCAGGCTTGAGGAAGTCTCAAAGTGGTGTTTAGACCTATGACATTGCCTGTGTCATGTGTCACAAGTGTCATGTATGAGGGATGTGTGGGCTAAACTGATAACTGCTAAGTGAAAGCTACATATAAATCAAGTCTGAGAAGACATCCATAAGCAGCTTACCTTATAGAACTTGTGTTATTGTGTACAGATGAATAACAAATACTGATAAACCCATATTAAACTGTTCTGGATTTTGGACACATATAGAAGAATAAAAATAGTGTAATGGCTTGTGGATTGTTTATTTTGATTCTAGATCAAAATAAGGGTCTCACCTAAGCATGCATGGCACACACTCAAAGTCCAATTAAAAAAAGTGGAAGTTTTGTTTGTAATAGTGTCTTGCATCAGATATATATGCTCTTTATGTAGTCTTATGACGAAAGTTAATTTTTAGTGAATTTTGTAGCTAAGCAAGGGGAAAACAGCATCACGTTGAATTATCTGCTGTCACTACCTGACAGGTAATGCTTTGAACTTGAGTTTTCTCCTCTTGCCACTTTTTCACTTTACTTGGTTTAGCTTTTATGGGACAATATCTCTGCACTGTGTTAAATGTTTTTTCTGGAAATACATTTTTGAAAGTCAAGACTGCAATGATTCTGGAAGGTAAATGGACCAGCACCAAAGAATGCTTCATTTTGTCTTTACTATTTTCTTTGAACTTTATTAAAAGGCAAAGCAGAAACATTCAGGAACTACCAAGCTTACCATTTTCTTTTGACTAAACAACTGTTATTTGAATGAGATCTCCTTTCCACCTCTGCGTATTTTCCCCACCTCTCTCTTTGACCACCATTTTTTGTAGCATACTCTCATCTCATGTGTGTTAACTGCTTTTATGAACTCACCAATTGCCCTGCATCAAAGAGAGAGGTGATCAAGAGTGTAGTTGTTCACAGAGTGTATTTGTTTTTTTGGTTTTGGTTTTTTTTTTTTTTGCTTGCACATTTTGTGTAAAGTTCTGGCTAAGCAGCAGTCAAGCAGAAGCTATTAGTCTCTTTCAATTAGTCTTTAAATCTGGTGTGAAATGTTGAGAAAAATGTATTTTACAGAATACATAGTCTACAAAGCAGTAACTCAACTATAATTGAGCACATCCTTCTGCTACCTAGAGTTATTGCCTAACTTAATGGTATAAACTAAACAGAGAGAGGTTTTCTAGTTTGTTCTTACTTTAGCTTTTCTTTGTCTAACACATTAAGTTTTGACTTGTTTGAATGAAAATAACCATTATTAAAGTTCCTACTCTTAATGGCAAATAAGTTGTGCTTCACTTTTGTACTGCTAGACGTTTAAATAAAGATTCAACATAGTAGGGAGAAGAATCAACAGATTCTCATCAACAGATGAACACAAAATATATCAGTGACAGTAGTACCGAATATTTTTCAGTTTAATTGACTTTAAACTGAATATGTCTGGATTTCTTTTTCCTTGCCTTCAGGTCTCTGATGATGGTGTCAAAACTGGTCCTTAACAGCATGCCTT
Organism: Molothrus aeneus; assembly: GCF_037042795.1. NCBI lineage: Eukaryota > Metazoa > Chordata > Aves > Passeriformes > Icteridae > Molothrus > Molothrus aeneus. The sequence goes on from NC_089680.1 coordinate 66,525,923, forward strand.
ATATTTGTCTCTGTAAATGCTATGAAACATAAGTCTAGTGTAATAGTACGTTAAACATTCTTGTTATTGCTGCCTCTGGTGGTAAAGCAAAATGTGAAAGTCTATCAATTTCTTAAAATCTATTGTCAGGCTGTTGCATCTTTGAATCAGAACTTTATCATTCTCTGAAGGGAACAGACTTCTGTAGTTATTTAATTCAGAAGATTTCCAGTGCCTCTGTAAAGTGAGCTTTCTTAGAATAATACTTTAAGGGTAGGAAATTCCTAACAAGGTCTCTTATGTTCTTTCATTGTCACAAATCCACAGAAGCCCTCTGCACGGATCAGCAAAGCCTTCAAACCTTGATTTGTCCTTTAACTAATACATTGTATGCTTGTTTTTTGTTCTGTATCCTGCTTTGCAAAGAAAATACACGCAGAAACAGTGTACTCAAATATCAAGCTTTGATCATACATTGGGTTACATTTTTAACTTTTATCTGCTTGTTTTTTCTGTGCAGGAGGTGAATGTTTAATTGTATATTTAGTATGTTCTGTTCACTATACAGTGCTCTGATAGCGAACAAAGAATGCCTCCTGGTGTTACCATCTTGATAAACTGGCATCTCATCAGAGTTTATATCAAGATTTTGGCAAAGATAGCTCATGATTTCTAGAGATGTACCTGGATGTAGTCACTGGCAAGACTGGTGAAGAAGACTGTTATGATGACTGCCATTCAGTGCAGCCAGAAAATGAGGCTTTGCTTCCTCACTGCTTACTGTAGTGAATGTGTATAGGCAATGACCTCAAATTACATGTCCTTTGGAGAGCTCTGTCCCTTGTGGTGCTCCACTTTCTTCACCACAGTTCTTTGGTACACCAGAGACTCTAATGCAGGACACTGGCAGCTCCTTTGTGGTCTCCTTTTTCTCCATGTGGGTGAGAAAGGGAATGGGTTCTGGCTTGTTTTGAACCCAGCACTCAGTGGTTGCTGGCTGAGTCTGGATGTAAATAACCAAATTCTGCTGACATAATATCAGAAGCCTCTAATCTGGATTTCTCCTTTGCCTGCCTGTTTCTATGAGATCTCACCTGTGGCCCTGTCATACTCCCTCTTCAGTTATTTGAGCGACATGTCTTTTTCCTGATGAAGTGATCACTAGTGGTCTGTTGGTCTGCATTTAGAGAAGGAGTCTGCATTCACTCAGGAAATGAAAATTCCAACTACCACCTTTTCTGCAATGTACGGTGTTTAGATAGGAGAAACTGAACACTCTCTACTTCCTCAGAATGAGACATGTTGGACTGTCATTGTGTTACTGGGCTTTCCTTCATGTGTTGGGTGTCACTGTGCTCCTTTCTGGAGAGTCCTTGCTGCGAATCAGACTGGTGTCAGGAGCAAACAGAGAAGGACAAGCAGAGGGCAGTGGGAAAGCAGACTGCCCTGGAATATTTGGGGCATGAAAACTGCTGAAAAGTTCAGAGTGACTGAAGCATAAGGAGCTGTTTATGTAGCTGATTCATGTGGTGATAGTGGCAGGTTTCTCAGGGCAGCTAACAGGTGTGGACACAGGTGTTCCAAATGGGAGGAGGGTGTGTGGATCTGTGGTGCTTTCACATGAGAAAATTCTGTTGGTTAAGGCAACCTTGTGTAATCACAGGGGGGGCGAACAGGTGTGCTGCTCATGTGATGCCTTTCTCCTACCAAAGCAGCTGTACCTACTTTTGGTAGATTTATTGGCACTTTGCACTTCTTGTAGAAGTGCTTCCTATGCTGTGAAGTAACAGAAGGGTTGGCTTTATTGCTTTTTTAAAAAATCTTTATTTACACATTCAACAATGTAGATTAACAGAGCATCCTTTAGTGTTCACTTGTACTGGGATATACGTCATGTATCTCCAATTTTTGGTGCATTTAGGCATTTCTCAAAGTCTTGGATCAAGGTTCCTTCTTTTCTGAGAAGACTTGATGCTGTGAAGTCAGGGATAGTTCTGCTGACATTTACGACTTGTGTACCTACTAAAGTTTTGCTATTCAATATCTACAAAGCCATACAGAACCCAACATTTCAGACAGAATTGGTGCATCTCTGCTCAGATTAAAAAAAAGTTAACAAATCTACCTGCTAACCCTCTAATGTGTGGAAAAATTGAAATTTTAATTTAAAAGAATACTGTTGGAGTATGATTTTAGTAATGGTGAGGATCTCTGTTTTGTCTTTTAATTAGTGTCCCCTGTAACATGCTTATAATCTGTTTTTCTGGTAAGACAAGGTCTGTTACTAGCAATTAATAAGATAAAACAGCTTTAGAGTAAGTTCAGTTTGGTACTGTTTAGCCTTGATATTTGAAGTCTGCTGCCTTCCTTTAAAAATGTTGAAACTGAATTTATTTTCATCTGTTAAACTCATTGTTTTGAAGAGTTTGCCGTGTTTTTCACATTCAGCTCATATTTTAAAATAATTTTACTATTGAACAGGCACTATCTATTTAAAATTAATAAGAAATAGCGAATGTGCAATGAAAATAGACCTAGCTTTTGCATAATTTGGATCCATGTGAAATTTTCACCTTGAGAATGGATTCCTGACATAAATTATTTTCATACTGAATGGAGGCTGGGATCTATTTCTAGTCTGAGATGCTATTGCATCTTAAAGTTAATTCTCATGGATCTGACATTTCACAACAAAAAGCAAAACCATTTTGATGATCTCAAAAATTTGTTTTCCTGCAGTTTGAACTTGGGTATTGCATGAAGTCTTGGTTGCATGTTCTTAACTGTAGCTTTTTATTTCGTGTTTTGCATTCAAGCTGAGTTGGCACATGGCATGATTAAAAGCTTTAGAAGAGAGGCATGGTGTATCTCACAGTCTCCAGAAAAGAAAGCAGACTTTTCTATATTAATGTCCTCTGTTAGGTTTCATAATGGGACATCTTTGTAAGGATTTCTTTCTCCAAATAACAGAAGATCTATCTCCACAGTTAGAGTAACATACTTTACCAGACTTCTGAAAATAAGTGTCGTAGGTAGTCTGAAACCTTGCAGCTTAAAAATTATTGCTGGGTGTTTGTAGCAACATATGAAGTTGTTGATGTTTGAAGGTCATCTGGTAACAAATTGCTATTTGTAGACAGAGAACTTGGTTTACAAAGCAAAATATTTTGTCACATAAAAACCAGTAAACTGGTAGAATTGTTATAGATTTTTCAAGGTTTAACGTATAAAAAGTTAAATGAAAGGTACGTCTTAAAGACATCAAATATGACATGACCTCCAAATTTGGAGGAAGTTTATATCTGTCTTCTGGAGACTGGCATTATATGCTGGTGGGAGGATCAATCAAACACTTATTTTATGAGGTTTTTATTTGTTTGTTTTCCACTGTGTCTGTTGTTTTCCTGGAGAGCATATAATTGGCTAGATGACATAAACCAGATGGGTGGTGTTTTATCCGACCAGTGAGTTCACAGGCTATTGCTAGGCAATGTGAAACTTTTTGTGGAAGAAGGTGTAAAATACTTCTACAGCATACATAGATGAGAATAAAAATTTTAAACAGTTGTCTGATTTTACAGTTGTAGAGACAGTGTTGATAGTGATGGGATAGGTGTGAGCAGTACTTTACCTGCTTGCACACTTGATAACTCTGAACTGTAGATATATGCAGTGAAGCTGGGAATGATTTGTATGGGTGGCAGCTGTGCTGTAACTTCCTAGGAATCTAAAGATCAGAGCCTCTGTTGGGCAGCCTGTAAAGCCCCTATCAAGTATTGTTTTATATACGTTATTTTTAGATTGAGTGGCATAATAGGCTATTAGGCTTTATGTAGAGAAGCCCTTCTTACTTTCAAAATATTACAGATATTGCAAGGGAAAACACTAATTTTACATAGAAATGTGTACACAGTATCTTTAACAGCATTTGGAATATTTTAGTCTGGTTGTTTCTTTTGTGCCACCAGGTGGCATGGGACTACAGTCTGTTTATTCTATTTTTTTTTCTTTTCAGTATTCCATCATCTGCATATTGATTTCTTTTTGTTTTCACTTCATTGATTTTATAAGTTTCTAGAATTTATCTTTAAACTGTTGGGATTCTAGGATGTTGCTCCTACATCTCATTTAGCTTAATCTGGTTTTGTCGTCAAAATATATTTTTGTCTTTTTTGGAAACAGTAGCTGTCTGCCTGTGTTGCATTTTAAAACCTGTTACTGTTTCAGGATGTATCAATCTCAGAAACAGAGACAAGCAGTGGACCGGCACTTTACACAGCCCATAAAATGCAGAGAAAAACTAATAGCATTAAAGAAATACTAAAACTTATTGTCTGAAAATTATTAAGAACTTCCATAAAGGCAGAATTGTAGTTATGACAGTTTAGAATCCAAAAGCATGGTTGGTAACTCTTGCTGAGTGTTTGGTTTTCTTTTTTTATTTTTTAATTCCTGAGGACTTTGCAAAGCCAAGGGAATTTGAAAAAATGTATACATCAATTGAGAAAGGAGACATAATCCTTGCAAGCTACAGCTGCTGAAAAGAAAAAGGCAAATATTTCAATTATATTACTGTTGAAAGCGAAAAAAGTGTCATGTAAAGATGTTGTTTCTAATATTATATTACAATCCTAAGAAAATAAGGCAGTGGTGCTGGGAAAAAGTCATCAAAACCATAAGTCACAGAGTAACTGTCTACTGAATCAATAGTATTTGTCTTGAATGTAATGGTAAAATGTAGATACCTGAAACTGAAGCAGGTTTTGTTGTTATGACAGCTGCTTGCAAAAATATCTAATAATGTGTTGTATATTTTCAGATCTGAATTCAACTTTAATAATAGAGAGTGACTGTTTTTTTTTTGTTCTCTTGTCACTTCTTGTTACATTAAAGCCATTCTGAGGAAATAAATTACTGTTAATGATGATAGATATCTCTAAGGTCATATTAAATAATCTGACCTTTTTGATGCTGTAAAAGCTAGCACATTCATGTGTGATAAAAAGCATCCCTCAAATAATTTGGAAAGAGTGGCTAGTCCATGAGGGAGGGCAGTTTTAGGGTGTCTTGATTGGCTGTGTTTCCTCCTGCATCCCAGCAATAGTGATTAGACAGCATTAATTTGCTTTGTGGGATCTGTCTCTTCCAAGTTGCACTGGGAGATGCATTGACTTCTTTCAATTCATGCTGGTGTTGTTCTGCAGCCTTCCTCTTGTGGAGCTCTCTAGAATATCTATAAAATCCTGTTGTTTGGCGATTGGAGATGACCTTCTGGCTGAAAATGCCCTTAGCTTGATATGTCTTTTACAGGATTTTCTTGATGATTGTAATGGTCCAAATATACCGACTATTCCTGTGATCAGGCTGTTAAGGGATCTCTTACATCCATGAAGTTCTTTTGTTAATTTCTCTCCAACTTCTGCTGAAAATCAGAAAAATGGTATTTATATTTTACTTGTATGGGAAAAAACCTAAAATGTTTACAATATCTTCTTAATCCCATCACGATGTGACTGATTTGTAAAAAATTGCTTTCTGTTTGATGTTCTGATAAATGAAAAGATCAGATTTTTCAAAATGAAAGATGTGAAAAAAGTTGTATTGGATATAATTGCTGCTTGACAGCATGAGACTTTAAAGAGTATCTTTGTATCACTGATTAAACCTTGCGCAGGGAATTCAAGTTTGCAGAGGAAAAATGTATCTTTTGCTATTTTCTCTTGGGCTGAAAAGAGAAAGTTCCCTTTGTTGCATCAATTCCTTATAAGTTTGCCTTTATGTAAAATATAAAATAAAGATATATTTGAATTTTCTGTGTGATCACATACTATTGTGAATTGGTTGTTGTTGGGTTTTTTTGGGTTTGTCAAGAATTTTTCTGAGAAATAATTAAACTTTGCTTTTTATTTCTCTCCCCTAGGGCCAGCTTTCAATATTGCAAGAAAAAATAGATCATTTAGAACGCCTGTTGGCAGAAAATAATGAGATTATTTCAAACATACGCGATTCTGTGATCAATCTGAGTGAATCAGTAAAGGATGGACAAAAAAATCCAGAGGCTGTAAACGTCGGTCAAGGATCTGTTTCTGAGCTGTTCCCTTCTGCTTCAGCTTTGCTTGCAGTTGATTCTGAGGATTGTTTGTTTGCTTCAAAAAGTGGAACTCACAGTTCAGGTGTACAGGTAAGCAGTATGTCTTTCTGATTCTGCTGGAGTTTTAGTTGCCACTGTATGTTTAAATCTAAAAATGTCGAGTTGCTGCTAAAATCTTGATACTAAGACATAATAGAATTGTTGAAGTGACTGCTGTATTTAACAGATGTTATGAAACTCTTCCTTTATATCTTTTTTAAAAGTTCTCTGGAAATTGAGTAATGATTATGAAGCGCCAACATTTGAGAAAGCTTAAAAGTTTTTTGTAAAAAATAAAACACCCCACTGTGATTATTGTCCCACCAATTCTTTGGAAACAATTTATTTGAGTATTTATTTGAGTTTCCTCAAACTCTTCTAAAACTGATGAAAAATAAACTGGAAATAGTGGATAGGTGTGGTTTAAATAGCTTTTACTTTTAGGGATGTATTTGTAGATGAAACTTGATGGGTAGGTAAAGAATGTGCAAGAATTAGTAATTTCAAAAAAATCAATATTTCATAAAGGGTCCTGTCTTCCCTTTTGAATGTCATTTCTGTATTTCAGCATTCCTGTGTGTCTTCAGTTTGTATAGGCACTTTGATCAGAAAGGAGGAACATATACCATGTTGACTGCTTGGCATAAACTGTGGAGGTTGAAGTTTTAAAAGTCAAACACTTCAAGTTGAATTTATTTTACTTTCTGGTGATGCTTTTGAGTTCATGGACTCTTATATATTCAGTTTTAATGGAGTGATTCAGGAGCACTGAGAATACTCTGTGAAGTTTGTGATCTGTACTGTTTTTGTGAGTCTTGTGGGAGTACTATAAATATTCATAGTGCTCTAAAGCAAAGATTAAATTTTGAAGTCCAGCTTTCTCATTTTAGAATTTGAAGTATTTCTCTTGCAGGAGAAAGACAGTGGACTTCAGACAAATAAATGCACATATTAGAACAATTTTAACCTCTGATGTATCATGCTTAATACTTTTAAACTCTTCAGGGATAGGCACTACCTTAATGTCTTTTATAGAGAAAGCAGGCTTTTTAAAGGCAGTATCTGAACACCTCTTTTTGTGTCTGATATGCATCAAGACTTCTGTGCAGGGAAGTGAAACATCTGGAGCTGTGGTTACAGGCTTTCAAGTTAGTGGTTTATTAACAGGTTATTCATTGTACAATCTATTACTATGTTAGGTGATGTACTTTGTTATGTGCATTAAAAATAAGTTCTAGTAAATGAATTTTGAGATAAAATGTGTTATCTTAAATTCTTGGGTATGTTAACCGGTTATGAATGGAAGGTAAAACATGTTTTCTAAAACTGCTTTTTGTTTTTTGCTTCACACATGGAGAATACAAGAATATACACCTGCTATCACCCAACTACCTAATACCTACCTAATGGAGATCTATTGTCGCTATACTGCTTTTGGATAATTTTCTTTGTTTTTATGTATATTTGCATGTAGATAAGAAGAAAACACACTGTTCTCCTACTCACACTTTCCTTTCTTCCTTGTGCAGGGAAGAGGACTTTGATGTTCTCTGTGTCATTGCATTGCACCCTCTGCTCAGCAGGTTATTCACTGCCATCATTAAGTCACTTTAATTGTGCTTCTGTACACAGTTAGTTTCTCACCCTATGAGTCTCAACTGCATTTCAGTTATGGAATCTAGACTTGTGTTTGACTTTAAAAGACCTTGACTTTAGCAGAATTCCTCTAGCAACACGTTAACAAGCTGATCTAAATCACTGATCTAAGTAGTAAAACTAAAAACAGTTTTACTGTTTAATACTTTACCAACCCTGATGTATTCTGCATGCTCAGTTAATTTATTTGAGACATTTTCAATAATTATTTTGAGCACTTTTTGAAAGAAATATGTGTTAATTTCTGCTGTTTGTAGACATTAACTTAAACCCACAGATTTTTACATTACTTCTCCCATATTTGTCTCTCAGGTGGGTATATGAGAGACTAGAAAGTAGTAAGAGCTAATATAGGTGAGATTAAGTGTTTGGATTTAAAAAAAAACTTTACAGAATGAAGGCAAAAGAATTTTCACTGAATAAATCATGGAAGTTGATTATAGTCTCCCATAATGGAGAAATCATTGTAAGAAGATATTCAAATATGGATTAAAAAACCTTGTGATGATACATTGAGAAATATTGCTAGATTTGTCACTCAAAGATATGTGATTTCATAAAACAGAAAAACCAAGTTTCTAACAAAATGAGACCAAAGGATGAAGGATGTTTTTTTCATGGAGGAATTGTAAATCAAGAATTGTTTACTTCTACTTGTGCTGTTTGTAAGTTGTTAGAAACCTGTAACAGAACTGGAAACTGAAAATAGAGGTGACTTGAGAATGCTATAATTTAAATCAGGTAAAAGACTAATGTGTACTTTTCCCCCCAAAAGATAAATAATAGAGACAGATAATAAACTAACAAAAATGAAGACGACTAGATTCAATATGGATATGACCTGATGCTTTTTCAGTCTAGTAGTTCAAGAAGTATCTGGCATTTGTGCTCAGAGAAGATGGAATTCTCAATAGACATCATGCTGAGCTTGAAGGTCTTTTAAATAATACAGTGAGGTGTCTCCTCCTCTTGTCCATTTCAACTACTGAAGCATCTAACATCAGGCTTAATAATGTTACTCTTTTTGAAAATGAGACATGAATCACTCTTTGAAAAGGTGGTTTGAAGAGGCACGATATATGCTTTTATTTCTTCTGAGAAGTAGTTTAGTATTCACTGTTAAGATGTTATGATGTTTTCATGAGGTTTATATAATTTCAGCAGTTTGAGTCCTTCAGTATAGAGAAAGAATAAGCCCATGTAGAAAAAAGACAATGAATGACCTTCCCAATGGTTTAATAAAAAGCTTGTAGAAGCTTGGCTATCTTCTGAAGCAGCTACAATGAAGACAGGCAGCATCCTTTTTGAATTTCTATCTGTCTACTGTTTATAAAAAGTCCTTTATTGCTATATCAGTATTTTATACTTAGATGTGAATCTAAAATATCTCTGTGAAATACTTTCTTTAACCTCTTTTGCCTTTTGCTGACTGGCTTGGAATTTATTCTTCACTTGCAATCATGTAACTTGTTTGAGTGATGATGCAATTTATAATTAATCCTTTGCACAATTCCTACTGAGGATGGTGTTGTACGAAAGAGAAAAAAGATTTAACTTCTGTCTTTTAGATTTCTTTTCGTAATTGTAGGGATTCCAGCCTGATCTGGCTTTAGTTGATTTCAGTGGAAGTTTTTGATGGTTTTTCTTGTCTTTTTTTTTAACTGCTTTTAATTAACCTCTGAATCTGAATGGTTGAGGTTGCCAGGGAACTCTGGGTGTCATCTGGTCCAACCACCTGCTCAAGCAGGGCTACCAAGAGTCAGGTGTCATGGATCATGTCCAGGTGACTTTTCAGTATCTCCAAGGATATGGTGAGTGCACAGCCTGACTGGGCAACCTTTGCCAGTGCTTGGTCACCCTCACAGGCAAAAAGCTTTTCCTGATATTCAGGAGGAACTTTCAGTGCGTGCCCATCACCTCTGATCCTGTCTCTGGGCACCACTGGAAAGAGACTGGCTCTACCTTCTCTGCGCTCTCTGCCTTTGGTTTCCTGGGTGGTCCATCTTGCCATTCTTGAAGACAAGAGTGACCTGTCTTTCCTCCAGTTTTTGGGCACTTCTCATCACCATGATCCTTCAAAGCCTTTTAAGTGTGGCCTTGCAGACAAAAGCCAGCACTCATGGGTGCATCCCACCAGGGACCATGGACTTAGATATGTCTGACTGGTTTAGGTATTCCCTGAGCTGGCCCTGTTTCCAGAAGAAACAATCACTTCCCTGATTGTGCTGGCCACATTGTCTCTGATACAGGCCAGGATACCTTCAGAGAGGCACTCCAGCATGCTGATTTGCCAGGAAGGATTTTGGGGATTTCTGTGTGATTCTGTCTTGTAGGTACTTCCTTGCTTGTCTACAGATGTTGGAGGTGATCCAGGTTTATTGATTTCTTATACTTTTCTGAAAATCCTTCCATGTGACATCATTCCTGACAGCTACTCCCTGACAGGGCTGCTGTTGATTCTCTCAGTCCCCTTTTATTCTTAGCCAGAAGCTCCTTAATAGTTCAGCTGTCTTCCTGGCAAAGGTACCTCTGCTGCCCTTAGCTGGATCTCTTCTCTCCCAAGCAGACACAGATCTGAAAACAGGGTCAGAGGACCCCAACACCAACTCTGAGGCCAATTATTTATCTATACTAGCAGTGTCCTCCTCTCACCGTCTTATCCCCCTCACTGGCAGATAGAAGAGGACACCACCTGTGACCTTGATTACCTGTAGAATTCTGCAGTCAGTTTTGATGCAGTCTGTGCTGCCTCTGGCAGTATCACTGATCCTCACATGGAAGTATAACAAGGGATAGTAGCCATTGAGTTGGACAAGCTTCAGCAGTTCCTCTACAATACCCAGGATTTACGGCTTTGCAAGGCAGCAAACATCTCTAGATGATAAGTCAGGGACTCCAAGTCTTATTTCCTGAATCACAGTTTCTGTCTCTTGAGCTCATAGTCATATCAGCTTGGTTTGAAATTGCTGTAAAGTGATAGATGTCAGGGAAAAAAATGATGAATGTTAAGACTGTAAAAATTAGTATCTTGAAGAGAGCAGAAAGTTGCTTGTTGAATTCAGACTACATCCATAAGAAAAACTTGTCAGAATGTGTGGAATTCAATGAATTACTACTTTTTAAATCAAATCATATTTTCATGGTTGGAATGTCCAAAAAGTTTATCAGTATTAAGGCCATTCATTGTTAACTGGCAAATTTACAAAGTATGCACTTAAATTTTCTTCAGAACATTGTATTGCAGAGAAAAGATATAGTTCTTCAAACTCAGGTTTTAGATAATACTATATTTAGAAAATATGAAATAATAAAATATTATCTATATTATATATTATATAAAATATGTATTATTTATTATTTATCTAATATATAAATTAGCCTAATAGGTATTTACAATATATGCTATTAGGCTGGCCAACTTCAGCATAAACCTTATTTGGGCCCTTCATGCTGACTGTACAGAATGAACAGATGTTCAAGTATTGCACAAAACCTGTGTTTTCCACTAATCAATATTGTCCAAAGATTGAAGCAATCCTGGGGAACCAGTGATGTGATAAGATCATCTCACACAGGCCAGAGATGCCTGGTGTACATGGAATCCCTCACAGGTTTTAGGTATCTAGTGCACATTGCAGGCCCAGCTGAGGCTCTGCTAGATGTAGGATTACTGAGTTGCTTTCCCTTCTTACATTACTTAGTTTCCTTTATGCCTTAAGCTGAAGGCCTGTGGTTGGATTGACCTTTTCTGGCTGTCAGATTCCAACCCATCCAAGGTCAACCCACTGCTCTATCTTTAAGCAGAGAATCTTTGTCTTGAGGATTAAGAGATAGGGAGTGGTATGGCTAAAACTTGGACTAAACATTGCCAGAGTGAAATAACTGTGGGGATTCTTTTGTTGTTCTTATGAGGTGAAAGGGCAAGGAGTGGAGATTTACCTTGTGTGTGGGTGTTGTAAAAAATTCCCTTTCTCGGGATTTTTATGTCACTTTGATTTTAGTATGGGAAATATTGGGGATTTTTTGTTAATGTTAATGAAGTTTATGTGATGAATATGTGATGAATATATATTTTATTGACTGTTCCTAAGTAAGTGTTTCACAGAAGTGAGGGTGGAATGCTCTGGGTGCAGATGTCCAGGTGTGGCAGTGAGGGTCTCCAGTAAATGTGAGGAGAGGACAGACCTGCCCTGTGCCAGACACAGCTCCAGACCCACCACAGGGTACAGCCTTCATCAGCAAGGTGTGTCAGTACCTCTGGCAGAATGGGTTTTAAGAAAGGGTAAAATGCTGCCTGACAGTCTAAAGGCTAAAAACAGGGGAGGAACAATTCTATGAACACCCTGGTCCTTGATGAAGGAAGCAGAGAAGGCATTCTAGTCACTGGAGCAGGTTGGGAAGACCACAGTGGAGAAAAAGTTTCCCTGAAACTTGTGTGGGATCTCTCCATAGTAGGTGGATATTTTCAGGAGGAACTGGAGCTTGTGGGGGATCCATACTGGAAGAGTTCCTGATATGCCATGGCTTGTGGCTCTCATGCTGGAGCAGGCAAAACATGTGAGAAGGAGAGAATGACAGAGAGGAAACATCATTGACTTATCTCTCACTATCCAACTCTATTTTAATTGGCAACAGATTAATTTAATATTCTTAAAGTCAGGTCTGTTTTTCCTGTAATGAAAATTGGTAAGTGACCTCTCTGTTTTTATCTTCTCCCATAATAATTTATATTTCTCCTCATGTTCTGTTGATGAGGAAAAATGAGAGATCAGCTGGGTGGAGGCCAAAGTCAACTTTTGCAAGGCCTTAATTTTTTTAGTAGGATATTTGTTTCAGATGTCGGTAGTTTTTTTAAGTTTTCCTAGCAGGACAGAAAGCACCTTACCACTGGGAAGGTTTAACTCTTGTGGAGTTGAAGTAGTGAATGACTGCTATAGAGTCCTTTTTTTGTGTAGATGTATTGGTTTTCGTAGAAAGTTTGTCAGGTGTACAATTGTATTCTAACATAGGTTTGGAACTGATTAAAGTTTAATTATTAAACTAGAATGTCAGGAATTGATTGTCTGATGTCAATTCATGTTTGTACGTTGCTTTCTTTCTTAAAAGCAAACCAGAGCCTTACAAAAAAAATTTTCATGAATCTCATATTAGTAGACTCTCTTTGAAGCTATATGGTGTTCCCTAAGTTTCATAGGAACTTGTTACAATAATTGTAGAGTTGCTTTATTTGTCTGTAACCTTTTTATTTGCATTGACAAGTGAAATATGTCCTTCCTTGTACAATTAGTGTACTGGGGAACAGGAAATTTATAAGAAGCTTTGTTATAGCAGTTGGCTGTAGTTATCGACATTTTTGCTGATAGCCCCTTTCAGTTCCTTTTTGTGATTTTGATGTTTGCCTCTATCTCTCTCTTAGTCATGCCATTACTTCTTTCTCAGTTTATTTCCTTCATTTCCTGCATTCCCCTGTCTAGTGTACTGTGTTATTCTGTATAATCCTCTTCATACCCTCCTGCCCAATACCATTGTGAGCTGCCATAATTTTTATGACTTAAGGCTCTTAATCCTACTGTTTATCTAATCAATGTCAGTTTTCTCAGAACAGAGCCTGCCAAATGCTCCTCTTCCTGGCAGCTGTGTCTTGGGTGTCCTAGTGTGATTTGAAACTTGCTCTCATTTGTCAGTTTTCTATTCATTTGGCACATCATCCCTCCCTCTGCAATGAACAAGCTGATCCATTTTAGGTGAAAACAACTTTACTTTTTAATAGCAGAACTGTTTCTGTGAATTCATGTTTTATATTCCTTTAATTTTTCTGTTTTAGATGCTGGATGTCTATGACATTCTTCCTTTTGATAATCCAGATGGTGGCGTTTGGAAACAAGGATTTGATATCACATACAACGAAAATGAATGGGATAGTGAACCACTTCAAGTTTTTGTTGTGCCTCACTCACATAATGATCCAGGTAATATATTAACTGAATTGATTTGAGGATCTAGAGACTTTTGAATTAGGAAATGCATTGCCATTTCTGGTAAGATTTGGATTTTTTTGAAACATACCAGTTAATATGTTAGATTTAAGTCTAGCAAGGCAGTGAAACATGTTTGATTTAAGTATCATTGACTTCCAATGACAACTGTTATGATACAAGTTGTATGTCTACTGAATTTATTAACTGGAGCAGAACTTCAGTGTTGAAATTGAAAAGTGATGAAATTCTGGTCACACATTCAGTTTATACATTGCTGCATTAAATACCATCAGTTCTTATTTTGATTTGTTGGACTGTCATAGATATTTAATCCTCAGCCTGTGCTAAAGAAATGTGCCCCTAGAAGATGTGACAATGGCAAATCAGAAGGTTTTGACACTTTCTTCACATTTTTTGTGCACGCCCCCAACCTATAGTGGGATAATGAAAAGTCTAGATTTAAACAGAAGTTTAAGTATACCTACATAATTTCATTTCCACCCAAGTGGGTTTACAGTGTAATAAACAAAATGGAGAAGTGTTCCTTTATTTTGGAATGACTTCTTGATAAAATTTACCAAGAAGTGAATTATATTGCTACACTGTGGTCCTGGTACATGTACACTGACCATGAGAATGTGCTCTCTCGTGAATATTACCTAGGAGGTGGACAAATCCTGTAGACTAGGGGAATTCAAAGGTGTACTGGGACATTCCTCATTTACGAGATTGGGTGTTGTGTACTGTAAATAAGTTTCTGGGTCTTTGGGTAACACTTGCAGCTTGGCTGTGGGTAGGAGCATTTGGGCTATATGGTACCTGAAACAAGAATGTGTCTGGTGAGTGTACTGGCCAAATATCATCTGTTTAGGAGATAATGTCTGGGTTTTTGATGGAGTGGCATGACATATGATGTGGATTATCCTACATTTCATGGACTGTCTGATGGGGCAGAGTGTGATGCATTACTATACATACCCTGAAAGCATGAAGAAAACATGCTGGGAGGGGGGAAGGAAAGGCAAAGCTAGGCATTCCTGTAGTTGAATTTTGTAACGATGTCTTTTCAGGCCATAAATCTTGGAGAGAGGCTGAGTAGGAATTTATGATAGAATTTGTTTTATTTTTAGGGTTGTGTTTTGTTCTAGGGGGGTTGGCAGTTGCATCTAACCCTTCCCCTTACTAGGGGTGTTGGGGCTTACTAGGGGTGTAGCAGTGGTTGACTAGTAAGTTTAGGGGTCTCCTTTGTGTCTTTTTTGCTTGTTATGGTTTATTTAGGGGGGATGTTGGTAGTGTTTGTTTATTCAGTGTCATTGGTGGCGGATCCCTATCCGGAAGCTTGGGCTAATTGGGGTGTTGTTGCTTATGGTCTTGGGATAGGGTTGGTTCTGGTGGTGGGGCTTGTTATACGGGGTGTGTTGGGGTTATTAGCGGATGAGGGGATGGTGAATAGGGGGGCTCTGTTGTTGGTCTGATCAGATTTTAGTGGGGTGGCTATGTTGTATTCAGAGGGAGTGGGGTTGCTTTTGCTTGGGGGGTGAGGATTGTTGTTGACTCTGTTTGTGGTGTTGGAGCTTGTGTGAGGGTTGTCTTGGGGGGTGATTCAGGCTCTTTAGTGGAAGGGTCAGGAAGTATTTCAGTTAAAAATGCCAGCTTTGGGAGTTGGAGATGAGGGTTTGAATCCTTTCTTCCTGAGATAGGATGGTAGGGTAACTCTAAGAAGGGGTTTAGTCTTCAATCTTTGGCTTACAAGACCAATGGTTTTATAAACTATTAGAGTTAATTAGAGTTTGAGTAGTTTATTCTCTAGGGTGGCTGCAAGGGGGAAGAAAACTAGGATGATTGTTAAGTGGATGAATGAGGCTAGTTGGCCAGTGATGATGAATGGATGTTCTACTGGTTGGCTGCCTACTCAGGTTAGAATGAGGACATTAGCAACTAGGGTTCAGAAGAGGATTTGTGATAGAGGGCGGAAGTTATGAATCTCAGTTTTGATGTATGTAGCAATGGAGTGAGGAATAGGACGAGGATTGAGGCAGCTAGAGCTAGTACACCTCCTAGTTTGTTTGGAATGGATCAGAGGATTGCGTAGGCAGATAGGAAGTATCATTCAGGTTTGGTGGGTGGGGGAATGACTAGTGGGTTAGCTGGTAAAGTTTTCTGGATCACCTAAGAGGTTGGGGGAGAACAAACATTATGTCCTAATCAGCTGGGAGCACTGGTTGTTGTCATAGTAAGCCACAATTAAAGTAATATTAAATTTTACTACTGTATATCTCTCTAAAATTTAATTTGTTGTATGAAGTACTGTGGATCTGAATGAAGGTATAAACATAAATGGCTTTTATTTGCACGTATATAACATTTTCAAAGAAAATGAATGCTGGAATGTGTAATTACTATATTACTGTCTAGCTATGACAGGTAAATTAATGCAATATGGATATGGTAAAAATATTCAGAGCAAATAATCACAGTATAGACCTAGATTTGCCTATTTATTGAGCTATCTTTGAACCCATGTCTGTCTGTTTCTTCTGTGGTTGTAGTTCTCCTAAAGAGTTCCCTTGAAAGAAGCAGCTCTGGCACATAATGAATCAAAGCAATCCTAAGGCAATATACAGAACTTCTCATTCTCTTGGGTCTACTAGAATGGGGTGTGGAGTTTATCTGTCTCCCTTTTTTCTGCTGAAGCTGTTGGGATCACATCCTAACTGGTACAGGACTGTTGGCAGTCTGCTAGAGGCCAGTGGCCTGGTGTCACATCTGCCCTCCTGGAATGTCTTTACCTGAACTGAGCAAACACCCTGGGCACAGTGTAGGCTGAGGTAACTTCTCAGGCACATGAGGTTTAGGAGCTGCAGGGAAATATCCTGAGGTAAGCTGTGAAGAGATTTGCTGATAACTTCACCTGTTTCTGTTCAAGTCATGAGGTACTTTTTCTGCAGGTTCTAGTGATTTCAAGGTATGTAAAGATATTTACCAAGAAATGGGGTCAGTAAAGGTATATTAGCTGCAGAAGCTTCAAATTCTCATTAGATTTTATGTTTTCTCATCTGAAGCTACTTCCTCTTTAACTTTTCACATAACCATTTATGCTAGCGAGAATGTGTAGCTCAAAGGCAAAGAAAAGGCCTTGAAACAACTTTGTCTAGGGAGTGGCATCCCTGCCCATCATGTGGGGCTAGAAATTGCATAGTCCTTTGCAATCCAAGTCATTCTGTGAATCTGTGAAACACAATCAGTAGGGAAGATGGTGGGTTTAAGTTCTACCTTCTTTTTTGGAGGATGACTGAATGTGCCAGTGCTCTGAAACACTTTGTGATGCTAAATCTGGGTTAAATGCTTCTGTGTGAATTTAACCATGACCTGCAAACTTGGGATCTTCGTGCTTCTCTCTGCAGTAGCTAAAGTGTTTCCCTTTTGGGAAATGGGTTGAGAGTGGGTCTCCTTCAGACTTGTGATCAGTAGTACCACAATTACTTTAGTTGCTGGCAGTTGATAAAGATTTGAGCACCTCAGTAGCATGTCTTAATCTTAAATCATGGAGAGAAGTTTCCTTGTTGTGTGAGATTATAGCTATCACAGATAGGTGGCAATTCTGTCATGTGCAGATTAAGGAGTGAGCACATAACCTACTATGCTCACAGAGCCCTTGTGTTGGCTCTCACCTGCTTCAGCTGTGGTGTTTTGTGGCTGCCTGAGGTGGAGGAGGCAGCTGAAATGCAAAGGGGAGAGCTCAGATCAGGGCTGGCAAGATTGTCAGCCAGCACAGATGGACTTGAAAGACGAGTTTTGGATATGACTGGAGGGAGGGAAAGTCACCTCTAGCATCTATTGATCTGAAATTATTTTGGTAATGGCTACTCATTAAATTAGTTAAAAATTGAGACATGAGCTTCCTAAAATATGTGTGTACCAGTATCTCACTGCTGAATGTGGTGGTTACAGACCTAGTATAAGCCGCACTTAAGTGGAATTGAAAGTGACTGAAGTAGATTTTTCTCCTGCTTCTCAACCCACATGCAAGTGTATGGGCACAGAGTTCAGAACTAAACACTGCTTTTTAACACTTCATCAATTATCTATGACATTGGTAATTTTGCCTTACAACCACTCATGTTAATCATCTTTTATTATTTAAGACAGTCTCCATTTCTCAGGAGGAAATCTATATAGACATAAGTCAGTGTTAAGATATAAGAAAACTTAACCATGAAATTTGATGCTGTTAATACACCGTGGAGTTTCATGTACATTTTCTGTTGACCGGCTCTGGATATGTTTTCCTCGTGACTTCTTCACCAGAAGAGAGATTGCTTAAACTCTTTTCTGACCCACCAAAATACAAGAAATGGGCAGCTCACAAGTTTTTCTTGACATGCTGAATGAGGGAAATTACAGCTTTATTCCTGGCTTATTTTTCAGTATTTCTGTGTTTGCAGAAGAGGTGCAGTTCCTTTGGAAATCAAGAGAAATGTTACAGAAAGGACACTTTTGACTGCTCATCAGTAGAAATTTCCTTTCTAAGCTATGATGGCAGCAGATTTGATATGTAAAAAAGCAAAACCAGATCTTGCATAGGACTTAAAATGTAAGAAGTCTATAATTATATTTTGGTAGTACCTCACAGATCATGGCAGATTTTACTTTTTGTGAAATGTGCAATCATTTGAGTTTTTAGTTATGCTTATGATACTAAGCCTGATAAATCAAATAATTCTTGTTTTACCTTGAGCAGAGATCTTTTACAAGTTAAGGTATGCTGTTGGAAAAGTAAATACACTGTCTTACTTTTTTAATTTCAGTGTATTTTCATCTACCTTAATTATTTTATTTTGGTACTTATTTTGCAGGAACAAGAAGCTCATCTGTCTAATTCCTTTTGAATCAGAATGAATGTGCTAACACAAGAATGTTTTTTCATTTTTCTGTTTCACATAGTCAAATCAGAGAAAGAAAGTCCCCTGAAACAATCTTATACAGCTTTCAGTTTTAATTTGAGATTGCCTTACCATCGGGTTTTTCAAGTTTTATTTCACAGTCTTGCTGTGAGTCATTCATCTTTGTTGAAAAGATACTTTTTGGTGAAATTAGCACTGAAGTGTTATGTCAGAAACATCCATAAAATATTAACTTGTATGTCAGTTCTGTATTTTACATCATAGAATGATGCAGTACTTCTAAATTAAAAAAAAAAAAAATGTGTGTATTCCTTACTTTAAAATAAGTGACTTTAAAAAATGCTGAATCTACAAAGGAGCTAATCCAAATTATTTTTATGTGTAATCCTACTTACTAAAATGTAAGTTGAAACTTAGCTTTTGGATTTATTTCTGGTATTTGCCTTATTGTTATTGCTTGAGTATGATCAATTAAACACACATGCACATCATGCTAAGCTCTTTAGCGCTCTTCTTTTAGAGGGAAGAAGTCATGGCTACGTATCCTTTAGTTTGTTTGTGGTTTTTGTTTGTATTTTGTGGAGCTTGGATGTAATTAAGAACAAGAATATCCTCACAGTTTAAGACACTTTTTTTTACTTCCTCAGCTATCAAAACAGTCACTTAAGTCTTCTTACAGGAGCTAGTAAGTTGAGAATCAAGCATAAATGTAAAAAGGAGAAGAAAAAAATTACAGATATTTTTTACTAACTTGGGTGTACATTTTGAAGACCAAGAACTCACATTCCACTTATATATTTGCTAAGAGAATGCTTTTATTTTCTGGAAAACTGTATAGTGCTAGCTGAAATTTATTGGTTTTATTTAATACTGACATAAAATAAATTAATTATTCAAGTTTCTTGTGTTGCAGAAAGTGTCACTGATGGGTGAATTTTAGACTCAGTGAAATTAATTATGATCTCCTGAAAAGTGAATCAGAGATGCAAACTTCTATCAAAAATGCATTAATCTAGTATATACTGGCATAGTATTTCAGAAGTTCATGGGATGATCTGCCTCTTATTAATACAGACTTCATCAGAAACAAGAAATTTTTTTAAAAGCACATTTCCTCTTAAAGAGTGGAGGGTGATTTGTGGAAGTAAGCAATTGAAAAGCCTATTTGGTTTTATTTCAACAGTTATTTTAAACCAAAAGGCAAGAATGCAAATGTAAACAACCACCCCAGGAGTCCTGCTGTTGTACGTCAGCAGTACCTAAATACTTTTGTTAGAAATGGATTTGTGATCCTTGTCATGATCAAATTGTTAAGTGCTTTTGCTTAATAAATAATTTTGAATACTAATTTATCAGCTTCTGTTCTGATTTTGTCCTGCAAGGTTCCCTTTATCTCTACATCTGTGTCAACCATGCTAAGACACAAGACTGCCTTTCTGTAGTGCAAGGAGCTGAGAGAGCTTCAAGAAAGAATTTGAACTTTAAAATGTAGACAGGAATAGTGACAAATCAGTTAATGAAATATTTCAGGATTTTTTGCAGAGCAATGAGTTGTGTTGATATTCAGACATGATTCTTGGAGTCTGCTGTCAAGCCAAGTAAATTTACATTACAGTAGGGGAAAAAATTGATTAAACAAACAGCTGCATAATGATGATAAATCTCATGTAGTTAGGGACAGACAGCAAGTTTCCACACTTTTGAGGACAAGTGTGAGAGAGAAGATCAAAAGGCAAGCAGCTCAGCAGTGTGTACCCTCTGTTGTCATCACATAGGCTGGCAGAAAATGAAAGTATCTAGCAAAGTCCTCAACGTGTATTAAGTCAAGCCTATCATAATAATATGAAAGACAGTAGTATTTTTTTCTCTTGTTTACAGGGTTGTTAAACATTGGAATGGTGGAGTCACCATCCCTGGAGATTTAAAAGGAAATACTACATGTGGCACTCAGCGTCATGATATGATTTATAAGGGGTTAGTCAGAGTTGGACTTGATAGTTTCAGATGTCTTTTACAGCCTCAGTGATTCTGTGATCTTGTGACTTTTATGTTGACAAAGGGCTTTATGTACATTTAAACCACCAAGTGTTATTTTGTTTTAATAGCATACTTAGTCTTGGTAATCTCAGCTTTAAACTATTGCAATTTTTCCATGTGTAAACTGTCTTTATATTGAAAGTTTCCTGTTTGAAATGCACTGGTAAATCTTTTCTTTCAGCCTAGGAACAAATTCTTAGTTTGTGGATAAGCACAAAATGAACTTGAGTTGAAGAGTCTTATGTTGTATTAGGGACTGAAGTGTGAAATAATACTCTAGCTAGCAACTGTACATTGTTTTATCCATTATTTTGTTTAGTTTATTTTTTTAAATATATTTTAATTGTATTGTATGTCTCCATGCAAACTTGAAGAGTCTCTGTAAGTCTTGGGGTTTAGAGCAGGACACTTGAGGAAGGATGTGAAGGCACTGGGATGCACCCAGAGGAGGGCAGTGGAGCTGGTGGAAGGGCTGGAAGGGCTGTCTAGTGAGGAGCAGCTGAGGAGTTGGGGTTTGTCCATTTTGGAGAAAAGGAGGCTGAGGAGTGACCTCACTGCTCTCTGCAGCTTCCTGGGGATGTTGTTTCAGAGGCAGTTGTATAATTCTCTTAACTTTTTTTTGGTCAACCCAGAAGTGGTCAGGCTGTTGGACTAGATGATCATTATAGACCTTTTTCAGTGCAGAATGTTCTGTTCAATTAATAAAGAACTAGATGTATGGTACTTACATTTCAGAGGGCTTTCTGTTGGCTTCCAGCTAAATCTATGAATACCTGTGAAAATTTCCTAGGACTCTCTGGAGTGTATTCAATTCAGTGTGTTACCCATATTACAGTCTTCCTTAGCTTAATAAACGGAGTGTGTTAAAACAAAACAATTTTATTATAACACTGTTCTTCCTACATCTCACTGTACTCTTTTGTCAGCTACTTTGACATTTAAATCAGTGTTTCAGTTAGGCTGGTGTATTAATGTATTGAATGTTTCCATAGAGTAATTTAATGTAAATTTGCTTTTACTGGTGCAATATAAAATATTTTTAAATAGTTTATTATGATGATATTTTTCTGTAAAGGAAAATCATAGAAATGGTTTTAATTTATCCTCCATTAGTTGTGTGCTAGGCTGATATTGTCTCTTGCAGAAGAAATTTCTAGCATAAAGCTATAAACTGGTAGTCTAATACATGTGGATATTTTTAATGTAATTATCAGTAAAATATTCCCTTGATTTGTTGAAAAGTAAATGAGAATTGAGAAAGAATAATTTGCTATGTGATCTCAATTCTTTGAGTGGAAGCATCTATTAAAAAAAACCAACCCAGACTGAAGTGGGAAGAGGTCAGAAAGAAATCTGATTACAAATTCAGATTATTCATCATGGTTTTTTTTAGCCTTTAAACTATTGCATAGCAATAATTTACTGCTTTTTTTTTTTTTTTTGTATTAAGCTGTTTCCATTCCTCTACAGAAAGTATGTTTTGATTTTATGCTTTAAGCCCTCATATTAACTGCCTTGACATAATGCATTTTACCCTTTTTAGACAGATTAGACCCCACTTGTTGATCTGTACAGAAACTTGTATCAAAGGTGATGAGTTTTCTAGATGCTAAACGTCTGTAAAAGAAAAAAGAATGACCTAGAACTTTTCCTCTGGAGCGTTACAGTTTTATTTCTTCTTTTGCAAATTAAAAGCAGTATTTCTGCATCTACCTAAGAAGAATGTTTGAGTTTTTGTATCCCTAAAAGAAAGTACAATATATCCTTTCTGAGTCAATAGTCATACTTTATTTAATTATGAAGTTTTTTTTAAACTAAATTTGAGAAGTATTTTTTAGTAGTTAAAGTTTCTACACTTATCTAACTTCTTTGAAACAATATAATGTCATTGCATAACAGTCTAACCCTGTATCCTATAAGCAGACTAGCACTAGCAGAAAGGCAGTGGCTCTGCAGAACTGAATTGGTAAATCAGAATGGAATTACAAATAAGTATAATTATTTGGAGTGCTGTCTTTACATAGTGTGGAAGCTTTCACAAAATCTTAAAATGGGCATACGTGACAAAAGCTGATAGGAGTAGGAATGTGACATTCTACAGTAAGTAGTAAGTAACAGACTTAATTTTTTCAGCTATAGTTGAAAGATTTATAGAAGCTATATAGAAGAAAGATTTTATGCGATTTTTATTTGAATAAAAATTTGTGAGTTTCTTTTGTGGATAAGTACAAAGGGTTTATATATATTCTGTAATGCAAGGTATTATGAAGAGGATGAAAAATTTTAATTTCAGACTGTAAAGTCTGAAAATGTGGTTAAAATTACTTTTTCCTTTGCATCTCACTGAAGCACAATTATTTGAGAAGTATTGTATGTATTCTCTTGATGAAATTTTCTATCATGCAAAGTATAGAAGAACTAGAAAGTGAAAAGACTAATAATTTCCATATGTTTATACATTTAGAAAATAAAACATGCAATCTTTTTAAAAAGAAACTCCTTGGAAATTTACCACTTCAAGCTGTCCATGACACGTAAAGCTTTTTAAGAATAGTCTTAGCTTTTTCTGGGGAGTGAGAAGGAGCCAGTTCTCTCAGGGACTGCTCTCTAATGAGACTAAAAAGCTAGTTCTCTAAACAGGCTGCATTTATATTTTCTTTTTCCTAGGTTGGCTGAAGACTTTTGATGATTACTTCAGAGATCAGACACAGCATATTTTAAATAACATGGTTATAAAACTGCAAGAAGACAACCGAAGGAAATTTATATGGTCTGAGGTTTCCTACTTTTCAAAATGGTGGGATGGAATAGATAGCCAAAAAAGAGACGCTGTTAAAAGGTTTGAGTACTGAACTTTTCTTCTGTGTATCTTGTTCTGAGATTTTGTGTATTTGACTACACTGTAAACTTGAGATTTCACTTGTGATGTGGAATTACTGGAAAAACCAACTAACTGCTTCAGTTCTGACTTTTTGGGCTTGGTTTGGTTTTCTCCCATTTGCAAAATAGGAATCTGCTCAGGGAAGTGGAGACAAATTCTGAGTTGTCTAAAAATTTGACTAAAAGTTCCCATGTACAACTATGAACATGTCATTCAAATTGTAAGGGAGTAGCGAATATATTTGAAATCACACTAAGGAATTTTCAATAAAATAAATACATCTTTCATACTAGTTATTTATATAAGGTATTTTTTTCCTTTTATAACACACATGAAGATTTTATGTGATTTTTATTTGCATAAAAAATTGTGAGTTTCTTTTGTGTTTTAGTACAAAGGGTTTTTATAAACATGCATCTGCTTTAATGGTAAAGTAGTATGTACTCTACACCCTTGCTCTTCTTAGCCATTTTTGAAATCACAAGTCAAAATGGAATATAGAAGTAAAATGTTTGCCTAGGCATTGAGATAAGGAAGCAGGCTGCTTGGATAAACTTGCACTGTAGATCTAGTTTGGAGTTTTCAAAAACTGGGGATTTTTTTTCTTCTTTTTGCTTGCCTTTTTTCCTTTTTTTACTTGGCAGTTCTTAGCTGATCCTTGTGATAGACTCCTTCTTGTGCCCCTCTTTGAGATGCATGTGTTGCAGTACGCATTAAATCTGTGAGACCTTCACAGACTCAAAGTTTAGGTAAAGGTGGAAATTTTGGAATCTAGGCAAAAAGCTACTTATTAAAAAAATTCTCTGCAGTGGGTGAGTATTATAGCACAGCTGTGTGGTTTTTTGACATAAAAATATCTCTTGGAACACAGTAAAGAGTAAATGACAGTCACTAGGGGAACTATGTCCTCTCTTCAGATGAGTCAGGTATTGGTTATGCTGCACTTGAGACTGGAGAAGACTTGGAAAAGCTGCACTTGAGATTATTTTTGTTGCATGATTTTCATTACTCTTATGGGTACCAGCTGTGATGGGACTGAATTTTGATCAGTTCACTGCGTTTTTTTTTCTTGAATTTATTAAACACTTCCATGCTGGTGAACAGTGTAAGAGCTGAAACTGTAGGGACAACCTGGTGCTGGGAGTGTGATCTTTATGTTCACTGACAATGGAGAGGCTGGGTTGTACTGTGACCTAGTTCAAGAAGGCATTTTGATGAGTGAGGTGTTCTGAAGTGTTTGTAAATACAATAAACTTCCAAGATCTATCAGCTCTCTAAAATTCTAAAAAGAATATTAGATTAAAGGTGGGGAGATATTTCAAGCAGTGCTTAAAATGTGCAGTGTCTAAGCATCTTGCTCAGTTGGCCTTCAGTGCTGTGGTACATTTGTTTTATTTTTGTAATCTGTTCAGGAAACAGCTTTCTTCCTGATTTTTAAAAAAATCTAATATAGTGCATGCAGTAGAACTGGTTTTCTTTGCACAAGGACATTAAATACTTCACTGTTCAGCAGTTCATTTTTTCCCTGTTTGATTAAAGAAATATAGCCCAGTGATGGAAGTAGCAAAAACAATATAGATTTTGGAATCACGTTGCTGGTGATTGCCTGTTGAGTATACAGAAATTGATTTTAAGAGTGTGTTTTCATATGGAAGATTCTGAATATGATTTATATATTTGTCAGGTTAATAAAAGATGGACAATTTGAAATAGTAACAGGAGGATGGGTCATGCCTGATGAAGCTTCTTCTCATTATTTTGCTTTAATTGACCAGCTGATAGAAGGGCACCAGTGGCTAGAAAAGAACCTTGGTATGTACATTAATCTAAAATTTAACTATGTTAATACAAGAAGTCAGTGAGAAAATACTTTTTTTTTGTTAAATTTCTGAGGTGCTTAGAAGGCTCTTTTTACTCAGCTTTCCTGAAACATTAAATCAGTTACAGGAAGATGTTGGATCAAGTCTGGTATTTGCTATTCATGTTTGCTGATAAAAGTTCCTGGACAAAGTTATTTGAACAATTTTATGCCACAGCATTTTGTCTTGATCAATGTAAGACATACATATAATATTGTCATAACCAAATATTAACACTAAGTTATGCTGAATTTTAGATCCCGTGTCTGGTTGCAACAGCCTTTGCCTTTTCTGTCTTTTGAATATCATGACCAAATTCTTAAAATTACTTAAAAATTGATACTTCTTTTATGTGTTTGGATCTGTTCTGCCTGCTCTGTGTTCATTATGTTCATTGGATTCTCTTCTGTAAGGCTTAAAAAAAAATATATATATATGTAGCAGCAGTAGTACTTGTAGTTATAAAGCCTAAACCCATAGTAATGTTAGAATGGAGGAACTGCTGACTGCAGTTACATTGGCTGAACTGTTTTGCTGCCTTTGGAATGTTCTTTTGTTTAATTCCATAAGAGGAGAGAAACCTTTTTATACAGAAAATATTTGTACAGTGATTTTAATAATAAATTGACATTATTTCACCCAATTAACTGAAATGATTTTGGAAAGCTGTTTCACTGTTGTTCTTAGATTGCAATTTCCATAAACACAGCTTGACATAATTGGGGGGAAAGGGAAGACCTACTAAAAGGGTAATGCATTCCTTACTGTGTTTTTTTTTGAAAGACAAAACTGCCAAAGGAACCATGTTGATGAATTAACAAGAGTTAGATGTAGCTTTTTATTTACTTAGCATAAAGTTCAGTGAAAAGAGAGTATTAATAAACAGGATTCTATTGATCAACAGACCAATAAATTAAAAAAATAGTTCTGAAAAAAAAATTAACATTGTTTAAATAACGGTGAAATTTCAACAAGCTATTGCATTTATCTATGCACAGCTAATAATTTTCTTTCAAATTTCTTTTTTAAATTGTAATATGTGTAAATATCTACTTTAAGTGAAAGAGAATGTGTATCAATTAATGATTCCATATAGAGAGGTTTGATGCAAATTTGAAACAGTGTAGCAGTGAGTACTTTTTAAAAGTCTTTAACTTTTTTAGAATGCCGTACTTATAAGATATTTTGTTTGTTTAACTGTTTAATTCTAGTTTTTTAATTCCAGGGTTCTGCAGAAAGTTTAACACTGAACTGGGTATATAATCTTGGAAATGTTGTCTTGTACTCTCATTTGAATTATTGGAATAATCTTCTTTGAGTGAAAATTAAAGCTTTTTCCTTTTGTCAACAGGAGTAAAACCAAAGTCGGGATGGGCAATTGATCCATTTGGGCATTCACCAACAATGGCTTACCTTCTGAAGCGCACAGGATTTTCCAAAATGCTTATACAGAGAGTTCATTATTCAATTAAAAAACATTTTGCAACACAAAAGACACTAGAATTTTTTTGGAGACAGAACTGGGGTATGTGTTCTTCCTTTATGTCAATTTATTTTGTTAATTTACACAGGTAAAATATGAAGAGAACTTGTATAAGTACTGTGGAAATATTTACAGACAAGATTTATCAGAGTTTGTCTAGACCTGAAAATTTTAAACTTGCAATTCTGTTTAAAAAAAGTCTTTCATGTAGCTTAGATTTATGAGATTTTTTTTTTCTTTTTCCTCCTCTTTGAATAACAGAAGGGGAAACGAGAATATTTGGGAGTTAGGAAAGACACTAAATGTAAAACTGATATAATTGCCATTGTTCCTCTGATCTTCCTTTCTTTTCACTTTTATTTTTGCTTTTACCTTCTCTTGTTTTTTCCATTCTCTCATATTCCTTGCAAAAGTAAAAGGGGTGAAAAATTCTTTTATTCAGTTTTACTTTTCTTCTTCCTTCTACTCCTTTATTTCCTACTATGTGGAAATAAAGTGTAGGAGGAGGAACATTTCAACTAATTCAAATATTGTGCTAATGAGGCAATGACAGGAGGGTGATTGACTTTTGGTTTGGTTTTTTCATTGTTTTGTTTTGACGTTTGGTTTTTTAGAGTTCTTGTTTTAATCCACTCAAAGTTTAAAAGATGTTTATTATTATTGTGTTTTAGTACATCTAAAATTCTGAAAATCACAAGTTTTATCTAGGTAAAACACACCTAACGTTTGTTCCTGTCTTTCCCAATCAACTGGTGCTTCACTAGAACATTCCAGTCTTGGTCGTATCTCTGTTTTACCCTCTTTGTACACATAAGGTACATACAAAAATAGACTCAAGCTATGGATATTCAAAATAAGAAATTGTCTTGGTGTGGTAGCTTTCCAGTACAATCCTTGGAGAACATGGGAGTGATTTACTTTCGGCAAATCTGAAAGGGTTTATTTTAAAGTTTTACTCTATTTAATTCCAGATTTGGGATCCAGTACAGATATTCTTTGTCATATGATGCCTTTCTATAGCTATGATGTTCCTCATACTTGTGGTCCGGATCCAAAAATCTGCTGCCAGTTTGATTTTAAACGACTTCCTGGAGGAAGAATAAGTTGCCCTTGGAGAGTCCCACCAGAAGCCATTCATGCTGGAAATGTTCAACACAGGTACAGTTTTTACATACTCCTCAAGGAAATAACCTTAAAAAAAATGCAATTATGCTGGTCGAAGATGACATCTGGCATAGCTTGGTGAATTTAGTTCTGTTATGGTTCAACCCCAGTGAGCAGCTCAGCTCCAGTAAGCTCACTGCTGCCCTGGTGGAGGTGGGGAAGAGAATCAAAAGAGTAAAATAAGAAAACTCAGGGGTTGAGACAAAAAAACCCAACCCAACCCAGCCCAAAAGGCTCTTACTCCTAGTAAAGCACCTCACCAAAGCAAATAGTTCATTTGTTGTCTTCTTTTTCTAGTAAATTGCTTAAGTGAAACTTTTTAGCTTCTATCCAATTAGCTATTCTTAAGTTTGAGGTGAAGTCCCCAAGGTCCTATAAGGTGTCTTTTTGCCTAATTGAGGAGAGAAACTTCTAAGCTTTTTTCCTTTTTAAGGAGACAAAAGATAATTTTGTCACTGTCAACAGGAGACACATTCCTACAGTTGAGATGCAGGAGAGACCTTGGCTCTGTGCAAGCCCTGCTCGGGATTAACAAAATCATCTCTCTGTTGCCAACCCTGTCATCAGAGCAAGTCCAGATCGTAGCACCATACTGGCCACTGTGACTCTACCCCAGCCAAAACCAGTACAAGCTTTTAAAACAAGCTTGTCATGGGTAAACAATGCCTATTACATCACCTAGTGTTTGCTTCTTAGTTGGGAACGTAACTGTCAGTGAAATCAGAGGAAAAGTTATTCTTAAGGAAGTGGCATTTTAAAAATTTTTCTGTTCATGATATATGAGAACATCTCTAAATGACAGTCAGAATACAGTCATCTGTTTGGACTCGTGTTACTGGTTTACTGTGTTTTTTGTGAATTTTATGAACAGTGATCTGTTCCCTGCAAGTGAAACACTTCAGGGGCAGTGCAATGTAGTGTGCTGTACAAACAGTGGGATATTTCCTGTGCTATATCCTTGAAAAACTTGGCATCCTGTGGCCTAAGTTTCCTGAGGTGTAAACCTTAAGTTAATCTGATTCCTGTTTTTTTGTACCCAGGGTGAAAATTCCTGTTTCTTTGTGCCCAGGGTGGAAATTCCTATTAACCTCAGTTTTACTTTTCAAACAGGAACACTGAGTTGTTTTGCCACAGTTAAGAATCAAATTTACACTTCTACAAAACTGCTTCTCAATTTTGGGTGATGGGGTGGATAGTGGAGGTAGCTAGTTGGCAAGGGAAAGTAAAGGAAATAAAAGGAAAAAACAAAAGAAAGGGAAGTGAGTTAAACGGCCAAACGTGTTTCCATGAAATAGTTGTATTCTGTGGTCCTATTGCTATCTTCAGGCTTCACACTACATCAGGTTTCCAAAGGTAAAAGTTCAGGCAGCTGTTTATAATTAGTGCAAATTGCTGAGCATAACAAATGTATTAAGGTGAGCAGGGTGACTTTTTGGTCCTTGGTGCTGAAGTTTTAAAGTGATGATGTGATTATGTTGCACTGCTTGTCTACATGTCAAGTATGGATCACTTTTTTTCTGAGTATAAATTCTGACAAGCATAATGAAAACTTCACTTAAACAAAATTCAGTTACAAAATATTACTGAAGATAAAACCAGAATTAAACAAATAGTTTACAACTGCTGTATTTAAAGGTAGAAATTGGTATGATGATAGGAAAAATGGGGTTTTAATAAAGTAAGGAATAGAAAGATGATGATGACAGGAGAAAGGTAGAAAAATTGTGACACACCTAATGCCTATTGCATGGGAAGGAAAATTCATATGTCATTACATCAAAGTTTTAAAAAATAAAAATCTTGACTATATATCTCAATTAGCTGAGACAAATATTTCCTGAAGAGCAACAGCTTGTATAACAAATACCTGAAACATAGAGGCTATAAATATAATTTAGAGTGTCTGCTTGAAATAGTCTTTTACAGGGTCTTGGTTTTTAATTATTCTTACTCCCTGCACTTCCTAGATACAACCTTTGCATAACAATCTGAATTAGATCTTGTAAAAGAAATGGGTTTTCACATGTCAAAGGATATTTAAGAATAAGACAAATGGGGCAGGGATGTAGTGAACATATGATCAAGTTGAAGTGATTATTGTCTCAATATGGCCTCTGAAACTTAATATTTTGCATCAGCTTCTTTTAGATAAAAGCAGTTTTGTTGTCTAACAAGGAGTTGAAACATCAGTATGCTGTATGATACCTATGGGAAAAGTGAAACTAACATGTGGTCTTTGAGTTGGAAGCCTGGATTATTTACATTTGGAACACTCGAACCACACTTTTAGTGTCCAGTTTCAAATAAACTCACTAAAACACAGGAAGTAATGTTTTGATGGAGAATGCTAAAACATGCTATGTGTGTTTTTTGAAAAAGCTGGAATACTGTAGACAACCAAAAATGTTATTGATCTGACCTCTATAATATTT
This sequence comes from Molothrus aeneus, assembly GCF_037042795.1. Classification (NCBI taxonomy): domain Eukaryota; kingdom Metazoa; phylum Chordata; class Aves; order Passeriformes; family Icteridae; genus Molothrus; species Molothrus aeneus. Next base: position 66,556,426 of record NC_089680.1, read on the forward strand.
CACAGTTGTTATAATGAGGAGATGTATGAGTTCCAGAATTGAAAAGTCTATCTTTACACCATAAGTTTTCCAAGGTTATAGGTTTGCAGCATTCTAATTAATCTGCCTCTTATCTCTGATTGCTTTAAGACTAGAAAAATACAGGACATCCGTGGGTTGGAAAAAAGTTGATTAATTTAATAGACCAGGTTTAGATTACTGATCTTCTTTCATGCCAAAGCTAAAACAAAAGTAATAAAACCCAGATCTTGAACACTCAGCTGGGACTGTTGCTTTTGATTTCAATACTCTTTTGGCCTTATATGTATATTAGAGATGCTGAGTTGAAAACTTTGGTCTTGTAGTTTCTAGGATTTCTCATTGCCTTGCCACTTAAGTTGTGACCTGGTAAGAAGGAATGAAGCAGCAACCTAATTGAAAACCTGTACTTGTTTAATTACATTTCATAACAGCTGAGGGTATAAAGACTACTATTGCGCTTTGCACTTGCCCTGATTTGAAGCTGCATCCTTATCCATATGTTTGAACACTGATGTGTGAAGTTTTTCACACTAGGAAGAAAAAGCAGCTGTTGGTTGTTGTTGTTGTTGGGTTTTTTTGTTTGTTTGTTTGTCTGAGGGGTTTTTTTGTATTTTTTTTCTGGGTTATTTGCCTTTTTTCCTTGAATGGAAATGAGTTGTTAGCAGAAGCACAGTTTCTTTCAGTGTGTGTCTCTCTCTCTCCCAAGCGTGGAATAGGAGAGAATCTTTGCTGCAAGTTATGTGCTTCAGAGAAGTAGAGAATGGACTTTCCTCTTCACCAGCTGCTGTTCAAAAGCCCAGTTTTTCCCTTCAGCTTTTATATCTTTATGCTTGTATTGTATGGTCATGTGGTGGTTAATGTCTGTGATTGCCTGCCTCAGGTGGCTATTGCTCCTCTTCCTTTGACATAAGAAGGGTCAAAACCAGCCATGTTTATTGTTTTGGTACTTAGTTAGTCAAATACTTTTTTTTTTGCATTAAAAGGAGTTGTGGTACAAAAAAATTTTCTTTATTTGTGAAAGGTCTCAAGCATTCAGTGATAGCCTGAAGGCTTGAAAACAAAAAGTTTGTTATGGCTGATCTCCTGTGTGGTTTTCAGATTTTCATTCAGGTAGGCAGGATAAACATATCAATTCTATTTAATGGGGGAAACAATAAAGGAGGAAAAAAAGGAGATTCAGTGGAAGCTTTTTTTTTTCTCCAGAGGTACTTTTTGTCTTCACTGTGCTCTGTCTGGATCTTTATGCAGGCGCTTTCACACTCCTGTATAAATTAATGATTTAGGAAGTTATTGGAGAGAAATGTAGAAGGATATCCTAAATTGATGTTCTTTGCTGTTCTTGCAATTAAAAGTTGTTCACAATTGAGGAAAATCTTGCTGTTCCCTTAAAAACACATAATAATCCCACAGTTATCAATACTTTAGGAAAGAGAGAGCAGCAATACTGATAAGTTTTGCTGGATACTTGGAGAGAAACCCAAGGAGGACTTTGAAGAGAGATGTCCAAGTCAAATATCCTGTTACCTGTAACCTGTATTTTTCAAGAGATTCAACACTAAAGTATGTTTTCAACCATAGCCTATATGTGGAAAATTTGAGTTAGACTGGTTCCTTAGAAGGAAGCATTGCCAAGTCTTGTGTTTTGCCAGTTGTTCTGGTAGCTGTGTGGTGAGTGAACTTCTGTGTTTAAATCTTACAACCTGTTAAAAGTCATGGAAAGTATTGGTTGGCAATCTGAACTATAAATCCACTAATAGACAGGGGACAGGGGGAAGCCACTAGGTGGGTAAATTCTAGTCTCGTTAGAGCTCTATAGATCCTTAACTGAAGTTAATATTGTGGCCCCTTTCTCCCTCCAGAACACAGGCAGACCTTGTGTCTATGCAGTACTTCTGCAATCAGATAAGCTCTGACATGCTTCACAAAGAAGGAGGGGTTTCAAATATATTGGACTATAAATTCTGCATAAATGTTTAAACAGCAATTCTTCAAGAGTGTCAGTTGAAAGGTGATTTTGCTAGATCTATTAAAAAGACTTGAAGAACCAAAAGAACCTCATTAGAATCTGAATTTTATAGTATTTTGTCTTTAAAGTCTTGGAATTTGTATTTCTGTTTTCTCAAATATGTTACTATGGTTTTTATATCCTATGAGAATTATTTACAAAATTTTAATTAGAGGGTATCAGCATCTGAAGATGCTGATAATAATTGTGACTTGGAGGGGGAGGATTGAAAATGGACTTTTTCAGTAACCTAGATACCAGTCCTGTGATTCTTAATATTTTGCTGCTGTGGAACTGATAGTTTACCCATCCTAGAATTAGTAGGTGCCAAAGTATAATTCTGCAGTTTTTTCTGTGTGTGCACGTGTGAGTATTTTGTTTCTGGATTTGGTAGGTTCGGGTTTGTTTGGGTTTTCTTAAGGCCAAAACAGTGGGTTTAATTTTTCAGGACTCAAAGATTCAAGAAGGAAGGCTCTAAGACATGTAAGAACCTGGCTGAAGGGAGAACAGTGATTTTTACCAGCAAACTTCCTCCTGCATTGTTTCATTTTTTTTTTTTTTTTAATTTGCAAGTCTGGAGTTCCTCAGAGATTAATCTGCGGGCAGTTTTTCTGCCAAGGACATGATAAGCAAAGTATCAAAGGAAGGTGCCAGAGGGGGTGGAAAGAGCTTGCTTATTATTGTAAATAGGGGCTGGAGAGGATTAGGATTGTTATCTAAATATAAAGCAGGTAAACATAATTTGAACTGGAGGTTAGTTTTGGCACAGGCACAAATTGATCCAGACTGCCCTACTGCTTGAGATGAAGCTTGATAAGCTTATTGAAGGATTTAATTAGCGTGGTGTTTGCAACAATAGTAGGTTGAATATGGTGTCCCAATGGGGGGAATTGCATCCAGCTTTTTGTTACGAAGTGAGACAACAGAGTTTTGTATGTCTTGTTTGGGGGTCATCCTAATGCACAACTCGATATCTAAGAATTGTCTTGCCAAATGCTGACTTTTTTCCCTCTGTCTTCTGAATTGCTCTTCTTTTTCTCTCTCCTCAAGGGCTTGGATGATATTAGATCAATACAGGAAGAAGTCAAAGCTTTTCCGTACAAAAGTTCTGTTAGCTCCACTTGGGGACGATTTCCGCTACACTGAGAGCTCTGAATGGGATCAGCAGTACCAGAATTATCAGAAGCTGTTTGATTATATGAATTCTCGTCCTGAGTGGCATGTTAAGGTAACTACAACACATTTTCTGGTTTGTTGAGAAAACTGTATTTCCCAATATTCTGTGATTCTTCATGGAAAAAGTAATTGTGGTTAGGTTTGGATTTTTTTTCAAATGTGAATCTTTATATATTATTTAACAGCAGATTGATGTGTCTTGGTGGCTTACATTTTTTTTACCTTTACTACCTTCTCTTCCCCCAAAACAAAAATGTTGCTATTAATAATATTGGCTTGAAAACGATAGACAGTTTCCAAACTAGATTAATTTGAAGAATAGCTAGTAGGTTTAATTGTTTTCTTAGACTGTTTTCACAGGCTTCAGGCATTGTTACTTAAGACTCACAGGCTTTGTTAATTTTTAATTAACATTAATAATTAATAATTAACAATAATAATTGTTAATTATTGTATTTTCTTATTAGAAGTTCAAGAAGATTTTGCTGCTTTATTTGTGTCCTCTTGGTTTTACATCCCAAAACAAACCAAAAATCTTAAGGGATGCCATTGCTGGCACATGTTGTTGAATACAATAAAATCTGAGACTGAGCTGGCTTCAAAAGCACTGAATATATTAACACAATTATGAAAGGAGGTACCACTTCAAATCGATGATTTTGTGTAAGAGTTATAACACAAATTCATATGCTTGAGTGTGTACTTCTTGAAGTACGAGGAGGCCCTAGGGACTTCTGGTACTATAAATGCTCTCTGTATTCCGACAGCTTCTCATCATCTTTCAGCATGACATTAACAAATGGGGGCCGCAACCTTGGGTTTTTTGAGTGTTACCTGAGAGTGCACTTTTTGCTTGCTTTTACATTTAGGCTTTTTTTTTAAACCTGGCCTGGTATCTTTCTCATGGTTTGTGCGTGCATCTGTTTTTCCTTATATTTTCTGAGACTTCCCCTGATTCTTCCAACTGTGCATTTGAGTAGTGACTGTAGTATGTTATTACTTTCTGCTGACTTCTGATCCTACATAAAATGTTTTCTTTGGATTATATTTTATTTGAAAACTCAATTTTATGTCTTTCCCATGGGATGTGGGTGACATGATGTATGGTGAAGGACCACATGTCTTAGTGGAGGGAGGCAGACCTGCAGAGTACTCTTCAATTTTTCTAAATCTAAAGCCCATCTTTTAAAACTTAAGCTTGCTGCTATCACTAGCTTTACTTCTGTCAAAAATGTGTGTTCTGTACAGGTAATTACTCTTTGGATACTAACAGCAACATATTTTCTGTAGTTCTTACTAACCTGGGCTGGATGATTTTGTCTCTGGGGCAAAAACTGAAGGCTCTGGCTCTGAAGTCATTCTTCAAGAACCAGTGCTGTCCTAAGACCTCTGAAAGTTCTTCTGAAAGGTTCTGCTCAGCCCATTGTCAAGGATTCTAGCAAGTCTGCTTCATTAGGCTGGTCACATTGTCCCTTGGTTCCCTCATGGAAGTATCTGACCCTTTTTCTGGTTTTTAATACCCAGACAAAAAGAAACAAAATCCTCTGTGACTGCTGCTTCATACCTAGGGTATTTTGATCAGCTGGAACACTGTTGGCATCAGAGCATTTCTCCTTTCCATTTTGTTCAGATACTTAGGTTTTCCTCTCTCTTTTTTTGTCGTTCTTTCTTTTTTCTTAGTTGTTTGTTGCCTGTCTGTTGGGGTTTTTTTGGTGCTTTTCTGGTTTCGCTTGATTTTTTGTTTTGTTTGAAACTGACGTCATTTATTCTTGAAAATATGAGCTTAAATGGAGACACATTTTCTTTCTTTCCCACTCTTCTGCACTTTCCCTAGTGGAATGTAACTCCACAGCCAAGTAACAGGACATGCTCAGCTATGTAAGAGTCTAGATTATATAAAGGAAGAGTTCACATTTCTTCCTGAAGTGCTGAGATGCCTGGGATATTACTGCTTACACAAGGGAGTGCCTACTCTGCCTTTCTGATCTGAAGGGAGATTTACTCTTTCAGACAGCTTTTTGTGATGTTTATCTAGTGGATATATCTGTTAGCATTGAGATTCTCCTGCCAGCCACTATTCTCTTCTAAAAGTGTATGGTACATCACTGTAAAACATACCTATTTTGCTCTTGAGGAATTCAATCTCCCATTCAGAGATCTCCTTTGCATCTATTATACATAAATTAAGTTGAGTCTGTTACTATGCCAATAGAAGACTCTACCAGATTATTCCACTGTTTCCATTCACCTGACTTTGATGCTTCCTCTGGTGAGGTTTTACTCCTCTGATTCAATGCTGAAGTGAGATCGTCTCTTGTGTCTTCTCTTGGTGTGTTGGTTTTGTTTTTTATTTTCTACTTGTAGGTGCCTGTCCTAGAAGACCTCATAAGACAAAGTTTACTATTGGTGGGATTTCAGGGGCAATATTTATCTTTGCTTTACTGCCATTTAAACTGGCAAGTTACTATATTGTCTCCACCTAACAAATGCTTGGATGATCTGAACAACCTTGAATTGAAAGTGTTTGGGGTTTTTAAATGATTAAAAAGTGTGATTTTGTTGTTACAGTGAGAGTCTGATACTCCTTATATTCCAAGTCACTTTAAAAAAAGATTTTTACTAAAACTTGATTTTGGTGTTATAAATTGCAGCATGCTACATTGCATACTTGTTAAACATAATAATAGTAATAGGAAATAAAGTTAATTGATATTATCATCATAGTTTACAGTGATGATATTTCTGGTAAATATATGTGGTCTTTTGTCCTGCTCCAGCTTCCTTAGTTTTTTTTATACTTTCATTTGAAATCCATTTTGCCATCTATGCTTCTTTAACAACATTTCTCAATACTAACAACATTGATGCCAATCATTTATTTACTCTATTTTTCCCTGAATCTTAAGGATACCAGTTCTTGACCTGAATTTTTCCCTGAATCTTAAGGATACCAGTTCTTGACCTACTCTGTAAAGATCTGCTATTACCATGCCAGAGCATTTTTAAAAATGACCAGAAGCTAATTAATTTTTCTGCTCCCACATGTTACATTTCTTAATGCAATTTCTTTGTATAGAATTTAAGGAATCAGCTTCTGAAAGCAAATGCTGATTTCTTTTTTTTTTTGATCAAAAGCCATCCTTTGGGTTAAGCAAGATCTGGAGCACAAGAGAGCTAATTTTGAAAACACAGGATTAGGAGAACTATGTTTTTGTTGCATTACAAAAATTTCTTCCTTAGCCCAGACAGCTGCTTGGGTAATATTGAGGTGTTGCTTAGCTTGTGTATCACTGACTTACTCATAATATATGAAACAACGCTTCACTTGTTTGTTGACATTTAGATATTATTTTATATATCTATTTAAATAATAATAGTAAAAAAATCATATATCTTGAATTGTAGAATGGTTTTGGTTGGAGGAGACCTTTAAAACTGTCTCATTCAACTGCCCTGTAATGAGCAGAGACATCTTCAGAGATTGCCCCAGAGTCTCATCCAATCCAGCCATGAGTGTTCCCAGAGATGGGGCATCCACCACCTCTTTGGGCACCTTGGGTGTATCACCTCCCTCGTATTAAAAGTTGTCTTTATATCCCGTCTGAATCTATCCTCTTTTAGTTTAAAACCACTACCTCCTGTTTTAGCACAAGAGGTCCAACTAAAAGCCTGTCCCCATCTTTGTTGCAAGGGCCCTTTCTGTACTGAAAGGCTGCAGCAAGGTGTCCCCAGAGCCTTCTCCTCTCCAGGCTGAACAACCACACCTCTCTCAGCCTTTCCTCAGAAGGAAGGTGTTTCTTTGACCACTTTTGTGACTCTTCTCTGGACATGCTCCAACAGATCCATCTCTTTCTTGTACTGAATTGATATGCGTTTTTTGAAAATACTTCTTGTATTGAGTTTTGAAATGCTATCCTGCTTGTCTGAAAAGTGTGCAGAGGAACTTTAAAAATTTTTAGTATAGGTTTTCTGCTATTAATCTGCTGGAAGAGTTGTGTGTTTCTGAAATGTATATGGAACCAAGAATATTCATTGTCTCTGTATTTTCTGCATAATGAAAATGGAACTTTGTTACAGTAATTTTAATTTTCATTCAGGCCCAGTTTGGAACTTTATCTGATTACTTTGAAGCGCTGCTCAAAGAAAGCAATTTAGGTGAAAAGAGCAGCAATTCACTTTTTCCTGTTTTAAGTGGAGACTTCTTCACCTATGCAGACAGAGATCATCATTACTGGAGTGGGTACTTTACATCACGACCCTTTTATAAACGCCTGGACAGAGTCTTGGAATCCTACATAAGGTAAATCCTGCCATCCAGTACCTTCATAATAAGTTTCTTGGCACACAGGAGAGATTAATGTGTAAGTATTTGTCATGGTTTAACCTCTGGCAGCCCCTTGCTCGCTCCCCCACCAACAGGATCTTGAGGAGAATCGGAAGGGTGAAGGCTACAAAACTCATTAATTGAGACAAAGGCAGTTTAATAGGGAAAGCAAAAGCCACACGTGCTAAAAAACAAAGTAAGGAATTATGGCTATGGTGTGAACTTTTTTAGAGACAAGTAAAGAGGTTCTCAGAGGAAGCTGAGAAATAGCCAGGAATAGTGAGTACCAAGTGATCTAAGGCTACTATTCTTCTGAAAACTGTCTGCATCTTCTTCAAAGAAAAAAATTGTTGCTGAATTTTGGTAAAGGAGTATTTAAATGGTTCTCCCTTGTAGCAGACATCAGATGATTTAACTGTGTTATAGAGCTCCAGAAGGAAATCTAGGGCAGATGGATATGATGTAAATCCTGAACATTCCATGTATAGCCTTCCTGAAGGATTACAATTTTTTTTGCTGTAATGGATGCTGCAGTATCCAACGGGCAAGAGAGGTGTGGAAAGTGGCATTTCCAAGCAAGCTTGGAAAGTAGTGTTTTGAAGGCAGATACAAGTACCTTTCAGAAGAGGAACTGTATCTAGCAGAACTTGTTTTATTTCTTCCAAGGAATCCAGTTTTTAGTGCGGTAATGTGGATGATTCATCATAGGAATCTTTAATTTTCAGTGAAAATAACGTTGTTTAATACTGCTGTTGGAGAAGACAAGATGCACAAGAGAACAGAAAAGGAAGGACAGATAATATTTTTATAAATTGAATTATCTAGCTAATTGTTTTTTCAGTTTAGATTAATTTCCTTTCTGTTTCTTAAAATGCACCAAGGATATAATTTCATTCAGCTTCATCATAGTCTATTTTTTCAAGATTTTTAGGTTTGGTTACTTAATTGTCATTCTCCTGTTTTTTATTACATAGATTACAGAAAATTTCATATGAGTTTGTTTGTAGTATTTAAAACTTTACATTAATAAAGAGATTCTTTAATTTAAATGTTTCAGTTGTCTTCAACTTCTGAAAAAGATATAGGTAAAGAATCTCTGGAGAAACACTAGTCTGTCAGTGTTCTTATGTATTAAAGTATAGTTTTAAAAAGTACCTGGGAAGTTTTTAGTTTTTCATTATCCTTTGTAAATAAGATCTAAGAAAAAATGTATAGATGTGTTCTCATTGTTTTAATATCAGGTTTTTTGTCAGTGTTGTTCTCCGAAACCATGAGAATCTTCATGAGGGTTACATTAGCTATGAGAACAGCAGGAGTAGGGTTTTTATCTTTTATTTTTTATTTCTTTAAAGTCAAAGGAAGTACAGTAGGATCATATTTAATCCTCAAATTGATGATAATTATTTCCATAGTATGTTTGAGCTAACACCCCTCTATCTATCTGGTGTATGTCCATATTTGTGAGAGAAGGAGCCATGAACAGACGGTAAATACATGTGTGTGTGTGCTCTTTACCAAGGATGAAGGTTTTTAACTTCCAGCAATACTGGAATTAAGCTGCACTTCCCTGTTACATAATAGCCAGGAGATAATGTTCAGCCCAGGACCCAATATCAAAACTAACCATTTAAGCAAGAGAAGAGTTGGTTGTTTAAGGTTTTTCCTGTTTGAAAAGAGTTTTTTTGGGGATGGTGTAGTAAGGAAGTGTAAGAAAGCTTAAGGATTTTATTATAGAGATTGAGAGGGATTTTAGTCATTATTGACTTTTTAATCTCAAGTGAGAGATGGATGGATGGATGGATGGATGGATGGATGGATGGATGGATGGATGGATGGATGGATGGATGGATGGATGGATGGATGGATGGATGGATGGATTGAAGCAGTTTAGAGAGTGATAAAATATGTGGCCAGAAGTTTATTCAATATAATGAAAAGATTCAGAGAACAGCAGCATAGTTGGAGACAAGTTAGGGACACATTTTTTTGTTTTATTAGTTACTAATGTAAATAGGGAAAAATTGCATAAATCTGCAAAAAGAAAATTGAACTAATTTAGAAGGTGAATACTACCGTGATACTTCTAACTTTACAGATGGAAAATTTTACATCTTGAGAGTTCAAAATCTCTTGGAAATATTATTTATTTAGGTTAAATATAAACTGGACCTAGGTAAGGTAAGTTAGTGTAGGCCTTGACAAATAAGCAAAGCAAACTTTGGTCTATTTGCAGTGTCCTATCAGGGACAGATGCTACAAATTAAAATGAAGTGGAAAATTTCTGAAAACTGTATTAGGTCATCTGCAGTATTTTGAAACAGATGTGAGAAAACCAAGGCTTTATACAGCTTAAATGGAAAAGTATTAGATGCTTACCTGTAAGCTGAAGTGTTCTCTAATACAGTGTTGTATTTCTGAGTGTCTTTCATCATTGACGATTGAACCTTTTTAGTGTTTAGAAAAGTATTGAGATACGAAAGGAAAATTCTGCATCTGAGAGATGTCCTTATTAATAAAAAAGAAAATTAAATTAAAATTATTTGTGGGGAAGAAACTCTCACGTTATTTTGAGGACTAAAATTTGTTATGTTCTCTTCTTTATAGCAAAGTTAGGTCAGTGTTTAGTGGCTAATTTGATTTTTTAAAAAAAAGGTAAAATGCTTTAGGACAGGGCTTATTCATTCACTAGATGAGTGACCATCTGATGACTTTTTTTCAACTAAAATATTTTCATTTTTCTTTCAAATTAAACTGCAAGAGGACAAAGTAGGAGGGATTCATAGAAGTAGGAATTTGCATTAAGCAACATTTAAATTACAGTGATTAGGGTTAATCTAGCACTGGTAATTAAATATAGGACTTAAAACTTCTTAACACCTTGATTTTGTATGTAGTTTATGAGCAATTATCTAACCCACAGGAGCAAAGTCTTCACCTGTTCGTGAAATATTGACAATATGAGAATAGTTTAGGCTGTTACATGTATACTGCATCTTTCAGTTTACTTGGGTACATGGTAGTTGCAGTTTTTATATAACTGTTGCCTATGCATTGTATAAAGATGAAGAGAAAATTAAATCTAAAGGAATTTTTCATGTTAACAATTAATTCCATGCATAGTCTGAAAACCAAGTGTTTTTTGTTAATTTTTTTTTGTTTTCTATAGTTTAAAATTCCACACATGCCCTCACTGACAACTTCTGTAAATAAAAAAGTTAACTTATTTTCCTTTACTTTTTAATTTATTACTTGTAGGCCTGGAAGTTAACATTACAAGAAAAATAGTTGTTGTGATTTCTTTGCTTTTTATGTCATTAACCTGCATCATCTTTGTTGCTTCAAGTACTCAAGAAATGTTCATTAACCTCTAATAAATTTTGAAAAATAATCAGGCACTTTTCAGACTTGCAAAAAGAGAACTATAACATTTTAGGAGAAGATAGGAAAAAAGTTAACAGATGTTTTCCCAGAATTTATGCAAGCATTTTTGTCATTTAAATATCCATAATAACTGGCAATTATGGGGATATTTTTTGTAAAATAAATTTAGATTCTCATAAAGCAAGTGAAAATCTAGTGGTAATATTTTAGTGCTAGGTTTTTGCAACAGAAATAGAAGAGAAAGGCTCTGCATTCTGTTCAGTGTAAGGTTTCGGAACCCAGTGTTCTCTCCAGGTGACTATGTAGTGAGCAGGTGCATGAGAGGGTTAAGCCTTTAGAAGAATTTAGTTTGCTTTAAGTGCAAATGGCAGAATAGATATTCAGTAGTATACAGATTAGGATATTTATTTAAAACAAATTTATTTGATTAATAAGTTGTTTTTTGAAATGGAAAATACATGCTTCTTGTAAGGCACTCTAACGATGCTGTGAGGTTTTAGGACCAATTCCATATACCTCTCACACATCTATGACTGTGTATTTTGGTTTGCACTGTCATATTTTTATTTTAAAGGTCCATTTTCCACCACAGAAGTCTGGCAGGAAGCTAAAATGTACAAGAACAAGGTTTTATAGAGCTTATGGAACTATTTACCATTTATTCTTCAGATCAAGCATGTATTGCTTTTTACATTTTAACCCTGTAAAAATACTTGGTTATTCTCTGCAATTCCAGGGCAGCTGAAATTCTCTATTCCTTGGCTTTAGTACAGTCCAGTAAATCTGAGAAGATGAGTGTATTTCCTTCTGTGGATAACTATAAATTGCTGACAGAGGCTAGGAGGAACCTTGGACTCTTCCAGCATCATGATGCTATTACAGGAACAGCCAAAGATTGGGTAGTTGTGGATTATGGCACCAGGTAATTTATTATATATACATAAACTTAAATCTTAATCTCCTTTTGCATTTTTAAAATCGAAGTGTTTATTTCAGACATACAAATTTGATACAGCAATGTGCTCCACTGAAAGTGTAGAGGTGCTCTACATGAGAAGTAGATTTGATTACTCATGCTCTTCATTTAGGCAATATTTTTGAACCCTCTGAATAAGAATTTAATGTCCAAACAAAATTTTGATGTTTCAAAAGGTAGACACATTACTGACGTTTCCTTAATAACAGAATTTTTCTGCACTAAGTAGGAGAAGTTTTTGTATTTCTCTGTCATAAGCAATAATCAAAGATATGCTAATTTAAGCATATATTCTTTGGAAAATCCCACACCCTCTGTAGTCTACGTATCTTAAAAGTGGGAAATCTTTTTTGTGTTGAAAGTCTTCTACTTGTCTGTCATTGTTTATTGTCTCATCTGGGGGGTATTTCTAAGTATTGAGAAATTCTGCTAGTGTCTTCATAGAATTTTTTTGAGAACTTTTCATGATATACATATGTCTATGTATACACATGCTTTAATTTATGGGTTTGTTCAGTAAATTGCTTCATATTGGAATGTTAAGAACTAGTAAATTTGATTAATTGAGGTGATGATGGTAGACTGATGATAGAGCATGTTCATTAAATAAGTAATTGTTTTAAATGCATCTAAAATACTCTTGTTTAAAACTATTTTATGAAAAGTATTTTTAAATTCCATACTTTTAATCTACTATATCATAAGTATTCACAATGCACTTAGTTATGAGAGAGTGAAATAAAGGCTTTTTTCACTTTACAAATAAAATTATCCAGCTCTCTCTCCTCAGAAATTTGTAGACATCCTGGTAGTTTATATAGTTTATAGCTTATATTTTTTGTGTTTCTGCTTGTTCTCTTAATCCTGTGTAAACACAGTCTTGACATTCTGACAAATGTTTCAGGCTTGTCTCCACTATAGAAACTGAAAATCAAATATACAAATTGCAAACTTTCCTAAGATTAGCATTTTGAAAAAATACTTGGTATTCTGAGAATACACCTTTGGTAGCACATCATACAGGAGGAGCTGTACCTCACTTTCAGTATGCAAGACAAGAATATAATTCAGAATATTTCTGCATTTTTCAGGCTGGTCACCCATTGCTACTAACTGATCTTAATTTCATGATATATTGATGCTAAAATTCTTATTTATTTTTCTGCAACTCATAATTTTTGAGTTCTTAAATGTTTTTAAATTTTGATGTTACAGCATTGAATAAAACCAATTGAAAACTAACTAAGATTTTTAATGTTTTAACAGGCTTTTCCATTCAATAATGAATTTGAAGAAAGTAATAATTGACTCTGTTCATATTCTTATCCTAAAAGACAAAAGTGCTTATAACTATGACACAGCAACTCCACTCCTGAAGATGGTGAGCTCTCTTCCTTGATTTTTTCCAAAAATGAAATGTGAACTATGTCTTTTGAATTCAGTTTGAGTAACCCTGGGAAATGTCAGAATTAAATTTGCACCTAATGCCTTCTCAAAAATGTGCTACTTATCACTCTTTGCATTAACTGAAGATATTGGAAATTAAAAAGTGAACATGTCAGCAGTTGATGCTGAAAAAAGCCCACATGGCTAAAGGAAAGGGACTTATTTTGTTCCCCTTTTTGAGTTAGATGGTAAAAGCAGGTGTTCTAATTTTCTTGTGGGCATGACTTAAGGGATATACATAAGTGAATATATAACAGTATGCAGTCCTGTAATTTGACTTCGCTTCACAGAGGAACGTAATAAATGTGGGAAGAAGAAAATTCCCATCCCTAACAGAAGTCTAATCTTAGTTTGCAAGATTAGGTCAAGACAATACCTCAATACAATGCTCTTTTTACTTTGCTGAAATTATTTGAAACAGGAGTGTTCAATGAAATGGATGATAAAGTCAGCAATGGATCCTCATGTATCATTTTGAGACCTATTTTACAGTAAAGAATACCTTGAAGAAACACACTTGCTAATATTGCTTCCTTTCAGAATTCTTAGTTTCCTCACTTTCTGAACAAAAGTGCTCTTGTGTGACAGCTATGAATTTTTAGGAAGTCTACTTAGTGCATTTACCCTGAAGATAGACAAAATGACATGCTTTAAGTTCTTTGTGCATAAGCACAGCAGGGTTAAGACAGTCTTTATGATATCATTATCTCACACTTCTGACCTAATAAACATGACATACATTCTACGGGTTTAGTTGTGCCAGGTGTGTCATATCTTGAACTATTCTTCCAGTCACATGTATATATAAAAATTTTTGTTAAAATAGTTCTTTATACTTTTTATTACTTTTATACAAATATATATGTAGAAATATATGCTGCATGTGTATGCTACATGCGTGTGTGTCTCAAATATATTAATTTTTCTCCTCTTTGGAAAATGAATGTGCACTTTCATATAGTGGGAATATTTTGAAGGCATTCATGGGATGAAGGTTTTACTGCTGCTCTGAATTATATTGGAAGATGTTGTGATGTTACATTTTAATAAACTTCTGTTGTTCCTGTTCTTCATCAGTCTGGATTAATACCACTGCATTGTAGAAGCACTAATTACTGTTTCAACTGTATATTGCCTAGGAGCATACTAATTCAATAAGCTATTATTACCACTGTGAAAGCAGAAATTAAAAAGGAAGTTGTTATTGCAATGAATTTATTGTGTCTATATAAAGCAAAAAAATAAGGTGATTACAAAAGCAGATTAAGATTTATCTGTTTGCCACACAATATCTGCAGTGTATCATTAATCTAGTATCTCCACTATGCATTGGAAATAGCAACAAAAGCTTTGTAATGTGGTATTTGTAGACTGCTAACAGGAGAACTTCAGGATAACTTACAGAACACCTCTGCAAACCTTGAGTAAGTTGGAAGTTTAAAGGCATTCGTTTTGGAGTGGTACTTTGGTGGCTGATGGAAGCTGACATCAGGAATTGCTCAGAGATGGGCATTCAGAATGAATGTCAAGAGAGTTGAGAAAGACAAATGATGAAGACTGTAAGAATGAAAGTGGCTGTTGTTTTTGAGGGCTGAAGAAGTCAAAAACACTTAGATGAACAGAGCACAAGACCATAGCAGCAGCATTCCAGCAGGTAGCAGGGACAACCAGGGAAAAGTTCCCTTTCTTGGAGGCAGAGAAAAGGAAGTTGGGAATAAGACACTATTGAAGAACTCTGGAATGACACCACTTGCACTTTTTCTACTCTTCTTAATTATTAGTTCCACACAAAAGCATTCATGGTTTTCTCATGAATTCTTTGTACTTCTTATGTTAAGTTTTACAAACTCTACACTAGTAAGCAAACAATCAATCACTTGGAAGGCAATACACTGATAATGAGAAGACCCTTAAAGATCCCAGAATGACCCAGCTTTGGTTGGATCGTGGATGAGATTGAAAATCTAAAAATAAAACTACAACCATTACACAATTCCTGTACATTAGTGCAGAAAGAAAATGTAAATGTAAGTGACAATTGCTAGACTTGAAAAACATGATTTTAAGGATGTTTTGAGAACTGACAACTCTACACTTCAATTTCAAAGTCTGTAGTGGTCACCATTGTAAGAACTGACTGGAATGCACTGTGAATCAGCAGTTTGGCTGTTCTCTTAGGCTATGCAGCAGTGACAGCAACGTCTTGTCTCTACCTTTCCTCAGTGGAAGTGAGCCCTGTGCCACACCACACCCTAAATTATGTTTTTTGAAACTTTTCTTTTTGTACAATATAAGGTAACAATGAGAGCTCACAGGAGACTATACAGTGACTGCTTGTGGTAAGTGCACAGCAGCATATTGTTTCAGAATAAATTTATAGTAGCAGAAATTTAATAAAAATATGTGGTAAGTATTTGCAAAATTTGAAGGAAGTTGGTGATTATGAAGGCTTGTATGCAAAAATGAAATTTTTCCATACAAATTATTACAGGTGTAATAATTTGATAACGGAATCTAATAAGATCTTTAATGAAAACTAATATTTCCCAGTGATTTGGTCGAAGTAAATGTCTTACTTTTGTCAGTGTGAAGTACTTAGTTTATTAAATTTTGTTGTTTGTAGTCCTCAGTAATGGGCTAAAATAAGATTTGGTTTCTGGTGTTATCATGGTTTTGTACTCCACAAAATGCATATAATAGGCAAAGCTCATATATTACTTACTGAAGTGTATTCAAAAGCAAATTCAAAGATGTTCTCTTGTAGGATGATGTTCAGGCTTCTCAAGATTCTTTGCCACGCAAGACAGTTATAAAGCTGACATTGCAACCAAGGTAAATAATTTATATATTACTCAGTGTATGAGATTCTTTTAGCAATATATGGGTTTTCACTACCTAGTAAGTAGTTTTAATTAGTAAGTTACTCCGGGAGATTATGCTAATATTATTATGTCTCATTGAAAGAGGACCCAGCATGTTAAAACTACAGGCATTTCTCACATACCACAGCTGAAGTAAGTGTTCTGTTTCTGTGTGCTTTTACAGCATTGTAATACTAAATAAATTGTGCTTGAGAGAAGCAATAGAAGATTCTAAATAGGCAGAATTGCAGGTGCCTTAGTTAACTCTGTGAGCAAAATGTTAAGTTTTTATAAGGCCTAAAAATTACTGTTTATAAATACTGAATTGACTTTAAAAATCAAGTAGAAGATAATCTAGGATTCTGTTCTCTCTTAACTCCAACTTTCTGTTCTATTAAGAGGAGTTACTTTTTGTTTATATGTAATTGTAGGGTATTCAGCTGAAATTGGCATCCTGCTATGTCCATGAACACTCAGTATCCCACCTGAAATAATGTACACATTCATTTAAAGTGGCTGATCCAAATAAAGTGAATAAGATGTCTGGGTATGAGAACTGTTGTCTGTGCAAATCAAGTAATGCAAGGTTTTTGCTTACAGAACAGAAGATTTAAGATTCATTTAAAAAGCGGTGAATGCTGTTTTCCTGATGTTAGTATCTGATTTCTGTAGTTCGAGTGGCATGCTAATAAGACTTACTTGCTTAATTGATGCAGATGTCCCACTATTCAGCTGACTAACTTCTGAAGTGTGTGTATATATATATATATATATATATATATAGTTAAAATCTTTGAAAAAGTGAGTAAGGTTTAGTTCTTGTGACCTTTCTAGAGAAGCTGTCTTCAGTCTTCCAGCACTAAATATACATAATGTGTCTAGTGTATGCTTTTCTCTAGAGAATGCTTTTTTAAAAAAAGGACTAAAGGACTTTTCTTATTGGAGTGCTACAGAGATGCTAATAGATTATCTTAAACTTGTCCAAAATGACCAAGAACTCAGGTGCTTATTAATTTAACAAAAATGTTTTAGCTTTTCAAAATTATCTCCTCAGGTTTCTTCACTGGAAGAGGATTGTATATGTAGTATATAAGCACTTGGTTGGAAGCAAGTTATGATGTAGATTTTCTTTGCCATTTGAAGATAGCTTTGTTGCCTTTGCTTTCCTTACCTAGGTTAGCTGTTGAAATTTTCCCTGTGCCCTTTTCATCCCCTAATACACCTTTTGTTTGCATATAGTGTTCCACTTTTGTCTCTGCATAATATGCTAAGTAAGTTTTTCCCTTTTTGATCTTAATTAATTTCAGATATTTGCCCTTTTTTTTCCCCTTCTGACTTGTAAATTAAATAGATATACATGACATTACCAATAATATTGTTCTGGGTAATGTTGGTAGTTTCTAAACTGGTCTTAGCTTACTAAGAAAATAGTACTAGTATAAAATTGCTAACTTTGTTATCTGGTATTGTGAAGATACCATACAGTCATATAAGGTATGATATATGTTCCAAAGACTGCAGTCAGAAATATGAGAAAAAGATTGAAGAGGGGGAAAAAGGAGACAGAAAGGGCAAAAAAATATTATAAGAGAATATTGATATTACTGACTAAATCCTGGGGTTTTTTACATCCTTTTTAGAAAACTTTGAAAGTGTTTCACATAAATGTTTTACATAAGTGTACAGTACTTCCTGTTTAATTTGTTGTTAAAGTTTTTATTTGAATATCTCTTTGTTAAGCTGTTTTTGCTTATAAAAATTAGCTTAGTCTCTTTAGACTTCTAACTTTATCTCTGGTTGTAGTCTGAATCTCCACTAAATTTATTACCATTGGGAAAAGTGGTATGTAAGCTGTCACTGTAACTACTAGTTAAATCTAATATATGATTATTATGATTGTGTCTGAATTTTCTTGTAGCATTTCATGAGAAATGTTATTTTCAGTAGAAGCTTAAAATCAGCTCAATAAATCTATTATTAAGAATTACTATGCTTGAACTTCAAACTTTAAAGCTTTTAAGAAGGAGACTGTTTTTTTTCCATTTAAAATTTTGGAGCATCAACAGACTTTAAAAACTGATTTTCACTAAAAATTTGTTATTTGCTTATCTTCTGTTCTTAATCTTCTTTATTATTCCTCTATGTGTAATTGTATCTCTGGATTTCTTTCTGCTAGTGTGTTCTAGTATGTCATTATATGGCATAGAAATTAAATCAGTGTAACTGGCAAGATGTGAAAATAGCTTTTCATATTTTTGCATTTCTGTGTCAGAATTTACAAAAAAAATCTGTATTCTATCTTGGTTATTCTTACATAAGTGTGGGTCATATCACCTGTGCTTTTAGAGGGTGATGGGAAACTCATAATGGCTTTTCAAATTTCAGGTTTTTTTCTTTTTTTTTTCCCTTATTTTACTGATTGCAAATATAACCAGCTTTCTACAGGACCATAGTTGGTAGTGTGCTTTTTGCCTGTTTCATCCATCCTTTCTTTTGTGTACTTTTTAGTTAAGTGTTCTCTTCACTTAACTAGTTGGTGAAGTTGTAGTTGGGAGTGAAAACTGATCTGACAGACTGAACAGGAGAGCTAGGACAACTCGATTACATGGAAGAAAAAGAAAGCAGAAAGAGATCTCTCATTCAGTTGTTAATGTTCCAGTGTGAAGTATCTCCGTATCGTTGTGTAGTTGAGAATTATATTTCAAACTGCTTCTAAGCAGGTGCCACCTGTAACCTCTTTGGTATTGCTTCTGCCCACACCTGTGCATCTTTTCTCTGTAGTGCTGTTGTGATATCTTAATGAATCCAGAAATGTATTTTTAAAGTAATGTGTTCATTTTGATGAAATAGGTGTACAGCATATTTTAGGTCTTTGACTCCATGACCTCAGGATGACTAAGTGGGCTAATGATCAGGCTTTTGAATACTGAAATTATGGAGTCTTTAATTACATTAAATCCCTTTTAACTGATAAATGAATTTACATGATTTTTTAAAAAATATTTTGTTTAGCTGAAAATGGAGCTTTCACAAGAAAATATCCAACTAGATATGGAACTACTTCAGTCTTGCTCTGAAGTTTAAAATTACTGCATGTCCTGGAGACAAAGCCCATTGTGTGTGCTGCTAAATTGGTTACTGGCTCATACTCTCTTACTGCCCCCCAGCTATTTAGTATAATAATAGGTTTTCAGGAACAGTCTACCAGAGCTCATACTTTTTGAATGGCAAAAGACTTGCCCTCACTGGACTTGGTGTGTGGGGGGTGTGTTTGGAACGCCTGTTGTTTAGGCTGTCAGCAGCAGATCAAGGGCATGGTGACTGTGAGGGGAAGGGTTTTCCAGCTATTCCTGTCTGCGCTGTTTTCTGGAGACAGCATTGCAGGGGAGCATGCTACACGACCAAATGACTCGATTGAGTGTCTGCACCAGCTTGCATCTTGTAGTGGTCATGTTTGGCTCAATATGGTGAATCATAGTGAAAAGGCCCAACAATGGCAATTAGGTTTTAGCTCTTCTTCCCCCTTCTCATTTTAACTCTTGAACCTTCACATACCTATCTGGGCAGTTTCAATACTGAGTTCTACTGCACTCTATCCTATCTTCCTATCTGAACTGAAGATACTATGGTAATGAAAAATTTTTTAAAAATCATCTATTTAGGATTTTTTTGTGCTAAACCAGCTATTCTTATAATTTACCCACAAATAATTTTTGTCAACTGATCTTAGAGGAACAATATGATATGATAACCTTCTTATCAGGCCAGTTTTATAGCTTAGCAGATTATAAAATAGCTTAGCTAGCTATTTCCATTAGCTGAAATATTTAGGTTGCCCAGAGGATTAATTATGGGAGGATATAAATTATTTCCTCAAAGATCTGTTAAAGCAGTTTAGTGATATCCACATTATAAAAGAATGTTTCCTTTTTTCAAATAGAGGCCACAAAATAATCTTGGCTATTATCCTGACTTTGTTATCCATGAGCAGGTTTTGGCATAAAGTTGTATTTAATAAAGTTTTGGCGTAAGTTGTGTTTATACTGTTAGGTCCAAAATGCATGGTATTTTTTGAGAAAGAAAATCCCAATTTACCTCTATAATTTTTCAACTTGATAATATTTTCAAAAATTCACTTGGCAGGGTATTCACTGCTTTCTCAAGACAGCATTTTAATGCAGAAATTAAAGCTATATTGCTAACTTTAATATGCAATAGAGAATAATGTACCAAAGTAAAAAATTATTGACAGAGCAGTGGGTATGGTACTGTGTTTGGTTGGATGACTACAGCAAGAATAATTTGAGAAGGAAACTTTGTTAGTTGCATACCATAACTGTGTCTTTGTGAGCTTAGAATGTGACTGGATCAGGGTAATATTCTTCATTTGGCAATTTTTGCTTTGGTGGTGATTTTTTTGTTTCCTTCCCCCGCCCTCCCCCCCCCCTCCCCCCCCCCCCTTAGACCTATGTTGCCAGTTTTGGTATAATTGTATCTAAACTTCAGTCCAATGTATTTACAAGGAGAGGACTCTCCAACAGCATTTGACATTTTAATAATAAACATCTTAAATTCCTTTTATGCTTGCATGATTTCAGAGGCATATATTCCTAGTTATACTCCAAGACTGCTGGGAAAAAAAAGTACAGTGGAAGGAAAGGTATTTTCAAAGCTCAATGAAGGAAAAAAAAACAAATTTAAAGAAAACAGAAAAGAATACCATGACATTTAAGATGTGTTCATAAATATTTGTAGCAATTCATGCATTGTTAATGTGCACACCTGTTTCCCAGAGAAGAAAACAGATCTTGAAAAAACAAGCAAACACTAACCAAACCAATACTATTAAGTTTTAATTGGATGAACTAGTGATCACAAAATGTACAACCTTGTGTGTTTGTTTAAGTGAAACCTCTGTATTTGTATCTTTCAGGGAGGTGGGCAGGATGAATACTCATTCAGTCAAGCCTTAATACTCACTGTTTCTATTAAGAAACAATGCTTAATTAAGCCCATCTATTAAGCACACAGTAGTGCAAGTAGGTGAAAAATTAGAAAATACTTTAGAGGTGATATATGAAGAGCGTGCATTTAGCTTCCAATACCCTGGCTGCTTAAGTTGGAATACAGCCTAATGGTTTTTTGAAAATTACTTTAAAGTGTTAATCTCAGTGTTCAGCTGCCTGATCAATTTACTAGATTTCAGGTGACCTCTAACTGCCAGGAACATGTTCTGTTTGTAGTAAACTCAAGGTCATTTTGACTAAATTGATGGGATATTTAAAAAGCATTCTCCTTGGTTTTCATGATGGAAGAGCTGTTGCAGAGGCAATGAAATGCTTGGCTGACTCAGGATAACTCATCTGAATCTTGAAATGTTACTAAATGTGAACTTGAAATAACTGTTTTGGTAAAAATCACTCTGGTAAAAGTGGTGCACATTCAAATTGAACAAAAAAGCATGATACATTCATTCATTCTGTTTTTTAGGTGGAACTTAGTTGTGCAAATATCTTTATGACCAAACCAGCAAAATCTCCATTGACAATGTCTAATGGGACAGGAAGTGAGGGGTATGGAAGAGTTTCACAGTGCCTTGATCTCTTTATTCTCACTCTTTTTGTAAGGTCCTAATAGTTTTTCAGAGATTTCTGTATTTTCTGTGTGAATTTTCTACTTTTTGTGTTAAAAAAACATTAAAAAATATAATTCATACAGGCTTATCTCAGAACTGACTCCAGGTGCTGGTAATTGACATCTCCTTAAAAGTTATCTATGAAGTCTAAAAACAAAACAACAAATAAGCTCAGAGATGAATGCCTGGTTTTGTTTAAGGGCTTTAAAATTGAATGGTGGTACATTTTTTGAGGTACGATAAGTTTTCATTGTGAAGAAGAAAAAAGCAACTTTGATTTACAATTAATTGTACTTCAAAGCTTTTTGTGGAAATAATTTTTATTTTTTAAAACTCAGTTTTTGAATGCTATGGTTCTGAATTCAAGTTATTCTAAAAGTTGTTACATTTCAAACTTTTAAAGATTAATTTTTAGTGTATAAAAATTCTTATACATCAAACTTTTTTTCAGTTTTTGGTCATAATGTGGATGAACCAATGACAGTCTGTTCTAAATGGTTTTGTCTACTGACTGTCTTTGAAATTGCCACTGCAAAATTAAAGCAGTAAATAAGTTCTTAGTTTGTAGGATTCATAGGATCTTTGCTGTTTTTCTAAGTTGCACAAATTTAGTCCTTTCATTTCAATAAATGGAATATCAGCATCTTTTGTTGGGGTTTGCAGTACCAGTACAATCAGACATTGAAGGTGTTTGATGCTTCAGTAGCTATAAAAAATTACAAGATTTAAATAAAATATGACAATTAGGTCTTACAATAAATTTCTGGTTTCTTCTGAGAACACTGCAGTGGAAATATCATGAAATGCAGAAGAAACAGGTGAACTAAACATACTCTATGGGAAGGAAAAGCCTGAGCTTGTTTTCAAAGCACAGAAAGGGATCATTATGAAGGAGCATGGTAGTGAATGGTTGAATACAGTTGGAAGATCTGCATTGTATGCATGTACTTGTTGAAGGAGTTTTGGAAATAGGATATACATATTTTCAGTATATTAGCACATTTGTGTATTATTTCTTTTTTTTCTAGGCACTGGCCCTTCAGCCTTTTTACTGGAGTTACCTTGAGGCTGTATCGTAGTTAGTCCAAGGCTCTCAAGGCACAGACTGCAGTGATATGGAATACTTAAAAGTCTTTCTGCTCTTCTGAACCAGATTTTTTTTCCCTTCTAAATGCAGATTTATAAAGCCTGCACTACAAGAGGAACAATGAAAGGATTTTAGTGAAGGTACTTCCTGACCCTGAAAAAGTCAGGGGGCTTCAAGCCCATCTTGGACCTCAGAACATCTCACAACTTTGTGGTAAAAGAAAAATTTAAAATAGTGCCTTTGGACTTAATCCTTTTATCCTTAATTGGACAGTAGTTATGTGCTCCAGATTAGGATATATGTGCCACTACAATCCATCTAAATCATAGGAAGTATGTGTATCTGGCATATGTAGTAGGTACATAACGTTTAAAAGTCTTGTCTTAGGTTGATGTTGATTCTTTTCGTGTTCTCAAAATATATAGTTCTTGCTGTGCTGTTGTCTGTGTTTTTTGTGAATGCTGTTTTCTTGAGGTTGTTCCATGGTTTGTTCTTGAGAAAGCCACACAAAGGTCCTGTTTCCTGTGAGAGTGGAGGGATGGATTGTGTGCCTGTTGTCTGCGTAATTCTGCGCCTTTTACATGAGCAATGGATATTATAAAGATTTCTCTGTAGAGTTATAAAGGAGAGAATTCATTGTTTTATTAATGAGTCTGAAGTTAAGATTTGGGGTTGTCATTAGGAAGGGTAATCCTACAGTGATTCTGAAATGTCAAGCTAAGATTATTTTTTTATAAGCACAGAATCACTGGTGTTTTTTTTATTTGTATGTTAACCAGAACTGTCAGACATTAATCCTTTTGGAAATAATATGTAATTTTAGCGTAGCTCTGTTTCTAAACTACATTTTCTTTTCAAATGCTGTTATAATTATGGCATTATATTGTGTTAGTTGCAAGTCTACTGAAGTAGATTCATGTGAATTTACTTATTTATTGGAAGTATCTCCTCATTTCTTGATGCCATCAGTTTAATAGTATAATGAAAAGCTGATCCCTGGATAATAGGTTCTGTTTCCACCTTTTTACACCTTATGAAAGTAACACAAGTTTATGTTGTTTGCTGGTAATTTGAGGTTAAGATTACCATCCTATTAACTCTTATGAAGGTTATTATTGATAAGCTTCAAAAGATGTCTTATTTAAGAAAATGGACATTTATTTATTCATATATTATAACATTTTATTATATATATTCAGGATTAATATTCTACTCTACAATGAACAGATTAAATGGATTATAATTTGCTGCTTTGATGTAAAGTGATTTTCTTTTCTTGTTACATTTGTGATAGTATTGATGAACTTATGAGATGCTTATCTGAATGTGATATAGAGGAACGTATTAGCATTTATTTAATTTTGTTAGGTAAACTGATAAATCTCCTTTGACTTTATCCAGCCAATTAAAAGACCCTTGGGGGAAGGTATTGGAATCTTCTTTTGGGGAAGAACCTGCTTTTCTCTGGCTTATTAGAAAGCTGTTTGTTTAACTTGATTTTTAATAAACCACCCATATTCCTACTGCTCCAGATTTTGTGTTTACATCTGACACTATATCTGAGAGCATAGGTCCTAATCATAAACAAAAGACTTTTCAATTTAATTAAATGTCTAGGATTGTATAGTTATGCATGCAAATGGTTTCAGTATCTACTGTATCTCAGAGGAGGTATGTTTAATCTCTAGAAACTATTGAAATTATTTTAATATTATTAGGCGTTGATTAAGCACAATTCACTGTAGTTTCATATGTTGCTTTGACCTTAACTTTGTGCTACCTTCACTCAGTTAATAGACAGATTTGTTGATTGCCCAGCTGTTTTCTAAATGTTCATTGATAAATGTTCATTGGTAAATGTTGGATATCATGTATTATTCAAATTAAATCCAATCTGAAAAATCTAAATCCAATCTAAATCCAAATTGAATCAGTCTGAGTAGGGTGGAATTTTTATTGTGCAAAGTAAGGCCAAAAAACAAGTAAGGATTTCTTTAGGCAAGATATTAAAGTCACAAGTAATTTTCTATCTGTCATGCTAACAGAGTAGAATGTAAATAGATTATAAAAGTGGATGTCATACTGGCAACAACCACTCTATATAGGATTAGTATTTAAAACTGTCTTGGTAAACTGGAGACATTATTTCATAATCAAAGAAGCAGGCAAGTGGAAGTATTGCACATCACATTGAAAAGTAAGGTGTCGACTGACCAAATGTACATTAGTGAAGCAGAAGAAGACTGCGATGACAGAAGATGGCATTGATAGAGTTACTTGTACGGTATCAAAGCCAAGTTTGCTCTTGGATGATTTAAATGGAAATGTTTGTAAAATGCAGCTGAAATAGTGTGCTGTACTCAAAGTTATGAAGGCTTCATCAAAAATATGGGGTGAGAAGTTGGAAAGAGTTAATAGGAAAGCAGGAGCACTAAGTCAAAGAAAGCACCCAAGAGGATCAAGAGCATCATCTATTTAGCTTGAAAAGACTGATAGTATGGAAGATAAGTCTATAAATGCACGCAGGTTTGTTACAAACAGTCATTGTACATACAATGGAAAATAGGAAGACATAATTGGAGAAAATGTTGTTTACAATAATTAAAAATTTATTATTGTATTAGAAAAAACTGGTGCTTGAGCTGCAAAACAATATAGTCAGATTTGGACTTTTTCAAGAATAGCAACTACAGCATTTTTCAAAGTTTGCTCTTCTGATTTCTCATTTTGTCTAAGAGGTCAAGCTACAGCAACCTCCTAGTCCACAGGAGGTTTTGTTAGTATCTAGATTTTCCTTTGTCTCCTCAGTTTACTCTTGGGAGTCACAGTGGAAAAGGGGTATTTTGTAGTACCTAACATGATCTAAGGTTATAGAACAGTGTTTTGTGCATAGACCTCTGTTTGACCAGGTGGAATAAGGAGAAAAAGGGACTGGTTTAAGACATATAAGACCTTCCAGTGATCTTAAAGACTGCATGATGTTTGTATAAGAGCTGGTAGCTCTAATGAGAGAATATTTCTGCTTAAGAGTCGTGCACAAGCACAACAATTTATTGTTTATTGTACAGAAAAAAATGGAATTTTCTGGTCAAGACAAAAAGGTCTTTTCCTCTGACAAAAGCTATTTTGTCACTTGGCAAATCTGTTGTAAAAGCTGGAGTGTTCTTGTATCACTTTTGGTGAAAGACTGTCTGAGTGCTGGTATTTTAAGTGTTTTATGCATTAAATGTTTGCAGAATGATGTTTGTGGGGGTTGTGGAGGTCTTTTTTTGGTGATTTTTTAAAATTACTACCATAGATAGGTGGATTTCACGTGTGGTGAGGAGTATTGAGCAGTGCAGTAGCTACTAGTACTAACTGTGTAGATTGGTAGCAAAAGATCAGTTCTCTGTAGGAACACAAAGGATCAAGAAATTTCCTCATACTGGAAAATCCTGCATTTTACCTTTACCTCTCTACACCCCTCCCTCTCCTCATTCCCCAGAAATTCTGTTTCTAAATCCCTAACATCAGATTTCTGTAAATTAGTTGGTATGATTTAACATAGGAAGTGTACTTCCCCTTCTGGAAAAGAACCCAGAAAAACCTCTGATGTATCAAATAGGTATTGCTGATTTTGTTTCCTTTTGAAATATGAACTAGGAAGAAAATTATTTTCATATTATTGGACAAGTCTCCATGCATATTTGTTCCAAACTTATGAGTTTTTATCTCAAAATTAATTGACAAATTGATTTTGATACTTTTTGTTTCCTTTTTTTTTTAAGTAGTTTCCTACTGTTGAAAGAAGGCTGTGAATCAGATGTCACTGATAATAACTCAAGGTGCACAGAGACATAAAGTTCAGTATTTGCAATAACATGAAGTAGAAGAAGTATAATTTGAGTGAAATCATGAGAATATTTTACATTTGAGAAATAAATATTAATTTCACAGAGGGGAAAATAAGGATAGTTTACCTGCTGAGTCAAATTTTCTTTGAAATTAGTATGAGTCAGACTCAAATACTTTCAGAAAGTGGAGCACATTGGTCAGAAGATTTTCATGCATGAGGGTTTGAGTAACTTTGTCCAAAATTTTCTCTGTTGCCTAAGTTTCTTACAAAATGAATTTTGAATAGAACTGAAAAGTGTCTTGAAATGCTGTGAAACACACAGCTTCTGAAGCCCAATTTAGTAACTGATAGAAGAGCTGTAGGAAAAAAACCATTAATCTGCTGCCAAGGAGAGTGTCACAATCATGAGCCTGCACAGTTGGCTTTTGATGAGTTTTGTTCCTAAAGGAATATTAAGAACAGAACATGGATTGAGAAATTGGAAAATGTCTAATTTCTGTATAACCAGAGGAGCACTATGAACAGATAATGTCCCGAAGATTGTATATATGGCATTTATTTCCAGAACAATTATTTTATAGGCTCTATAATTATATTTTATAGGTCATCTTTAGTAATTCCTAGCAGAAAAGCATAAAAAATGGATGAGGAGACCTGTACTTAAAATGTCATGTTATTCATACTCTTGACTGAGGAGGCCTTGACCCTTACATGAGGGACCATTAGAGTTTTGAAAAGAGCTAGGTAAATACTTGATCTTTTTTTTTTTTTTTTTTTTTTACCTACCAGTTGGAGTAAGTATTCAGTAGAGTTTTCCTTCTTAAGAAAAGGGAATGGCTAATGTTAGGTTTTATTCTATGTTTTTCCCAGTGGTCCCTCTACAGCAAGGAGAGAGCTTTATAAATAACAGGGGAGTAATTTTTATGCTCAAGTTACTTATGGTTTTATTCTGTACTTTTTTAAAAAAGAGGAAAAAAGTATCTTGATGTTGTCTTGGGCTTCAATGCAAGAATAACAGTAGTCTTTTCTTCAGGGGAAGTTGTACATATTTGCACAATGAACAGATAAATGTCTGGTTCAAATAGATGGTCTGGATTCTTTTCCTGCCGTGTACCTCCATCCCCAAAGACATGCATCTGTGTAATGGCAATTCATTAGAGTTTCTTAGGATTCTCATTTTCTTGGACTTTTGGGGGCTTTTTTGTTGAAATTCTGCCATACATCAGAAGTCTTGTGGTTTTGATTTTTTTAATGGTATTTTTGGAAGCTACCATGGGAAGCAGTGCTTTATGTAGTTTAAATATTAAATCTGAGTTTGTTTCTACCTTATATACATCAGTGTTCAGTAATTAAATGTTACCGCCCACTGACTTCTCCCAGTTTCAAAGCAATTTTTTCTTGCAATTTTGAGATGTGAGACAGTTTTGATTCTATTACCCAGTGAGATTAATTTTTTTTAGAGAATTTCAGTGTTGTTTACAATTTTAAAGTTCTATCAAAGTCCATCAAGAGTCAAGAACTCAGGATACATTTCTAGCTGAATTATGGTTTCTAACCCAACAGCCTCTCTGGTGACTATTGACATATGTAGTTACTTAAATTCCTTTTCTCTATAGCATAAAGCCTTTAAATCTGTTTTCATTACTCCTCTCTTGTTCCTTTCAGAACTCACATGCATCTGTTTGTTCTCTTTGTTCTTCACTGGAAGACCACAGATATAGTATATAATTCAGCTTCATGGCTCGTATCTTTTCTCAGAGTTGGGTGTACTTGTTGCATTTTTTTCACCACTTAGGTGGTTTTTACCTTGGCCTTTATAGGAGAAGAGTGAAAGAAACTAATCAGCTTTGAAGGTTTTGTTTGTGTAACTTTGCATTAAAATTGTGCTTATGGGTCCAAAGAACTGACTCTGATGAAGCCATTTATAATGGGAAATGCTCCTATCCATCTCAGAAAGTTTGTTGTAGAAATTTTAGTAAAATTGGTCAGTCTGAGCTAGAGGTCCTCAAGGAATTGGTTCTCCAGATGTATTTGAATAAAGTTACTCTGCTGGACAGTGAACACTGTTGTCTTGAACTGTAAATCCCATGTGCCTTGAAAGGTGGTTTTTGAATAAGCCCTTATCACTTACGATGCTCTGATATTTACTAGTAGTGAGTTGTGGTTTCTCACCTTAGTTGAATGCATCCCTTATGAAGGAAGGATGAATGAACTTCAAAAGGAAGTCCTAACTATGGGGTGTTGCAGGTGTTATCAGTAAATGTATGTATCAACATATATGCCTATATGTTTTTGCATATTGGAGAAACAGAAAACAGGGATTTTTGAAATACTGAAGCTCTTCTGTTTGAACTGTATGAAAGAATATTATTTTACAAGGCAGAGATTAGAGTTGTTAGAGATCTAAATAAATAATCTTTATTCATATTTTTGTCTGTAAATATAGCTACAGCAGTTGGCATATTTTCTTAATTTAAAAATGAAAGTATTTCAAGTAAGAAGCAGTGGGGTGGGAGGCGAGGGGTGTGTTCCAGTGCTTGCTGAAAATGTTCCACAATGAGTTAAATCTTGTACTACAGGAAAATCTGGTCAAAATATTCTTGTATGTAAACATTTAATAGAGTTTATTAATGTTGTTAATATTAGATTATCTAGGGAAAGTGGTCATGCTTCTATGACTAAAAGACACCTGTTTGGAATTTCAGAGACCCAAAAAAGTATGGGAGTAAAAGAATTCAAGGTATATATTTCTAAAACTGTCTGAAGAGTTGTCAGGATTTGCTTTTCTTAAATTTCAAAAATTTGTGACGCATCCAATTTAGGATTAAGAGCTACAATAACTTCTCTTTTTCGAATGGGCTGGGAGCAGTTAACTCCTGCTCCCAGTGCAGAGGTGAAATGCATGGTCTCTGTGTGAGTGGTTTAGTCATGGTTTTTGTACCAATGCAGTTTATTTTAGCATAGTTTTAGCATTATTAGATTTCCTGAATAAACAAAATAAATTATGGCTGACTCTTGGTGCTTCTAAAGTAAAATATTTCAGATAAAATTTTTTCATATAAATTTTTACCGATAACCCTTAAAACCCTTCACTCTTTAACTGAATGAAAGATGTAAACTTAATTTTTTTTATTGGTGTTGTTGCTGAAGACCAGTTACCTGAATAATGAAAAGAAAATATTTGCTTGCTTTTTTTGAAAGACAGTAATATTCATGTTTTTGCTTCAAGGTAAGGAATAGAAAACTTTAAATATTATCAAGTTGCTTCTCTCTGTAATGCAACCACAGTGCATTAATACATACAACTTTTTTATGAGACAGCCTTTGCAACTATACAGTTTAATTGAGGTGTAGATCTTTTTTTTCAAATAAAATCTAAAATTTTTATAGTGGGATATTGTTTAAGGGTGGGAGCTGAATAGTACTGCTGAGGTAATCTAATTTAATTAGCACATTAGTCAGTGCTTTTGTATATGCACAAGAATTATGTCTTGCTTTCTATAACTACTATACAAAAGTCCTCCTGAAATAGTATGTTAAAACAAAATATTAGTATCTAGTCAAAACTCCTTTATTTTAAGTGCTGAAAATCTACTCTGTCATTGCTAGCCTCCTCTATCTTATTACTCTACACACACATAATGAACTTAAAATTCACTGATTCAAGAAGTTAAAAAATGTATATATTTTGATACAACAATAGATTTGTTTAATACAAATACAATTTAAAAAAAAAATAGCCTGAAGAAATATAATAATAATACAGCAGTTCATAAAACTGAAGGTTATGTTTATGTTTTGCTGTAGGTAAATATGTCATGCAACTAATTAAAGTTGTGAAATATGTTTCTAGCTATGGGAAGGTGAACAAAGTTTCTGGAAATATATTTTGCACTAATATGTTCTTTGCTTGGCAGATAATTTAAATTTAATGATGATGTGTAGCATTACTGAAAAAATTGTATGCATAAGGTCTCCTTTTACCTGGAAGCATAGGAATTGAGGAATTAAATTTTATAAGAAGAATAAAGAAAAAAATATGTGGTCTATTGATGGATGAGAATGAGGAATTATTTTGAGCTTTGGTGTTCAATCATCTCTCAACCTGTATTGTTTCTGACAGGGTTCTTAACACTCTTTTTTCACAGTACATGAGGAGTTCTTAAAAATTTTGATATAATTTCTATTCTCTTCCTAATTTGTATTGGGTTGAGACTGAGAGCAGGGTTGGTTTAGCTAGGTTTTTTGATTCCACTAATGTCATTAAAAAAAAACCAAAACAAACCAACAAAAACACCTATTGAGATTAACCGTGAGAAAGGAGACAGCTCCACATAACCAGAAGTGTAAATTGCCCTACCCAAGTCTAGGGGAGGTTTTTAGAGAGTCTTGCACAAGTTCTTAAAGACTCTGAAAGCTAACCCAGAATATGGTTAACTATTATATTGTCTGGTAATCTAGGAGTCTTCAGCATGAAACAGGGCAAAAGAAAGCATCCAAAGGCATTTTTGGTTGTGATCACAAATGCACGTTGAATATCATTGGTATACTTAGAAATCATGATTGAAGCAATACTTCAGGACAGGAATTTAAGGAGTTAAAAGGAAAATATTTTTTTATGGGAAGCTCATTTGATATATGGCAAGTCATCCAAAAGTTCTTGATATAAAAAGCTAATAAAGCCTCTGATTTTGTTTATTCAACTAATGAGAAGTTGGAGTTGACCTTTCATTTCATACTGATTGTGAGGTAATAAGGTAGTAGTGAAGCACTGAGAAATTTACAAGCAAGTTTGATGCAGGCAAACAAAGGAAGCCAGTAGGAAGATAAGGGGGAAATGGTGGCCTGGTCAGGATTCTGAATGAGATTTGTAGATTGGATGGATGGAGACAATTCTAGGTGAAATGGTTTGGTCTGTGAAGGGGTAATTGAATTTGAGGTTTAAGATGTGAAAGCAAAAGAAATAAAACCCTGGACAAAACCCTGAAGAATCTGCATAGAAAACACAGAGCAGAGAAGGAGAATCTACTTAGAAGAAATATGGAAGGAGTGATTTGATAAGTAAACAATGGATCTCATGGGAACTGATGTAAAATCAGATCTCATGAAGAAGTAAACTGCTTTACAGTGGGGAGTGTTAAGGAGGTTGGAGATTGAGTATTGGTTCTGCTGTGTATAGTTAAGAAGACACCAGAAGTTTTGGCAAGAGCAGTTTTTGTTTTAAAAGACTTCTTCTAAAGGATGACACAAACAGAGGGAAACTTCAGGGAACAGCTGCAAATACTGCATTCTTTGAGCTTGTCAGTGAAAAGACAAGAAGTACGATGATAATCCTACAGATGCATGAAACAAAAATGTTCTAGTATAGTTCTGTTTTTCTATACCTTACAACACATGAACCTGTAATAATAATAAAAAATATATGGGCTAATAAAGTCAGTCTTCAGCTCAGGGCTGATTCTTTGGGTTAATAGCATAATCTGTGTTCAAATTGAACACTATGGAAAAAATAGTCATTCCATATGTACCTATTAAGAAGCTATGCAAAGAGTTGCCATAGCGAATGATGCTAAATTATAATTTTAATAATTTTGTACTTTACCTTTTAGGAGAGAGAAACTAGCTCCTTTAGTGAATATATGTGTAGAACCAGTTTTCTTCCCTCATTTTTTCTAAGCTGTGTTAAAAAGATGCTATTGTGGATGAGAGCTTGATAGTTCAGCCTGAAAAATACATTTAAAATGCCCTTAAGTATCTTGATTGTGCTTGCAACTGTTAATAGCAATTCTTTAGCAATTATAATGGGAAATAGATGTATTTTTTGTAAGGAATTTTCAAAATTTCTTCGACAAATAATAGCATTAAGAAAAGATCTGCACATAATTGATGTTAAATATCCATTGTTTCTTGGTTATGTTTTGTATATTTATTTGTTGTGGTATGTACCTGTTGTTCTAACATTGTTTTGATCCTCTGTATGTAAAATTTGTGTGCAGTAACATTAAACCTGAAGGAAGAAGCTTGGTTGCCAAAAAAAAATTTAGTAAATATGTTTTTTTCAGATACCTTTTGATACATAATCCTACGGAACAAGAGCGATTTTCAGTGGTTTCTGTCAATGTGAATTCACCTAGAGTTAAATTATTGTCTCCTTTGGGAAAACCTGTTAATGTCCAGATTAGTGCTGTTTGGGATGGAGCAACTACAGTATCACATGAAGCTTATCAGGTACCCCTACTTTAAGTAAAAAACATTAAAATATGGTTTTTTATATATATTGTAGCTTCATAGTTGAAGGAAATGGAAAGTGTACTTATATATTGGGAATTCTATTCTCTGTAGACAGTACTATTAATTCAGTAATTTTAAATTAAAAAAACCCCAACAAATAAAACCCAAAACAACAACAAAAACCCCCTAAAACTCAACATGCATGTGTTTAGCATTAATGTTTCTTAAACTGATAAGCTGTTAAAATTTTGAGATATAATTTACTACATTTAAAGGATCAGTTTCAGCTGCATGACTGGAAAATACTGGATGTGTGTCTTTTCCCCTCACTTTCTCAATTGAGCTGCTTCTTCCTTCAAGTGCCAATCTCTACACACAGTCACACACGTCTGTATGTTCTCAAGCATTCCAGCTGGAACATGAAATGGCTTTTCTTGTACATGAAATGGCTTAAGCATTTACATTTAGATGTCCTCTTCCCTTCCAAATACTTAAGCTGGGCAAATATCTTCAAGCCCACCTTCTGTTTTTTTGTTTGAAACAAAACTTCTAAGAATTTTTGAGTTGTACATCATTATAGAAGATTGTCCTAGATGATCACATCACATATTAGAAATTTATTTCATTAAATTTTAATGAAATTGTAATGGTGTCTGACTGCAATAGTAACACAGTATTGCAGGCTTATGTTTTGATTCCTTTTGACGTAGGAACTTGGTTCAGGATAATATTTCTGTGAAGCTAAGTCAATAACTGTCTCTCAGCTGTGTTCCAAAGGGATAATTATTATGGGTAAACCTTGCTAAGCAGCTCAACCCCACACACTTCCTCGCTCACTGACCCAGTGGGGTGGAGGAAAAAGTTGGATGGGCAATGGTGAGAAAGCTTGTGGTTAAAGCTGAAGCTGTGCACACAAGCAAAGAAAAACAAGGAGTTCATTCCCGGTGTCCCAAGTCTGGGGAGGTGGTCAGCCATCCCCAGCAGAGCAGGGCTCCATCACAGTGACTTGGGAAGACAAACACCATCACTCCAAACATCCCCCCTTCCTTTTTCTTCTCACAGTTATTATTGCTGAGCATCATGTCACATGATGGGTCTGGAATATCCCTCTGGTCAGTTGGGGTCAGTTGTCCTGGCTGTGTCCCCTCCCAATTCCTTGTGCTCCCTCAGCCTCCTCCCTGGTGGAGCAGCAGAAAGGGCCCTGATGCTGCATAAGCCCTGCTCAGCTGTAGCTGAGATATTTATCTCTGTGTTATCAAAGTGGTTAATACTGAAACCAAGCACCAAAAGTGCTGCTATGAAGAAATTTAAGTTTATTCTAGCCAAAACCAGAACAATTAGTACTTTTATTGCTTGAAGAAGAGGAAGTGAAATTATTTGTCTGGACTTCAAATTCTAAACAAATTGCTTTGGAGATGTACCTTGTATACTACTCTTCTATGCAGATTATAGCTTCTAAAAAAAGAGACTGAAAATGAGACACTTGCTTTATACTTAGTTATTTAAATTCATGCATTTTTAAATTTAAATTTCAAAATCAAGGGATAAGTAGAGTCTGTGTGCACTTGATCCAGTACACATGCATCTACAATGAAAAGCAAATATACTCAGTACTGCATATCACAACAAACATTCCTAAGAAGATTCAAAATTGTTACTGCATTAATATAATGGTAATCTTGATGCTAAGCAAATTAGTCATGCAGATATTTCTGTTTGTTAATTCTTCATATTTATTTATGGACTATGGGAAAACTCAGCCATCCTAAAATTATTCAAGCAAAAGTAGTTGCTCTGCACATAAATTTAGTATAAAAAGTTGATATTCTGCTATTTTTAGTAATGACTACTTATTTGCTCCTAACAGATGTCTTTTGTGGCACATCTGCCACCTCTTGGGATTGGAGTTTACCAGCTTCTGGAGGATGAGAGTTCAGAAGCAGTTTTAGCTGACTATAACATATATGTAAGGAATAGCAGACAGGAGAAGTCAGACAGAGTTTTCAAGATAAAAGAGATGCAGCATTCTGTGGATAATATAATCTTAGAAAATGCGTACATGAAACTATGGTTTTCTGGAATGTCTGGATTACTGGAGGTATGTTATATTTTATTTCAAAACACTATATTTTAGTTTTTTGTGCTGCTTTATGGAAACCTAACATGAATCTCTGTCCTTTTAGAAAATAAACACCAAGGAAGATGGTAAAAATCATCAAATGAAGGTGGAGTTTGCTTGGTATGGAACTACCAGTAACCGAGATAAAAGTGGAGCTTATCTCTTCTTACCAGATGGAGATGCCAAGGTAAACTTTCTGTTTACAAAGAAATTCTAATCTTGAAGTACCTTGAAGTGTTTGGCAGATACAGATTGGAAGAGCTAGTTGTCCCTAAAACTGGAATAAAAGCTGTGTGGCTAGGCATAATGACATGGGCTATTGAAATGATTGGCAGAAGTTCATACTTCCTAACCCTACATAAGAGTAAAAACACAATAGAAATTTGAAAATGTGAAAATCTAGAGAATATTTATGATTCCCCCTGCAAAAAATTAAGATGTGATCCTTGCCAGAAATCCAGTGAGATGTGACCATTCATTATCGATGAAATAAGTTAATTTTTACTTTCTATGATGAAAATGTGGATTGATTCATTTCTACATCTTCACTTTTCTGATTTTTTTTTTAATTGTGAATGTGTTGCTTTTGGTTCAGAGCTACTTTTTAAGCTGATATTGGCATACTTAATTAAGATACTGACTCCCAGT
This sequence comes from Molothrus aeneus, assembly GCF_037042795.1. NCBI lineage: Eukaryota > Metazoa > Chordata > Aves > Passeriformes > Icteridae > Molothrus > Molothrus aeneus. Next base: position 66,592,171 of record NC_089680.1, read on the forward strand.
TGGTGACAGAATAGTAAGGAACTGTTCTGATTTAGTTCTCGAGGGTTATCTGTATTTTTAGCTGTGTAATTATTGGAGAGCAACAGCATACTCCTATTAGTTTTCAAATTGGAATTTGGGAAATGGCAGTGTCTTACAGTGATTTCATTACCATATGGAGTCTACTACTTCCCTTTTGGAACAGGAAGGGTGATATTTTAGAAAGCAAAAGTTAAAATAATAAACATTTATGAAGCTAGCTAGTTGCCAGTATGTTTCTTCTGAGTTTCTCTTGTGTAAACTCAAGTTGCAGACATAAGGCAAACGAAGAGCTCTATGCTTACCATTTTAGGAAATATACAAGAGTAATCATTCTACTTTTTTTGGTGGGAGGGAAAGATGTTTGGCTTTCTTTGTGTTTTCTTTTTTTCTTTTCCTATTTCTCCCTTTTATATGTGTAAATCAATCTGAGAGGAAGCAGAACAGTTTCCTTTACTTTTGGCAATCTTTCCTAGAAGCACACCTTTTGAGGTCTGTGATTTGATAGGTTTAGTGTATTTAGTCCCTTAGTAATTTACTTCAGATATGTTCATCAGGGTTTCCTTATCCTTCATTTTATATGCCATTTCATATTTCTTTTTTTTATTGTGTTTTTATCTGTGAATACTTGAACAATATCACTTAGGGTTTTTAATTTTTACCTTTCACTAGCTGCATGGTCACACTTTATTTCATTTTATATTCTAATTCATCTTTGACTTATTATTATTTAAAAATAATCACTAAATGTAGCAGTTATGTAATTTTAACTATACATTTAAGTAATTTGCTTTATGAAAATAATCTGGACAAATTGAGGTAGCAAAATGTTATGGTTTAAACAGAAAAAGTCTGTCACATGTCTGCAAGCACAATTAGAAAAGAAAAATGAAATTAAACTGCATTTTAAGTTAACATTAAAAGGATGCTGTTCAACTTTTGTAACATTTTATACAATTAAAATGGAGTTGTTATACTTCGGAAAATTCTGCTTCAGTAATATTTTGCTTCACCATAAGGCTCATTTGGCTTGCATTTTAATAACACTAATTAAATTGTCCCACTGGGAATAACAGAGTAATTCTATAGTGGTTTCTAAACCAGTTTGAGCTAATGCTTTCTGTCTTAAAAGAAATGCCATCTGTTCAGGGTTCTTAGTGTAATGTGGATTGACTAACTTTCTAAGGCCATGTGTGAATTGGCAATAGGATAGATGGCAGGCAGTTTTCTTGATTTTTGGCTAGGTGTTTTATTGTTTTGATTTTTTTCTTACACCGTTTACCCTATGTTTTTTAGCAAAAATTGCAAAGAATAATTGCTTTTTATGTTGGACTATTTTCCTTTGGTATACTCAGAAATTATTTTGCTTTGTCTGTTTTAATAATTTATCTCTAGCCATATTGCTGAACTACAACGGTGCAAAGTCCAGAACAGAGGCACAGAGTGGGGGCTCCATCCTGCAGGTCTAGAGAGATAGGACAGTCCCCCACCATGCCTTTGTCTTCTCTGCAAAATCAAAACAGAAAACAAGGCACCAGTGAAAAAGGCAGCATCTTAATTTTTTTAAATGGCAGTAAAGTGTTTGACTGATTGACAGTGTTAATGAAGTTTGGAAGGAAGGGATTTCCTTGGGCCTCACAATAAATATAATGTCCTGTTCATGAGGAGAAAACATGTTTTTTAGTTCCTGTGACTTTGTGAAGAATGCCCAACTTGTTTTTTTGTAGATCAGTGGGAAAAAACCTCACAGTATTCAATAAACTTTGAAACAGTTATATGTCTGTATTTTCTTCTGTATATTCAAGACAAGTCAATATGTGATGATTTCTTACTAGCCCTGCTTCCTATCAATAGGGAATTGAGCAAAGCAGTTTTTTCCAAAGCATCAGATGCTAAATGTTTGTGGGATCAATGTGAGTAGTTGAACTTTTTGTTTTACAAATAATTTTTTTCAGTATCAAAGTGATGTTTTTTGTTATACCTGGACTAGGAAATTTTGATTCTCCCTCAGGCAGCTGGTTCTGTGATTCTGTGTATGTACTAGTTCCCACAGGTACTTAAGCACTAACAGAATATGTAAGAAAACAGATTTTTCTTTTTTCCCCTTGCAGGATCTCTCGTGCTAGAGCTGAAATACATGATATTATCTCAGTCTAACCTCAAACCCTGCCAAATAAGGGGCAACCTGCTATTGAGAAACACTTTTTCCTGCAAGCTTTGTCCTGTGATTTTTCTTTTTTAAAATTTTAGATCAATCCAGAACATTTCATGTGTGGTTGAAAACTTTCCTCTTAGTTTTTTTGGCACCCAGACCAACAGTGTGCGGCACTACCAGAAGTTTCCTGGCCACTAAAATGGTTGGGAGTGCTTTACTTGTCTATAAGGGGAAAAGTTAATTGCCCATGCTTTGTGCCTCCAGGCTGCAATATACCATGCCATTTTCTATACAAGCCAGTAAATATTTTGGTGAAGGTGTATCTCCAGTTATTTCCACCCTTTGGCACCTGTTTTGATGTTAAGTATTTTAATATACCTTAGAGATCTATGAGGTATTATTTTGTTCCAAGTATTCTCCCTTAAAATTCCTAGCTAGCTTCTCCCCAGGCCTTCTGCCCACTATAATTTCAAAAAAAGATTGTCTTATTTCTCTTGGAGTACAGAAAAATGATTTCTGAACCCTTTGATCCACAGTTCTGTTGTCCTGTTTCTGAAAAATGCTGATTTCCAGGCTCAACAGAAGCTGCTTCACTAGGCTGCTGGATCTTGTACAATGGAATTCATTCCACTAGAGCTGAGGGGAACAGATATTACAGCAGCTATTTAGTTTAACTCTTTAGAAAGTGGAGTCTTCAAGCTGGCCATTGGATATGAAAGCAACATATTTTTATTCTAATTCAAGGTGTGAGTCATCACAGTGTACTTGATGCTGGAAGGTCCTTTAGTCCATGATTGTTTACAAAGCAGACTTAACAATGGATTGAGACAAAGACTTTGTCAAATCAGTTTTGCAAATATCTATCATCGTTTGTTCTTTCCACATTGCCTTAGACTTTCATATCAAAAGTACCTTTGCATTTCAGATCCAGGACCAGGATCCTTTCACAGACCGGTGCATCTCACCAAGGATCTTTACAATGATACTAGAATAATTGCATATTCAATGCATAAAGATATTTTCCTGTTTAAAAGCAAAAGCCTGGTTAATTGAAATGTTTTTCGTGAGGCAACCTGGGCAATTATCTCTTTATAGGTTCTGAACTCTTGGTATTTCTCTTGGTAACTATCAACTAATCAAGTTCTAGGATTAGTGCTTTTCTAAGCACTAAATATGAATTTGAAGGCTTCCCTGTTCTATCACCACCATATTTTTACTTCATTTTTCCTGCTTGCCCAATAATCAGGGAACATCAGTTGTCCTTGAGAACTTGAGTATACATCATATTGCCACTGTTTCTATCAAAAAGAACTTGTCTGATCCCCAAAACTACGTGATACCATCTGCCTTTGTAAGCTACCTTCCTCTTTTGGGCCTTTTCTAGCATTGTGACTGAATTGGAGGCTTGCAAACTCAATGCATGTCCTAGCAAAATTAAGAATTATTATTTTTTAAAAATTTATTAGTTTAGGCAATATTTGCAAAATAACTGTTCCTTTTCCATCAGCCCATCTTTCTGTTTAGTTTGGAACAGTCTATAATAAGTTGCATTTATCTTCAGAAGAGGAGCTAATTTCCAGCCTGGAGCTTCAGGTGTGTGAACTTAATGTTTGTGGCAATATCCCAGAATCTGAGAGCTGATATACCCATCTCATTTCAGGTTTGTGTGTGTTTTGATAGCTGTTGGCAATATGCTCATGTTTTGTACTAAAAAACTCAATGGAAAAGAGTTCCTCCAAATATTTGGGTTTAGGGGTTTTTTTAAATTTTTAATTTTTGAAATTACTTCAGGTAATTTTTTCTAGCAAGTGCACAGTGTTTTATATTCCTGTCACTCACCCAGCATCTCTCCATTTTGCTGGCTAGCTCCAGCGAGAACGGAGCAAGAAATACTCTTAAAAACTACATAAGACCATAAGATCTGTGTTACTTTGATAACAGAACATATCTGGCAGTCTGTTGTCCATGCAAGTGACATTCTCCTAGGTCACAGGTCATTGGCTTGTCCTGATGACCTCTGGTTTCTCAGTTCCTTTCTGAGAGTTCCTTTAGGTGGTGTTTCAGTCTGTCTTTACTAGCTTGAGTATCTTCATGTTGCTCTGCCCTGCAGGGAGGATTTTGAAGGGTTTGATTACTCCACCATTTGTTTGGTCATCCAGTTCCTCCTCTGTGGGATTTTTAACTTCTAGAAGCCAGGTAGTTACCAATTAAATTAGTTTGTCTTCTTTGCTTATATGTGATAGAAAAGCAAATATCAGTCTCTTCTGCCAGAAGGGGAGTATTCAGGCTACAGTTATGGATACTGTCAGTTTTTAATGGAAATAAGAGGTTCTAACCTAAGATCTGGTCTTCAAATTTCTTTTATCTCAGTATATTAGCTCATCTGTCTAATATGCCCCCTGAATGCCATAATCCTTCTGTGTTTCTCACCTAGCAAATGGATTTTGCATAACAGATAACATTTGTCTGTCTTATTGACAAGATGAGATCCTATGGAAGTATTCCATAATTTTTTCATGTGGACTTTTAAGAAATCTAAAACACTATTTTGAGGTTTTTTTATTGATTGACTGGATAAGATTTTCAGTAGGAAAAAGCCTTTTCTCCCTAAGCCAAACAATCTTCTTAAAGCATAAGTAACTGTGATTTCTCTTCCAAACTCCTGTACAAAATATTCCTGCAGTTGATAACTGCAGAGTTGCCTCTTGTACCTCTGGCAAAGCTTTTATTAAAGAGTATTCTGCAGCTCTAAGAGTAAGTACGTGAATACAGAAGGTGAGCTTTTCGCCCCGAAAGTCCCTTTCAGTTTTTTCTTTTATAAAATACTTCTTGAAATCTTCCCTGTTATACATACAATTATATGCTCAAAGAATATTGGATATTTACCTGTACTTGCTCTTCTCTAGTGTGTTTTGTCTGTATGTATGTGAGCTTGATCTCTGCTCTTCCTCAAGCTGCATCTGTTCTTTGGTGTCATTGCTTCAACAAAGACCATGCTCTGTCCTTGTGGCCTTGTTATATACAGAAATAAGACAACCACCCTCTGAGAGCTTTCTGCCTAGATCCCTCTGAATAATGTGTTTTTCAAGCAGTTGGGTTGTGGTTTTTGTGAGTGAAGTCTTTATTTACAGCTGTTCCCTATTGAAGTAGCTGCATGTGTTGAGTTTTCATTTTTGGCTTGTACACTCTCAATATTTAATTCATTTTTACCTTTGCAGCCATCCATTTATTTCAATCTGGGGATGCAACACACAGTTGGGATCAATGTTGTTTTTTTTAAAATAGTCACTGTTTGCCTAGCCAAGACTCTAAATACTGTGACTACATGGAAAAATAATTTTCTTCATCTCTTTGGTTTGTTGTAAATATGCAAAATTTGTCCTAGTCTGTGGGAGCCATGGGTAGTAAGTCGCTGTCCTTATTGACATTTCATAATGATTCCCAGCCCTACCCTGCATTCCAGAGAGTTCCTCTGACAACTCTGTCTGCTTCTGATGAAGAAAAATCTTACTCTTCTATTTTCAAGGTATATACAAACTGATCTACACAGCAGAGTAGGGGAGGCTTTCCTTGTCCAGTGTGTACCACTGATGGAGGTAGTCAAACTACCTGCCCCAAATTTTGAAAGTACAGTATTTGATTGATGGTTAGCAGTTATAATTTTTCTAGCAAAAGAGCTCAATCCAGATGCAGTATCAATATATTCATGTGCTTGTCTGTAGACTTGTATCGCTTAATCTTCATAAAATGCTTGTGAGATGTGTAATGAGACTTAACCTAATTTTAGCTGAAGAGAATAAAGGACTCTGAAGAGAAGTTGCTGAGTTTCAGATTAGGAATAAATTTTAATCTCCAGTGTTTTAGATCTAGAATGGTTTAAAAAACCCACTATTTTAATATTTATTAAATACCTTAATTTATTGACAGTGCATTTATGAAAAACTTCCAAAATACTCACTCTGACTTTCTGTTTTCTTTTTGTAGCCTTATATTTTTACAGACCCACCTACCATAAGAGTTGCTCATGGAACAATTTTCTCAGAAGTTGTTTGTTTTTTTCACCACGTGACACATACCATGCGGCTGTATAAAGTCCAGGGTAAGAGTTGTGAAATTCTGTCTCTCTTGGCAGTTATTTTACATCACAATGATCTTGGATCCTACCTGCCTTTTTAATGTTTAAATTCACCTCTGCACTAGTGCAGAATTCATGAGACTGAGGTTATATTGACTCCAATACACTTTGCTCTGTGCTCTGCGATTTCTCTCTGAGTATCATGCTAGACATTAAGCTGTTATACTTAAACTCAACTGATTTGTTAGAAATACCTCTTCAGACTTTACTGACTCATCGGAATGCTGTAACTAGCTACACATTTTGAAAATCAGAAAAAAAACTTTGAAATACCTTGGAGAGAATGTAAGAATATAGTTTCTTTCCTAGTTTCACATTTACTGACAGAAGTACAAAATATATCAGTGACCTTAATAGAGAAGTCTGTTTTACTTCATAACTTTAGGCTTTACTTATTTATTACCTCCCTTTGTATGTCCTTTTTCTGCTTGGGAGAGCTCATGACAGAATTTTCTATGTCTGTTGATAGACATCAGCACCAAACATCAACTTTTTGGCTCTTAGGACATAACATCATACCAGTTTTCCTTTGTTTCCTTTAGATTTCTTTTTAAGTTGCTTGTTTCTCTACTGTTCAGCTACTGATTTCCAAGGAAATTTTAAGTAAACAGTAATTTTGTAAACTCTCTACCCTTCCAAACTTGATGGAATTGGCCACTGAAAAATGTAAAAGAGGGAGGAAATCATGGTGCAATTGTATACAATTATTTTCATATGGAAACTCAAGTTAACATGCTTAAGTGTATCTTCCTATAATTAAGAAACATACATTCATTATTTATATTTACTGGAATTATTCTGAAATAAAGAGGCACTGATTAATGTTTTCAGTTGAAGGAACTTACATGTTTTGTATTACCAACTTTACTGTAGGAGTCAAAATTGTCTTCATGTTTTTAAAAATCCTATTTATCATATTTAATTATTTTTCCTAAACAACTTCTAAAAAAAAAGTTATCAGTACTTTGAAAGTCTTGCTTGCTCTTCTCCTTCTTTCTTTTAGGTTTCAAAAATAGTAATGACATCATCTGTTTGATTTGTTTTTTGTTTGTCTTTTGTTTTGTTTTAGTTCTAGTGTATTTGTTTTAGTTCTAGTGTAGTTCTAGTGTTTTTGATCTAGAAATAAAATTGATTCAGATGCTTCATTTTTGTGACTTGTACATTGAAGTGTGAAGTTGCTGGAATTTATACATATGCCAAAAGCTCATCAGAATTGAGTTCCCAACTGATACAGTAATTCTGGATCAAACATTAACTCCTTAGGTACACACGCCAAGAGTTTGCATTCATTGCTGAACATCCTGAGGATGTTCAACTTATATTCAAAACTATATATATATATATATATATATATATATATATATATATATATATATATATATATATATATATATATCCTGTAGATTTGTTTTAGTGACAAATAGTTAAAATCATCTTATGATGAAAAAAGATACTTTGAGGTCAAGAGGTACCAGGTTGCCAAGATTGTGGAAAAAAAAATTACGTTCCTCTGTGAGTTTTAGTAAATTAAAATTGTCAGCAAGGGAAAAAGCCTGAAAAGCCTTTTTTTGGTTTTTTTGTTTTTTTTTGTTTTTTTTTTTTTTTTTTTTGTTTTTCTTTTTTTTTGTTAGGGAGAGGTTGTTATTTTAAAGTGGATTAATCTGTAATACTCCTTTTTCTTTAATTTGCTACTAAATACCTGCTAGAAGTATTTCAGTTCACAGAAAATGAGTTGTCAGTGAAAATCACTTGCTTGCCAATTCCTAACAGTTAAAGTTATCTTTCCTTGTGAGTGTACTGTCTACTTTTTTCCTTTGGTTTTTCTGGCAATTCATCACAATGTTTCAACACTTACAACATTACAAATGTAATGTGTACATGGATAAGTCCTGTACCATGCTTCTACTTTGACAAGAAAAAATTATGCAAAATATATTTTATATATTGTGTGTTTGCTCTTTGGTGTGTTTTTATCTAAATTTCTTTAAGTGTTCTTTTTCAAAGTTTAAAATTTGATAGCTTTGCATCGTTGTTTTGCTGAGCTCTATTTCCTTGGCTTTGTAATTTATAGTTATTAGTTATATTTATTAGTTATTTATATAGCATTACTTCAATTAAAATAAGATATTTTGAAGTCTCACTAGACATGTACAGTAACAAAACATGTGGGAAAAAATCACTATGTGTATAAATGCATTTTGATTTCAAATCAGGATCTCATCTCCTGTTTTAACCTACCTCCCCTCCTTGCCAAGCGGTAGCAAGACTGATTGTGTGGCTAATACAGCTGTTGGATAGTACTCCCAACTCCTACATCTTCAGCAGTTTTGGGGAAAATAGCTTTTACTACTTTTGACTTTAAAATTCTGTTGATTTTGGGCAGAAAATACCCTGGGTTGACAACTCTGTTCAGTAATTGACCACCGAGTGATTTTTAAATTCAGCCATCGGCATCTGTTTTTGATATTAGCATGATTTGGTTAATCTTTTTATCAGAAGCTTGTCATAATTTATTCTCTTTATAGTGGTATTTTTATATACTCAAATTATGCAGTACAAAAATGATGACAGTCTAAAGTAAATGACTTTATTCTTCTTCAATGTACTCATGCTTTTAAATATTTGGGAAAAATACATGAAATATTTAGAAAATCTGTTACTGAGAGTATCATAAGTGGAGCATAAAAATCCACATTTTCCAGAGTAGGTTTGGGAAAATAGAACTAATTAGCTGAACCAAGTGTTTTTCATTTAGCACTGAAGTTTAATAGCCATTGGTAAATGTTAACATTTTAACAGTTGCTGTACTTCTGCAGGTGGCATTTAGATTTTAAAATAGATGTGGAAACAAATACATATGTGTTCTGCTTGGTGCAATTCTTTTTGCAATCATTAGTCCCATTAGATTACAGAAAAGGTAAAGTGGTGGTGCTGAACGATGGTATAATTCCACTCCAGACTGTGACTTGAACTGTTTGAAAAGGTCAGGTTATTCTTAAAGGTATTTAATTTTCAGTACAAGGCACTTTAGGAAAAAAAAAATCTCACCGAAAAACTTGTCTGCCTTTTCAGACACCTAATCCATCTTTTAATAAATATTAAACTTTTCCCTGTCAACAAAATTTTGTGTCCTGCTTGTGGTTGTATCAGTTCAAATTTCTTAATACACTGTCCTTAAGGGAGATTTTTATTTGATTAAAGGAGCTGCTCAAAGTTTCCTGCTCAGTTGAACAGTTCTATCAAGAATCTAGTGACTTCATTCTTGTCCGGGAATGGGGACAGCTGCTAAAGAGTGAAGGGGAGAAGTGACTGACCAGGTCTTGCGCTAGCATATTTATTTAAAGACAGTTCTCAACAGCTGCCTGTTGTTCCCTACTGGTTTGCTGGCACCCACAGTAGTTCTTACTGTGTATTGCTCCTATTCCCCTTCAGTGCTCTCTTTCAGACTGTCTGTTCAATTTGTACCAAATTAGAAATATTGCTCTATCATCTATTGCATAACTGTCTTCCAGTATCTGGTTAGGTATGAGAGAAAACAAAATCTAGATCACAATCTAGATCTGTGTCCTGGGAGCACAGTCATTCTTATACGTGTGCAATCACTTTTAGAGATTTTAAATGCATCTTTTTCATGTAGGTTTGGAAGGTCAGTCTCTTGAAGTTTCCAATATTGTGGACATAAGAGGAGAATATAATCGTGAACTTGCAATGAGAATTTCATCTGACATAAACAGTCAAAATAGATTCTATACTGATCTTAATGGATATCAGGTAATTACCATCTTTTAATTGTAAAAGCTTAGGGTGTCAGGTTTTGACTGTCTAAATGTAAAGAGCTTATATTAAACAAACTCTCATGTTAAAGTACACTAATCATTTAAAAGGAGAAATGCTTTTTAAAAATGTACCTGTTATAAAATTTGATGTAGACCAGACTAAGAAGTAACTGTGTGCTAAGGAGTGCACTCCTTAACTGTGTTTAAGTAGTTTGTTGACTATTCTTTTAAGTTCTTTTTAAGAGAAGAGTTATATACAAGAAGTTATGACAAGTCACCATGTAGCTAGTTGCTTATATATATGCATGACTTCCTTTCCTCTGCTTTGTTTATTTAGTTAAAACCCACACCTAGTGAACAGCTGCTTACTGCTGTGTTGTAAATAAATGATGTATTTTTTGATGTATAATGCTTTTTCTGTTGGTAATACATCTGAGGAAGGGGCTATTGTCTTAACTTGAACTGTGCAGTACACACAAAAGAGAAAAATTAGTTTTCCTTACATTTCTTGCTAAAAATAGTTTTGCAAATACGGGGAGACTATGACTCCTGAATAAAAGACTACTGGATTTCCAGTTACTGTACTACTGCATTTTGCTGGAGAGAGTGAATACTTAAACATGAAAATAATTTTAATACTACTACTCATTTGTCATGTACCATTCAAGAATTTCAACAGCATTTCAATAAGTGCTCATTATAAACCAACAGTTCCTTTTCTGCTGCCTTAAATCTATTCACTGCTTGCTCTCTAGAGGAGAATATTTTTTCTCTCATTTTATAACTGTGATTATTCCTTTTTATAGGTTGCCTTTTTGTAGGTTCCCTTGATGAATCTTTCACATTTTTTCTTAACATTGTTTGATCTAAAAGTACACTCTAGCTACCATTTCCAAGGTGGTAATTTTAGCCACAAATCTCAAAAAAGCTAAATAATACAGTTGAGTGAATGCTTTCGTGATGGCTGGTCTTCCAAAGCACATGGGATAAATGTCTAAAAATATCTTTGAAATTTAATTGCATAAAAAGAATGTATGTTTTTGAAGTTTGTGTTCATATTGCAGATCCAACCTAGACAGACGATGAGCAAGTTGCCTCTTCAAGCAAATATCTATCCTATGACTACCATGGCTTACATCCAAGATGTTGGTGTTCGTTTGACACTTCATTCAGCTCAGTCCCTAGGTGTTGCAAGCTTGAAAAATGGTAAATATAAGATGAAAGATATGGCAAAGGTCTCTCCTTCATGATATTCTAAAATAGTTAATTCAGGGATTACTATACTTACCTACAAGCATTTGAAGAGAGGAAATAAGTTTCTCTGATTCTGACAAGTTTCAGAGTATATCCATTACAGAGGAGGAAGAGGTTGGTCCCACATGAGATCCTGTCACCTTCAAGGAAAGATCTCTCTCAAACTAGAGGAAGAGGAAAAAGATTGCAAAAAAGACTGCAAAGAAGGAGCAATAAATTGTCAGAACCAGCTATTGTTCACCCAAGAACTCTGGTGGAATGAAATAACAGAACTAAAGAGTTTATTCTTTTTCATACTGCCCTGGTAGGAGAGGACTTAAAAAGGATGCTGATCATGTTTTTTTTCTGTTTGTTTGCTTTAGTGTAGGCAGCACTAGTCTTAAGGTATATACAGCACAGCCTAACTTCCCTGTCAAGGAAAAACAACAGCAACTTTTTTTGAAGATTAGTGTTAGTGAAATAAAGGATAAATATGACCCAGGGTAAGATTGAACATACTTCTGAAGCAAAATGATACCTCACAAATTTAATGGAGTACTTTGACAGAGGTGATGAATATGTTGACAAGAAAAATCAATTCATATTAAGAATTCCAAAAGAGACACAGTCTTGCTCCTTGGAGCAGAACAGGGTATGATGAATGGCCTGGAGGACTGGAAACAGAGGACAGTTAGTTATTCATTCTATCAGAATGGGGGAGGTATTAAAATAAAGCTAGTGGTAGTGGGCAAAATAAGGTATATAATTTATAACTTAATATGTATAATTTTTTGCTGTAATATATGTTGTCAATTTAAATTTATATGGTTTTGGACAGTAATGGAATGAATACTCAGAAAAGAAAGAGTCCATCAGAAACTGCACCAAAACCTACTTCACAGTTTCTTTTAAGAAAAATGTCATAAATGCTCTGTTCTTCCAAAAGGTGAATACCATGCTGGATTGGTGGCAGCATTAGCAAACCTAATTCACTTTAGGGCAAGAAATTAACACTGACCTGTACAGTGATGCTGTAATAAAACCACGGTGGAAAATATCAGCCTTCTGTTCCAAGTCTACCAGATACAAGACCCAAATCATTTTTTCATGCCTCCCCTTGCTGGAAACCCACTCCTATTGGCCTGATCCTGTGAATGACCCTGACACCACTGATGTTGTTAAGCACTCATTAAATGGGTATTGGAGACTTAATTAGTCTGCAGAGGCTCTATTACCTGATAATAGTATCTGTATTTGTTTAACAATCTTAGTCTCTGCATCACAAGATAATGCACCATCTAAATCCACAGACAGTCCCACTTTCTGCCGTTAAATTGGGGAAGTTAAGGCTAGCACTGTTCGACATTTTGCAGTTAAGCATCAGGGAGAAACTGACCTTCTGTGAGCACTTGTTTCAAATCTGTCAGAGGACATTATAGGCTTTTTACCTACTCCAGTTAAATAAAGGAGCAACAGATGTATTCCATACCTGACATGATGCTGATTTCTTGACTGTTTCACTCTTTGACAAATTTTATTATGTAATTTAAGATACACCAACATGAAATATTTACTCTGTGCCCACTAAGAAAAAACAGAGAATTAATTAATCTGATTTGTTATCATTAAGTAATATTTCATTAAGTTACTAATTGGCTACCTTGTCTTGAAGGCATGTTGGATTCCTCAAAAAAGAACAGAAATGAAGCTGAAGTTTCAGAGGTTGCAGAGTATCATATGCTTCATGACATTTTTTCTGAAGGTCCTTCAGGAACTCAGAGGGATCATGGAAGAAAATTCAAAAATCTTACAGTTTAGGCAAGCAAACCTAAGTAACCTAACCTCAGTAGCTGTGTGCCTTTGTGTCAGACAGGTGTCTCAAGGCATAACCCAACATCTGAAAGTTACATGCACAGTACTTTAGTTCAAAATAGCAGGCTTTTTCTTACTCATTGTCAGCTGATTTCTGTCCTGGATAGACAAATCTGTTTGTACTCAAGGGAAGGGAGGAACAAGTATTTGAGAAAATCAGGTAAGTGTTTGTAGAACACTAAATTATAAAAAAGACTGCCTTAGTAAGCAGCCTTTTCTAGAAGCTTAAATTGTGAACTTCTTATTCAGGAGGCAAGCACGTCAGTCTTCCAGTTTTATTTAGAAAATATGTACACTTGTTTGAAGATTCAGTGTGCAAAAAATATAAAAGTCTTAATTACGTGCCCCAGTCTGGTTATATATTCTGGATATAGAGACTTGAAAAATAGTGAACTTCACCATCCAGGTTATATATAATTTAACGTCATGCTTAAAGAGCTATTTTGAGTGGCCATACTGCAGTTCAGTTTAAACTCAGAATTTCATGCTCAGTGTTTATCCAGTGCAAAGTTCTTTCCTATTCCCACAAGTGAATTTTTCTATACAAGAAGTGATTGTGATTATTTATATACTCCTGTTGATACCTTTTTTCCTTCTGGTTCAAGTGTGAAACAAAAGAATGGAGTACAAGGTGAAGATAGTGCCTCTCCAGAAGGTGTCTCCTGCTTGGAAGTGATTCTTATGTTGGATGTTTGATTGCCAAGTATCCTTGTTGCAAATAGTAGTTAATAGTAATGATTTTTCATATTAAACTTTTACATAAACTCTGAAAGTAAAAGCTGTTGGACATTCTGCAGTGACAATTTTTTGACGTTTATAAACAGCCACAGTCTAGTGGTATTAACTGTTTTAATAATCAGCTGTAATGATACTGATCACCCCTAGCTCTTCCAAGCTCAAGAGAAATATTATGATTTTTTAAAATAAGTTAAATTTTATGGCAGGTTATTTATGTTTAATAGAACCCTTACCTGTTCTTGATACTAGTGTAATGCTCATGTTGCTGTTTCAGGTCAGCTGGAAGTGATCATGGATCGTCGGCTTATGCAGGATGACAACCGTGGCCTTGGACAAGGTGTTCAAGATAACAAGATTACAGCTAATGTCTTCCGACTGCTGTTGGAAAGAAGACATGGAACAGATGTGGTAGGATTCACTGTCTGGAATTTTTATGCCAAATAAGATGCAAATATTAATTTCTGTTGCAGCAGTGAAGAACTCAGTAAAGAAATTATTCCATGAGCTGTAGAACTCAGGAAATGTAGCTTCCAAGGGAGTTTTGTCACCTTGCTTTCATATTCTGTTAGTAAAGACTTCATCTCTCACTTTTCCTGCAGTACTTAGTTCCACACTCACGCTTCAACAGATGAGTGGGGGGATACCATTGTGGAAGTCTCTTTTTTTCTTTTTAAATTAATTTTTTACTGAACAACGTTTAAAAAGCTAATCAGTGTGGGTTCTGCTTCTTAACAATGTTAATTGAGTCTAAACAAAGGTTGAGAAATAATGTCAGTTGAAGGGGTAGAAAGAGAAAACCTCTTATAAATATAATTTTCTTAGAGAATAAGATTCAAGTGGAAATATTTAGATGGCAGACATAAAAACCTTTTGATTTCATTATGATTCTTGGGCAGTTGAGACCATTTTGTTGTGCTTTTTTTATTTGCATGTATCTTACTTTGCCTTTTTGTATCCTAGTCTTTTGAATAACCTAAATTTTCTTTCCACTCTTTGTATTTTCTCTTTTTTTAAAAAAATCAATTTTGAGAAGGACAAAATCAGAAGTACATCTTCGTACTGAGGAAGAATCATGATGACAGCACTGAGTGTATTTTAAAACCATTGCATAGTTAAAGATGAGAGGTTGTATACCAAGCTCCTAATGAATATGCAGATAAATTGGAATTAATTCTGGTTTATAATGGCTATCATTAACCACTGTGAGAGTATGATAATATCAAGCTTAAAGCTAATTTTCACCATTTAATGATTGACAGTGGAGTTCTTTTCAGGTTGTACATGTCATTATGATTTTCTAGTTCCTCATCATGTATAATGCAGGCTGCATATTAACTGCATTTATCAGTATGATGTGCAGCTACCCAAGCTAACCTGAGGTCAGCAGCAGTCTGACTGTGACAGCAAGAAGCATTGCACAGGTTACTCCATCCTTCCAAGAGGAAACCTGCAGAGGGATCTATATTGCCACCCAAAAATTCCTTAGTACCCAGGGTAATTTGTGTTGTGTTAAATTAGAATGTGGACCTGGTAAGTAAGAATTATTGGACATGCAAATCTATGTTTACATTAGAAAATAATTTGAAACAACAGAAGCAGATCAAATCAGTTAGTGTCATAATGCTTGTAGTGACATTGTGCGCAGTCTTGGTGCTTTCTGCAGAACCATAAAACAACTCGGTAAAAGGCACCTCTGGAACACTTCCAGTCCAGTCCCTGCTCAATGCAGTCTATTTTTCTGTCACAACAGACATAAAAGGTTAGTCATCCATTCTGACCATGATTCTTATGTTAGATGTGATGGGCTAGGGCATGTTTGGTGCCATACCTCCAGGGGAGCTCCTTGTTTACTTCCTTCTAAAAGGAAACTAGTCAATGCGCACTGAGATTTCTCTGCTAAGTAACACAGGTCCCCCTTGAGTGGGGCTGGCCACAAGTTCAATTTCAGAGCAGCTCCTGCTAGAAGCCAAAAGACTCCGTTGGAAAACATTTTGAAGTCACCTCAGAGAGAGTAAAGGCAGCCTAAACAATGCTGGGATTTTCTAGTTAATGCAGTATTTACATGTGTCTTTGCATATATTTGCCAACTTTTTTGTGATACAAGTCAGGTATCATCTCAGCAGAATAGCAGTGTAATTCCCTTTCTTTGTTAAAATCATCTGTCCTGGAGATTTGAAAGCTTCTGTACAAGTTACTGAGAATCTTTCAAAGGAGAAGGGGCAGTTACCTACTACAATCAAAAATTTCTGAGCTCTTTTGGAAACCTGTGTTCCAGCATCTTTCTTTCCCTATAACTCTTCATGCTGAGCTTATGGTTTTAAATGGCTGCAGAGGACTTGAAGGGCAATTTGTTCTTTTACACTCTTGAAGGGACTTCACAGAAAGTGGAATTAGAGCTGTGAGGGAGTAGGCACAGTCCAAGAGGCAGCTGATCCAATGTACAAGCCCCAGGAGCCAAGAAAGATGTTTTAAGGAAACATTTTCTTTCTGTTGCTGCACCTGGAATTCCCCTTTTGTATATTTAGAATGTTCTAGAAAATTGTTTTTCAAACAATTTGTAACATTTTCTGATTCATGTTACTATTTCAGTGTTAAAGTAAGAGTAATTCTCTTTCTGTTTCTTAGATGTGCAATCATACTTTTTTAGCCCAGTTATTCAGAAGATAGTTGTCATAATAGCTTAAAAATAACCATGTCAGAAAAAATTATGGTGAAATTATATGTTGTTTATATATGTAATCAGCTACAGTATGACTCACACTGACCCTGATTTTGTTGTCAAGCCCTATTTTATTATTTACTTCAGGAGCCACTGGAAGAGAAAGTTTTGACCATTTGACATCTTTAGCATTGCAAGCTTTTCCTAATGTATGTTCCAAAACATTTCATTCTATCTTTTCTCAAAAACAATTCTGAAGAACAGGATGATTGCTGCTCTTTGTGAAACTTCCCTATAAAAGGAGAGTATGTGAAGTGTCACATGTGCAGTTTAGAAAGAATTAAAATAATTGTGCATCACTGGTGAAATTACTGTGGAGAGTTTTTGTTATCCAGTATCTACCAACATTTTATTTTCATTTATATGTCTAAAATACTTCTTCCCTTCCCCAACCCCACCCTGATCATAATAGCTTAAAAATAATTTTAATAATTAAATTTTAATGGCAGGGTCAAATGAAAAGAATGTCCTGAGGTGTAAGACTCATTGTGCAGTGAGTGGATAGAGTGAAATTCTTAATAATTCTTAATAAACAATGGTATACTCAGTCTGTATTCTAATAGGTTCTTAATCCTAACACTACCTGAGTTTTGGGTTTTGAATTCTAGCTCATCTAATCAGTCATAAATACTCATTCAGATTTTGTCTCTGAAAAAGACTTCAGGTTGATGTGTTTTGCTGAAGCTTTTTGGTATTTGTGGAGAAGGAAGAGACTTGGGGGGGGCGATTTGCGTTTATATGTTCTGTTTAGTTGTTGGTGGATTTTTTTTCCCCTAAGATGGATACTAAAGGTTTATTCACAATGACAGTATTGTTTTTAACAGTTTTATTGTAGTAAGAGCTGGGCAAATTTCATTTCACTTTACGTTATACTCATTTATTGATAGCTATGTTCCTCAGGCTTCAGATTTTTTTACTGTATTTTTGATATAATTTCTACATACATCTTTTTATTCTACTGGAAGTGACTAATGCTTCTTATATGCTCATTTTCTCCTTGCAAACATTTTTCAGCTTGAATATCTCTTTGAATAGTCTTCTAAGACTGTCTTCTCTTTCTTCAGATTTTTAACGAAGAACTGAATTCATGTCATTTTTAAATTGAAGGGATAAATATTTAGCTGAGAATTAAACTGAATATAGTTTATTAATACTTGTCAAAACAGTAAATGTTTCTGTCTTTTTGAAAATACAGACTACTTTATATTTATTGTAAGTTTTGGAAAAAAATCATTAATGCCCTTTTATTTTCTGAATCCCAGCATGCTATATCAGTACAGAAGTGAAAGAAATAGTAATATATTATTTCATCAAAGATGTAGCTGGAGAAAAGATGCCATACCAGGCAAACACTTCCTTCTACAGACTCCTATTTCATACCTTGTCTTGACTAACTTAATTTGTCTAACTGGGTTTATGGACTAGGCTTAAGCAGAGAGCAGAGGATTCAGTGGCTCAAATGGCTCTTACTTTTGTATGAGGTTGTTTAGAGGAACGATAATACAGTTAATAAAATCACAAATATGTTGGAGATAATCAAACTCACTTTCTTCCAGCACATAAAACTACTCTTTTTTTACTACATCTCTATAAATGCCCACTTTTTCTGAAAATTTATGGTTGGTAATACAGCCATTTTTGTCTGATTATTGTGTTGATTTTGCCCCTTCTTGATGTGCTTATTTATAATGCATGTGCATGTTTCTTGCTGTAGCAAATAACATATATTATACTGTGCATTGCTATGCTAGATGTAACCATACCTTAAAAACTTATAATTAACTCATAATTAACTTGATGTTTTAAAAAGCAGAAATTTGACATTGGCATAATTATTACAATTTAGATGCTTTTTCAAGCCCATGTGTGACAAATTCAGATACTCTAATATAATTTTTAATTGTAAGTGCCACAATGAACTCATCAAATATGTATAAAATTGTTAGGGTGTCGGGGGTTTATGGTGGCCACAGAAGGTACAAAAAAGACATTTTCCTCTTGTTTTCACACAAAATACTATGGATCTTCTTTAGAG
This sequence comes from Molothrus aeneus, assembly GCF_037042795.1. Lineage (NCBI taxonomy): Eukaryota > Metazoa > Chordata > Aves > Passeriformes > Icteridae > Molothrus > Molothrus aeneus. The sequence goes on from NC_089680.1 coordinate 66,610,852, forward strand.
TCTTACCACATATATTTACTAAGGGGTAAACACTAATTTTGTATTTCATTTGAAGAGATATTTAGGTACATGTTACTTTCCAATTTTGCTTAAAACACTACTTTTAATTCATTATTGCTTCTACCACTATATAGTTCATAGTGTGTTTCTTATGGAGGAACTTTGTGTTCGCAAATCAAGAGTAATGTTTCCATCTCTTTATCTACAAATACCATCTGTTTTCAGACAAGCACTGTCATTGTTTTTATGTCAGGGCACCTTACAGCTTAATTTCCTTCAAATTTTTTTTTCATGATACAGTGACAAAGATATGTTGCAGAAAGCTATTAAATAAAGACTGCTTTGTCTGCAAGCTCCATCCCTATGTTCCTCGTATGAAACATTCTCATCCTGTAATAGGGCAGCAGCCACTTGACTCTTGGGTTGAGCAAATAGTACAGAGGACTGCCTTCCTCTGGGTTCTTTTGTGTTCTTTTTCATGTAATTATGTACATCTCAACAGTGAATTATTTTCATTGGTTTGATTTTACCTGTCCTCATTTGCGTGTACCTGTCTGCTGGCTCTGGTTAGAAAGAAATTTACCTCAGTATTATGCATAGTATAAAACCTTGGTGTCTCCACTTGCAGTTCATACAATTCATCAAAGGATGAGGGTAGGCCTCTTTATTGTCTTTTGTGAGCTTATTTGAGCTAGTGCAGTTTGAGGTCTGAAATTTAAACCTTCCTGTATCACCACTTCTAGGAAGGGTTAATTCCTGCTGCAAGATCTGATTGCAGGGCAGAATCCTTCTGAAAGTAGGGAGAAAGTGTACAAGTCTTCTTCTTGTATTCTCAAATGAAATTACTCTCTGGGAATAACCTCCTTGTTACATGCAAGTTTCCTCTAGTAGCAAATTTCCTCCACTTTGCATGAGGAGCAGAGTTCCAGTGCCTGGAAATTAGTGGATATCACTGTGGACTTTCTGTCCTTACCATCGGTTGTTTAACTACTTCCTCAGTCAAAACTGAACTCCAGAAAATTTCTGATTGCTGTTTTCTACCATCATTGGGATGGGATAAGATCTTGCCAATCTTCTAGGAAAAGGTCCCTTCCACAAGCCTTGGATGGGGGATTTATTTAGGCATTAAGCTGCTCCTCCTGTGTCATTATTAAATGATAAACTCTAAGAAGAATTAGAATAGAAGAAATAAAACTGGCAGGAAAGGTTATAACTGAAGTATAAAATACTTTTATGGCTAAAGAAGCATCGCATACTGTCTATCTGCTTTTCTGATCACTTTCATCCAGCTATGTTGATGGCTGTGTATTTATCAGCCTTAGTAATTGTGGTGATGTGCTTATGATCATGGTGACTGGATACTTTCTTTACCATCTGCACTCTTCCATAGACCAGCAAGCAGATGTTCTCCAAATGATCTCTTTATAGAACATGATTTCTGTTATGGCACCTGATTGAACATTAACTATACTAAATGGAGTCACCTAAGAACAGTGATAGGTGGAACAGTGGAGCACTAGCTGCTCCTGAGACCATGAAAGGGAGAAAATTAGATTGTTCCTGGTGTGAAACCCAACAAGATGGATCAACAGAAATTGCCTTGGACAAAGAAAATTCTGGATTTTTAAATTTTTTTTTTCTTTTTTGTAAAACAAGAGGCTAGTTATGGAATGTTAAGTAGACCTTACACAGGAGGGGAAGGATTGAGGAGTAACAAGTGAGAAAAGTAAGGGTAAAAGGTGCATAAAATGCTCTGATGAAGTCCAGCACTTGACCACCACAGCTCATTCTAGATTATTACATCTGATTTATGTGCAGCTCAACTTTTCTGAATCTGTGTGAGCCATTAGCCATCTTCAGGTAAGACTAGGAAACAAACAGAGGAAGTGGTGTGTGTGTGATGTGTGTGACAGCTATTGGAGAGAGATACACTATTGGACTGAGGGACCAGTACAACTGGCAAGACCTGTATTTTCTGTGTGTGCCTCTAAACAGCAAACTGCAAGCTAACAGGTCACAGGCCAGCTCCTGGAAGAAGATGAAGTCTGACCTGGTGAATCTTTAGGAAGCCTAAGGTCCAGACCTGGTTATCAAAAGGGCTTAAAGTCCACACCAAGGTATCAGTGGTTGTTGAGTGTTCTTGTGAATCAAGAACGTCAAGGTCTTGAACTTCAGACCTGGTCAGTTGGAGGGCACAGTCAGGTTTGGATTGTTGTTCTGCTTCTGTTTCCCAAGTGCTCTGCTAATGTAGGTTCTGGAAAAAGTGCTGTCTCTACTCACATGTAGGCATGGCCATGTGTTTCCATATATGCCTAACAGGAATAATGCTCTTCCTTACTCCTGCATGGTCTTGGAGGAGCAGAACCATGGAAGGCTCCTATCTATCAGCCTGGAATGAAAGGAATCACCTCTTGTTGGACATCATCAAGTTTGGTTCTAGCAGACTGGGAAAAATTCCTCCTATGGACGCAGATTTCCCTGGATTTGGTTAGCTTCAACAATCTCAGGTTTCTCATCTGCAGTTTTAGTGTCAACTAAGGATTGGTACAGAAAATATGTGGTGATTTTAGAGTCACTGAGCCAACACCCAGTCTTGTGGATATTTTATGGTGCCTCAGAATTTTCATTTCTTCTATAATCAGCCTCCAGGAGCCCCTTTCAGCTAGTGCAGCAGACATGCATTTCCAATGCATTTTCATTAGCAATGACCAGGTGAATTGGTAGAAAATTTTCCATTCCCTGGGGTAGAGAGATTAAATTAGATTTACTCTGCTCTCATGAGTTGTCTTTTGCTGGTCACTTTAATAGCTATCAAAAGACCCTAAGCACTCCAGACCTTAGTTCTCAGTTAAAGGACTTGAAATCTCTTGCCAAAAGAAAAATATGCTTTGATGTGCAAAAATGTAACATAATTGTTGGTTTTTTTAAGTGTAGACAAAAATATGTATGCAAACAATCTAAATCCTTATATATATATATATATATATATCTGTATTTTTGCCCCCAGCATTTCAGGAAAGCCAGATTCTCTGGTATAGCAGAAAATAGTCTGGCATCAGTATCCTTCTTTATAGTCTTTTTAAGATTCCTGGAATTTGCCTGTTCAGTACTCACATTTATGACTGTTATTTCTAGTTGCAACTTACCCATGCTTTCCTAAAAGTCTAACGGGTCTAAGCCTGGATTTTTAGCTTCATAGATTACATGAAGATTGTTCTGGTGAAGATTTTTGTGCAGCTTTGAGGTCTTAGATGTTCTGAATCCCATAGTACAGAGAAGATCTTCTTATCACCTTCTTTGATTTCCATACAAAATTTCCTCTGCAATCACCAGCCATTTTCAAAGCTGCTTGAAGTCTCGGTCACTGTTTTCTTTGACCGATTTTTACCTTAACTTGCGCTCTTGGACACTGAAAAGGAATAATTTAGCTCAGAAGATTTAACCCAACTTATGTTGATCATTAATTGCTGTTTGTTGTATTAGAAGTGTAAGACCCATTATCTTTCTTCTTTCCTTCTGAAAATCACTAGTAGTTGTTACAATGGCATGCAAAAATCTAGCTTCATGTATCAACCTCAGAGGAAAGGGAATGAATCATCCATATCTGGAAGACTTTCAGAACTTGTCAGACTTTGATTATTCTTTCTGTATTGCAGTGTGCAACTTTGAATTTAAAGCAAGAACATCTGATTTTCACTTGGTGAGATAACAGCCAGGCAGTCTTGCATGGAAAGCCTGTAACTTAAGTTGAAGCCATTTACTATTTGATGTCAACTTAATGAACTAGATTAGCGTCAGTTTGAAACAAAACCTGAATTTCTCTTCTAAGTCATGAGCCTTAGGGCAATGTGTGTATAGAGCACTGTGCGTATTTGTCACTCCTTCCTGCTTAAACTCCACCTTCCAAATAAGGTGAAGTTAAACTCCTTCCTTCACAAATAAGGAACCACTGTAGTTAAGGATTCAAGCTGTTTGCATTTGGTGAAAAATGTAATTAATTTTAAAGCTTAGGCATCTGCCCTTTCCTGTCACTTATTTTTGTCACGTGTTGTAAACCTGTTATTCACATAATCAGTGATATTGTCTGCTGTTTGTTTCTCACCTATGAGCAGCCTAGCACCGTATTGCAGAATCAGTTTCTCATATAGAAGCAGCATCACATCAAACATACTGATGTATTGTCAGTCTTTGAATTGTACAGAAAGAAACAATTGTTTTTCCCTGTATTTGTCTTTGGAATTCTTTGATTTACATTATTGATTGCTGTCATTTGTTAGTTTATGATAAAGATAATTTAAAATATTTTCTCCATATTCTTTGGTAATAAAAATGCTCTGAAAAGCATTTTTGCTCCACAGATTAGATTTTTCAGTCTAGAAACATTCTCCTTTGAAGAGTGCTGCCCATTGGTTTTCTGAACCTGTCAAGAGAGAAAGCTGATAAAAATTGTTTCTTGACACAACATGAAAGAGAATGAGAAACTTTTTATTTCCAGCAATAATCCAAGTGGTTTGGTATCAGGCTATTTTAGTCTCTATCCCTTGATTTAGCAGACCCAGAATAATTCCTGTTTCCAGATTGTATTTGATTGTTCTTACACACTGAGTCAGCATCCACATTTCAGCTTGTTAGATTAAGTTGTGTGTATGCCAATGAGGGTTGGATTTACTGTTATGATTAAGGTTTTTTTGGGGATGTTGTCACTGCAGAGAAGACTCTGGAGGAGGAGAAAATAGTCAAGAGAATGTGATTTGATAAACTGTCTGCCTCAGTTTCCTTTTCTTAGTTTTATATGGGAAATTTTAGATTACTTGTCTGTGTTGAAAAGTTCATTCATTCTCCATTAGCTAAATTAGTGTCCAATTATCGACTCCTTCAGCTTTACTTTCTTCTCTACAAAATTTTCCATTGATTTCTTCTGTTCAATTACAAAACGATTTCTGAAGAGTCTAATTAGCATTTTCGCCCTCTAATTAAGGACCTTAGTTGGTTAATTTAAACTCTTAGCAGAAAACCCTCTGAGTCTCGGAGGCAGAGCGGCAGCGCAGGACGTGGAGCAGCAGTGTCAGGGAACAGTGGACACAGCTCCAAGCTGGTTTGTGGGAATGGTGAATCAGGGCAGAGGTGGTTTGTGGGAATGGTGAGGCAGGGCAGAGCAGGTGCGGGCAGGGAAGCCATCGACAGGGAGGAGAAGGCAAGGAAGGGTAGGGGGTCAAGCTGACCCTCTGAGTGAACCCCTGATCCCTCCAAGTCCAGTGCCCCCTTGTGTCTCATTACCTGCTTGTATGTGCTGAAGTCCCTCCCACAGCCCGATTTCCCTGGCATTTTTTCCCAGGCTTATGGCCATCTACCTCACTGGCAAGTGGTGGGGGATTGCTCACAGCCCAGTTGTGGAAGCTTCTCTCCCTGACCAGCTGCCAAGCAAAGCTTCCCTGGGGACAGGGCTGCCAGCATGTGTACAACCCCCATAGGAATCCTTCAGCTCATGTACAACACATAAATAAAAATCAGATTCGTCCCCATCACGCATCCCTGGAAGTCTTCAAGGCCATATTGGATGGGACCCTGAGTAACCTGATGTGGTAGGTGGATCCCTGCCTGTGGCAGAGGGGTTGGAACAAGTTGACCTTTAAGTTCCTTTCCAACCCAAGCCTTTCAATTATTTCTGTGAGTATCAATAAAATAGCTCATTTCTGATGTAATGATCTTTTATAGATGAAGGTATTCTTGAAACTTGTTGCAAATTGTGATCCAATACTATATTGGATTATAGTTTGTGTCTCCTCAAAACTGAAAATTTAGAATTATTTACCTTACTTTTGATGACAAGGGGAGATCCTAAATGAGGCTTCATTTATGTTTACTGTACAGTCATTCAAGGGGTTGTATGTCAACACAGTTTCCAATTGGATAACTGTATGTGGATGTACTGTAAGATGGTTAAAAAGGCGGTATATGCTTTGATTTGAGCTCATTAAGCCAGCACATCCTCATCTGGCATTCGTCAGATTCTTGCCAGTACTTAATGTTTGTAAGGCAGCCAGAGGAGCTCCACTCACACTTTGAGTGATAAATGCTGCCATGGAAATTGAGGAAGTGATGTCACTTTTGAGAGAGCAATACTTTAATTAGATGGAGATTGTGGGACTACATCTTTTGATGCACATCAGCAGGGCACTACTGAAAGGCATCCACATGGTGAAGTTGTGCATAGAGTAAGTATTCTTCCTATTACATTGTTTGTGTGCAAACCCTTCTCATCTCTCTTTCCAGACAGTCCTTTTTAAATTCTGGATCACTAGACTTGAGGGAAAAGATATACTCCAGCCTTTGAATGATTGTGATGTACCTAGGGGAGAGTGTGATTTGAAGAGTCCCTTCCCAGTCTTCTGTGAAAGCATTGTCTTCACCATGCTTGCAAAAACACTTTTTCCCTTGGTCTCCTGGCAGCTTTTGACACCTTCTCTATGCTCCATTCCCACTGCAGTTATGCAGATTCAGGGAATGACTGCACTTTTTCTGCTGGTGCAACCATCCAGAACTGACTGTCGTTCCAGATGTGGGAATACAAGATTCAATATAAAATCTCCCCCTAAGTCTTAGTTCCAATGTGGATAATGCATAAGAACAATGTTCCTGCTGGTGATATGACATTTAGACAACAGTGAGAGCAAAAATGAGCCAAGGTGAATCAGTTCTGGATCTAGCATTTGCCGGTCCTTCAAGGCTGTGCTTATCTACAATATTTTGTTTTAAATAGTGTAAAAGGACGAATAGATTATTTTTCTGATTCATGTGTGATTTGTAAGATGTTTTAGAAGACCTCATTTTAAGTTCTCAGATGCAAGCAATCAACTTACTTTACATGGGGGAAAAAAAAGGTGAAAGATGAGAGAATAAATGGCAATTAAATGTTTTGACTGACTTTAGCACTTCTATGGCAACACAGTGAACAGTGTTCCTTTTGGGGTGAGAAAATGAACTCTTCTTTGAAATTACATGCATCTGCACATTTTCCCTGTGTATAGAGCATGTATTCAGGCACTTGAATGGAAGACTTTTCTATTAAGCTGTACGCAGAGCAAGATTGCTCATACTGTAATTAGAATAGAAGAAAATCATTGCAATGAAGTCTACGAATGATACTGAACTTTTCAAGGTAGTGAAAAAAAAATCAAGGGCTAAATTGAGGAATTAGAAGACTCAGTACTGATTAAAGATGCCATGAGATGATGGAATTCAATAGAAATAAATGCAATGACACACATGGAGGAGCAATCCTTTACAACAGTCCACTTTTATCATTTGGGATTCATAATAGATTCTTAAAAATACTAAGCCTCAATGCTTAGTAGATACCAAAGAGCCAGAGTGTTATTTATTACTAAGGAAAGCACCAAGAATAAAACAGAAATTACCATCTTTCATTGATTCAGGCCAGGAATATTTTCAGTTTCTTCACTGTCAGCCGTATTTCGTGCTACTGCAGAAATATAAATAAATATGCACACATGCAAACACACCTCAAGACAGAAATTATTGTTAATGGTTTTCTGTTATAGGCTGAAAAATAATCTTCCCCTTTGCTTTAAATGTCTCCTATTTGTTTTTTATTTCCATATTTCCAGCCTATCATAAAATGCAAATGTAATATATCAGTGCTTAAGATACTATATTTTCAATAAACTTTCTACAAAGTTTTCGCTGAATATCACCAACAAGCAGGGATTTATCTGATTAAGTATGCAAGGGAAAAATAAGAGCAAAAGAAGTTTTCACTTCCATTTCTAGTCTTATCTTCACTGACATTCTAAAATAGAAATTGCCTGTTTAAAGTTCTTTTATTTCCTTTCCTTGGCTTCTCTGGAGCTTTAACTGGTTGTTGTGAATGTGTAAGATTTGGTCATCTCAGGTTTGTAAGGCAACCTCTGCAGCCAGGTAAAAATAATGCAAATATGAAACTTTGGAATGTACAAAATTTGTAAGATATTGAGATAAAATACCTTTGGTTCCTTCTGGCATGACATTGAAATAAAATTTCTGGAAGAAATCTTTTGCAATGCAGTCCAAGACAAAGATGCTAGCTGTTCTTTCTTCCAGCAATAGTTTGAGAGAAATAGATTTAAAATAGAAAGAGGGATTTGGGATACAAGTTGGAGAAAGCAAGAAATACAGGTCATAAAATAATGTGGAAAAGGAGGCCTGCAAAAGGCTGTCTGCCTCTCCATATGCAAAGAGATACTGAATAAATAGGAACAACTTGCTAAAGTAGTAACTAATTTCTTTTTTCCAAACTGTATTGTTCAAATATCAAGGGCTAACACAGAATTTCTGTAAAAATAGGTGTCATCATAATTTTGAAAGATTATTGTTTATAAAAACAGCAAGTATATCTATCAATAGAAGAAAATTAATGGATGACCAAAATTTTCCAAAAGTAATTGAAAGGGCAGTCTAGAGATTGAAATTTTCTGTGTAACTACTGGAAGTATAAAGTAAGTGAGTTTCAAAATTTAGACATGATAGTATGTTAACTTGAATCATTCTTTTGTATTTTGCAGAATGAAGAGAATGCACCAGTCAGTTTTCCATCACTTCTTAGCCATATGACTTCTCTCTTCTTAAATCATCCTGTAATTCCAATGACAACAAATGCAGATTCAGGTGTCCCAGAGCTGATAAGTACTTTTGCTCCACTGATGTCGTCCCTGCCTTGTGACATGCATATAGTCAATCTGAGGACAATCCAAGCAAAGGTAAGGTCAAACCACTGATTTTTGCAAACATATGATGTAGCTTATTGATATAAGTACTTATATAAGCTTATTGTAAAGTACTTTGTGAACGGGTTTACATGATATGACAAACTGCAGCGTGATGATGAGCTTTTCATAATTCTGCAAGAACTGGAGACTTGTGTCTGTCTGAATAACAAGAAATGAAGGGATTGTGTTTTTTCACAACATATTAGTACACATAATGCAAAATTCTGTCTCTGGAGGGGGTACCTTTCAATAAGTTCCCAAAGTTTGAGAACCATTCATATACCTCAGCCTTTTCTGTACTAGAAGAATTAAATTTAAGGTCATTGGAGTTTGTTCTGAGTATGTTTTTGATAAAGAATATAGTTTTAAACCCAAATTTTATTGTTAAAATGTTTTTAAGCTTAGTTACATGATCTAATTGAGCTATTCTAATACCATCTCATTATTGGTTCCTGTGAAAATATTCTCTGGTAAGGAAACCAAAACAAACAAACAAACAAAACCCAAACATCTAACCAACACCAAAAAACAAACTAACAAACAAAATACCAGCAAAAAATTCAAACAAAAAAAGGATCTTCTGTTCTCAGTGTTTTTCTCCTTCAAAGGAAAGAAAGGTATGTAACCACCAGAATTTAATTTTCCCTTTGATTAACTGAGGGACTGGAACTCATTTTGCATTATTTTCCTGCCAACTGTTCTATAAATTATTTTCAGTTTTTCAGCTACTTTAAAAATGTGATTGTGTTAACTTTAGGTTGTACTGCAGGGCTATTCACCAGTGCTGCTAGCACAGTGCAATCCCTTTTTACTTCTGGCATAGTTAGATACAAACTATTTGTCCCTTTTCCTCTAGAGTCTCCATGATGGCTGGGCTTGTCTGTATTAACATGACATTATATTCTGTTTAATCTGATCTTCATTCTGTTTTAATCTGTATTTTAAAATTTAAGCAGTGTTTGCTTTCTCATGCTTTCTGTGTAAGTAGTTCAATCTTGTGTAAGGCCCTTCAGCTGTGACTGATTCTTATTCTGAATTTCAAAGTGGAAGATTTCTTGATTTTATGGATCTTGTGCCTTTGAAAAGTTAGGAATACCCTGATACTAAATTAAATCTTCACATGAAGTGAATATTTCATACTTCGCTGTGTATATTTTCATTTACTTCAACCAGCTCAGCATTACAGGTTGAATTTTGAATTTTGAATTTTAGCATTACAAGTTCAGGGGCAGACCTTCGTGAACATTTTCCTTCTCTTTTTGCAGTGTAAATCCATCCCCTGGTTTTTATGATCTGTGTATGAAAGCTGTGAAAAGGCAGGCTTGCTTAGTGCCTGCTTTCAGAATTCAGTGTTACTACTTCTAAATGGATTCTCTGGTTTTATCTGGGCTGTTCAGGCCCCACTGTCCCAGCTGAAATAGGACTGTTTGAGACTGTGATCTCTCCTCTGTCCTCAGCTGTATGTTTCATTGATTACTGATCGACGGCTCTTGAGCTGGCAGCATTAATGTGTCCACTTCAAAGTGAGAGCTTGCAGCAGTCATAGGATGGGAACGCTAGAATGTTCTTCCCCACAGCAAAAATGGTGCTATGCCATGCAAATAATTCTGTAAATCTCTCCTCATTTTCTGCTTCCATTCTCTTGCTTCCAAGACTTTGAATGACAGGTGACGTAATTCTGGCTAATTGAAACAATGAATTTTTTTAATGGAAATTTATGCCTCTCCATTGCTTAAACTGTTGAAGTTGATTTTTTTAGTCCATTACAATTACAGAGGAGAGGGTACCAAATTAAAATAATTGTTAATATTTAAGGTAGAAATCAGAAAGAGTATTGTTTTTGTTGTAAGACATCTCATCTTGTCATGGAAGAGTCCAGTCCATTGGGATTACATCATTTAAAGATTTTTTTCTTAACAGAACTCCAGCTTTTCAGACTACAGATATTTTACCTTATGTAAATAAACTGGGATTTAAGATCTAGAACACAGTAGATTTGTCCCTTTATACTAAGCATAAATACATAAATTTGCCATATTGCCTAAACTTTTCAGTGTGTGTCTATTAGCTTACAGTAATTGAACTTAAAAAGAGTTTAAATGTTTTTTTTTCATCAAAAGTTTAGAAGCATTGCCCTGGGATACTGGTTATGAGAAAGCCTAACAATTTTCTTTTTTTAATTTTCTTATAAGGTCGCATTTTAATTCTCAGAGATCAAAATCAAATCAAACTTTGTCAGCTCTTCTAAGAAAGCTTGTTAGAGATTTAATAGCACAGTCTTTAGGGCTTTTTTGTTGAATAACAGTGCTGTGAAGTTTTACAAGTTTAAGAATGTTGTAACTTGTTGAAAATTGAGGAGATTGTTACAGGTTTTCATGCAGTTAGCATGGTCATGTTTAGAAGGTGTATTTGGCATAAATTAAGTTCATCCTTGCTAAGACATTCATAAACCTTAAATGTATTTAATCTAATTTACATAGAGATGATATAAGAACAGGTAAGTTAAAGTAGATGTGGAGGCTGTGACAACTTAATCTTTCACCTGCTTTGATAATGGGTTAGAACAGCTTTATTTTTTTGCAACGGTAAAAAAATATGTGCGTAGTAGAAGGTGGAGTACTAAATCATAGATATTTATACTGACCAAAACACTTTTACTCAGGGTATCATTAATTGTGTGTTACCTTTTTGTTCTAAATCTTTTGAATCTTAATAAGGATAATATTTAATTCTAAAAAATTGGGAGATGAAATATTCATGCCATCATTTGAAATGCATACATGCATCTTTTATGCAGATTACTAGAAGATAATTTAAGTGAATTAGAGGAAGTGTTGATACCCATTACTGGCTTGTCATTTCTAACATTAATTTACCCCATAGGAAGTTAGGCTTTTTCAGTATGAATTTTAATGTTTCCCTAATCTGATGTTTAAGCAGACAGTATTATTTTGTGTGCATAAAAATATCTACTTTTATGTGCAACACTGTCACATCAGTGACAATGAAAATCAAGTCAGGTGTTTCATAGTGGTGGGGGGGGGGAAAATATCACAGCTATTACCTCACTTCATTCAGAAAGGGGTACTGCTGTTTCAGTAAGCAGAATAAGAACTTCTTTAGCCATCACTGTTAATAAATACTGGAAACTTTTTTTCATATGCTGAATGTAGGCATTATTCATAAATTATAAAATTGATTTTAGGTGATTATAAGCTATTGTTCACAAAATCTTTTGAAGCAGAGTTTTATTTGTAATTTGTAAGCTATGCAGAGTTTCTAACTGTTAGTGTTTTACTAAAAAATACCTAATTTCAACTCCAAATACTACTGAATAAATTTTTTACTATTTTAAGTGAGGAACCTAAACCCATAAAGTTTATAATTTTTTTATTATATGAATGAGTACTTTATACTATGAATTTATTGTACTTTGATTCTTTGTCATGCTGCGTTTCAAAGAAGCTGGTACAAGCTGATCCATGATCACCTTTATGAAAAGAAATTTGGATCTCTTAGAGTAAGACCTTTTGTTTGGTACACCTTCAGGAGCTAATGCATCACAGAGGGCCTAATTCTTGTTGGCATTAATTTCTCCAAGCACAGATGCATTCTGAAGTACCAGAAATGAACTTAATTCATGGCCAATGCTTTTGTGAAAAAGCACCAGTATAAGAGAAGTAAACCAGAAATAAATCACAGAAAAATAGCCTGAAGAACTGTCATGGCTTTTGATAGAACCATCTTTTTTATGGTCTTATTATATATATAATAAGATTAAGAGCGGAAGAATGTAAAACAGCAGTAATTAAAGAAATAATGTATCATATTAAATAAGTGACTACAGTGAGTGTAGGGGTACAGCCACAATAAAGATATTGAGGGGCTGGAACATGTCCAGGGGAGGGTAATGGAGCTAGAGATGGGTGCGGAGCAGCTTACTCTATAATGTCTCTTGAGGCTCAAAAGCACTGAATATCTTAGAGATAAACATTACATTTTTTATATGTGTACCTCAGTGTACATTTTTCTGGACACCTTAAGGTGAGTTAGAGAGCATTTTTGCTATATGAAGGTTTGTTCAACATAATGCCATTGAATATTTAAAACTGAGTATTGCAGTTAACATAAGATTTCTAATTTGTTTTCTGTTTTGCCATCTAATTTTTGTGGGGAACCATTTAATACAGGTATGATAGCTACACTTCAGTCTTGAGTCGTGAGTACATGTGCATCTGATGACCTTTAAATTCAATGACTTATATTTATATTCATTACATTAATATTTATATTCAGTACATTATATGTTTCAACTCTTTGCCATTTACTTCTTTCTGTGTTTAGCTGTATAAATTTTTTTAAAAAGACACGACAGTTCAATCTAGGCTGAACATTTTTTAAGGTGTAAATGTCTCTATCCTCTGTATGATAAGTATAATTTTTTTTATGTCCTAAAATGTGTTCCTGACTGATACTTTGTGAGTAATATTCTGTAGTGTTTGTTTGTAGGTAGATACCAAACCATCTGATGAAGCTGCTCTGATTCTTCACAGAAAGGGATTTGATTGTAAATTTTCAAACAGAGACACGGGTCTGCTCTGTTCTACCACTCAGGGAAAGGTATGGTTTTTAATCTGTAGGAATTTTTAAATAAAATTTTAAAATAAGTTTGGGATTTTCTTTTGGGTGGAAGAGTAAATATTGTTTTATTTTGAAACAAGAAGGGTTCAAATCCAAATATTTCTAGTAATTTTGAATATACTAATTAAATTACATTGAAAAGTAGTGAGTGACTACTGTCTAAAAAGATCTAAATTATTGCACAGTATTTGATCTATGACATTTAAAAATATTCAAAATCTTTGGCATTAGAATTTCTGGTTCCTGCAAGGAACTGTACAATTTTATATTTACTGCTTTTTCTAAATGTAGTTTTTTGTTGTTTTTTTTTTTTTTTCCCTCCAGATACAGGTCCATAAACTCTTTACCAAATTCAGAGTGGAAAGTCTTACACCCACATCTTTATCTTTGATGCATTCACCTCCAGATGCCAGAAATATAAGTGAAATAAATATGAGTTCTATGGAGATAAATACGTTCCGGATTCGGCTGAGATTAAATCCTGCTTTCATACTCAGATAAAGAAGAATCTGCAATTGTATCTCCTCTGAGTTTCATGTGCAATAAGAGGCACATTAATGTTATTCCAGCTTCTGGATACTGTGAGAAAAAGATGCATTCTATAGTTTGCTTTTTTTTTTTGACCAACACAATGAAAAGCCATGTGCAAGCAACTTTTTTTTGGTTCGGATTTTTTCCCCCATAAAATAGCAACATCATTATCAGTTAATACAACAAATGAAGAAATTTCTATGGATGTTAACCTCTCAACAGATTAAATCTCAGGTTAAATGCTAATTAATCATGTTTCTGGTGTTTTAATTTTCATAAACAGGGGATTAGATTTTAAACAGCCTTCTTTTCCTGATTGTTGATGAATTTATGTGTGAAAAACTCAGTGTAAAATGTCCTGATGCAGCTTGGAAAAAAAATGGAATAAAATGTTCCTGTGTAGTAGCTAATGTCCAAATATCTGCAATCACTTATATAAATGACAATAATCTCAATTTATTCCGCAATTAATTTCAGTTTATTCAACACAAAGGGGATTATTAATTGTGGTAAAATGAAAGCCTGCAGTACTTGTGATAAGTGATGGTAGATTTTAATACTTCTACCATTCACCTGAGTTATGTAAATAGAAAAACCTGAACCTACAAAGTAATTTTGCAATGGAATTGTTTAATAAAACTCCCATTTTGTTACTTGACACACTGGGATATGTGCAATTATTCCATTACCATGATGAGAAATGTTCATAATTATCATGAATACAAGATTTTTTATAAAACTCATTTAGATACCAGTGTCCTCTGAAATGAGTTTTCTATTTCAATATTACCATATCAAAATAAATGTGCCTTATTTTTGATATGTCTTGTTACAATTTTGGTGTCTATGTTAATGTTTTCGGGGAAAAGGTAGTTTATATAATACTTAAGCTGTGTATCTCCTATTTGACAATGCTGGCCACACTGATCTATGTACTCCTGCACCAAGTTTGTGCTACCTTATTCTGAACATTTTGACTATTTGAATGTATTAATATGATGTTATAACCTGAAACACCAACAAAAAAAGAATTACTGTAGAAGCTAAATTCAGCTGCTTTCAAGAAAATTGCAACTTGATGCAAAGAGTTTATAGTAAGCAAGATAGAGTTTGCAAACCCATCAAAACATGTGCTTGCATGTCACAGACTGTGGTGACCTGTTAATTCCAAATCATGTGCCTATATTTTAAACAACATTTTACAAACTTACAACCTCACTTACATTGCCAGTGTTCATGTTACTGAAGAATGGAGACTTTGCTTTTTCCCATATTAATTCATATTTAGTGCTTAAGCCATCCAAGTGTGGAAAGCATTTCCCTAAGTAGAGCTGCTGTTTACAGTTATATATATATAAGCATTCACTTGAGTATGATCCCATTTTATAGTTGTCATTTATTTTCATAGCTCGTTCTTCTATCTCTCGCTTGTGCTCTACTTTTCCATACCCTGTTGCTTATCCTCAATACTAATGCATGAAAAGTCATCATAACTGGTAAAAATATGTGCTAGCTCTAATATTGCTTCCTGTATTTAATTTCATCATTGTTGTTCAACAATTATATCAAATATCAAAATCTATCAAATTATTTCATGTAGCTACAGGCTATCTAAAAATAAAATGAAAGTCATACTTAGATTTTATGCATTGTCACAGGTTGGATCTCTGTTGAGATTGTGTAGATTTTCTTAATTCAATCTACTGTGTGTTTTGTAGTAATGGGAATACTTTAGTAGGATCTGGTGCAAGTTACATCAAGAATACAGGAATCTCTAACCACAAATGGAAGAATCAGATAAATCCAATAAATGGATGTTTTCATGCAATAAACATGTACTGTAACTTCTTAGAAAAAGTATTTGAAAATGCTGGACTTTGTTGGAACTGAAAGCTTAGTAGACTTGCCAGCAGAAATTTCTCATAACACTTATTTTGTTGCTTCTTCAGAATTAAAATGTTTAAGATACTTTCTTTTATGTGTTCTGTGCAGGAAAACATTCAAAATACTGTTTCAGTCTTGCCAGACAGAAAAGGAAAATTTTGATGCAATAAAATTTTAAAGTGTTTTGCCTCTTGGAATTGCTTTGAAAGGTTTTTCATATAGCATTGCTTCTTTACTTTTATCATCAGCTGTATAATCACTGTGCCTGAATCTTCCTTAACCAGCAGATGTAATCCTTGTTCCTTTGCCTTTTTTTTTCTTTTTTTTTTTTTTTTGTGTAGTGACAGCTTCAATTTAAGATCTTTTCCTGAAATCCCTTACTAAATCAAAACTCGAGTCAAAGTCTCAAAAAGAATTTTGCTTGAATTGGTTCAGAATGTTGCTGTCAATGAGGTTGTGTTTTCCTTGGGTTGCGTTTTTTGATGGATTTTTGTTTTGCACAAGTCTTAATGAATTCTTATGTTGTTTCTTTGTGAATTGGCCATATAATTCAATTTTATTATTTTGGGGTATTTTTCTGTTTTTATAGCTGCTGGGTTTGGAGCTATTTGTTAAGAGAAGCAAGCATCTTTACCTTGCCAGTATGATTTTAAGTACAGTGCTGTGTAAGAAATGGTTTAAAACCTTGTAATTACTTTCCATACAAGAGTTGTACCTGTTTTGATTTTATGCTTTGGGGTTTTTTTACGTTCATTTATCTTAATTTTCTTTGGTTTACTTGCTCATATTATCTGAAACAAACTGATTTCAGCTGAAGGTTTTTGATATTTTCTCTTGGAAGGTTTTATATCTTATGGGGATATGTAAAATAAGATCTCTAATAAAAGGTAATGTTATTGTGAGATGTGGTCAGCGTCATCAATGCCTTGGTTTTAACAAACTGTAGTTTGTTTTTTTTTTTAAATGAGAGAAACAACAAACATAACTTCTTTGAAAAGGTTGATATGTCAGTATCTGTTGGGAATGACAGTTATCTGTAGTGAGATCAAAGGTGCAATCTATTTCACAGCTGCTGAAGAGAAGAGGATAGATACTCACTTCAGAGATGTAAACATGTGAGATTGCACAGTGTGGGAAGGAAATGGGCAGCGCTTTTGCAAAGGAAGTCATGCACTGACTTAATAGAAAGTATTAGAAGGTTTAAAATTCTAGAATTTTTTTTACTTGAATCAATGTTTATCTTTGAAGCATTGGGGAGCAATGAAATGGAAGTTGTTCTTGTAAATTAAAAACCACACCATTAGAAAATAGCAAGTCAAAATAACAGTTCAACTGTAATTAGACTGAACACTTTTTAAAAAAATTATTTAATGCTAATATAATGTTCTGTAATTGTGCAGGGCAAATTGAACAGGCGTAGATGTTTTATGGGTTTGCTTCCCAAAGTGGTGGTGGAGCTTGAACATAATGACTTGCAAAGACAATAAAGTATAAATTTCAGTCAGTGCCTGAGGCTATTTAATGTTTGTCTGGATAGTGTTAACTGTAAATATAAAAGCATATACACACACAAAGTAAATCCACATAATTTTAAAGCTGATGTTTCAAGATAAAACCTAGAAGGCAGCAATGGGTATGGGTCTAATTTAAAGCAGCCCTTCACCATTTTAAGGTCATCCTATTTTGGAATCCATATATATCAACATGTCCATGTGGATAGAACATATTCTATTAATTCCAGTAATCAATAATTTATTCTTTTACTATATGAAATTATACTAACTATAATTGATGTATGCCTGTGCATTGTGTTTTAAAAAACATGCAGGATCCCTCTCTATATCTTTACTGATAGTGACACTATTGCTCAGATTAAGTGGGTTATTTGTCTCGTGATGGATTATATATCTATATGGTAAAATACAAAACATAGAGTCAGTCATTGACTGTTGTTATTTTTGGATAACTATTCTGTTATAATATAACAAATTTCAAAAATCAGCCAAAGGCATTAATTTTGTCTTCTAAAAAGGGAACTTATAAACATAATATATTGTCTAGAATAAGCCCAAGTGAATGGAGAATTATTAGGATTTTTCAGACAGTTCTGTTACTGGCAAAAATTTGTCTGTCCCCAGTTTCTCTGTAAATTAAAATATTAAATTTTGGACCTGTAAGTCTTTCAATATGCATATTTTAGGAAGGAATAAATATTTAAAGTCTATATTGCATCACCTAATCTTTGTACACCAGAATTTCTCTGGAGCATCAGTAGTGCATGATTTCCATTACTCCCCTTCCTTTAGGTAAATAATTTAATAGCAATAAGAGTAGTAAGAAATTAATTAATTTTTTTTTAAATATCCATAATTTATATAAAATTATGCTATTTGGGCTACAAAAGCAAAGACCTTTTTAATTACACGTCAGAGCTTCTGGTTTTCAGTATAGCACATTCTTCCTCTTATGCAGTGCCTGTTAATGTGATGCCCAGTCTACAAAAATCATTCATATTTTAGGTATCAGTAGACTGGAGACTCTGGTCACAGTTTTACCTCCACCATTGCCACTCCTTTTGCATCAGAGACATCCATCATACAGGAAAGCAAGGGAACAATGGCTTTGTTCCTTTCAAATCATGACATGCAAAGTCTCATGGTCTCCCCAAATAGCTGGTCTATTTTCATTTCCGTCTTACTTCTTTTGTCTTATCTCCATTCTTGGCATGCCAGCTAAAAGTGTGGGCATTTGTAGGCTCTGGCACCCACACAGCCTTCCAGCTCTGCCCATTGCACATGATGGAACTCTCTGGAGCTGGGTATCTGCAGTGTCAGCCAGAGCATGGGGTGTGATAGATTCTTCAAGAATTACATGTTTTAAGTCTACATCAATGATCATGCAAATGCTGTGCATGTCCTACTTGCCAGAACTGCCTCGCATCACTGGCCTGCTCCTCAGAAATACACATCTTTGTATCTCAAATCCACTTGAACATGGTTCAGTGCCATTCTCCCTTTTTCGCTTCCTCAATTTCATGATATAAAACACTTCGTTTCAGGACGTTTTGGTCATCCTGTAACCTACCTTCCAGAAGTCCTGCATATGTTCAGAATGAATAATTACCTGTCTTGCAGTTAAAAATGTCTAATGAAGATAAAATAGATCCTAAGTAAGCTATGTTGTCTGAATCACTTGCAGTAGTATAGAGACACACAGCTTTGCAAACACAAGATGACCTTTTTTTCCCAAAATGCTTTAATACCTGTGACAGTGAAAAGATGCATTATCTGTGTTCTCTTTTGTTTTAAATTATTTAAAACTATTTATTTTATAGGCTAAAACAAACAGTATGAGTTTAATGGAAGCAATTCAGATTGATAGCAATGGTGTCAAAAAATTGAATACAGCTGTCAAACATTCTTAATGGAGCATGCTAGTGAAAGTCCTTCAACCAGATAAAGAATTAAGGTTTGCATGGCAAAAGGATTTTGTTTGTTTTGACAAACAAATCAGTCCATTTGACTGACCAAATCAGTCTCATTGCTTTTTCTTGTCTATTAGTAAGTGTATATTAGTAAGACTCGGCTAGTATAATGTGGGAAAGAATCTGCAAAAGCTCAAATGGAGCTGTAAGGCAAACTTACTCAAATGGGTTACACAAGAATTCTCAAACTATTAGCCTAATTGGCATTCAAATACACAAAATGAGTTGGGAATTTTTATTCATCAAATATTGGGCCTTTGAAAGATAAGTCAAGTGATAATAATTACATTGTGTTGGGTTTTAAAATAGGTAATCAATATGTAATTGCTGATAGGAAAGGTACCTTACAGTTTGAATTTTTTTACATTTTTAAAGATACACTCTGTGCAAAAACTCATGATTTGCAGCTCTTGATAGCTTTCCAGAGAGGACACATGAGATGTAGCTGAAATGGGAAATCTGTAGTTTGGAAAGTTTTAGTTGTTAAAGCTCCTGCAGATGCAGATGAGAAATGGAACTCTGTTCATTTTCTGAATATTTTTGATAACTCTTACCCAGATGGTAGGATATTTTGATTTTAATATGTGAAACAGTGAATCAAATTCCTTCCTAGGCAAGAAGGAAAAGTGTTCTGTCCTTGATGCTGAAGAGCATTCCTTGATGATGATATACATTTAATTGGGGAGAAAATAACAGCTCTTCCAAGATGGGATTCAGAGCATTCTTCTAAATCCAAGAAAAAAAGTCTGTGTTTAACTCACCTAGCAAGAGTTTAGTAGAGGTGTAAGTGTGACAGAAGCACCATATAAATAAGGATCAATAGCTAAAGAAAAGACGAGATATTCCACAGGGCTTTGTCAAAATCTATGTGGAATCTTAGAGCAGCCCTCGTCATTTTCCCATGTTTTAATTAAAAAATTAAAAACACCAAACAAGCCCCCATCTCACCACCCCCAACACACATCCAGACTCTGAGAATGCCGTGTCATCTCTGTCATGACTTTTAAAATTTGGCAACATAATGTCTGTAGAATTCCAGTTCAATTTTCTGTTGCAAATTATGATCAAAATATAAGTTTTTTTGGGCTTTCTAGTCACAGTATTTTCACAGTGGCACTGCCTAAAGCATTATGTGCCCAAAGCCTGGTGACTGTGGTGACAGGCTGTATTTTGGATATGCAGGTCACCAAAGAACACAGTTGAAAAGATGCTGGCTGTGTTGTGATGGGAGGTGTGGAACTGTGGGTGGTCAGGGTGTGAGTTTACAGTTGCTCTAAAAGTGAGAGCAATCAGTAATTTAATGTTGCCTTACATATGGATCAAGTTGAAAACTGAGATTAAAAGAATTTTTAACCATTGGCATTGTTGCATAGTAACTTCGCACCAATGTTTTGTTTAATTTTGTGTTCTACACTTGGCTTTAAAAGTGGGTACTGGTAAATCAAAATTAATCCAAAGGGCAAAGGGAAAACAATTTTGTGATAATGACAGAGCTTCAACAGAGCAAAGGGATTTGTCTGAAATTATGCTTCTAACCATGTTTGAAGGCTCTTGCTTGTTTGTTGAAGGGTGCTGTCTTGGTACATGTTGCAGTCTGAATAAGAATCAATAAAGTCTCATTGATCTGTGAAAACACAAAGTTGTCAATATGATCAAATGGGAAGAAATGTGAATAATATTTTAAAAATTAAAATCTACAAAGAGAAATTTCCATGGACAGAAATGGAAGTGAGAAAGCAGACAGCCCTAGAACACAATTTCCTAAACAGACATAAATGAAAGGAGTTTTGTTGGACTTTGCTTCACACATCACCTGCTTATAGATTTGCCAGTTTTTCAGAAGAAACACCAATGTATATTCTAGTGGTCAAGGCTGGAAAAATTACAGTGGCTGTTCATATGCTTATCTACCCACTTTTTCTTTCACACTGGACATAGGTTTAGGGACACAGAGCTTATTTTAAGAATTTATTGAGAGAATCAAGTATATAGTAATTTTCCCTACTGTGCGTATTGCTGTTACTATGGGAGAAAGTCTGTAGTTACTACAGAGTTTTTTGGTTCAATCTAATGAACAAGTAAACACTTGTTAATCAGCAAATCTGAAATTCTACTGTGTTCATTTTGAATTCAGTCTTTGTTGAATTACTTCGGAAAACAGCAACACATTTCGGGTGAAAAAGAATTGCTTTGCTCTGGGAGAGTTATGTCTATGGTCCAATGATTAAAAGAAATATAAATATTTAAATTCCTACTG
This sequence comes from Molothrus aeneus, assembly GCF_037042795.1. Taxonomy (NCBI): domain Eukaryota; kingdom Metazoa; phylum Chordata; class Aves; order Passeriformes; family Icteridae; genus Molothrus; species Molothrus aeneus. The sequence goes on from NC_089680.1 coordinate 66,632,414, forward strand.
ATGGTAAAAGACTTTAAAACTCCTTGCACTCAAAAGTAGCTAATTTTTTTTAAGGAAAAGAGACAAGTGGATTTATGGAATTGGAAAATCAACAGGAAAGTATGTATTCTAGAAATATTCTTCACTTTCAAATTAATGATAAATTGTTCCGATCACACAGAGAATGATTGAATGTCAAAAATAAAGTTTTTGACAGGGGAGAGAAAAAAATGGATGATGATCAGAGCATGGCTCCACTGCTCATCACAGGCAGAAGGATCTTTTAAGATTATTTCATTATTTTAAATTGTTGGATATTCTACAGTTCTAGAAACTTCAGTCAAGGTAAAACAGAATGAAACTGGGGAAAAGGGAAATTTGACAGTTGGAAATGTGCAAATACTGGGACTGAGAGAGCATCTAGCCAAGATGAGGTCACTGGGAAAACAGCAAAGTACATTGGTGTCAACAAATCTGTGACTTGGAATTGTATGAGGACTGAAACTTTACAAGAATAAAGAAAAGTTCATAGTGAATACACATTTTCATGTCTATTAGAGACCAAGGGAGAAATGTGAACCTGCAGTTCCTTGGTAAGGTGAAATATTTGGAATCTAAAAATTCATACTATTTTAAGAAAGATTTGTCTTCTACCAATAGGGAGGGGACAGAAGGGATTGGCATGGTGGCTTTTGTGAGATATTTGTATAAAGATGAGATCAGTTTACAGCATCTGCTTGCCTAAAACCAGTCAGTATTGCCTTGGTTGACAAACAGCCACATTTCTTATAGCCAGACAGCAGCAGATAACCTTAAACACCTCTTGCTTGGAGATCTTGGAAAGCACAGGTGGATTTCTATCATTGGAAAAGTGTGCAGGTCTGCCAACACAAGCCAATAATGGCTCCAGTATGAGAAGATAAATATGACTCTGACTTCTGTCAAGCCAAATGGAGAAGCCCTTGACAAAAAAAGGTTATTTGATTTGCTTCACTCTGAGAATAGCAGCTGATACAAGCTCCTATCTGAAAATGGGAAATAAAAAATCTTAATGTTTTCACCCAGGTAACAAAACAGTGTCTAAACTAAATGTAGATCTCAACAGTTTATCTAAATGTCTTCAATTTAAGTCTGATTAAATCTGTTTTAACATAGGGGCCATGCTACTGAAAGCCAAAAATTTGTAACTGTGAATTCAAACAGAAAAGACAGAAAAGAGATTAAAAAAAGGCGAACAAAATAATCTTTCTCAGTTTTACTTTCAATGATGGCTTAGGTTGGTAGCTAAAACCAGACGATGCTTTGTTCAGTCTCCATCAGGTGTTTGAATGTTTCATCTTGATTGAAATTATAAAAGTTTCTTAATACCATCACATGCCCATGTAGTAATTTATTTAAATATATATTTTGAAGTCACTGGGATTTTGAAAATTAGAACTCAGGCTTTGATCATGTCTCTCTGAGACACAAGGGACCAGTTCATAAAACAGAAAATGTGTTTGGATGTGTTTGTAGCAGATTTTGTCAGAAAAGCAGAAATATTAAAAGCATTAAATAATTTCATGTAGGAGCACACTCAATGGCAGCAACCATGCAGACCAGTGTGGAAAGGGAAACAGTGGCCACACGAGGCTTTTTCTTTTGTTTTTCTGTGTTCAAGGAGAGGAAATACCTCTTCAGAGTGACTCAGAGAATTTTGTTCTTAGGTGCACAGAAACAGTCCCTGCACAGCCCTTTCCAAGGTGCTTATATGGATCATTTGGGGCTCAGCTTTATCATTGGAATATGATATCACATCAAGAGATCAAACAGATTTTACACAGCAGTCCTGGAGCCAAGAGGATGTCTAAAAATAAGAATTTAAATTAAAAGAAATGTAACAGAATATAAAGACAAATTCAAAAATATATATTTTGGGAAGTTGTGATCTAAAAAATTTAGTGTCAATAACAGCTGTAAGATCAATGCTAGAAGATAGTCTGTGTGTAAGAATTCCAAATAATTTGTTTACACAGGATGCTTTCCCAGTTAATGCACAGGTGTACAAGTAAGGACGACATTCATGCGCTCTGCAGATATTGATTACAGTACAAGACCACTGGATCTGTGCTCTTCTCAAAGCCTGTTCAAATTTATGTAATCCTCCTATAGAACAACAAAGGGAGAAAACACAGTTACAAATCATGTACCTTTTCAATTTAGTGAATGCAGTGATCTTATTTCAATTTATGAGTTTGCATGCTATAGGGTGCAAGGGAATATATTGTTGGCTTAAATTTTGAATTTCAGGAAATAATTTTATTTAGGACAGACTCTCTTGAAAATAGAATATTTTATCAACATAAACTAATGTGAGACAACTGTTCATAAATTTAAAAGATTGATTTTTATGTAACACTTCTGCACTGTTTCACATTCTTGAAAATTATAAGATCTTTAAATTAATTAGTGCACCAATCAGTTTAAATGTTTTTTCCTTGAAATTTATATGACTTAATCTATAATTTAAAAGCAGAATCAAGGAATATTACACTTTCAGTCTAAACTTATACTATCTTTATCTATGTACTAAAATACAGGCAACCAGAGCATTCGCATCTCATTCCTGTTGCCATGACAATGGCTTTAGTCCCTCTTTTGTGCATGGAAGGGCTTGCTTTCTTTCTCCAAGCATGATGCTCATCTGCTCCAAATTCCTTACATGAAGAAAGATAAGATAAGGCTAATAGAAGACTAACAACAAACAAGATAAGAAAACATGTGTGATTGTAAGTATGTCTTCGAATACAATTGAGGGAAAGTTATGAATGCAAAATTTCTTTAAGCAAACACCTACACATGGCCAAGCTTTTCTGACTATACATCTCTGCTTTTGTAAGAAAACTAATACAGTTAAGAAGCGGATGTGTGAATTTTTATACAGTTTTCACCATAATTTCAGATTTCTGCCTGGAGCCAGAAGGTCAAAATAAAATGTCATTTACATTCCTGAAGCTATAACTTCAGTGTCTTGTCAATTCAGACAAGAGAGAGAATTGCTATTGCAGATAATTTTCTCCATTGTTCACTATTTAAATACTTCTGTTCATCTGCACAAGCAGTCTTCTAGTGCATCATCACTGCATCAGAAAAAAACATGTCCAAAATTATTTCCATGCTGTTTACTCCAAGACTGTAAATACAATTGTGAGTTTAGGAGAGAAATTGTCACCATTTCTTCTTCATTGTCTTAAGAGTTTTTTATCTCAGAGTCCTCTACCTTTTAGCAAATGGTGTAACATTTCACTGGAAGAAGTCTCTGAGTCTTCCCAGTAGCAGCATTCAGTATATGTAATACTGTTACTGACCTTTCAGCAGCAAATAATGGGAATTCTTGCAGTTGTGGACCACATCCACATCTTGTATGTTACCAATTATTCTACTAGCAAGCAAAGACTGCTATCCAATTTTTTATTATCAGTTGCCAAAACTTTCATAAGAAAGTTTACAAGTTAAATCATCTATGTAAAAAAAATTCACTTAGTTTATGTATAAATCATTCTGGAAATTGTTTGAGAGTTTAATAATCAGTTCTTACAGCTATCACCATGAGACACTGGATTCACAGAGAGGATATGTAGTGTAAAAACAATGCCATTAACCTTCTGTTCACTTCCAACAGAAACAGAAGATTCTTGCTTCCAAATCATTTTTATATTTCTTTATCTGATTGCCTAGAAGGGAAAATATAACTAAAACCTATAGCTTGCCATAATAAGGCCAGAAAGGCCCTGTGCGTTATGATGATATTCACTTGCATTACTTGCATTATAATGAGTCAGTTCTGGTTCAATGAGAGTTGGGAGCATTCATTGCACATTCATGCAGTGTCCTGCAAACTGTTCTGTCATTTCCTGTGTGGAAAAATGTTATGTTGGGACAGCTAGTTATATTTTTCTCTCCAAAATTAAGTCTGATGTAATCCATTACAAACTGTGGAATGGAACATGCTGCCTCTCAAAGAAATGAGAGGCGGACACCATTCTCTCTTAGCATTAAAGTTTTCTTGGCTTTTCCTAATTTTAGATTTGTTGTCTCTTACAGATCCCAGTCCTTCATGATGATGCAGCCTCAATTGCTGTCTTTTTCAGCTGTGTAAAGTTCATGTGCTGACATTGACTGCTCTGCTGGAGGTTGCACTGTGGGTTGGGTCATTAGGGAAGTGATCTGGGGAGAACATGTCTGCTTTTCCTTATCCTAAAGAGTGTACACTCTGTGGTCTAGGTTTTTTTGTGAGAAGCTTCAGGTCACTTTCCAGAGGGCTCCTTCTGTTTGATATTCATATCAGTCAGTAGTTAAGTATAAATTTTAAGTGTTCACCTATTTCAACCAATTCTTTGTGATTTTAGGATTCTCTAGCTGCAGACTGACAAGACTGAATTGTTCTTGAAACAGAAATTTGGTACTTAATTTCCTCACAAGATGGAATTTCTAGGGATTTACAAGTGGACACTCTTAACTTTAAGGGCTGTAGGGGTAGGTAAGCTGTACAACCCTACAATTCAGTTTTGGTGTCTCACAATCTTAATTCTTACTATTCATTCTGCTTTTCTGTGTGCTTTACAGTAAGCCTAATTCTGCTATTCTCCTTTAAGAATACCAAAGGAAATCACATTATAAAACTGCTTTAGTGTTTTCCAAAGGAATATTTTTTAACAAGAAACAATATCTTTACATTATACATTAGATGCAGAATATATTTTTAGATTTTATGGAGAACTCATTGTTGATACAAGTAATAATAATTATCTAATAAACACTCTTATACAGTAATTAATTTACATTAAGACAAGCAAGATAACAGAAATGTCGCACTAAGAGGAAGTCGGTTTCCAGTGAGACAGTAGTGTTAGGAGAAAAGGTGTTTGACTGTGAATTTTAAGGTTCCTCCTCTACACATCAATCAAATTCCATCCTCATTCCAGTATACAAAGTTCTAACACTTCTGTTGGCCTGTCTGGTACCACAAAACAACTGCACAGAAATTAGAAATTACTGATGATTTTAGAGATTCAATTGACTCTTCACTTTCTTGGAGTATTCTACTTTCCAAAACAGAGTAGCTTTTGGCTTTGTAGAACCAGATGCATATTGATATCTATTGCAAACCTTGATTTCATTTTTTTCTTACTGTCTTTTAAAATAATATCTATTAATATTAAGCTTTTAGGCAGTGGAGCTTTAATTTTTTGTCAGTTCAGGTTAGAATATTGCTTATTGTAGATGATAACCACGTCTGTTCCTGGGAATACACAGGATTATTTTAGGGTTGGAGAGAAAAGGGGATAATATAACAAACAAATGTGCACATGTAGCAAAACTGTGGGAGGCATTCTGGCTCAAATGGCTGGGTCAGAAATCCATATTTGCAAATTTTCTTAAATCTAGATGAGTATGCAAAAGAGATACTTTTTTCATGAACATTTTCCTGGGACTGAATTTCAAACTATATAAAATTTAAAAACGTAAATAAAGTCTGGATGTGCCTGCTTCATTTTGTCTTGCAGCTGTTGAAAACAATGACATCCAAAAAATTACATGAGCAGGGACAGCCAATTTCATGTCTCTCAGGAAAGCTTTTTTTTTATTCAAAATTGATATATTATTGAAAATTTTGTTCTGTGACAATTTGTGCTGGCCAGCATGATGGTGGACTAGAATAAGTAGGATATATATTAGAAAATGAATGTAAGCTAAAATAAATTTATAGATGTTCAAGAAGACTCTCCTTTTCAGCAGCCCCAAGTGTCCCTTGGCTATCATCTATATTTACTATGATTTTAGCTGACACGACACGAATTGCTGAGACTTGCACTTGTTTACCAACTATCCAATTTAGCTGGGATGTTTGTATTGCAGGTTCTTGAATGAGTCTCAGACAATGACAGAATCTGGTGATGGTAAATTAAAATACGTAAAATGGATAATTCTTATTCAACTTCCACTAGACTGGTGCGTAGGGATTTTCTATAGGTAAAAGTGAAAAATATGGCTAATCTCTGGTGTCAAAGGGGTTCCACCCAGAAGAGCCCAGTGCCCAACACTTGCCCTTGTTGCTGATAATCTGCTTGAGTTGTGGTGAAAAATTATTCTCTAATACACTCAGATGTGGATGACTTCTTCAGGTGGATTTCTCTGAGCTGCTACTGAGCACAGTTGATCCTGACTTGTTGGGGGCGTGGTTAACACCCAAAAGTTAGCTGCTGCATATCGGCCTGGGATCAGCTGCCTATATGTCTGGTCTGCTTTTTCTTTTTTTGCCAGAGAATGCATAATTAAAAATTGTGACCTTGCAGTGTTAGTTCCCCTTAGATATTTGTTTGAAACTCACTCTATCATCAGTACTGCAGTAGATGTCATACTTTTTTTGCTTTCTTCAGCTTTTCTTAATTTTTAAATTTCTTAGTAGTAGTTCTTTTTTCTCTTCACAATTTTGTACTAGCCAACGGCTGGTTGCAATAGATCAAATCAAAAATAGGATTAAACTGTTGAAGATATGCTAGATAGCATCAACAAATTTCTGTCTTTTTGCTACAAATAATCCCCCAATATCAATTTTTGAGGGCTCTGCCTAAGAGTTTTTGGAACCTTCCCTGATGTGAATACCTCCAGAGATGATCACTCAGAGAAAGAAAAGAAAAAAAAAGGGTGCTCTCTCTTTAGAGATATTTACAATATGTACATTTATAACTTACCGTTCTATCTGTCTTCCTCAGAGTCCCAACTCTAGATTCTTGGACTGAGAGGAAGTGATTAGCAAATCTACTAATTTATAATTCTATATACATTGGAAATAAGAGCAGGAGGCTTTCGTTGATTCAGGATGAGAGTGCAAAACTCTCCTGCTGAATAGTATTTACACTTGTACCCACAGCACAAATATCTATAAATGGATGCAAATACAAGGTTTGGCTTATTTTAACAGTAAGGACAAAGCACAGAGACTGTTGTATTTACATCCATACTCCTATTCCCTGGTAGTCTTACCATCTTCAGATCCACCAAGAGGTGTCTGTTCATTTGTCTGGTATCAAAGTTATTAACAGCAGATAACTTCTTTAGAAAACTAACAGAATTACAGTAGTCTTTATCTTCTCTTTTATCACCCCCCAACCCTCCCCCCCCGACCTTGTCTTTCATAAGATTTTCTCTTAACTGCTTATTTCTAATGAGATGGGAAGGAGTAATTTTTTTTTCCTTTTCTTTTTCTCCTGTTTCTTTCTATCTATTTATCATTAGACAAGACCTGTATATTCAAAAAGAAAAGACCCTAGTACCAAATTAATCATATTCAGAAATTATTACAGAGCAATTCTTTTTCTGTAAGATTCATGACTGGTTATTTCTGAGTTCATCCTTTTAGAGGCATAAATAAGCAAAAGCACTTGTCTATGATTGATCTATAACCTAGCAAAACATATCTAATGTTTTTCTAGGCATCTAGGTAGCAATTAGTCTCAGGAAAAAATCTGAAAGAAGAGAAAGGGTAATACCTTATTTATCATATGAAATATTCATTAGTTTTCCTGAAGGCTTCCTGCATAATTCATATAAATATTTGAATCACCTGACCAACAGAGACACTACAAAGTTAATGGTTTTTATGATGGTGCACTTACTTCCTTGTATGCAGATAAAAGTTTGATGGAATTGATCTCTTCTGATTGTAATTTGTTTTAAAGATTTTCTTTTCAACTAGGTCTTCTGGTACAAGAAATTCTCTGGATTGTCTTGAAAAGGAAAACACCTTTCCCTCATTTTTCTGATTTTGTGTTATTCCTCTGATATTGAATCCTTATTTAAATGTTTTTGGCTTTCAGTAGCTTCAGGCTTGCACAAAGATTAAAATCCTATTGGCATTCCCATAGTCTTTGGATATCTTTGAAACTAGAGTCTTTTCTCTGAAATAGTTCTGGCATTTGCTGTAACACTTTGTCCAGACTTCAACTGACGTTTCAACAATTTTAGTAGACTTAATGCTTCAGTATCTTCCCTCAAACATATCTTCTGTATTGGCATGGAAATGCCTTTATTCAGAAACACACCTTTAATTCTGGGCATGCATATCTACTGAAGTTTTTTCTTTATTTTTTTATGGGTTTATAATCTTCTGGCACCAACTGTACTTTTCAGGCTTAGGCATTGCAATACATTTACAAGAGACAAGACAAATGGACTGGGAAATTAATTTCAGAATATGGAAACTTATATATGCATACAAAATTATGGGCTATAAAGTAGCTATTACTGAAAAAAAATGGTGCATGTCTTTGAAAATGTCAGATTGAGTGTTCAGTAGCAGATAAGAAGAAAATCACAGCACTGGACTATATTCTTAGAAGGAGAGATAAGGAAAAAAAAACCCAAACCACACCAAACATACCAGAAAATATTAATGAGAATTTGCATATATCAACATTATGTCCCTGTATTTAATATTTTCAATAGTTCTAATTATTTAATCTTTGAAATGTTATACTAAAATTTGAAAAAATATTGGGTACGGAACAGAGAAAATTAGAGTCACTTCAATATGAGGAAAGATTGAAAAGCTGAGACTCATCAACAAAATAAACCCAGAAAAAAACAAAAAAAAAAAACCAAACCAAAACCCCAAACCAATCCATAGAAACAAACAAACAAACAAATAAAAAAAAAACCCAAAAAACCCAAAGAACCAAATGAAACAAAAAGAAAAAGAGGACATAGCTTCACAAAGATGTCAGGCAAATTCAGAAAGGAATCTGATGGCTGTTAAAAACAAGAGCCTGAGCAAACCCACAGTTCTGGGAATTCCCAAGCCCTAGGTTTTTGGAAGACAGGAGACTATATTTGGGAAGGGGTTATTTGGGAATAGTGGTCCTGTGCTAGTATTCTTGTTAAAAATTATGTATTAGTTGCTGTTTGTTATACCACATGCAGTCCAAATCTGACCAATCTGATCAATTATTGTGAAAAGTCATTTGCATAAGATGTAAATCATCTATTTCTTTCCCCTGCCCACTGTATGACTATACTTATCAATAGCATCCATTTATGCAGAATTATGTAGAATAATTCTCATTCAAGAATCTACTGAAATCTACTGGTTGTAAGAAAATAGATGCAGTTCAGATACATGGACAAAAATTTATAAGTAAGCAGAAGAGAAGTTGTGTAGTATAACCACATTGTGTATCATGTCAGTCAATCTCACCCAGCTGCCCACTGAAGTTTGGAATAAGTACAAACAATAGTTTGCAAACAGAGATACTCCTCCAGATACTTCTGAATCTTTGGTGTAAAGAAAATGAAATGCCTAAACATGCAGGGAAAAAAAAAAAAAGTGGTTATTTTTAATGCCTGAAAGTAGGAATGACTGTTTCTTTTCCCCCCTTCCTGTTTCTGACTATTAATTTTAAACTTGGAGACTTGAAAGCTATCATCTGAAAAAATAGCAGTGGGTTTTTCTCGGGTCCTCAAATATCCCCTTAAGTCTTACTAGGTAGCTTAACTTATTTAACTCTTGGCAACAGAGGCAGTTTAGACTAACACAGGATTTCTTCCTTTCTCTTTGCCTCGGTGTGAACATCCTTCCCTAGCCCATCTATAGGTCATATATCAGGAATCTTATGTTCTTTAAACCCATGTGTCCTGAATACATGCATGCTCCTATTCACATGATACAGACACCTGGTCATATCAAGATGAGGACAGCAAGAGCCCCTTGGAAGAGCTAATAACAGGGAAGACTCTGCAGCTTTCCCAGAATATGCACCCAGACTTCCCAAAACAGTCATCAGGTTTGTGTCCTGCTCTCTTTCTGCATGCTTGGGAAGAGCAGTGGTGTAGAGTGGGCCAGAAGCCAAGCTGTTTTGGCAGTAGCAGATTAGCATGCAATGAAAAGACATCCATATGGCCTTTTATATATTTTAGCTGGAATGTAGCCATGACCTGATAAAACATAGAATACATGGCACTGGCACATTGCATCAGCATACTCCTTCTCTGTTTGCCAAGGTGGATGAAAATGTTTAAATACCATCGGTTCTAAATCCAATACTTGAACAATTTCCTAATTGCCTTTCTCCAGAACTCTAACTCTTCTTTCACCAGAGCTCCTTGCCATCTCCTTTTCAGGCAGCTGATTTTTTTTTAAGTTCACATATTAATTCCCAGTGCTCGCTAACTTTGTGTTCTTTCAGGCTGTTTAATTTCATCTATTATAGATGTTTATACACTGATATTTATTTTTCTGTCCCCAAATGATGAGAAAAGCTTCTTTGTGGTATGTTAAGCCACAAGACTGCTATGCTGCTTGAGCAGCATATCAAGGGATTTAACTAAACTGAATATAACACATTAATAATTGCTAAAAATCTTCACTAGTAAAGCAAAAGAGGGAAGAGAAAAAAAAAGCCACTCCTCTATTCTTCAAATGAGAGGAAATTCACAAAATATAGTTCATTATAGTTAAAGAAATTGCCTACTTGCCACAAAGTTGTCAAGACTAGGGACTGGGACATCAAAAGTCCAGTGCTCAGAACATCTGAATTAATTTTTTGGGTAAATTTGAGTGAACACAATTTAATCTCTTCCATCCGCCTGCTGACACACGAACTCTGCAATGCCTTGGGACTCAAAACAAAGCTGGCACAGGAGAGAGAAGCAGATTCCCTCTTTACCTCATCTAGTGAAACAAATCCATGGCAGAAATGCTATGAGTGACTGAAGTCATCCTGGTAGGCTTGGAGAGATTGGATATGGCATGTCAGGGGGGAAAGAATCCTTTCAGAATTGATGCAGTACTCTGAATTTGTGGTATTTGTTAGTCACTGTCTTTGCAGCTATGTTATAATTCTACATATGGTCAGCAATCTATATTCATCTGTAGATGAGAATCTGCAGCCCCTGTGTAGTTGATTTTGTAACACGGAATTGATACTGTTTGATATGAGTACTTTCACATTTATCCCTTCATTTTACTTTACAGCTCCAGCCTACTAAATATGAATTTTGTGTTTGGTAAATCTTCTACTAAAGATTTGTTGAAAGTCATTGAAAGTTAAATTCATAAGCTGCAACTATATTCTGAATGACTCTATCCTTCTCATCTGTGCTTTATGGAGAAAAATTCCCTTGGAAAAATGTAGATCTTGAACTAGGGCACTAACAAAGGGCGATTTCATCATGTATTCCCAAAAGGCCTTGAGGTGAAGTTCAGACACATTTCAAGTAACTGCATGGCACAGGTATTGTGCTACCTGGTTACTCCCATAGCAAATAAACAGATCACAGACCTTTACATCTGTTCTTTCTGTTTGCCTTCTGCAGGAAAATAATCCTTTGTTGATGGTTTTCTATTCCTTTTTTGCCAGAAGCTTAGACCTTCCAACCTAAGTGATATGTTTTAACCTACTTTAATGCAGCACATGAGAACATTATTCCTGCAGCTAGGAGGGAGAAATCTTGTATTGATCGAGTTGTTTGGGGTTTTTCTATTCACAGGAAACAGGACAGAAGTCTGCATGCTTATAAATAAAACTGACTTCCGTGTACTTCTGGGAAGACAGTGCTGTTCAGGTTTTGAAAGTATCACCATTTGATAAATGTGCAACATAAGCACAAAAATTAACTTTAATTTTCCCATTAGGAAGAGAAGAACAAGTTCAAGAGTGGTTATACATTAAAAAATGAACTCATGGAGATTATTTGAAGAAGGGAAGACCTTGTAAATGGAAGTTGTATGGGAAAGGAAAAAGACTGGTCTTTAGATTAATGCTTCTGTTCAATATCATTCAATTATTTGTCAATCATTTAATAAAGGACTGTGAGCCCCGGTCTGAAATTCATGGAATAATGAATAGCTTTATGTAAAACACTAAACACAAAAAAGTATCCCTTTCTGTGCACATATGTATAAGCACATAGAAATGTACTAATAAGCAAGACCATACCAGAAACTTCCCAGCTTTGGCTGGTAGTTGTGCAGTTTGTGCTGAAAATAGAGCCTTGAAAACTGGGGGATTCTTCTGTGCATAGATGGAATTCTTCAAATTAGAGTGCAAGTAATTGGCAAAATCTAAACTGAACATTTTGTAGGAGGAATGTGGAGGAGGCTGGTTGCATCTTGACTTATGTAAAGAGTGATCATTTTTTGTGAAGAGCTATTTCTTCTGAGGTTTGAAAGAAAATCAGTTTGTGTTCTGCTCCAGTTTGTAGAAACTGATTTTAAAATCAGAATCCTAACTTTCTGAAATTTTACCAATATATTGAGCAAGAAGGTAAAAAATTTATTTTTAAAGCAGACATATTTTACATTAAATAATATGCTCAAACAAAAAGAATAGATTTTTACAGAGAAATTTGCTGAACCAAAAATGTAGGTACTTCTAATGGACATTTTATAAGATTAGGTCTATTGCCTGATAAAGACATGTGAACCTGATTTCTTCTATTGTGTGTAAAGAATTTGCTCTAGCAGAGTGAGTCAGTGGCTCTCTAAGCCCCAACATAAGTATGATTAAAAAAGATAGTGTGGTATACTCAATCAAATTTCACTTATTTCAACTTGACAATTAAGTTATAATTTGGAATTTACAGATTAACTTTTCTCATAGCTTCTCATATTCTCATCCAGATATAATATTCCCTGGATCTTTGTTAACAAAATGAGTCACTCTAGGGAAGAAAAATATCTTCTTTCTTATTTCCACAAGTATTTGAAATACAGAAATAGAGTCAAAAATAGTTCCTGAGGAAGAATATATCTTTATGCTGGTTCAGCAATCTAGATAACATGTAATTGTTTTCCTACCTACCACCTTCCATTCAGTAAAGAAGCAGGCAATTTGTATTTATTTTGGTTTAATAATGGTTGTTTAATGTGGTTGTTTTTTAAAAGCTGGTAATTTTTTTTTTAATCCAAAACCAATGTACAAGAGACCGTGCTGCAGAGAATTACATTGGACACATTTTCTCCTTATGAACGAGCTGATGTGGGTGAGATCTTTCTACGCTGCAGGGAAGAATCCTGGGAAATTTCTGAACCTTTTAGTGCACAGCACTGAGACAGGCGTGGCACCAGCTGGTATCCCTGCCTGAAGATGGTAGCTTCCTCTTCACTACCACTTCAAAGGTAAAGAGTTCATACAGCAGCCACAGGATTGGCTGCATCCACAACAGGGTTTGAGTGCAGAAATTGTCATCCTGGTTTCAGACATAAAGATTAGGCCACAGAGGGTTAAGTGCTAGAAACACTGGGCAGCTGCTGAATCCCACAGGGCCATGAAATGGAGCCAGAACAAAAGGCCAAAGAGCTCAGTAGCCATAAAATGCATGGAGGTAGGGAGGATGGAAAAGTATTACTGGTATCTGCAGTATTTCATTTTGTGTCTGTAAGAAAAGAATCAAAAGATATTTTGATTATTAATCATATTACTACTGAATGGCTAACTGTGATACACAGCACTTAAATCCAACAGGAAGATAGCTGAAGCCACAGAAAAACTTCAAAGAGTATTTTTAAATTTCATGTAATAGTAAAGACTTTGAGTGTGTTGTATTTAAAAATAATGAAACTGCAAAAAGCCAGTGGCTTAATTAAAGAATTAGGAGATGAAAAATAACCTAGAAAGAGGACCCAACACTGATTAGGTGAACAAAACACTGGGGGAAGGGAAAGGAAGTGAAAGAAAAACCCAAAAATCCTTGTCTGATTTTGTCAAAGAAATTTGGCTCTCATCAGAAATAGTCTAGACCAGAATGAAGTATATAAAATGTAGGCATCACTCAAGAGCAAAAAGAATTATTTGAATAAATAAATAAATCTGAACTATCTCATTCAAATGAACCTAATTTAGAAAGACAGAGCTCTAACAACTGCTCAGGAAGATGCTGGAGCCAAGACAAAGCTCAGCTTGTGTATAAATTTTGCAAGAAACTTAATGACATCATTTTGCAAGAGTTTGCAAGGGCTTGTATAAAATGCACAAAATTGTGAATACCCAATAACACCACAGTCAAATTCTCCATTAAAAAATGAAAGGAAATAGTTATTAAATGATTTTAAGCTACACACTGATGTACAAAAGAGTGTGCTGCCAGAAGTGGTACTTAATAATAACAACCAAAACAGGCCTGGGTATCATACAGCTAATTCTATAAAACAAAGTGTACAAAGGACAAAGATCACCCCAAGAGAAGAAAGCCTAGGAGTAACAGGGATCACAGCTGTTGCCATAGGTAATACTTTTGCTTCAGCAAATATCCCTCAGTGTAATATGCCTGGTAAGAAGTGTACCTAATCTATCTGCTCAGCACAGTGATCTGAGAATGCTGCTCTGGACTGTGAACAATAAATGGAAGCCGTGCCACAAAATAAAAGCTGAAGAAGTTCCTTGAGGAAGCAGCCGTGGTCAGGAACAACACTGTGAAGAACAATTTCAGTTATTTACAGATGACTCCAAAGGGAGTATTAGCACAAATCCTCTTTTCAGCAGTGAGAAAACCACTGCTTAAAACTGCAGACCATTTGTGTGTGAGGCAAGCAACAGAAATGAGGCATATTCAATGCAGAGGAGCTCTCTAATATATAGGGCTTTCAGTCTATATGGGAAGGAAGCATTTCCCAAAATAGAACAAATATCTCAAACTATTATTGTTAGCAGGGGTCTTGGAGACTGGCATTCTTACTCTTCTCTATTTACTCCCCTAGAGAAAATGGAAAGGGCTTGTTGTTGGTTTTTCCATCTTTACAGGCTCACAAGTATTCTTAAAATCAATGAGTACAAAAACATTCAATGTGTAAGTGGTTCCACCTACTTCATTGGAAGCCTATTTCCATCTCTGAAAATTCTTCCTAGTCCATAATATGTCATTTGCTGTAAATATTATCATTTAAAATATCAGAAAGGATGCAAGATACTTGGGAGGAGCTGGAGCCCCTGGGAATATGAGTTATATAATGGAAAAAGTCCAAGTGCAATACTGCATAACTTGTTTAGTAGAAATAAAAAAAGCCCATAATCTTAGTCTCACAGATTTCAAATTGCATTGGGAAATCAACCTTTACAGTGAAGCAAATATAAATTTTTTTATATTTGTTGTTTCACATTTCTGTGTGAAAATACTCCCATGCCCTAGTTCCCATACCAATAACTGGGAGAAAGAGGAGCACAACTTGCTGTCTGCAGAGCTCATCACAGCGGAGACCAGCAGTCATGAAGTGGTTAAGTTCACACCCATGTCTTCAGCTACCAAATGCTTTGAAACTCAGAAACATGGGACATCAGTGAGCAGTGTGTATTATATGATTTCGTCTGAGAATAGAACAAACCTTATTTTGTCAGCAAATGGCATAATGCACTTTCAGGGGTGTGTATAGGAAATGGAGGGAATCTTAGCCAAAGAAACCATAGTCTGGAATCACGTGGAAGCAGGACACAGACAAATTATTCTCAGGGTGAGGAACAGAATATGTGTTATTCCAATGAAATAAAACACATATTGCTCTGAGTTTGAAATGCACTATAAATGGATCTATGCTGCCAGAATTAAGATGACTGGCACACTTTAGCATATATATCTGTGCTAGCACTAAACCAGGCAATTTTGGAGCAGTGTAGGGGAGAAGTAGGCTCGGATTTCAGGGTGAAGAGACTCACATCTTGAGCAAGTCACTCAAATTACTGACAGGTTTGCACTGAAGGGAAATAGAATCAGGTAGTTTTAAAGGCTTGTAGGGACATGCCTTCGTGTACATCAATTACATCTTCAAATTCAGTGTAGGCGTAGGATAAATGGATAAATGATATAAAGGCATTAAATGAAAGCTCCCAGTTCTAGACAATGGAAATAGTAAGAAAAGCCTGAACAAATAAAAGCAGTAGGGAGATGCAAAAAGGGATTAGGGTCTCAATGCAGGCAGTATCACAAAATGTAGTGATTTAAAAAGAAGGGGAAGGCAGAACAAAATGTTTTGAAGCGAAAAAGCTGGCTCAAACTTCAAAAAGACATGGTCAAATCAGGCTCTTGCTGTACAAGAGGGTTTTTGGGGGGCTTTTTAAGTGTGGAATTGAAGGAAACAAGTGTAGATAACCACATGAGCTCTTAGTAATGGAACTGTGACCAAGCTGTGTGGTGTGAAAAAAAGGCTGTGAACTTTCTTTGGACACAATTTCTTCATTCAAAACCCTTTGTCTAAAAGCCTGTGGGTTTCCACAAAAATGAGATTTCTAGTATAAATATATTTGACTTTTTCCTTTACAAGAATTTCTTCCTTTATCCTAACCCAAAAGACAAGGTGGGTCCAGAACTTTATTCATGTGTAATAATGAGTAAAAGAAGAAAAAGGTGCCCATCTCAGGCTTTTGCAATGCAGTAAGATGAAGAATTCATAGAGGAATACCATCAAATGGAGCAAGGTCAAAGGTATAAAGCTTTCAGTTATATCAAAAGAGTCCAAAATTTTTTCTACCCTTTTCCCCCGGTTGCTTGACATTTTAATGGTAAAAAATCTATATCTAGTTTCCAGGTGCATATTCTAGGGGGAAAAAATGAACATCCTAGCTTGATCAGAGTAAAAGCTCATAAAGAGCACAGCCTCCTAGTGAATGTACACACTAAAGCACAGAAAAGCCCACCGAAATAAGAAAAAGCAATTGTATGAATCAAAAGCCAGTGAGCCAGTGTATTGTGGAAGTAACTGCAGTTATCAATACAGGACAGTTCAATTTGAAGCAAAACCTTATGAAGAGATCAGAGTCTAATCAGAATTATTCTTTCAAATCTTATGTGTACATAAATGCAATGTGTTTCTTTCTCCATCTGAATGGATGCTAATCATTAAGTTTTGAAAAACAAAATTTTTCTGAGTAGCTTAAATTCATCCACATTCATTAGATGCTCAATTAGGTGAAGCAAGCTTTTCATCATATGCCAGAGGTTTAATTTAATTTGCCCAGGATAAGCACTTAACCATAACCATGGAACTCTGATCTTTATTTTTTAAAAAATTACTTCAGGGTAGCAAATCACAAACTATGAAATACTGGAAATCTCTATGCAGACTAAAATCCAACATTATTTCTGCTAGATCTGAAGGTATTTAATTGAGGTATTTCTGTAAAAATAATAAAAAAAGTATTAAATTCCATGTTATACAATTGCTCATTGAAGTAAACTGTCATCAATAATAAGGTAATTTAACCTTCCACTTGCTTTGTGGAGTGTACTTCAGGTGTATTATGATATTTCAGGAAGAATGATCTCTTAAAGATGATGACTCAGAGGACTTTTTCCAGTAATTTAAAATCAAAGATTAACAAAGAATTTCTTTACAAAGGGGCAGATACTCCGCTTCACTCCCTGAAGGCAAGGGAAGAATTTTTTTAATGGAATATTTTAAGCAATATCAATTATGTTTCTTTGCAGTTTTAAGACTGATGAATTAAAGGAAACTTTGATGAGAAGAAGCCTTGCTAAACTAAAACAGGCAGCTTGCCTACTCTTAGAGTTTTTTAGCTTCCTTTGAAAAGTAAGATCAAGTTAGAAAATCAGAACCAAGCAGCTGCAAATACAGTCACTATTCTGCTATTACCTGAAAGATTAAACAATTTCTCATGTGATTATAGAACAATTCTAACTTGATCCTACTTTTATAAATGCTTTCAAAGTTTGGCTATTTGATTTTATTTCCTTCTATGAAGATATTGCATCAAAAGGAGTTATCACTAGTAAATTTATATCAGCTCAGTATTTTTAGATAAGATTCCTGCAGCTGATCAATATCCAGGGTTAGATAATTTATAATAGTTTTGGCAAACTTTTTTGACCAATAAGTGACCACAGAAGCAGCACAGTATTTACGTGTCTGAAGTTACTGCTATTAAATGACTTCTGGTTCCTCTAATAGGGATTTTATGAACTGGTGTTTTAAAATTAAGCTCCACCTAAGTAATTATTATAATGATAATAATTTTCTTGCCCCAGCTGCCAAGGAACTGGATGTAACACAGGCGACCAAGAAAAGTTTTGTCGTTTCCCACGTTATATTAAGAAAATACAATTCACTGGGCTTGTTTTGAAGATGGAAAGGGTTATCAAACAGTCAACCAGGCTGCCCAGAAAGAGACAGTATCACCATTCCTTGAGTTGTTCAAAGGATCCATAGATGTGGCACATTGGGATGCAGTTTTGTAGTGGGCTTAGAAGGTTAATGATTGGGATTTAACCTTAAAGGTCTTTTCCAACCTAAATGATTCTTGTATCCTGATTCTATGCTATGTACAGCGTAATCAGCCTGAGGAGATCACTGGCTTACAATGTTGCTGCTACTTTTTTTTTTCCAAATACTGGAAAATATTTAGGTCATTAATTATATTTGTAGCCACAGTTAACTTAATTATGTAATGATAATCAAGCTTCTTGCTTCAGGGTACAAACTAATTACCCCAAAGGACATCTGCATTTTAAAGATGGCACTGCATATCTGGAAAGAGCATATAAAGTTTCCTCTTCTTTTCAGATACACTATTAATCACAAGTTGGACCAGAAACTGACTTTTCTTGTGTAAAAAAGCTTAATTGCTTGTAAATTACATGGAAGCATGGTCCTTTCTATTGCTAAATAAATGAAACAGTACCAACATCTATAGAGTTTGGGTCGTTTGTTCCAATTATTGAGGGAAGAAAAGCTGATAAGATGAACAAATATAATGGCCTAGTGCTGTATAAACCTGTTACTGCAACTTAATGGATACCTTGTCAACCTTAAATCTCTTATGAATGTGGAAATTCATGTTCTCCATACTCAACTGAGAAGAGAAGATACTCTTCTGCCAAAAAGTCTGAATGTTTGTAGCCCTGAGAGGACAGCATCTCAAAGTCAGGGCCCTTTACAGAGATCAGATAAGGTGCACAGAGTCTTTTCTGGGGTAATGCTTTATCCTGTTTTAGAAAACTTTTCAGAGTTAGTGAAGAATTAAGAGAAACAATGCATTCTGTAAAGAGGTTATTTCTTGCAGAAGATTATGAGGAACCAAAAGAGTGGCTTATCTCTCCAAAATGATGATGATAATTGATGAGGATGATGATGATGGTGATGACCTTTCAGTTGTCTCAGGAGATTTTTCAAAATGTCTTTCTTCCTCTATGTTCTATTTTGTTCTTAAACATATAAATTTTTAAGAGTTTGACTTCCTAGGAACTGAACAGTATTAAACAATGTAGTTAGGTATCTTTTTTTCTGCTAGTAATACACTGTTTCAGAAGGATGAAAATCAAAATATCATCAAAGTGCATAGCCCATGAAGTGACAGTGATCAGAACAGAGAAGAATGGTTAAAGAGTAAAAAATGAGACTGAGAATTGAATTTGGGATTTTTGTCAAATCACTAAACTTCTTTTTATATAACTGTCCTCTGCAAAAAAAAAAAAAGGTTCATATTTATTGTCTGTGAGTTTCAGTACTGTAGAGTTTATCAGTGTTTTGAGACCAATTGAAAATACTATGTATGCAAAAATACATATTTTTGTGAAAGGTCTTCAGGAATAACTTCAAGACGCATATTAAATTTGTAATTAAATACAAAATTATGTGCCTCTCTGAGATGAGAGAGGAACCCAGCTTTCAGGAAAAGTAATGGAAATTAATAAACTTGATGGCTGCAAGTTACCCAGCAGGTGACACCGTTATAATTATCATTTTCAAAGAAGATACTCAATAAGATTCAGTATTCTTCCTGTTTGCAAAGTAATTGCAGAGATTCTGTCTGTCAAAAGATATTATATGCCAAAAACCTTTAATGCGTGTACAGCTTTTAATTGGGCTTTTACTCTGCTTGCCTTGGCAAGCTCTAGGAAGCTTTAGCACAGGTTAAATAAATTCAAAAGAGTGATGAAGCCAGAGCCTTACGTCCAGTCACAGAATACTCAGGGAGCAACGGGACCCAAAGCACACACAGAGCTGCACACCAAGTGTTCCCTCTTGATTGGGAACCAAGAGTAATTTTGTCAGCAAAGCTGATCCCTGATTAGATCTCAGAAACAGACTGTGTTCATTTGAAGCCACAAGGACAGATATCACAAGGCACATATGGAGAAACTGAGTGTCTCTGCTATCAGTGTCAGAACAAGACAGTTGAAGATAATCACCTAACTGGGTCTTGGAGCATCTGTTCCTGTGAGCAATTACTCTGCTCCAGACAGTCACTGGAACCAATGACTCCCTTATGTCTTAAAAAGACCTACTGTTTTAGGTGCAGAGGAACATCTATCTCCTCTGAAAAATAGAGCTGATTCACAAAATGGTACTTAAGAAGAGGGCAGAACTAACATCCTTTATATTTATCTTCAACAGAAAAGACTGTTTTTAATGCTGAACTTGGGTTTTCTACCTGGTCACAGACATTATGCAGGCTTGTCAGACCATTCAGCATTTTCATGTTTTCGATCTGAATTATTTATTTTGCTCCTATTAGGAGAAAATTATTAAGTTCTCCCTCAAGTCATTGGTTGCTTTCTCACTGTGCAAGCTTGACAGTGAATTCAGCCACTATTCCTATGTACCAGTAATTGGGAAACAGAAGTAGGCAAAATGCAGTGCTTTTATTTTCTTTGATCTTTCATAGACAATTACAACCACGAACCTTGTCTTGACCTATTGGTTATTCTAGAAAAGCTTTTTGAAAGATTAAGCAGCCTATGATAACAGAGAATTGAGAGAGCAGAGGTCTTCCTTTAACTAAGTTCCTTTAGATACTTTCCAATAAAAATCCCAGGACAGTATTCTGTTTGTTAAATCCTCAACCTATGGTCAACCTATTTTGATGCCAGATATTGCAAAGCATAATCCAATCTTCCTTTGTTGTCTCACACTCTGTGGTTAAAATGAACTATGCAATTCATTCTATCTTCTGGAAGTAAAGCTTTGTAAACATAAGCTTTGCAAACCTGTTTAGACTTTGAGTGTTTTTTTTTTTAATATGCGCTGCACACACATATAAAAAGGGTTGTTGTTGACCCATAATTCTTTCTTAATAAAAGACTGATCAGAATTTAATACTAGTGATTTTGAAGGGATAAGTTTTTTGGCCAAGATATGAAGTATATGAATAAAACCAGTGCTATGTTAGCTCCATTTTTAATGTAAGAAAAATTACCCATTTTGTCTCTAGGGATAATTAAGTCTCACAATATATTTATTTCAAGATTTAAATGCTACTGGAAATAATAAGTCACCCAACAACTATTAGTAAGCCTTTACCCAAATCCAACAAGCGTATTAATCTTCTGTAATCTTTGTTTTCCTATCCCACACAGGAAAACAAATCCAGGGTATTTTTGAAATATAGAAGGCTTAAAAAAATTATCAGATGTGTCCTGAAAAGATACATAATATTACTGACAGATAGTGATTGTAAGAATGCTTTTTTATGTTGACCTATCTCCACCTCCTATGATAATTTTCAGAAATAATAATTTTTACTAATTATATGTGTTACCACCTTGTTCAGGAAGATTGCCCATCATCCAGAAAGAGAAGAGATAAGGAGAAACAGGAGAAAATGAAGCTGATATAGGGGAATCTACATTGATTAAAGGATTTCCACAGCAAGTGCCAGAGCAGAGAACAAGAGGGGTCTGTGAGTTAGTGGCTCTTCCAATGGGTCTTCCAATGGCTGAGATGAACATGAGTTGTGGATAGAGAAACATGAAGCGCTGGGAGACCCAGTGATCATCCTAAGAGCTAAAATAGGGAAGGATGGTCTGAGAACAGAAAAGTCATGGATGTTGTATAACAAGAAGTCAAAAATCCTAATGACTGAAGGACTATTAAAATGGAGAACTGCAGAAAAAGGTTAAAATAGCACATTATGAAGACTACAATTCAATAATAGCTTTTTTAGGGCAGATTTAGATCTAAGACTCATCATTATTTTAAAATAAGAGGTAATATGCAGACCAGGGTATGGACTGATTATTGACTTGAAGGCTGGTGTCACCATAGATGAACTCAACAGACTATCAGAAAAGACAAAAATCCAGGAAACTGAAGAGCTCCAGAAAACAGGTTAATGTTTGGGTATGTTTGATATGAGAACAAATGGAGGAAAGCGACTTTGAGGCTGCTGGTCTAAGAAGGGGAGAAGCTACCAATCCAGAGGTGACAAGGTAAGGAAAGAGATTGAGATGCCCAGTGCCTAAATTATTCCCTGTATGAGAAAAACTATGGTCAGCTGTATGTCAGTGTATGTGACACAGTGACCCAGGAATGGCAATGAAGAGGAAGATGAAAGATGATGAATATCTCAACTCTTCAGAAACAACAATTAGGAATTGTGTTAGAGATGCAGTCCAAGAACTCAGAGAGAAGGGTACAGGCCAAATGCAGCAGGGATGAAAAAAGTAAAGAAGGCAACTGCATGGAGAAGGGATATGGTGGCAGCAAGCTCAGTTTTGGGACAGTGTCACCCAGGCCTTGAGCAGGAGCCACAGGAAAATGTGCAGGTGGTGTCTGGAATCTGTTAGTGTTTGAAAAGGGAAAGTAGAATGCAGGGGAGAAAAGAGACTGTCAGCTTTGAAAGCAGCAAAGATCAGAAAGGAAAGGAAAAAAACTGAGGAAATCATGAGAGACTGGTGAAAACCATGGGTGAACTGCAAAGAATATTTAAATAACCCTCTGAGTAGTAGTGGAAAAGTGCTATAAAGTCAGCATCTGTGGAAGCTTAGCACTCTTCTCCTGTCCTCATCCAGGCAGCTTATGCCTTGTTTCATGCTGATGAAATAATTTCTCTCCTTCCAGTATGACAGTATGCCCTCTTGCAATTGCTTCTTAATTTTTCTCAGGTTAACTTCTAGCACAATACATGAAGGCATGCATTTATGCAATGAAAAATTTCTTCTTTATCTTGATTTTAAGTCTGCAAAGATCTGCAACAGACCATAAACAACAAAAACTTTAGGTTTCTCATTTTCTGCTTAATTGTTGTTTCCAGAAATCAGGTATTTTTAATAGATATATCCTTGAGGATATGAAAAATAAACGTTAAAGCAGGTTATCTGACACTAACTTGCACTTCAGCCAGCAAATTTATCTAAATTTTTTTCATATGTTACATTTTTCTATATAATATAATGTAACATAAGATTTGAAGCTTTTCTTTCAAGACATGGATTTAAATAAAGTTCTGTTTTCTTTTTATTCTGAACTGTTTCCCATTTATTCTTTCCTTATTCTTCTCATAGTGCACAGTCTTGAGCATTTTTGAGCATGTAAGAAACTGTAATTGACTGTTCTGTACACCACATTCAGATTATCATACTGACATCACTCTGTAAATGTCTAGGGTTAAATAAAATAATGAACATATGAAGCCGCATAAAATATGTTTCCTGTTAATTGTGTCCATCTCACCCTGTGCAGTGTTTTAGCAATGAGTCATTGTAATTAATTGACTGTACAATAAATGTACTAAAAGTTGAGCATGGTAATAACACCCTTTGGCTTTGAAAGTATTGGCAGAATGATGTTAGCATAAAAATCAGGTTTTACATCTTCAGCTGTAGATGCTTTAAGGCAGTGAATGCCTTTTGTACCGTCTGAAGGACAGTAGTACAGAGCACAGGGTTCCAGCTGCCAGCTCAGTGCCTGATGGAATGCCAACAGAGCACAGCAGAATGTTCATGGGCTTTCGTACAGTCTTGATCTGAAGGGACTGCACAAGTTGTTTCTGAAGTTAGTTTGTGCCACATTTGCCCAGGACATGCTGCTTTCCATGAGGCAGACATACCCTAAGTTCTATACTGACAAAATGTTTTCCTTCTGTATTTAATTTCTAAATATAGATGGGGCTGCAAGAAATGAGGCATTAAAACTCCTTTAGGGTGGTGGCTGGGCTATGATTTATTTATTCTTGTGACATCAGAGCAATCTGAGACTCTGAATTTCAAAGCTGTTCTTTCGTCTGTTATCTTTGTAATTTGGCCTCTGATACTAATAAATTTTGCCATGTGCAATCACAGTTCCTGAAAACGTTCACATTTACAAGGGGCTAGTAACTGTCTAGCAATCATAATGGCAGAGCCTGTAGAAGACAGAATCTTAAACTCCAGATGCCCAGTGCATAGTTCTGCTCCAACTTTTATAGGAAGCTACACTGACATTTTATAAGATAAATTTCACATTAATTTTAGCTTCAGATAGTTTTCAGCCAATATGGCAGTTCTCCAAAATATCTTATGTAATTTTTGTCATGTCATACATTAATATTTAAGTCTTTTACCAAAAGGAATTGCAAATTCTAAGCAGCCTGGAACCTTGGAATTCTGCATGAAGAAACCAAATTTATTGAGACAGCAGTAGAAATGAAGTCCCTTGTGATATTTTGTCACATTGTGAATGTAATTGTTTTGTATTGAATAAACTGTATAAGAAGGCTTGAAAAGCTCATAGTAGGAAGTCTAAAAAGTGTTATTTTTTATTACAAAGTCTGACACAAAACACAGTAAGTAGAATGAATCTTTCTACTGTTTTCAATAGATTTAGATGAAGCTTTATGATGACAGTCTGTTTTGAAGCCATGATTGTTTATTCTTTATGATGAATGAGAGACATATATTAATGAACCACCCTCTTGAATGCTAGTGCTATATTTAAATAGAGGGCACTTATTGCCACCTTAAACAACTGATTCTTTCTCCCTCTTTCATTCAAATAAGTAGATTAGTTTTATTCTACCAGCAATAGGAAATAGAGAGTAAAACCATCTTTTCTAGGGTTTTTTCCGTACTTCATATGCCCTTAAATATTTTTAGTCAATATATGATAAGGATCCTGTACTCAGACTGTATTTCCTCCACAGAAGGAGAAACACATGGATTCTTGTTGGAAAAAAACCCAGACTTTCCTATGATGGAGAAAGGTGCCCTCCCAATCAAGCAAACACTGTAATCTTGAGGGCATCATCTAGTAACATCTGTTGTCTATTTCTGAAAATTATTTTGATACACTGACAACACTGCATGACGTCCATCCCTCAGTGCTCACAAATGAGCTGCAGAAGAAGAGCACTTGATTGCCTGGGAAACCCGAGGCTGGCACAGGGTGCTCACCACACACTCCCTCAGCCTTCAGCCTGGAGCAGAGGTGCACAAAAGTTATCCCAGTGGCCGCCCTACAATGCTGGCATACAGGAGTGAGCTGTGAGTCACCTCTGGGGCAGCTGGTGGCTGCAGGGGCGGCCAACCTGCCAAGAACCAGCCTACTGCAAAGGCAGCTCTGGGCTGTCTTTGCTGAGAGCAGGGAGAGTGCTGAGAGCTGAGAGCTGCCCTCAGCAGAGAGCAGGGAGAGTGCAGCAGCACCGGCAAATAGAGCTTTTCTGGGAGGGGAAGGGGCAGTGTGGATGCTTCATACCTAGAAAGTGTGAAATGTCGCTGTGCCAGCACAGGAAGGATATGTGGTGGCTGCAGAGCCTGAAAAGACCAGGCTGTGGGACAGTGCATGGAGCTGGGGTGGATCTAGGTCTGCAGTAAAGATCTGGGCAGGGGGAATTCATTTGAGAGGCTTGAAAGAGGGTTCTTTGTGTGAGTGTGTGAGGGAGCAGCACATGAAGACAGAGATCTTTTCTCATGGAGGAAATGAGTTGTAGGTAAAGAGAAAATGAAAGATCATCCACAGTAAAAACAGTAGAATATAAATCAGTGGATGTGACATCACAGCTGGGCACATCCTCTCTGTGGCCCTGCTGAGTGCAGCTGCAAGGGAGGCCATCTGGAGTACTGATTTATACTGTGATTCACCAGCATCAAAACACTAGACAAAAACAGGTGGCTGCCTCTGAGCTGTGGGTGTCACTTTGATAATGAAATCCAGGGGTCCTCTTAAAGTCCAAGGTGCTTTCACATCTATCTTTATGAAAGTTGTAGTTTAAAGTTACACTGCTGCCAGTTTAATTTCTATCCTATTTTTCATCTGAATTTGGGTAATTTCTTTTTTAATGACATTGTTTCTTTGAGAGACTGATGTGCCTGCACATTAAAGTGAGGGCACAGCATCAGGACCTAAACTGTATCCTGTTGTAACAACCAAGTCTGATTAATATCTGCCCAGTTTTAGAAGGTCTTACAGCTACGCTTTCTAGAGATCTTGCTTTAGGAAAACACCATACAGCAGAGTCTGTTCAGAAGGCAAGCAACATTTATAACCTTCTTGAGAGGGTGATTTAGCTACATCCAAAGAATGTGTAGAAAAGCTATTGGAAGCAGAGATAACTTAGCTGTTTCTTTGGTGTCAGAAATTTAACAATGCCTCATGGGATCCTTTCCAACCTCTCCCTAAGTGAAACTAGCAACCCAATTTTGTTGTTGCTGAAGTCAGTGAGGAAAGGAACACTGCCCAAATTTGTTAGCATGCAAGAGGCAGGTTTCAGGATAGTCCAGATAGTCTGTCCTTTCAGTTTGTCGTCTTTTGACATCTTCCCTCAGAGTCTCCTGGCAACAGTGGCACTTCTGACAAACAAAATCCACACAGACACTACTGTATCCCATCAGAATAACAATGACTTCCCATTCCATTATTTATTCAAACAGTTGTTTAAATATGTGAGGCACTACACTTGAGATGAAAAAAAATTTATTGCTGAGAAATGTATTAGAGGATTTTGGAACATGCAGCAAAGCAACACTTGCACATGTGGAATGGACTAAACAAGCATCATTTTTCAAATGCCTTGTTGGTGACCTCAATTCAGAGTATTTTCAAGTAGATAGCTTTGGCTGTGAAATAAAAACTGGACAAGAGACTCTCCTACAAAGCACAAACTCCAATTTGCAGAATGAAATTCTGCAGGTCAAGAAGTTACAACACTTTAAAAAAATGACATTTAAAGTAAAACACTGCTCTTGCCTGGTGCATTAGCATCTACAGTGACAAAGGCATTCAGACATCTGAACTTTCTTCATAAGTCTTTTAAGTGTTCCTTTAAGGATATTTATGTGTAGCCCAATATAAATACATGGCAAAACAGTGAAGTGCCCCATACTATGGCTCTATGAGAGGTACAAAGGAATGATCTAGAACTCATGTAATTTATTTTTCAATTTAAGTTTTTTCGTTCTAAACCACAGACAGAAATAAAAAGAGGAAAGATTAATTTCAAACAGATATATTCAGCTGTATATCTAGTGAAGGCAGAATGGCATTGAAGGACTATTTATACCACAGCCCTTATAAACAGACTCTTGATTGTTATGACCATTACAGAGCACCTTGTGGCACATGAAATAGTAAAATTGCCTCCAGCAGAAAGGCCAAATATAAAATGTGTAATGTCAGCTTTGCAGTGTCCATAGTGACATCACTTTCCCACTTACTTCTAACAGTGTTCCTTCAAATTTCTCTGCCCTACCAATAAAAAAATAGGAAAACTCTATGCTTGACGGCAGTCCAGCATGCTGGTTGCAGAGATTCTCCTTGTCTTACTGGCTGTTTTGCACCTGACCCAGGTTACCAACCAGGCAGCTTGCTCAGCACAAATGCACTGTGTTGGACAGAGGTTGCCAGGATGTCTTGGCAACTTTTTGGGAATCTCCCACAAAGGGGCTAATTTGCCACATTTGCCACCTTAACATCCAGGTTAGTGGGCGAGCATGAAGAAAGATGTCCTTACACCTACAGCTGCACTACAGGCCTCCTCAAAGGACCCATCTTAAAGGGTGCTGCTGGATATCAGCTGCTCATTCCTCTTCCTAGGGACAGCAGTGACGGATAAAATTTTGTAAGTGAGAAAGAGAATTAGATGGCAACATTGAAAGAAATTTTTTCCAGCAGCAATGTGCGCAGCTTATTCACTAACACAGCAAATCCTTTGTGAACTCTGTGCCAGCTTCTTCACTTCAAGTCTACTGTACATTCACTTGATTTAAAAAGATTGGTTTTGGTCTTACTTTAAAGTTGTGGTACTTATGCATGACTTGTGTATGAATGAAGTGAATGAATTCATTACTGAGAAGCCAGATTAAGTTCTGCAGCTGTTCAGCCTGGGGACCTTGTTCAAAGCATGGACAGAGTGACTGAAAAATCCTTTACTGAATGAGGCAGTTTTAGGCTCAAGTGTAACATAGCAAGTAACATTAGAAATGTTAGATTGGAAAAGAAATTAAAATGACTTGCTTACATACATTACCTGCAAAATAAATACTTTTTAAAGTCTACTCTGCAGGTAAGTAATGACACTGTATGAGTTGTCCCCACAGCTGCCTGATCTTGAGGGTGTTAATTTGTGTCTTGAGTGCAGCTGTGATGTTCACAGCTAGTATTCACAACCAAGATGTCAAAGGAGCTTTACAAATTGTGGATCAAATACAGGATGTTTGCTGTGGCAGAGAACAAAGTGAGAAGGAGAAGAATAACTCCTTTCTTCATGCTTGACATTTTACCTAGTGTTCTCTTACAGATGACCCTTCAGGTATGCTCAGAAATTCTGGAAGAATTTTTCTTTTTTGTAGTAGTTAAAATGCATACTATATAGTACTGTGGATGCAAGCTAAGTGGTAGATACTTTCCTTACCTTGTTTGAGCATGTTTCTGACTGCCTGTTTATGGCAGTGTTTTATTACTTAGGACATGACCGTGCAGTCATTTCTTGTTTATCCTTTCCAGCTTTCAGAGTTGATTGAACTGTGATGTTATACATGCAAACAGTAATGGCAGAAATGGCTGCATTGTTAGAGTACAGGTTATAAAATATGGTCTGCTTGGTAATTTTGTATTAGTGTTAATGGATTTTTGTTTTAAATACAGCTGACATGCTAAAAAATATATACATGGCTGTTTTCAGAGGGGCTTAGGAAAATATTGATAGCATGACAGATCAAGAAATGAAATTGTGTGAACAGAGGCTCACAGGACTAAAACTACTGTCATTAGTTTGAAAATAATTGTCTACACAGCACAAATTTTTCTGTATTAATTAAAGGAAAATTGAAATCCCATTTAAAGAATATCTGAGCTCTGAGGAGAAGAAGTAATGAAGAAAAAAAATAAAGAAATTCAAACAGACAAAAGATGTAGAGCAATGAAGCAGCTCCTCTGTAACAGAGACCACAGCAGAAAAGCACTATGCAACTCTTGTTGATATAAATTTAGTATTAGCAGTGAAGAATACTTTGGATTTGCTGGTAGTTTTTCAAAAAGTAAGACAGCGTCAAAGACTGATTTATTCCATTGAAGAGTGACTCTTTATGCTTGGAGGCATTTCTCATCTGTCCACAAAATATATTCTTGTAGCATGGCCTACCTGCAATTGTAAAATATCTTTAAAATTTCATCTTATTTATTGAATACCTAATTATTCTCATATGTCTTACATACTTTTTTGCATTTTTATGTTGGGTAACTGAATATTGTAGCACGTGACAGTGGTGTCTCTCTTGATCTTTGTGTGATTTTAGTGTAATGCATTCAAATCAACATCATTGGAACTATAACTGAAGCAAGGAGTCAGTTATATGCAACCAAAGGTGGCAAGTATGGCAGTAATGCTTTCAGGTTTTTTGGTAGTTACTGCTCTCTGTGTTTCCACACAACAAAATAGACATAAGATATTTTCCTTTGATTTCCAGTGAACTGCAAGAACTTTTCACTCTAATTGGCTTACCAGCAGTAATAATAGTAATAATAATAATAACAATGACAGTAACAATAATAATCATCGAAAAACCAAAACAGAGAGTACCAACCTCACTTTTGGAGCCATTCACTCTCTATGGACTGCTGCTCTGTCAGGGGCCCTACAAGTTCCCTAAATTTCCTGTTTCAAGTAGTATGAAAGAACTTCTTCTAGGTTGAAGGGTGACTTGGTGAAAGGTAACAGAAACCATGATGCTTCATGTAAAAGCCATTAAGGCTCAACAGGCATTTTCAAATAACTTGTTTTCCTAGGGAATTATTAACTTCTGGAGTTACCAATATGTGTTTCCTTGTATTTTTATTCTTAGGTAATTTGAAGAATTTTAGTTTAAACCACAATAATTCACAATGAATCTTCAAGATGAGAGAAGAAGCAGCAGAATTATAAACACTTATGTTAATGAATGCCATGTAACGTTGTGTGTTGGGCTATAGTAAATGGTTATACAACTATAGTAAATGGTTATTTTTTCTAAATTTGATTTCATATTTGCTAAAATATTCCTGTAGCCTAAGGAATGCTTATGCATTAGTTAGGCAATACATAGTTTTAACCATAATATGGTTAAACTGTTTCTCAGACCTATGAGCTGCAGAATTTGAACTGTTTCTATGATTTAACTTCACACACAGACCATAATAACAGCTCTGCAATGGGGTGCTAGATGATTCCTTCATGCAGCCTAGTGTTTTAAGGCATGATCACATCAAGAGCTAGAGATCTACTCTGGACCTTTTCACCCTGGGAATATGTTTGTGTATATGTACACATAATTTCTAGTTGAATTGCAGAAGACAATATTTGCAAAGGAAATCATACAAGTGAAGACTGAAAAATCATAGCTTCCTTTCTTTACACCTTATTTAGAGCCAAGAAAAGGCCTTTTTGTCTGCTTCTTCATGCACAGAAGTAATTAGGAGTGTGTTTAAACCCTGAAAAAGTAGATTTGCAGTGACAGGGAGGAAAGCAAACAGCAATGCTCCTAATTTTACGTGACTCTGAATACTTACCCAGATCAGAGTTGCAGAGTCACATTGCTGATCGTTCTGCCATTCTAGCCTGAGGTATACACGTATCTCCAATGGTGGATGTGAAGAAATGTAAATTGATTCATGTTTCTGGCATGCTCATTTCTTGTCCCTCAAGGACTAATTTTGAGCTTGCACTAAAATCTGAATAAAAGTCATGTGGCTAATCTTTGTTTTTAAAAGTGAACAGTAATGCATATATCATATATTTTCTGGATTAGAACTTTACTTTTTTTTTTTTAATTTATCAAGTGTGTTCTTTGTATTTTCTTAGTATTTCTAACAATATTGTAACTTCTTCCCCATCCCCACAAGTGCTTAGACCTATGCAAATTCTTGATGAGTCAACAATAACTTCAAGAGAGTTTGGAATTCTGTGGGCAGTTTTACAGAAACAAAAGACTCTTGAAATTTATCTTAGGTTTTGGATTCTATTTGATCCACTGTTTTTACAAGAGTATCTCTGAGCTTTGCTTCAGAAGCACACAACAGCATATTATGCTGAGATCATCAGTAAAAGTATTGACCCCCAGCTGACTTCTTACATTTCTGAGGAGTCCACTAAAACACATCTTCAAGGGATGATTTTTGGTTTTTTAAACCCCCCTACAGGCAAACCTGCATCCCTTTATTCTTGTACAAATTCCCACCTTTTTCCCTTGAAATATTAACTTCCTACATGCTGTTGCATCAAATTCCACTGCATTCCAAAGATAAGAAATGTGGATCATTTTCCTTGCCCAGAATACTGATCATTTTTCTGTAAAAAACACTTGATGAGACAACCTGCCATTTTCACACTGTTACATGTTTAGTCTATTTTTGACTTACCCACATTTTTTTTCAGTAAAGATTTATTTGAGCCCTAACTATTACAGAGTCTTAACTCTTGCTCAAATGAGATGTTTTCCCAACTCATTTCCCCTTGTAATGCTTCTTTTTTGAACCTCTATTAGTATTCTGTTGAGCCATGTTCTGGTTTCTAGATTGATGGTACCTTTCTCTGGATGAAAGCTCCATTGTAAATTCTCACTTCTTGATATGTGGTTTCATTTTCCAACTTCCTCAGAATTCCAGAATAAAAAAATATCCTTCTCCCTAGTGGAAAAAACTCCAAACCAAAACCCTAAATAATTTATTTGTGCTTTTTTTTATGGATTAAAACTTACTAGATGCCTTAAAGCAAAATACTGATTTTTGGAGTCATACCTACTTTACACCCTTATGCTTTTCTTGTAATTTCCTATTAATAGAACTTTAAACTTTTTACTAATAGTAACAGACTCAGAGAGAATATTATCTTTTTTGTCCGACTTCCATTTGTTCTAGCATCAGTTTCAGACAGGCACACTATACATTCTCCTCTGAAGTCATTAACTCTGCAAACCGTCAAAGCTAATAAACTTCATACCTGTCCTTGCATTCTCTCCTCTCTCTTCTCCCTCCTGTTTTTCTTCTTTTTCATTATAAGAATGGAGTGAGTGGGGAAATCTGTGTTTTAACTTCTTTTGACAGGTTTAGCTTAACTTGCGTATCTGTGTAGTCTCCTTCCTTTAGTTGAACAGATTTTTCAGTATTTTTTGATATAATTGAAAACAAAACCCAGAAACTTAGTGCCATTGTTCTCCTCTGTAGTGATAAATCCCTAAGAAAATCTATCTCTGTGGAAATGTACTTATTGGATATCTACAGGTTGATTGTTGTTATACCAATTTGGGGAAGAAGCAGTGTAGATAACAGGGAGAAGTGGATGGACACACATTCCATCTTCCCAGATGATCCTGAGTGCACCCAGGAACTGCAGCTTCCCCTTTGCCAAGAGAATTAGCTTTGGGAATTGCTGCTACAGTAAGCATCAGTATGAATTACTGAGCATTCTGGAAGCTGTGCTTTTAGGAGACTGTGAATTTAAGGTAGATGAATATGGAGAAGCCACAAGCTGTTCAGCAGTTTTGCTGCAGATCAGTACTGCCCACTTTTCCAGACAGACTGGCAGATTAGTCACCAGTTTGTAACATTTTGGAATGCTACTCCACAGTATTGAATTCACCTTGGAAAAACAGCCTGGCTCAAGAGAGCACACTACAAGCACTTCTGCCTCCTGTTGTCTCTGTGCATCAGTCAGATGTAGCTTCCCTGATGCCTAACATCAGAAACTTCTTTATGACTGCTATAATGATGGATGTTGTATTGTATAATGAGCTGTAAAACATAAGTAATGCCTCTAGTAAGCATGGTCAAATGGTTGACAGTCCTTCATTTGAAAGATGGGATTTCCTGATTGGCTGAAATCTTGCAAAAAATTATTAATATTTCGTAGTCTAAATGAAAGGATTTACTGAGTAGGATTCTGCCAGGGAATGTCCTGGGTGATGTATTAGTTCCATTTTTGATATAGATGATGGAAGTGAAAGCATAGCTATTATATTTGTCAGCAGTGCCAAGTGAGGAGGAGCAGCAAGAACCTTGAAAAATTCAAAATAATCTCATCACAATGAAGCCATGTCCCTCCTCAATTTCAAAGGTCAAATGATATGTGAACACTCATTAACCACCCAGTACAGTGGGCACTTATGTTACAGTGACTATTTGTCTGTAGTTTTTTAAATGAAAATTTTCCATATAAAAAGTTCAATGGAGGCTTTTAAGGAGCTGCTTTTAATGCAGGAGAATTCAACACTCATCATATCAAGGCTTTTACAAATTTCTCCTTTCAGGAAAAGAAGCAGTAATTTAAAAGCTCTTTAGCCTTTAGTTACACAGGGGTGCGCTAATGGGACCTGTAGCATGGTTTAAGTTGGATCTGTCTTGTGGCCCTGTACGATACTTTATGGAAAAATCCAAAGAGGGAAATGTTGACTGGAATATTTCAGCACTTTGCACTCCCTAGACGCAAATTAAAGCAGTAATAGGATAAGACACATCCAAGTTCCTAAAGATAAATCTGACCTCTTCTCAGTGAATAGTGAGGGATCTAGTTGTGGTTTAGTGGTATGAAAGAGTGTGCAGCTGCTTTCTCACAAATGAATAATAAATTCTAACTACAAACTCAGATTTCCTGGTTAGTTTTTTTCCAGTCTTGAATAAGATAACTCTCAAAATTTAAATCTTAGCCAGGATGACAGAGTGTCAGGATCTGTCAGGCCTGCCTGCAAATGGCCACTTCTTTTGCTATTTTGATATTCATTAAAAACTGCTTCATGGATTACTTCACAGCATGCTGGTTATTAGAAAGTCAATTTTAAGTGTTTCTAGCCACAAAGTAACTTCACTTAATGTTGCAGCTGTGAGAAATTTGCTTTATCATACCCACAAGAAGCCCATCCTAGAACAATGGTTCTAGACATTGTGTTCTGGTTATGTAGGTTTTCTGCCAGAAGAAAGCATAATTTCTGTGGGTTATGGTTGTTTGCTTTCAGATCTTTGCTGTGAAAGGCTGTAGGTCCGCTGCACTCAGATTCTTCACAGCTACCTGCATGTGATAAGCAGCGATCCTTGTGTGAACACTTGAACCAGAAGGAGAAGTAGCCAGAAGGCAGGAATTGGTGGCCATGGGCTAGAGTGTGTGTGTGGGTGATAGGGGGACTGCAGCACCAAGTTGGGCTACCAAAACACCAGTGGAGTTGTTGGGTACGATGAAACAGGAAAGCCTTATAAATATGATTGCCTGGCAAAAGATTTTGAGAATATGGAAACTATAAGTGAGATTGAAATGAAAGCAAGTTTTGAGATCCCTTAGTTACTGAACAACGGGAAAACAATCATGTGGCCGCTGAAGGTAATCCCCTTTTGATGAAACAAGAGCCTCTGCAAGCAGGCAGGTCCAAGGGTCTGAGCAGACCGTGCCAGCTTCGCAGAAGGGGTCCAAAGAGTAATTTTTAGGGTTTAAAATGTAGCATAGTATGGTAATGTAGTGATTCTTATAGGTTGTATGGAAATGCTATAAGATTTGTATATTGTACTAGATTGGTTAGTGAGAATCAGAATATTCAACACAGAAGATGATTTATTGTATTGTAACAGGAACTTTGCTTACTTACTTACTTTTCTATGCTCTTACCTCTTAGCTCTTACTTTCTATACTCTTACACTTTTCTCTTAGCTCTTACCCCTTTTACTCTCTTATGCCCTTACTCTCTTACCCTCTCATCCTCTCTACCCCTCTCTTCTCTCGGGCCTGCTCCGAGCTGCAGCTGGCAGCTCCCAGCAGGGCCCCAGGGCCCTGCACCCATGCCCTTTGTAATAAACCACAAGTTCCATGACCTGGCTTCAGAGACCTCTCATCTCCCCCCGTCCCGACCATGATACCCCCCGTCACTCCTACAGAGTTGAGGTATTGGCTTGTCTGATAAACCAAGTTAACCAGTCGTTCACTGTATAAAGGCCCCAT
Source organism: Molothrus aeneus (assembly GCF_037042795.1). Lineage (NCBI taxonomy): Eukaryota > Metazoa > Chordata > Aves > Passeriformes > Icteridae > Molothrus > Molothrus aeneus. Next base: position 66,667,519 of record NC_089680.1, read on the forward strand.
GAAAATAAATTCATCCATTCACTCTGAAATTTAGGTATTTAGTGCTGATTGCTCTAAAGGGGTCCAAGGGGAAATAAGTAATTCTATCTTCAGAGCATGACTTGAATAATGTTATAACTACATGAAAACAATGAAGAGGAAAAAGATTTAAACAGCTGCTTTTTAAATAAGTACCATCCATTCTGTGCTGTGAATAAATGAGGGATTCCTGTGAAAAAGATGGTGTATGATCACATGTTTAAGCTCTTTCTTACTTTATATTCCTTTTAGCACTGCATTAACACTGTGCAGAATCTTGTAATCTAAAGTGCTTTCCTCTTTCATTTCTTTAATTCTTAGCATGGCTCTGAAGCATCAAGTCCCTATGTGATGGGCAAACGAGGAGCCATGGGTGCTGCCCTTACAGGAACTCTCTGTCTCCAGCATGGCCCTGTTCACAACACTGAACATTGTGTCAGGAAGGTATAAAAATAGCATGTTGCAAGTTTTGAACCAATGAAGAAGATTTCTGTGTTTTGTATTGCAGAATACATTTGGGTTTTTTTAATCCCAGTGCCAACTAAGAACCATGCAGCTGCTCACTCACACCTGCCACTAGAGGGATGAGGGAGAAAATTAGGGGGAAAAAAGCAAATGTCATGAATTGAGATGCAGAGAGTTTAACAGGTAAAGCAAAACCCACACATGCAAGCCAAGCAAAAGAAGGAATACTTTCACCCCTTGGGCAGGCAGGTGTTCAGCCATCCCAAGGAAATCTGCGCTCCATCACACCTAACTGTGACTTGAGAAGGCAGCTGTCACCACTCTCGGTATCTTCCTCTTCCTTCTTCCTCAGCTTTAAATATTCATGCCATATGGTATAAGGGTATGCATGTAGTCTATTTGGGTTACCTTTCCTGTCTAAATCCTGTAGAAATGCTTTAGTGTTCCCTCCTTAATCCTTGTGCAACCCCAACCTGCTCACTTTTGGGGTGGGGTGAGAAACAGGAAAGGCCTTGGCTCAGTGCAAGCCCTGTGCAACAATAACTAAAACATCCCTGCTTAGTCAACGGTTTTTCCAGCACAATTCCATGCTATCAATTGTGAGGAAAATTAACTCTATTCCAGCCAGAACTAGCACAATAGTCTATTGCATCTCAGTAATGACATAAAATGAGATGAATGTTACAGTAGTGTTATCATTTAATAGATCAACTGCACAAATATCATTGCTTATACACATTTACTGAAACAAATATACCTTGAAATGAACAGAATTAATCAACAGGTCACCCCTATCTCTGCCTTTCAAAGGAAGCTAAATCAGTTCCCTACATGCAGCTGCAAGAACAGAGTACCAAACAGGGAGTTTAGTATGCAAGCTGCTGCTGTTCTGCTTCTGCCTAAGTGAGAAAACATGACTGTTTCAACAAGCTGTTAGTAACTCTGTGTATGTGCTGTGTAATGTATTATGCAAATTCACTCCTTTAAACATTAATTTGAGGTCAGTGTGGAAAAATGCCAAAATTCTTAGATGAGAAACTGCACTTTGATAAGGTTAGCTACTAATTTTGTTAATTTATTATTGCGACCCATATTAAACCATTTGATCTTGTCATTGCAAATACCAATTTTCTTACACTTTAATCACTTCAGTCTTTATTAAAATTTGTACCAGCCTGTTCAGTCAATAATTGAACTAACAAAAGCCTGTACTCAAGTTAACAGTGCTGTTTTCTTCCATGTGTAACTGCTACCAAATAGAGGCCAGCTGGGCTTGTTGTGGGGCTGAATGCCCAGAGTTTTGCAGAATGGCAGAGCAAAACAATGCTGCACAGGCTGAGGCCAAGCATTGCTATGAAGACTTGGACTTGAAATGCCACACTACATATACATATTTGGAAAATAGGAAGCCTGACTATCTCTGCTGAGGTCTGATTGTGACTAAACTGGTGGCTAAGGTGAGGTGCTTGTCTGGAACAGATATAAGCTTGTGGTTTGGCTGTTTGTAGGGGAGTGATGGGTGTTGAAAGCTTGAAGTCAGAGTGTGTACAGATCATAGTGCATTTCAGATGGCTTTCACAGTTAGGTGGCATTGCATGTGAACTTATTCTGCCTGGAGAGCCTGCTTAGTTTGAGATCAAGTTAACTGATTAAAAAATACACTGTCAGTATGCTAGAAGACTAAAACCAGCATGAAAGAGCAATGTGTATTTTTCAAACTTTTTTTGGTAGCTGCAGCTCAGTGGCATTGCTAGACTGTACAATATTGTCACTTGACTGATAACATATTTGCTTTTTGCAGTATGGTTGAGTTTTTTTGCCATACTGCCTTTTTCAGATCAATTAAAACACGAATCTTATGTCCCAATCTCATCTTTGTTAAGAAAACATTTCCTGGTTTGTGGGGAGGCAGACTGCAGAATCCTGTAGGAAAACTATGGGAAAATATCTGTAGGAATATTATAGGAAAATATCGGAACACTACAGGAATAGGAAGCCATTTTCCAGTTCCAGGAGAGATATGTCATGAATGAAGAGAGCAAATGCCAGCATTCTTAGGCTATGTTTATCCTGCTGTGCAAAGATTTGAGGGTTCAGAGAATGATGGTGACTTAATGGCCGTTGAAGAAGAAAAAGGGATAAAGTTTCACCTCATCCAAATCTTTTGTCAGTGAACTTCTGTGTATGATGTGGCCAGTCATAAACACTGGACACTTACTACTGAAAAAAACCCCATCTGTGCAGAGTCTGCTTCTCCACAGAATGACAAATTTATTAAAGCACAGGGTGCCACCATCCAAATGATAAGTCTGACTGAGAGCTGTGCAGTTAATTTTCAATTAACTGCAGAAGAGTTAATTTTCAATGAAAATCCTTCACAGAGGTCCTGACTCCAGTCTGTGTGCAGTTTACAGCAGAATAAATGCTGAACACTTCTGCTTGTGAATGATCAGAAACTGTGTTTACTTTAAAAAATAAAGGCTGTCTTTGCAAACTGTGAATGCACTTAAGTTGCTCTCCTTCTTTATCCTTTATCCATATGGGTCCTCACAAGGCAGAACTTAACTAGTAACTCTTCCAGTCTCAATATCTTTCTCCAATCTTGTATTTTTTTTTCTTTTTTCCTTGCCATCCCACATCTCCTGCCAGTCTTGCTAGCTGACCCTTCTGTTGCCATTTCTTATTGTATTTCTTCTTAGTGTTTTCCACCACCATATTTTTCTGGCCTGTCTTTCCCTCTTCTGCCCTCTCTACCCTAGTTGCTAACCTCATTCTGAGCAAATGTGTATCTGAAATTTTTCAGACTGCTTGACTGAAGGCAGAAAATCAGCTTAAAATCTTTCCATTTCAGTGGTCAAACTTGTCAAACCAAAGTAATTATAGATGGGTTTTGTTGGCTATGTCCTTAAAATCCAGCAGAATTTGCATGAAAAGATGAAAATTGAAACACAGTTCTTGGGTACATAAGACAGTTTTATTGTACTGGCATGACAAAATAAAAATACTGAAATTCAGTAGCCGTTGTAATTAATTATTAATCAGGAGAGTCTCAGAGATTCTGAATTATGAACAGAAACATTCTTCTAAATTATCCAAAAGTATACAGAGCCCTAACAAGGTTTGCTGGAGTTCTTAATGATGCGAAGTACAAAGGCCCTGATCCTTCTGTGTTCAAGCCAAATTTCATGCTTTGCGCTGCATCTCTTTTATTGGATTTATTCAGATTTGCTTAGTGTATCACTTAAAATAGGATTCTGTTAACATTTTAACCTTTGGTTTACTTTATCTCTTTACGTGCTCTCACATATTTTGCAAAGCAGTGTCTGTCCTTATGCTGTGGATTTTTTGATGCAAGCTGTGTAAATTTAAACATTTGATGCTCCTGAAGTTCTGATAGGTCAGCATTTGTTTTCATCTTGAAATGGGATTACCTGTTCAGTGCCTCAGAAGTTTGCATTATAAGCTTCTAAAAAGAAGTAATCTTGAAATACAAATTTTCTTTGTGGAATTGTGAGAGAAAAATAAATATATTAATACAAATTTTTGTGCCTGTTCTATTCGGTTTTGCATTTGGCTTTGAGAACCAGTGAGAGATACAAGCCATCCATGCAGCATTTTAATAAAAAACCCCAACAACTTGTAAGTAAAATTACTTATCTAGATTAAAGAGGTGTAGTCACCATGCAAGAAACTTTGGGAAAATATGGAAAGGACTGTACTGAGAAATTAATCTTTATAAAAAATTTGTTTTGGAATACCTCCCAAAAAATTTAACATTTTTTCCCCCTAATATGGGTTAATAAAAAGCAAATAATGCAATAGCAGTAAGTAGTTCTTTGAAACATTTCTCTCCATTCTTAATAAATGAGAATTTTTCATGCTTTCCTTAGATGCTTGAGAGTAATATGGACATAATTTTTCTAGGTTAATACAACTTTAATTTTTCAATATACTTGTATACCTCAGGAATAATTTATGTTAATGTTTAATTACTTCTTTAGAGGCAAAAATACACATGTATACAAATTTATTATTTGAGATGTAAGGTGCAGTTTCTCAGATGATGAGTCCCAGTTTTAGGAGAATAAGATTTTCAATTTTGTATGTGGAATGTGGTACATGCTGTAAAATTGCTAATCAATATTTGATAAATACTAATTTTCAGTTAAGTCCTGTCGTATGTGAAGGAAATATTTTTTAGGTTTTTTCAGTTGTTTGATTGATTGGTTGGTTGGTTGGTTGGTTAGTTAAGGTTTTTTAGATTTCTTTTCTGAATTTTTCAAAAGCACCACAGTTTAACTAGCACAAATATGTAAGGAAACCCTAAAAAATGAACTTGAAGGTTACAATAAAGTGAATTTCAGTCAGCAAAAGTAGCACCTCTATATAGAGTAAAATATTCAGGTGCGTAACTAAAAGTTTACAGAGGTAATGATCATTGATATAAGTTTGTTCCATTAGAAAAGAGACATTATATTATCTGCAGTAGTCATGAGCAAAACAAAAAAAATAAGGTGCTTTAAAAAATGTGCTAATCATAAACTTTTAACTTAACATGCTCACCAATAATTTTGGGTAATGGATAACTGAGAATCTCATTTGTTAGGGGCCAATTGGTAAAGTAACAGGATTATTTGTCAAACAAATTGGATCATAATGAATCATATGGTCTGTTTTCCTTGGATATGTATTCGCTTCAATAAATCTGTCCTTTGAAAATCCCTGAGCTCCCTCAGAGTACTAGTCTACTACTACAGTAGAGCTTTCAGAGTTAACATTTCCTCAAGAAAGATTTTAAAAAATCAAAGGGCATTTCACCTCCTAATAAATATAAGTAAGCCGGTGTTGTGGAATTTAGCAATAGTTTCTAAGGACCAATGTTTATATTCTGATATTAAACATATGAAACATCTAATCTAATCTATTTTCAGATTATATATTAATCTAATAAAGATTATATATTAATCTATTGTAATGTGTTTTCATGGCTTACATTATGGACTTACTTGAATTACTACTATTTCATGTCGAGATATTTTAATAAATATATATAATTATATAGCATAGATCTATATATTAATTGTATGTTCTAATATACAGAATTTGAAAATAATATATAGAAATAAATTATGTACTATTCTGTAGTTATATAGTTAAGTGTATTTTTGGAGGCTGGAAAGCTGCCTGGTGGAAAAGGACCTAGGGGAGCTGGTCAAGAGGAGCTGAAGATGAGGCAGCGTGTGGCCAGGTGGCCAAGAAGGCCCAGGGCATGGTGGCCTGTGTCAGCAGCAGTGGGGCAGCAGGAGCAGGGCAGTGAGCGTGGCCCTGTGCTGGGCAGCGCTGGGGCCACAGCTGCAGTGCTGGGTGCACTTGTGGGCCCCTGGGCAGCAGAAAGTCCTTGAGGGGCTGCAGCGTGTGTAGAGGAGGGAATGGAGCTGGGGAAGGGAGTGGAGCACAAGTCCATTGAGGAGCAGCTGAGAGAGCTGGAGGTGCTCAGACTGGAGGAAAGGGGGGTCAGGTGGGACCTTCTTTCTCCCTCCCATCCCAGAGAGGTGGCTGTAGTGGGGTGAGGATCAGGCTCTTCTCCTGCGCAACCAGCAACAGAACAAGAGGAAACAGCCTCAAGCTGCACCAGAGGAAGTTTAGATTGGACATTAGGGCAAATCCTTCACTGAATGGGTTACCAAGCACTGGAAGAGGTTGCCCATGGAAGCATTATAAAATTATGAAGGTATGGTACTCAGGGACATGGTTTAGTGATGGATCTTGCAGTGCTGGATTAATTTTTGGACTTGAGGATCTTGAAAGTCTTCTCCAAATTAAATAACTCTATGATTCTGTGATTATGTGGTATATAAACACTACTTTTTAGGGTTAACTAGAATATTTTCTTAATATTTTCTCCCATGATCTATATTCTTCACACCAGAAAAATTTCTAGGAAAGGTTTGAAATATTTTAACATCTCAACAGAGATAATATAGTCTACTTTTACAGACTGCAGCTTGGTCATTGAAAACATGTGACACAAGCATCAGTGACTTTTTTAACCTGTAAAATTGAATATATTTTCTATCACACTTATATGGGATTTAAACAGAAATATATGCTGCTAGTTCAACACAGGATGTTAAATTTACAACTTAAGAAAATATTCTCAAATTGTAATGGTAGCAATCTGGGAAAACATGGAATTTCATCATCACTGTGGTTTGAGCACTTATAAAGTTCCATGCTTTTACTTTCAAAACTATCTGTATGAAAAATTGGACGGTAGATGACAAAGTTATTTACATAAAGTCTTCTTCATTTCTCACTGTCACAGACACCACATCAATGTTAGAGGAGACAGAGTTGACTGAATATTTCCCAGCAACTTCATAATTCAGTTTATTGTAAATCCCATTCAAAATAATGGCATGTTCTACCTGAAATTTATCTCTTCCCCCACATCTCCATCCAAAAGAAAAATATCATTATTTCCTGCTGTTTTTTTCATTTACTCCTATGGCTGAAATTTGTATTAAAGAAAAAAGAAATTACATATTTTTTAATCGCATCAATTCTCTGTCTCTTGAATTATCATTCTAGAATGTTCACATTCTTTTCGTTGAAAATACAGTATTTTAATAGTGCTGCAGGAAGTAATTGATGACCAGTCTTGTTTTTGACATTTTGGGAGACTGGAACAATATGCTAACTAGTTTCTGAGGGGAACATCTTTTAACATTTAACTGAAATATTGTAGAAAAAAAATTTATTTTGAGTAGATAAAGTATAATGACTATATGCTATTTAATCAAAAAGCACTGATTAGCAAGGTATTGAGAAGACTACTTCAAACTGACTTTTCTTGAATAGTAACATAGGAAAAAGAGGTTGTTTTTTTTTCCTCAAATTATAGTACATTTTTAACATTTTTTTATTGTTCTGTTTTGGAAAAATATAATTTAATTTTGAAACAAGGGTTTTTTGTAAAACACATTAGAATGAGCAAGTTTAATTTTATGTGGTAAGTCACAATGTAAAGTAAAAACATAATAAATGTAAAATTTCAAAGCAAAGAAGAACACTCTCAATAATACATAGTATTAATATAAAGTGTAAATATCAAAAATTCTACAATTAGAAATCAAATTATATATTTTAAATTGTCTGTCTGTGAAAACACAATAAAGATGTTACAAAGACTGTTGTAGGCAATCTGATAGTAAAAGATTACATCTGTGTCGTTGAGCAGCTTAATTATATCAAATTAATATTTCGAATATAAAATCTATTTTTTTTAAAGAATCAGCTAATTCATGCTAATCTTTTTATTTTAGGGTAAACCACATAAAGCAAAAGGACATTCCATGTATGAGTGCAGTAACTGTTACTTAGGATTTGCTCTGTAAGGCATGGTGACCATGTTATAGTTAGTATTATATTGGACACGTGAAACACCAAGTGCTTTATGTCTCCAGTGTCTTCTGTCATCAGTGCTTGTGTCTTCCCCATAAAAAAAATTAGAATAACTACCTAAAAGACTACCATACTGAGTTTTTTCCTAAAGAGTTATACCAGGCCAGTCCCGAATATAATTGCTTTTGTAAATGTTAGCTGCTGTAGGAAATTGGGATTTTAATTTACTGAGGGAAATAACTACTCAACCATGCAGTGTTTCTTACATGGACTTAAGCCTGGTATGATTTAGGAGGTGATAACTTTGATTCAATAGCTGGTACACTCATTGTAATTCACTGAAAGGTGACTGATTCGACGTACAGCGGTTGTAACTAAAAAGGTAATTCTCTTTTGGGTGCTTCCCCTGGTTTTGGAGGGAATCCACATAGCTAAAAGGTGAAAATTACAGAAAATTATGACTTCTCCAAAGACAGGATGAACTTTTACAGTGTGATCTCTGCACAAAATATTTGTTGTTATAAATGTATCCATTTCCTACTCTGATAGGAGATTACCTTTGAGTAGTCCTCTAGAATTGCTTGGTGTTTTGTGCTAGCCAACCCTAGAAAATAATTTAGACTTGAAGTGTGTCCTAGAATTCTACTATTTCAACTCCAGAAGTAACACAGTACTGCAGATTTCCATCATATCATCACTGTGAAACACACAGTCTGGAGTTTTATTATGTTTGTTTTTCCTGTAGCTAGAATGGTCAGTCACACAATATACTAAATGAGGTTAATGCCCAGAGTGACAGCACTGCAAATTTAGTCAGGTTTGTGAATGTTGAATCCCACTTTTTATCACTTTTGGTTTCTTTTGGTTTTGGGTTCTTTCCATACAATCAGTAGATGTAAACAACTGGGATTTCTTAATGAAGTTGTGCTTTATCAATAACTATATAAAATAACCTTGAAGCTAAGCTTCTTAAGTTATTATTACTTATAACTTACATCACATACCTCCTGCTTGCTTGGAAATATATGCCTTGACGTTAAATTCAGTATATGCGTTCTGTCTTAAATTTCTGCTAGATTTAGAAAAATAATTATGAAGTTTGGATTTATGAACACCTGATTTTGACAAAGGGACAGATTATGTTCTTGCAGCAAGTTTACACGAGGTTATATCATCTGGCAGAGTGGAGTAAACCACTGAATAGGGTTATTCTGAATTTATGCTTTTTTAACTGAGAAGATATCGTGTCTCTAATTTTTTAAGAGAATGTGATAATTTTGCATTACTGAATCTTTTTCCTTCTACACAGAATAAGTCTGTGCAGTTCACCATGCATGTATCAAGAGATAGTTTACTCTTCTACTGCATTTAATTTTTTCTGATTTTCACAACTCTGCATAAATACCCAGCACAGAAAACTCTTATATTGTCTTTTAAAATATGGATCTAGTGCTTCTGAAAAGATCAATATCCCCAGAGGCTGGGATGTTCTCTTTGTTCACTGAAAACACACAGCCAAGTACAGGAAAGCTTTACATTTTTTGTCTGACTTCCTTGTGCAACTAAATGAAAGTCTGAAACTGCAATCTCTAAATAAGAGTATTTCATGTTCATTGAGATTTAGGAGTGAGTGCTGAATCTACCAAGGAAGGTGTTTTTATTTGGCCTGGATGTGTGGTAACTGTGTAGCTAATTCATTTCTGTTCAGGCTGCTAAGATGCCATCTCATAGAAAGAATCTATGAATTACCAGTGAATTAAGCTAAATTTGAAGAATTAAATGTTGATACAGAACATCCAGTATAATGATTCATTCATTTTCTATTTATTAAGGTCTAGATATGTGGATAATCCAGAATTCTTTTAAAAGCAGAAATACAAGCAAACTCTTTTCATTATTTTATTAATGTTTGTCTGTTTAACTTCAAAGTCAAGATCCAGAAGACTTCACATTTATATGCTGCACAAACATGTGGGAAAAACCTCAATATTTTTATGTGCTTTAGCAGCCTATTCTGTTTTCAATATTTGTTTGGTATCATAAAATGATTTCGTTCAAATGGGACATTTGTGGGTGCCTTCTAGTAAATGCAAAGCAGGGATAATTTTCAAGTTGGAGAACGTTAATTCTGACTTTATATAACTGAATTTTGATAAGCATCATAAGTGCAAGTTCCACAAACTCTCTGAAGAATGTGTCCCTGCACTTACCTGCTTTTTGTGTGGAAAACTTTTTCCTCGGTTTGCACCTGGATTATTGCAGATTTTGCCTCTAGTGTGTGCTCCTCTGATTGGAGTTTGCCTCTGTAATGCCCTATTAGAGAGCTGACAAAATCCATCTCTGATTATTCTTCTCATGGCTTCCTCAGCATCTTGGTAACTCAGATAGATGGAAAGTACTGATCATTTAAGGTCAAAACCACAGAGCTGAACTAAGTGAATCCTACTCAGTATCTCAGTATTTTTTAATTTAGCCTGAAAACAAACCAGGTTTGTTTTCCGGTTTGAATAATTTCTTGAAGCAGTATTCCCCAACACTGTAAATGAGTGTGAGGTAAAGTGACAGGATTGGAGGAGAGAAATAGCCAAAATATTTTCACAGCTAAAGAAACTCTGTATGCATCAAAGGGGATAATATTGAACCATTTAAAAGAATTTTCTCTTGTTTCCTGATGTACCTGTCATTTTAAATCATCTTATTTATTGTCTGTGGTTTCAATGTGACATATTAAAACTTAAGGGAAAAAGGCAAAAATCAATGTTCACATTTTAATTACATCTTGCTTGCATAACCTATGGAAAAAAATAGAATATCTGTGATTCTAAAGATAGCACTAATCCTGTCAGTGTTTGTAGAGAGCTGCTTTCCATAAATGTATGTGCAATAGATAGTCTCATTCTTTCATTCAGAGTTGCAGGATATGTATTCTCTTTCTTGGTGACAGCAAACTTAATATAGTTTCCTATTCACTGTTTTTCTTGAAGAAGATCAGTGCTGCATATCCTTCACAGAAACATCTGCTTGCATTAAACAGTTTTTGCTCTTTCCCTGTGACAAGTGATTTATTGTCATGTTTGACAGTGCTTGTGTTTGTGTCATGTCAATGCTGCCCAAAATCTTGTTTTTTATAATTCAGTAGTGTTTGAGTACTTGTAGTTTTTACATCCATTGCTTAACCCTTACATTACTGGTATTGTCCAAACTGGCAGCTGAGCAATTTATATGGATCTGAAATCTTTTAAGCCTGCATTATGCATATTCTCAGATCATCTATATGGCTGCAAGTTACTGGTGACTGCTCATGTGTCTTTGTCCATTAGGAAATAATTGATGATATTCCTGCTGTAGAAAAGAAAGCTGAAGATAAAATAGCTTTGCAGAGATACGTTAAAATAAATATGCAGGTACAGCAGTAGAAGGATAATGTCTGATGTTTGCTGTGTTTTCTTATATTATAAAAGTCAAAGCATATGCCATACAAAACAGCTTACCTTTACAATTTCTAGGCTTGAGTGTCTCTCTCTCTATTTTCACTAGGGGTTTTTCTGGTTTTGTTTTTGTTTGTATAGTTTTTAATTGCAGATATTTCCCAATCCCTGAGGTTTTTATTGGTCTAAGTGAATCTTCTATTCTTGTTTTTTTTTTTCTCCTACAGACATGCATATTTTTTTGTTCAAATTAGGTGCAAATATAGTCACACTGCAATTCCAGATAAGAAAATAGTCCACAGAGATGAAAGAACATTCCAGCAATAAAGGTATAAACTCTATTGTCTGAGCTAATGGAGATACCTTTATTCTAGCATTTTAGCCACAATGCTTCCCCTAAAGTATCTTCTTTCTTGTCCTTTTAACATTCCTTTTTTTTGGTTTTGTAGTATTTTTTGCCCTAGGTAACCTTTTTTTTTTCTCTTCCCTTTCTCTTCTTTCCCCAGCATATAACCTCTGTGTTTCCATGATATTTTATATGTATATTTTCCTCTCTTTCCAATTGTATGCTCATCCTCACCATGTATAACCAAAGGGACAGCACAAGCTCTTGTTCTCCTGGCTTTTCTCATGTTCCCACATCATCAAATATCTACTTATGTCCTACTTAAAACAACATTGCCATGCATTCTTTTTCCAGCTCTCCTGAAAGAGAGCACACAAAAAACCAAATTGTGCCTTTTCCTTCAGTATGCCAGCACATCTAAGAATGCTTTTATTAAGAACTGTGATGCAGCCTCTTTTTTTGTGTGTGGGGTTTTTTTTTTGTTTTGTTTTGTTTTCTTTTGTTTTTTGGGGGAGTTTTTTGGGTTTTTTGTTTGGGTTTTTTTTGGGTTTTTTTTGTTTTTGGGGGTTTTTTTTGGTTTTTTTTGGGTTTTTTTTTGTTTGGTTTAGTTTGGTTTGTATTGTTTTTGGTTTTTGGTGGGTTTTTTGGGGTTTTTTTGTGGACTTTTAAAATTGTGTTCTGTGGTATAGTACACAAATGAATAAAAAAGATGCTGCCTTCTCATTCCAAGATAGTACCTACTGCACCAAGTTAACCTTTACTTTACTTATTCAGTTTACTTATGTTTGTGATTAACCTGTTCCAGATTGGATGTGCACATCCCTCATCAGTGAGTTCAAGGACATTATTTGTGGAGAAGAAAAGTTTACAAGAGAGAAAAGGGTTTTCTTCTTTCAGGATGGTACTCTTAGCACTAGTGAGGGTCATTCAGAGTCTGACTCTTCCTTTAGACCTGCTTTTTTACCACATACGAGTTTCCCACTTGTTAAACATGTACAAGCAGTCAGCCTAGTGCTCTCTTGAAAAAGTTGTGAAGCAACATCTAATTGTTCGACTGTGAGGCTTATTTTTGTAAGCTTGTCCTGCAATCATGATGCCTACACCACTTATGGCTTGTCCAGAATGGGATATCATATTTGTCCTTCATTTGTCCATTTGTGAACACATAATGCTTGGCCTGTTTTATTTTGGCTGACAGTGGAGAGGTAGACTCGCATTAAGCACCACTGTGGATTTTCAAATCTTATTTATTGGTACAGCGAGTGGTTGTATTTAAGCCTTACCTTTTCCTTTCAAATTGAGACACTGCACCACACGATATACCTCTTAAATGTACTTTTTATGTGTGTGTGAGTGAACCTTTGCTGTATTATGCCTCAGAATGCAACACTCAGTCACTGTTATAGGTCAGGGTCTGTATTCCTCACCTTGAGAAAAATAACTAAAATACTGTATTTCAGTTTGTGCTCAAACAGCCACAGGAAATGATGTGCTTTTTATTTACTATCCATATTCTTCCTTGATAAGTTTATGACAATTTTACTTAGAATAATACCTTTTTTATTTTAATGCTGGCATTTAGTTTTGTGTTCTACTTTTCTATGGAGCTGAACCATGCAAGATATTTTGTGGAAATGGAGGCATTGTTACCCAGGAGACTAATTATTAACACATTTGATCTTTCATTTATTTTGTCATTGTAATACTAATGTACTGTGTTAGCATTCACTATTCTCCTAGTAGTCTCATCTACATACTTTGATCATTGATTAATCCACTATGGATTTTATAGATTTCTGTCATATTCCCTCAAGGTTCTCTATTTTGCCTAAGAAGTCTGAGACTGCTTGACTGTTGCTTAAAAGGAAATTGGTTTATGCGTTTAGATAAAGCAAAAAGGAAGTCTAAGTATTTTCCACATCCTTTCTGAGATAGTGAGACCAGAACTGTAGATAATACTCCTGGTGCATGTCCAACATGAATTTAGGTAGCAAAGCAATTATGTTCTCTACTTTATTTGCTTATCCCTTCTTGACATTTGAATTGCTTGTTTGTTCTCTTTTTTTATCTTTCATGAGCACCAAACTCTTATCAGACTACTCAGGAGCAAGGTGTTGGGGCTAATTGGACAATTGAGAACAACTATATCTTCACATATAGAAATCTTTCCCCCACACCATCCTCTGCCTAGGTGATATTCAGTCACATTGAGACTTTTTTACTATTTTAGATAGATTCCTTGGTCATGCATCCATTCACCTCAGTCAACCCTCACCCTTATAATACCAAATAATTGACCTTACGGCAAAAGTTCAATAATTGACCTGATGGCAAAAGTTCCTGTTCCATTCCATCCCCCCTTTTTCATTACACAAACAAAAATGTTGAACAGCCACTTATACCTATGGAACTGATAACCTCCCTACATTTCAAAAATTGACCAATTTTTTGTTGCTTTGATGATTATGATGATGATTTTTTTTGTTTGCTTGTTTTTTGTCTGTTTGCTTGTTTAGCAAAAAATCTCCCTTTTGTATCATGGCTGCTTACTTTGCTAAAAAAGTCAGATATTGTGATAAATGATCCACAACAGAAGGATCTTCCATGAGAATCTTCAGAGTTTCTTCTTTGAAGGCAAATGTGAAAAATTCTTTTAACCTCAAATTTTATGCAGGTTTACCTGCCAAAGTTTACTTGCCAAAGTGTGCTAAATTAATTTAGGCTTTACCTCTGTTACCCAGGCCCCTCATTTTCAGCCTCAAGATAGATACAAAAGCCCATGCAGAAAAGAAGATTTGACATGTGTGTTAAACTTTAATAGTTTCTGTTTGTTTTCTCTGGGATCCCAATGCTCAACATGTTATCTGTTTGCTTTCTATCTCCTCATTTATCCCTGCACTATGTGCAAGAATTTTTGTTTACCAAAGCCAGTTTTGCATGTTCTTGACCCAAATATCTATTCATGTTTCCAGTGCTGAATGTCACCACATTTTATTGATACCTGTGTTGGGAATTCAGAACAGAACATTTTTTCCAATAAATAGGATTTTGTAAATTGAGGGGCAAAAAAAACCAAACAAAAAAAAACAAACCAAGGAAGATGTGAATAAACAGCTGGACATTGTGACTAATCACAAAATTACTGTGCACTCTCAGGAGGAGGTAGCCTTGAAAAACACAAATATGATCCTAAGATATTGGGGAAAGAATTCTCAGAGAATAGAAGAATGTTAGAAGAGCTTTGTTTAGCCTGCCAATACCAAGGCATGGATGTCATGACATCAAAGACTTAATCCTAAAGAAGAAATATATTTATACCAAAAGATAAAGGGGGTAAATAGACTATGAATTAATCTTAGATATTATGTTAAGCTCCTCAATAATTAGTTTCTCCCACTTCTAGAGCACCCTCCCACTATGAAGCAAACTCCCCATTTGTTTCAGAAACATACATTAAGAATTTATGGCATCAGGGCTATGCATTAGATAATTCAGGAAGTGTATTCCATTCAGTCCTTCCCAACACACAGTGAAGACTCAGGTATCTTCTCTGTGACAGACATATTCAAAAACGCTATTGCCTGTAATTTTATTTTCTGTTGTCAAAGGAAGAATTTGAATCAACTTGTTTAATCTAAGTCACGTAGAGATGACTGTATTTGTACACACTTTGTTTTCCTATTTTGTTTTGGCAAGTGCTGTAATTTGTAACAGGGAGACTTTGGTTAACACAACACCTGTAATAGATCTAGTCAGGTGTCTCTGGTGTGTATCTCTGATAAGGTCACATCTTGGTACTGCTTTTTGTACATTTTTAGGTAATTTTGGCCCATCCTAGGTAGTTGTGTTTTATAGTGGATCTTCTGGACAATCAACACACACTAAAACCTCCATAACGAATTTCTACTGCAAGTCCATTCAGTGGTGCTCTTCAGGACAGATTAACCCAAACTTTATTTGAGTAAAACAAGAAAAAGCCTTTTTGATAAAAAATTGGACAGTGTATTGCCAGTAGTTCTCCTTCTCCATGGAGCATGCAATTAGTGTTACAAATGATTTTGACTTTTAAAATGTAAAGTTTGATAAATGAAGCTTGACAGGGTTTTATAGATAGAGTCCAATCTTATCCAATATTGTATATAGAGTGTGTATCAATCTTTGTATGGTAGAGTTTATTTTTTAAAGAAGCAATTAAAATTCTGTGCCCCCTGCCCGTGACAGAATGCAAGACCACTAAGACCATTTTCTTCCGAGTTTAGTTGTCTCAATACCTGACTCCAACTAATCCTGTGAGAGTGCAGCAAAAGAGATGTCATAAAGGAACTGTCTTTGTTTTTCTGAAGCTCTTACTCCTGCAAAGTATTTAGTGTGTTATAAATATTAACTGAATTGTAATTGTAATAAAAATGATTTGTTATTTATAACATATCTCTTTTTTTTTGTCATGCATAATTTAGTGTTGTTTAGCATGGATGTAATTGCTAGACTTTTGCAAATATAATTTATATTGGGCTTAGATGATGGGAAGAAACATCTGTGCTCTTGTCTCTGGATTTCTGTAATATCTTTGCTGCTGCCATATGGCAAAATTTAAATAATAAACATGATCATAGTATGAAAAGTACTGCATAAATTCTACGTGAATCCAGTTTTTGAGTAGTTTGTTAAGATTCTCATTATTTAGTCATTCTTTGACTCTGTTAGTCTGTATCTTCTTAATTGAACAGCTTCATATGACAGAAGGGAAAACAGATTTGCAAGGAACAACAGCTCTCCATGCTTACCTATCACTAAATCGCTTAAACAAAAACAGATTTATTTTTTTCACAATAGTCAGATAAGAAGTCTACTTCCTTTACAACCTAATTGAAAATTTTTTTTTGTATCTGCCAGACTTACCTGTAAAATTGCCATATTGTCATTTAGCAGTCTATATGGTTGCAATAGCCATGTTTTACATTTCAATGCAGTTGCCTTGACTGAGATGAGAACTCTTTGTTTCCTGTTTTAAACCATATTTTTCTTAAAGAGAATTTTATCAATATTTTGAAAGTTGTAGTAAAGTGTAGATATGGTAAGACTTTGAAAACAGGGAAGTGAAAATGACAAAAAAAAAAACCAACAGAATTATGGAATCATAGAATGGTTTGGGTTGAAATGGATCATCTTAAAGATCATCTGATTCCAACCTCTTGCCATGGGCAGGAACACTTTCCACTGGATCAGATTACTCATAACTCCACACAGCCTAATCTTGAACATTTCACAGATGGGAATTTCATCATCAAATTTGTGAAGGGTGCACTTTCATCAGTACCATTAATGAAGATATTAAATAGAGCTGGTCCCAGCACAAACCCCTGAAAGGCACCACTTGTCACTGATGTCCATCAGTGCTCTGAGCTGTTGACCACAATGCTTGGATGTGACCATCCACCCAATTCCTTATCCATTGAAGAGTCCATCCAGTCTATCTCTCTCCAGTTTGGAGAAGGAGGTTGTGGGGAACTGTGTCAAAGGCTTTATTTAATTTCAGATAAGTGACATCTGTAACCCTTCCCTTGTACACTGATGGAGCCATTCCATCACAGAAGACCACAAGGTTGGCCAGGCAGGGCTTGCCCTTAGCACAGCTGTGCTGGGTGTCTGGAATCACCTCCCCATCCTCCATGAGCCTTAGCAGAGTTTCTAGGAGGATCCGTCCATGATCTTCCCAGGCACAGAGGCTGACAGTTCGAAATTCCCAGGGTCCTCCTTTCTACCCTTTTCAAGTTGAGTACAATGTTTTCCCTTTTCAGGCACCTGGGATTCCATTTGATTGCCATTACTTTTCAAATATCATGGAGCGTGGCAGCTACATCAGCCAATTCCCTTAGGACTCTGGGATGAATCTCATCAGGTTCCATCAACTTATGTACATTCAGGTTCCTCAGGTGATCACAGACCTGATCTTTTCTTACAGGGAGCCTTTTGCTCCCCATTCCCTATCCTGCTGTCCATCCACACAAGAGGTGTGAGAAGAGAGGTTTCCAGAGAAGACTGAGGCAAAAAGAATTATTAAGCAACTCAGCCTTCTCCTCACCCACTGTTACCAATTTACCAGCATTGTTTATCAGGGGGTTTACATTGTTTTTGACCTTCCTTTTGTGGGTAACACACTTGTAGAAGCCATTCCTGTTATTCCTTATGTCCCTTGCTGGGCTCAGTTCCAGCTTTGCCTTGGTCTTCCTCACCCTAGCTGTCCACAATTGTACCTCATGTCTATACTCTTCCCAGCTCACCAATCCTAGCTTCAGCTGTGCACTTTCTCTTTAGTTTAATGAACAGTTACCACTCTCCTGCCTCCCTTTCCCAATTTCTTGCTCCAGGGAATTGCTAAATCTGGTGCTCTATGGTATGCTTCCCTGAAGATCTGCGGCTCCATTCCACTCAGCTATTTAGGGCATTCAAGCAATAAATAACTTTCTAATTTGGATTGAACTTCAACAGAAAACACTTTCACAGAAATTATTTTTTTAACAAAATTTATTATAGTGAATTTTAAATTCTATATGAAAGTACAAATCCTACCAAGAAGACTTTTAAACAAAGGAATATGAAACATGCCTATTTAAAATCTTCAGTCATAAATTATAAAAGTAAAAATGCATACAATTTATCAGGAAATTCTGTGCTTTATATGGTCTAAATACAAGGAATTAATATTACTTTAATCCATAAAATTTTTCAGAATGTTTCATTCAAGGTAAAAGAGAACATAGCTGCACTGTAAGCTTCTGCTGTGCTTGTAATATAGGACTTGAACAAAATCTTCACCTTCTTTTCCCTAAACTTTCTTGAGGAAGGGATTCAAAATCAAGCTAATAATTTCTTATTAGTTTAAAAGTTTCTAGATATTCCAAAAGGAAGTACAACATAAGCCTGTTTTATACTTAATACAACCTAGATTTATCTATTTTTTTCTTCAGGTTCATAGTGTTTTAAAAGATTAAATTAACAGAGTGATTTAGATAATACAGTCACTAACACATTGACAAAGTGTTAAATACAAATGGTTGATACCAGATTATTTCAAAATGGGTAATTTTAATTCAAACCATATTTAAGGGATTTAATCTATTCTCATTCAGAGCCACTAAGTTGAGAGGAGTTGTTGAAATCTTGTTGCAGATTTGCTCAACTTTTCTTATTTTTTTCTTTTTCATTGCCTGCTATGAACATTAGTACAATGCAAATATATTGAGAGAAGCTGCCTATGATCGAGCACCCAATCAATTCTACTGCACTTATATTATTTTGTTTGCAATTGTTACCATTGTATGACAAATAACAACTAATTCTAATGAACAAACAACTAAATGTAATGAATCAGAAACAGTGTTTATGAAACAGCATTTGATCAACAAAGAAACAAATTTGCAATCAAGTCTGAAATGTCTTTCCTGTCTTAAAAAAATCTATCTCCTTTTCCTTCCTTTAGAAACTCAATATACAAATCAGTTCCTTTCTCTGATCAGAGATCACTGTAAGTTTGCTGAGAGGGGATTGCTCTGGAAAAGAGTCAAAGCTAGTCCTGCCATCTCTTATGTTATGAATCAAACCTGTCTTCAGTTTTGAACAAATATTTTGCACATATCACACAGAAGTTACCTATTACCAATTCCTTGTCTGAGTACTGTGGACAGAGACTATCTTCAGAGATCTGCCACAGAGAATCTGACTGTGCTAGAGCATCAACCTGAGGATTCATAACAGTATTTCTCCACCAAAGTGCCTTCAGCTGGAGAGCACTTAAAGCATCATGTCAATTACCCAGTGTCATGTCATTAAAGACATCTTGAAGGTGGAAGTCCCTGCTAGCCATAGATATTTGACAGTAATAATGTGTATATACTGGATGTCTTAAATCACAACTGTCACCTGCTTGAAATGGATGACAGAATTTCATAAATAAAGGACTTCATATAGTCACTATATATACTTCATGTAGTCTTAAGAGCACACTAAACAGTGTATTTTTGGTGCTGTTCATTATTGGCGTGGTATATGCATTGTGAAAGACATTGTGTCTGAACACACAGAGGAGTGACTGTTGACTGCTTCTCAGCAGTTGCACTGAATTGTCTTTTTGGAAGCTGCTGCGGTTCCCCATTAGTGACACAGGGAAGTCCCATTCATTGCCTCTGTGTCACAATACTTTTATACAGCTCTCGCTGATGATTCTGCTGATCTGTTTCCCTCATCTTCTGTACCCTGAGTTCTTTGGTGGCAACTTGATTTATTTCCTCTTCCATAAGCAAATACATAAGTGTTTCTAGTCAAGGAAGATTAAAATTATTTATATATTTTCAAGAAAGCGTGCCTTCTTCATAAAACTGTTTCGTTTGCTAATACCTCTAATGTTTCTTTTCACACACAGCAGATGCATGCACTTAAAACATTTTATGACAATACTTTTGGGCTATGAGGAACAGCAAAACAAGAAAGAATGAAGTAAGCTTTTCAAATCACAATTTTTATGTCTATTACATATTTTCTGGTTTTATGTGCATATGTGTGTGCTTGTTTCCCCAGCTATCTGGGAAATCACAAAAGATGTCAAATAAAACTAGATAAAAATCTACCAATAAGATGAGACAGTGTAAATATCTAGCAGGACATAATGTCTGAATGTGGCAGAAAGTTGTCTTCCTATAGTTTTTCTAAAGGCTTTGGAATTTAGTCAATAACTTGAAGACCAGGCTATGAGTCTTCAGCTCACATATTTGTTTTTCATCATATGGACCTGAAAGACTCAAATCCACCAAAGGTACATATGCATCTAACATCTCCGAGTAAATTAGAAAATGCAAATATCCCAGAGAAAAATACTGCTTTTCATGTGGAATGTACTTACAAATATACTAAATGTTGTCAGAGTTCAACTGATTCAGAATTTCTAAATTATTCACATGATAGAACTAGCTACAATTTGGATTTTAAAAGAATTAGAAGCATGCATCATGGAAGAGATAACTGGAGAAACATGCAAAAGAACCTGACTAAAAGAGTCCCTGGATTGAAGAACATTTGCAGATGAAAAATCTGAAAAGATGAAAAACTAAATACATGCATAGGTAGAGCTAACAAAGAAGATTTTTCTTGAAGGTTAATTTACCACTCTCTTGATTGTCAGTGTTTGAGAAAAGATTTACATCTTGATATTTTTTGTTTTGTAACAAGATATTGGCAAGGAGGAAGTTAGAAGAAACATTATTCTTATAAGGAGAAACTATTATTCTTATACGGTCATGGAATAAATTTACTGAACTGCCTTATAGCAAAAAACTGGTACTAAACGTAAGAGATGTGTGTCTTTGGGTTACAAATGCAGAAGAAAAAAATAGTTTTCATGAAAACAATGAAAGTCCAAGTTTCTGGTGCAGCAGTAGTTTCCATGGCTGTATGACAGCCTTGGAGCTATAGCTGGTTGCCTTAAATTTTGGAAATTTGGAGGAGGGTGTTTGGCACATATTTTACACTGTGGTTTTGTGATCCTGATAATTAAGGAGCTTGGGCCCTGTGAAGTACTATTTAAAGTGCCATTTACTGAAGCTAAGGAAAGAGAGGATGGTGTAGGTAACATTGCAGCCCTTTGTGTGTTAGGAATGTCACATCAAAAGGCATTGAATGGATCTCCATTCAGGGCGCAGCTTGCTGTGCTGAACCCATACATGTGCATTTACCCTTTTTGGTCTTTTGTTCTCTTATATATTTTTTCTTAATATGGACTGAACTTTGCTTTTGTAGAGGGATAGTCACAGAAGAAAAAGTCCTTTTAATTTTTTTTTTTAATGAATACATATGTGAAAACACAATGCTTATATTTAGTTATCTTTTGCCTCAGACTATAGCCATAATTACATTGGTTCAGTCTCTGTATGGAGGGCAGAGACTGAACCAATGTAATTATGGTGTAAACTCGTGTACTAAAGTGCTAATTTGTCAGACTGTATGATACTGTACCCAGACCAGTTAAATAAATGCATAATGAAGACAAACCACAAGAGACCAGGAAGGCTTCTCCTCTTTTTTTCTTTAGAATAGCCTGGAGATACATTAACTTGTTTTCCTGCTTGTTTGCAAGCTTTTTCTTTCTTGCTAAAGAAATGCCGAGAGCCCTGAAATTTTAATGCATTGATCCGTAGCTCTCAATCTTTTTCCTTCATAGTTCTGGGGATAACTTTTTTTCCTTATCTGAAAGTCAAACCTTATATATACAGTTTATTCAACCTAAACTGCACATGAAAATGGCTCAAGAGACTAGAAAAGTCAATGACATTTCAGTCTTGTTATGGTTTAAAAGTAGATTTGCCAAAATGTTATAAATCCTGATTTTTATTATTCAGAATAAAAAGTCAGAATCTTTGTTGTCAACTTCAATTTTCTACTTGGCAAATATTACTTTCCTTGAACAGTTGTCCCCCAACACACCAGTCTTTTTCTTCCTTAATTTTAAGGCTTACAATGAATGTGGGTCTTTACAAAAAGAAGATAGAACAGAAACAATCCAGGCAATTCAGGAGTAAACTTCAATTAGTCTGCTGTTATTGCAAAAACTGTCTGTGTAGCTTCATACTTGTGGGCTTTCTGAATTCAGAAAAACACAGTTACATTTTTCTCTTTGTGATTAGTACAATTGTAGTCTAGGTCTGCATTGTGTTTTCCCAAAGAACATCAGAACACTACTCTCCCAGATTATGACTTATCCATTTCCTCTTCAGCCTGATCATATATTGTGCTAGGCTGTGTCTTCAGACATATCTTTATGCTTAGCTTTGCTAACTTTTTCCCCTCTGCCCTTTGAAAATGCACTTGTAATTTATCTGCAAAAGATAATCTTTATTATAGGGCAGCCTCAGTGTCTTCCAAGGCTTCAATGATGGCAATTTTTGGGTGTAGGTACCTGCCTACCATATCTGTTGCTGTGGACACTGACAGTGTTCTTTATTGTTAAGACCCACAGAGGTTTCTAATGTTGAGGAAGGTTGATTTTAATTTTGTAGTGCTTTTTAAGCTTTGCTGCTCATTGCGTGTTTGAGTCTTTTTTTAAACACTTTTTCTATACTATGCTATGTCTCAAGATACAGAAGTGAGAAAAAGTGCTTAAGCTGTTATTTTTAACTTAAGAGCATGAAATTAGAGGCTGTGCAGAGGTAATTCAATAATTCTTGAAACTACAGATCTCAAAGTTCAGAACTAGTAGGACCCCTTTAGCTCTGACAGTGTGAAGTGCGACATTTTAAGTAGCGGCATTATTTACTGTATCTGAAAAGTCTGAAGAGTTTAAATTTGGGCACCTACAAATTACCAGTCGGACTAAGAAAGAGGAACATTGTTTTTTCTTTTTGAAGGACTGGTATTATCACCAGATCTGCAAATTTTTTTCTGCAGTACTACTTCACCAACTATACACGAGACAACTTAAAACCCCTCATATTTTATGTTGCCTCTCTTAGGGGAGGCAGGTAGAAATGTAGAGGTACATCCAACTAACACAGGAGAAGAACTGTGAACCTTCATGTCACTTATTATTGTCTTCACAAGTGTAGTAAAGAAGAGGGAGAAGTCCAAATTCTTCAGGGTCCAGGAAGTGGACAAGTGAGCAGGTGAGCATTTCCCAAATGACTGGAAGTCCTGTTCATCATTTAAAACTGAAAATTAAATATTGTAATAGTCTACAATTTAAGCATATTAAGACTCAGATTAAAGTATTTCCTTCTCAGAACAATTTGTTCAGGTTTGGGATTTTTCAAATCTCTATATTAAAATGCTGATTGTCAGAACAAAAAAGAGATATTTTTCATGTGTGGTAGGTGGGGATTTTCATCCTCATTTTCATGCTTCCTTAGATATTAAAATAGCAAAATGCACTATTTTAAAAACAGGAAGTGATATGACACCTCTATTTTCTTCTGCTACTCAGAAGCACAAGAAAATATGTAGGTCTACAGCATCAGTACAAGCATTGCAGCACTTGCTAGCACGTCTTTGGAATTCGAATTTCTGTTTTCACCAAATCTCTTTACTTTAGTAATAGACACAGAATTTTCATATTTAGAAATAGTTGGAGATTTTTTAATATCCCTCACTGAACAGCTCTTCCCTGGGGCATGGCTTTACTATTATGGGGCTACATGTGCAGTGTAACATGCCAAGGACTCGGGAATAAAGATTGATATCTATGGAGGAGCTATACGATGGCTTGTGCTTTCTGAGGGAGGTCTCAGGCCAAGTGCATTTGCAGCCTGTCAATGTTTGTTGGCAGATAGAGGTGCCCAGGAACACTGAGGTCTCAGAAACATGATTTTTTGAGTGATTACTGGTGCTACTTTTGTAACTATCCAGAAGAATATTTTTCTGCTGCTTTTTCAAATGCAAGTTTTTCTTCTATTCCTGAAAAAAGCAAACAAATTAACCCATTGGGACCTGAGAACAAGGCAAACCAGATGTTATTTCCTATGTGATTACATGTTTAATTCCCATGAGTAAGTTTTATCACATCGTAATGGTAACAATCTAAAAGGCAAGAAAGGGTACTAGGGCTTGGTATTTTGCTTGGCTTTTGTGCCCATTACTTATATTGAGCAAGACCAATATGTCTATGTTTGGAGGCTGCCTAGGATAAAATACCATTGCTCCTAATAGAAGACTTATTCTTCTGAGGTTTCACTTTCTGCTGGTGTAATGCATTTACCATAAGAATAAAAATTATGAATACCAGGAAACTGAGAACACAAATTTCGTTAGACTTCTATTTTGATTAAGATTTCTCCCTCTGCTGCATGATGTCATTTTAAAAATGAATGTGAAAGAAGAATGATATCAAAGGAGGGCTAGTTTGTTCAGTGATTGTTAGAATAAAGATGGGGATGCAGTATGTACTAGTGTTCTTTGCCAGGCTCAGCCACTAAAGTATAGCTTCAAGGGTGTGCATGCTGTTGCTAAGGAAAACTTGTTATGTGAGTCCCTTACATAATGTCATTAATTTGGTTTGAAACATGTCATTCTTGTCATCTTGAAGTGTATGTCTCCAACCGCTGAAGTCCTTACTTAAAGCACTGTCACAAAACAGATGAAACAAAAGGTGGTTTAGAGATACTAATGGAAAAGCTAAAACAAAAGAAAGCAGGTTGCAATGTGACTGCAGATACCTGATACTGCCTTGGCTTCTTCTATTCAAAAAAGGCAAAAGGAGGCTGAATTGGTAATTTAAGACAGTTTTTATTGATAAATCAGAGCATGCATCCATTTGGCATAGGATGTGTGGGAGGAGGGGATCAGTAAAAGGAAGTGGAGGGGAGGTTTCTGTGGTACCCAGATGACAGATTACATGAAACTGATTTTATCTTGTGCTTTTCTAAACATGTAGTGGTTTATGCATTTTAGATGTGTTTAAAATTATGCAATCTAGAAATGTGCAATTGAAGACTTGCGTGCAATCTTCTCAAGATTTTATCTTCCTAAGACCTGAACCTCCAAGGGAATATTTTATTGTTCTAAGGTCTCATATGATGCCTGTATTTCTTACTCATACTACATCTTCTGTATTGGCATCAGGAGTCTTGGGATGATCATTATGATAAAATAGACATAATGAATTGTAAAAAATGAGTCAAAATTTTAGATTTTGACTAGAAGAGAAAAAGAAGAGAAAAATTATTCTAGAAGAGAAAAATTATTAGAGAAAAAAGCTAATTGGCAAAATCTTCTCTTCCAGGCTGTCAAGATGTGAAACATTTTAAGATATTATGCTGTTGATTCAAGAAAATGTCTCAAGTTTCATTCATAGTCAATCAGATCTATTTCAAAAAGTATTTTACAATCAAAGCATAGCTAAGGCTGTCAAGCTATAAAAAGCAGTAATACATGTTTAAAAAAAAACAGCTCCCAAGAAAACAAAATAAAACAAAAATCCTCTGAACTAAACACCCCACAGTTAGGATGATTTTAGTAATAAAAACTGAGATTGCACCATATTAAGGAATAATGAAAAGCTCCTGTCATTCTTGTACTGAAAAGAGCCACTACCTCTCAGCCCTCTCTCCTTTATCCCACTTGTGTAGGAACCATTCCCAAAATTCTGCTGTGTGCTAACAGCCTGTGTTGCCTATACACAGGTACTTGCCATAATTTGATTGATTGTTCTGAAAAGTGAGGATAGGGCAATTCTTACATCTCCTTAGGCTCCCTGCCAAGTGTACCATTGCCTTTCTAAGAGAAGATTGCTGGAATATTTGAATTTGAATAACAGACTCAGTCTCAGTAATATTGCTGCATAAATGCATTTTGATACTTCAGCAAAAATGTTCAACTCTATGCACAGATACATAAAAAATAATGAATCCCAAATAACTTGGGATGAAAAAGGGGTAACAATTATTTTTGTCACTTAATAACTTAATATCTAGACAAAGGAATGGCAGAAAAAAGTCCTTTACAAGGTGATAGGTAAAGATTTCATGTGCCTAATTTTATCTGCATACAAAATGGATAATATCTATTGCTGAGAAAATAATTTAAAACTTACCTTTTATTCACGTCTGATCAGGATGGAAGACACTACTGTTAACTCTTGATGGAGCTGTAAAACTGTCTTAGTCCACGCAGCCCTTCTTTGGGAAGCTGAGTTTGATCCCTAGAATATTCTCTCCACAAGAGAAGCACAACAAATGGATGTTTTATCCATCTTTGGAATATATCCACCTGGTAACTTACCACTTAACTTATGTTCAGACAGAGCAGTAGGCTTGGGTTTAAATTTCTATTTCCCGAGGCAGCTGACACCCTCTCAAGCCTTGTCCTTATCCACGGCTCTGTATTCCAGAGCTATAGGAACCTGGTCAGAGAGGCCCAGATGTTTCTCAAAAAACAACACTACTTGGTGCCATGTTATTGTGCAGAGTTCTGTAATTTTTACCCATTTATACCTCTGTATTTGGAGTAGTTAGTTCATGTTTTTCCAGGTAGTGTAATAGGATACATTTAATACTTCTCTCTTTATGACCTACAATTTGTGAAGATTTGGAGAGGAGGACACTTCTCCAATTATGACCAGGGCAGTGTGAAATCCAACAAAGATGGGCCTGTATTACTTGCAAATAAAAAATTTACTGTGAAGTGAGGTAATAACAGCATTTTTGATACATTTTTGACCATATGATTTTCAGAGACTTCTGTAGGTGTACACTATTCATAGATTCATTGCTCTGGTCATTGAACAAAATCATGGACACCTAACTGACAGACTTCTGGTCATTAAATTGTCATTATGTAATGTGAACTTTCATGTCTCACTCAATGAAATCTATCTATCTTGAGAGTGTGAAAATCACTGCTTTGCTCAAAGGTTTTTAGTTAAGATCTGTTATTTTGAATTTCCCTGGGGCTAATTCAGATAAAGATGCCAGAAAATTCTCTGCATTGTTTTTATTTGCTTTGGTTGTGATGGTAACCATCAGTAAACAAGAATGTAACATGGAGATCCAACCACCAAATACTGACCAAACAACATCAGCAACTGCTTACAGACATTTTGAATTGACTGATTTGAGAGACATAATCCAGGCATTTTGTGTGGTAGAAGGAGGTATACAATCCAATTTTGAACAGCAATATTTTACAGCCTTTGACTGACAGATTTTAAGGCCAAAATAGACCATTAGATCATCTAGTCACATGTGTCCTGCATTCTACAGGACAATATATTTCTTCCAGTGACTTGAGACAAAGCACATTTTCTGAAAAGATGCCCAGCTTTGATTTGAGAGCACCAGGTAATGAACAATCAATCATTCCCTTTGGGAGTTTGTTCCAGCTGTTATTTACCTACACTGTGGAATTTTTTATCTTATTTCCATTTGGAATTTTCCTGTCTTCCATTTCTAACCACTGGTTTCCATCTTTCCCTGTTAGATTAAAGACTTCTCTAGCATATTTTGAGGGAGTTTATAGACTGCAATCAAGCTACCTGCCATCTGGATTTCTTTTTTTTTGCTAAGATTAACAGACGGATATTTTTAAGTCCTTGTTCACCTGAATTTTCTGCAGCCTGGAATAATTTTGCAGGCTTTTTCTATATCATCTCCAATTTTTTCAGTGACATTTTAAAAATGAACTGTGTGCAGTATGGAGAGCAGGAGGCAGTTTGCCAATATCAATCTCACCAGTGCTATCTAGAGGCAGAAAATCACCACAGCTTTTCATTACTCCTCCTCCTTGCTTGTTCCTTCTAGGTTTCATTAAACCATGTAGTGTCTATATTTTACTGGGATTTTTTTTTTTTTTCTGCAGTGACCCAGAGTTTCTTTTTCAGACTTTCTACTATGAGGAAA
Source organism: Molothrus aeneus (assembly GCF_037042795.1). Taxonomy (NCBI): domain Eukaryota; kingdom Metazoa; phylum Chordata; class Aves; order Passeriformes; family Icteridae; genus Molothrus; species Molothrus aeneus. The sequence goes on from NC_089680.1 coordinate 66,695,553, forward strand.
TGCTTTTTCATTGTGCTACATGTATTGAATTTTGGCTTTGGCTGATGTAGAAGGAAAGAATTTTTGTTCCTCTGTAAAATTATTTTTTTCCATTCCTGATCTGCTCCCCTTTGTCTTCCCCTTGTCTGTGAGGTTTGTGTAACCTTCATGGGCTTCTGTGCTAATACAGGCTACTGAATCACACCTAGAAACACAGGGGTTTACACGATTCAATCCTAGAAACAGCCCCTATTTAATAAGAAATCTTTATTGCCTGTTGTTTTTGCAACTAATCAATTATCTAATTATCTGTCCTTCTAATATATGCATTGTTGTACTGTTTATCATTAATTTGCTAATTAAAATGTAAGAGATGCTAAGTCAAAAGCCTTATAAAAATTTTATCTGTGCTAAATTTACCAAGCAAAATTCTAATCTCACCAAAGACTGAATCTGATTTTATTTACAAGAGCTTTTTTTTTTCTATTTAGATGGTATCAATTGACCTGAGTTATATTAATTTCATTTTATTTTTATTTCACACTAGCTTTTCTACGTCTCTTCCTTGTAAGATATAAATATCCACAATTTCCCATTGGAGAAATTTTGAACTTCTGAGCCCTTTAGAATGCCTTTGATTTGCTAATTAATATAATAGCATTAAGAAAAGTCCAGAAAATCCTTCAGCCAACTTACTAAAAATGCATGGATAAAGTTATACAGGCCTGTTGATGTAAAACTACATCATTCTAATAGATTCTGTTTAACGTTGTCCTCAGATAGCAATAGATTTCATTGGATCCCTGTAAAATGTTGTTAGTAAAGCATAGTGTTTCTTTCCAAGCCCTGAGCAGAAGTATTTGTTTTATTTTTTCTGTATCCTAATTTACAATTTACTATATCCTTTGTTGAAGTATTCATGGCATTTCTTTATTCCTTGTGCACCTTAAAAGCTCTTTACTTTTTTCCTGAAGTTATTTCAGCCACAGCTTTCCCCCCAACATCTTATCTTCTCATGTAAGTATATTTCCCATTTACTTTCCTCTTCTTATTTTCCACATTTTTCATCTTTCAGCTCTTATCGTTACTTTTATGAGTTCAGTTTTTTCCACTCACTGTAGCATAATCTTAATTCAATAACAGAAGAAATTGGGGCTCTAGAGGTTGGTTTTGCTCATCACATTGCTGAATTCAGGAACAGGTTTGATGGATCTGTGTGCTGATGCAGGATACAGGTATGTAATGCAAAAAGTCGCATGAAGTTTGCACAGGCAATGCTACTTCTGACTCATATTTCTTGACAGGAAGCACACTTTTTCAGTCTGTTTTTTTTAAGAAAATGAAAATGGAAACAAAAATGTGTTCTTAGGGTGGATAGTGATGCAGAAATAAGTCATCAGCAGGTTTAGAACCTGTTCAGTCTCCAGAAAGAGAGACCAGTAGAGCTGTGGGACACTGGAGTGCACTGTGTGTGTCACACCCTACAGCTGAGGTAGGAAACACAACTTGACTCTTCATACATGATTTTTCAATGCTTTTCTCAGGTGGTACTGTCAACATGGCAATAGTAAACTTTAAGAACCTAGATGTCTGCTCCAGAACACAGACTTCCATTAGATCTTGGAAAGCATCCTTTACTGAATTTGAGCTCTTATGGCCTGTTCCACCTGAACCTGTTTTTCTACTCCTTCTGCTTCTTCCCTACACTCTTTTTCCTGTCCTTTCCTTGTCCAGTTGGAGACTTAGGCAAATTTCTTTCTCTAGCAGTCAAACCATTTAATGCACTGGTTTTCCTGTTTTCCCCCATGCCTATGATAGCTTTCTACTTTGATCTCAGACTTCTTCCTTCACCAGCTCCCAAAATGATACTGTTCCCAAATGGTATTGTTCTTAATACTTATCTCCTCACTCTGAAGTCAATCTCTGGTTTCCTACTCTGTCTTTCTCTGCAGAAGCTCCTCATTATCTCTGATTTAAATTGTAGTTGAGTGGTTTTTTGCACACTGGCAGGGGGGCAGAAAGTCTAGAGGAGTTGGAGTCCATAAGGATCCCAATAAATTATGGTAGAGGAGATTTTGTGCCTAAATGGGGAATGTTCTGTTTAGAATGTGTGCTTATTGACAGTCATTGAAAAACCTTCATCAGTCTCCATACTCTTAAACTAATGTCTTTTTTCCCCTCTGTCAGAGAAAGGGAAAGTGGGAAGCAAAAAGAGTAAAATTAAAGCAAAGGACTGGTCCTGCTTTATTTCGGATTTTCTCTACCAACATTCTCATTGAAAGCATTCTAAGACTTTGAAATATTAATGGAGAGGATGAGATATTCCCATAAATTCTTTCTTTGAACAAATGCCCTAAACCAGCCAATGCTTACCTCTCTGTGCATGGAAATAAATTTGCCATGAGAGTATCTATTTTGTTTTGAATTTGCAAACCACAGCAGCAGATAAGAAATAGTTTCTTTAGCCATTGAAATCATTGCCATATAATTTACCTAGAATGTTCTGATTTTATTTAGAGGTGATGAATACTGTAAAAATTGACCTTAGAGGACAAATGCCTATTATCTTGTTTATACCAATGCTCTTGGTATAGTAGCTTGTAAATCACTTACTGCATAGTATTGTGACATCTGTGTTTTTGTGATAAAAAATTAAAAGACAACCTGTTGACTTTTTTTTTTTAACTAAAAGTAACAAATTTAAAAATACCAATTTTGGACTAAGAATGAGCATCACAATGTATTGTGTTATATATTCATGATGGGTGGAGATACACTGTAATTGTGCTTCCCTTAGGAAGATTCTTCTTAAAAAATCCTAAATTTGGGATTACAAGACTAGATTTCAAAAGCATTTAGCAATTCATAATAGGACTGACAGAAATGCACAAGCATGATAGCTGCCTATTTCCCAGCCTATGCTTGTGTTCTACCTTTATACCTCAATACTTTTAAGACTGTGATACATCTTTAGGCATTTAAATATTTCTGAATACCTGGATCACAAACACTTAAAAGCCACAGGCTGAAATGTCACATTTTGTATAATTATGGCTTTCAGGGCTTTAGAAAATTTGTGTTTCAGATTTTTAAAAATTGAGCAATTAATAAAAGTACAAATAACTTATGAGCCATTGAAAGAGACAATCAAGAAAAATTAGGAGCTCTATAAACTATGATAAAATACTTAACACCATAATGTCTTTTTTAATTAACAGTTGTTCTTGGCTGAGACTTTAGGTATCAATTTATGAAAAGCATTGGCTTCATTTTATGAAATTATAGATGTGTTTATAATTCACACTGGGATATTTAGTGATAATAATGGAGACATAAAGTAGGAAGTGAGTTCACCTGCATACATGCATGCAGGTAGAGTTTTGTGAGCACACACCCATATGAGATTAATTGGGTGTGTCATGCAAAATAAAAGATGAATTTTAATGTCCTAATAAGCAAGTGAGGAATTTAAAGAAAATTCTGACAGATTTCAGGGGGAAGTTTTCTTGTTTTCCCCTTTCTGTCTCAAATCCAATTGTCACCTTTCCCCAAATTCTTTCTTAGCTCCCTTCTATCACACAGATGTCCTCTTCCATAGCACTTTTCCACTGTCTATTTTACAGTGACTTGGTAATTTGAAAATTGATAAGACTGGAAGGGACAAAAAATGTGAAAATAAAAGAGTTCCTCATATTTTTGTCAAGCCTAAGAGTAGTCAGCACATAAAGCAGCCCTGTTAATAGGTGAAAGAAATGGTGCATTTCTTTCACAATGGCAGAGGGACTCCCACCTCCCCTCAGGGACTGGGGGTTACAGGGCTCTTTCCAGGGATGCAGCTGAACACCTCTGTGCTGAAAGGTCTCTGCACTTAAATTGCAGTTCCATTTACCTGCATTTACAATCTTTCCCATTGAAGTTTTCTTTTTTCGAACATTCTAAATATCATGGAATCTTCTGTAATTTTTTGCTAGTCTTCTCTGTGACACCAACATTCAATTCCATGTTCTGCAGTGCTTGCAGTTTGCATGAACTAAAATGTGAACTAGATTTCACTAGGTATAGAAAGTGTCCACATCTTAGAAAAATGAAGACAGCTTGTACTTTTGTCACACTGATAGATTGTGAGAGATATTAGAATAGTAATGGATAATGCATTGCAGGTTTGTCTTACCCTTTAGGAAATTGATCTGTTTATTCATCCAGAATTGCAACATTTTCTATTAGTTATGCTTTGCTTTGTCAAGTCCTACTGTTTCAGTTTAAAAAGCCCCACAAAGAATCCTAAGCCAACCAAACAAAAACAAATCAAACCAAACAAACAAAAAAAGAAAAAACACCAACTAGTTGTCACATAATAAATTAAAGCCGAATAAAGGTTTTAAAAAACTCCATAGATTATTATTCTTGCCACATTAGGAAGTGGAAAAAGACATAAAAATTTCTTTGTGTTTCTCTTAAAAAGGCTTGTTTATGCTGTTTAGGTACAAATTATTGTGCTTTAGAAAGCTGATTTTATGTAACCTTTCCCTAGGTACTTTCTGTATAATAAACTTGCCAAACATCATGATGTAGAATAATACTTAATTCTCTTGCATTATACTCTAAGTACTATTTTGTCCATACAAATGCCCAATTTTTATGAAAATTCTCATTAAAAGGTCTTTTCAAATAAATATTGGAAATATATAATTGCATTCTTCTTGTTCCAACTGAGTTTCTTTTAATATTAAAAACATTGTGCAACAGAAGAAAAAATGCATATTGTTGCAATTAATCATAACTATGACAGCATTTCAATGAATAAAAAGGGTATAAGGGACTCAAAAGACAAAAAGAAAAAAGGGAAATAAAAGAAAAGATAGCCTACCTATAAATATTTTTGCATTTGTGGACCTGAAGTGAGTAAAATAAACAAAATAAAGGAGAAAAGTAATTTTAGATATTCTTCTGAAGTGGGTATCTGAATGAGACAGTATCAACGACATTTTATTTTCTTTCTTTCCACATAGCAATTTGAACTTCAGATCAGAGACTAGTGCTATCTTAAAGATGCAGGATATTCTCCTGATTTAAAAAAAAGTCACACAAATGGGTGGGCAGAGCAATCATTGGTTCTTTTAAGGCACTAACACAGTGACTGAGGAAAGTGTCTTGTCTGACAGTATCTCAGGTTAGAAAAAGCCACCTCAGGACTCTCAGGCATACAATTCTCACCATAATTTTTTCTAGTAATTCATCTGATATCTCTCCAAGGAAAACATTTTTGCCTCAGGATTTATAACCCTATATATAAGTATGGAACAGAACATAGGTTTCTTTGTAGGTTTTTTCTAGAAATTACAAATAAATACTATTAAGACTGCAATTGAAATGAGGTAGAAAAATAGGCTTAGCTTTGGCTTTGTTACCTGTGAATCTAAATTTGAGTGAGACATTATCAGTCATTGTCTTTTCAACCTCCTGAAGCATTAGAGGGTGAAGTACTCCCGTGAGGAAAATGCAGACAGGAAACTTATTCCACAGTTCCTCATTAGGGCAAGAACCTCAAGGCAATTCCGACATTGCTGCTGTCCCCTGGCATTCATGAGGCAGTAGGTTATGGCCAATTAATCCATCTACTGTTGACACTTATTGTTCTACTACCAGCCTGCTCCCATCTTGTGAAGTTCTCTCGGCAATGTTCAGGAAAACATATATACTTTTTTCTCTTAAAGGCTCATGCTGAGAATGTCTTTGGCTTAAATAGCACCAAGTTTGCTGTGAGAACTCCTTATGTCATCTTACGAACCCTCAGCATACTGTCTAGATCTTCCTGTGGATGGTATTTGCAAATTTTATTGTTACAGCTGTGTGCTTCTTTGATTAAATAAACAAGTTCACCTATCATTTTAATTGCAAGTTCATCCTGCAGGCTGTTATTTATTCTGAATGGAGAAACCATACAGATTTGATAAGGCTGAAGCACAAGCTGAGGGTAGTCTGTTGTAAGCAGTGGAGGAGGAAGCTGAGAGGCAAAGGAGCCATTTTCCTGAAATCAGTGCATCACCCTAGTGCATCAGTCTGTAAAATACTAAGTGGAAGTTGATTGGCTATTCCTATGTCTTTTTAAACCTCACTTGTGTCTAGGAATATTCAAATTTGTAACATTTTAGCCAGACTCTAGTAATGTCAACATGACTGCCTATGCTTTTAAAAAAGCTTGAGAAGAGCTGACTATTTTCTCAGCTGGTTGAATTTTGCCACATCGCAAAATGTGCATGCATGTCAATCTCTTGAAAATGTGTTTTGGTCTGTTAAATCATAATACATACTACAGTGACTGAACTATAGTACATCCCATTAAGACAGCTGCAAGCCTACAGCTATGTTTTAAAGGGCATTCCACATCCCCTGTGTTATCACAGTTAATTACAGGAAGACTCACCAGTTCGAATTCTGTCTTTAATGTGAACCTATTTGAAATTCTGATTTGAATGAGGACCCTTTGAGGAATACAATCTATAAACTCAGAGCCAAGACTTCCACTGCATATAAAATGAGTCCCTTCATTGGCCATGAAGTTTATCTGAGTTAGAAAGAAATTACAAACACAACACAAAAAAAAGAAAACTTTGTGACAATTTAACAATATAATTTTATATCTTAGGGTAAATTTTGCAGTCTTTTCTAGGGAAGATCCCTATCTTGTCCAGAGAGTTGTTAGGGAAATTATTACTCTTTCAGCTATTACTGCAAACATTTCAGTAAAATGTTTCAGATATATTTAAGCACATGACTAAATAAAAAACAATGAAAATGTAAGCATTTGTATTTATGCATTGTCTTTGCAGAAAATAGCAGTGAGGCAGGCTGAAACAAGAGCTGCTCTGCTCTTCATAAACTACCACCAGGCTTAACAACTTTTAAAGGAAACAGCTGTGTTTCCACTCAGTCAGCATGGGGAGGAAAAGAAGAATCCTGATACACTTTGACTGGCTGTGTTTTATCATCTCTATGAAATCACAATAAAACTGAGCTCCCAGCATTGTGCAATATGGATACAGCTCCCACAGTCCCCTTACCCCATCACCAAACTGGTAGCTCTCAGCTGCTACATCCCCTGTGCTCAATATCATGCTCTCGATCATCTGTGACCCTCATAAATAATACATAAATTATTAGGTATACCTAATAATAATAATAATAAGTCTCAGTGACTATTCATTGATCAGTTGATCCTTAGCTAAGATATATTTCCTGTCACCCATGAGTGCCCTATCAGATGTGACTTCAGGTGGAAAACCTACTATCAGAGACAGTAACAGCATCAGTGCTCCTCCCTAAAACACTTTGCTATCTGCACCAGAAAAAACATGCAAAACTGTTTGGCATCTTCAGCGCCTTAAAGTAGTTCATGAAACCCTATTCAATATCCCTTTGGTGTGAACACCATCAGTAAGAAGGAGACACGCAGCTGTCCTGGGAACCAAGTGCTCCAGTATGCAGGACACAGCTACATTTATCTGGCAGTGCAGCTTTAATGCATTCCAGCAGCTTCTAGCTGAGAGCAAAGCAGGCAGCACTAGCCCATCACACTAGAGCTCCCACGTCTTAAAATATGCAGTAGCTGAATGTCAATTATTATCAATTTGTGACCAAACATGCACAGAATAATTTGAAGATTAATCTGAAGCACAGGTAAGTACATACAAGTCAGTATAAGAAAAAACATAAATGGTATGCACTGCAAATAATTACTGCAAACACATCAATGCAAACTATTGGTCTTCATGAACTGACAAAACTGAAAAAGAATGGTTATGCAGCTGTTACTTGCTGCTTTAATCTGATCTGGGATAGTTAAAGTATAAAAAATTTAGCAGCATTTATCAGAAAAAACAATCCATTTATTTGAGTCTACTTCTTAATTGTATTAATAGTCACCGGATGCTTTTAGTGCTCTAAGAAATGCACCATGGCTGAGTTCTGTGTCATTCTTAATTTAATTAAGAATTAATTTCATTGTGCTCAGAGGAGGATGGGGAAGGGGAAGAAGGCTGAAAAGGACGTTTGCATGAATGATCTCATTTGTGCACCAGGACATTGCTTGAAATAGTCATCATGCCCATGACAAGTAGATTATTGATTTTTTGAAATCCTTTCTTTGGTAAAAGTATTTTGACAATTTGAAGATTCATTATGAGCATAGGCAAAAATTATCTATGGTTTGTCAGTGACATACAGGCAACATTTTAAATTTAAGGCTTAACTTTGTGATATGTGTGTTACTCTGTGAATTAATTTCTGTTAATTGACCCTGATGAACACAGAAAAGTTATGAGATCAATAATATTTAGGTACTTATCTGCCTACCACAATCTGTGCTGAATTTGAGAAGACAGTATTTTCCAATACATTTTTTTTAACTGGGAAGAAAACTGTCAACGAAGATAAACTATCTTTAAATCAGAAAATAGCTTCTTTCCTGCTGTCTTATCAAACAACACCATATAGTCTAGAAAAATGTGCTTTCTGAATTGCTAATGGGAAAATTTTTATGTCTTGGACTAAAAGTTATGACACCTATTTGGGTAAGCATATTTAAGTAACTTTGCCTCCTAGAAATGAAGCAAAGTATGTGGGAGTGAAATATTTAGTATTATTTTTGCCAGATGGGTGGGAAAATATTGGAAAAAATTACAGAAATTCAGGTGTTACCCTAAAAAAATTAAGCAGGAAAGTGCAAACAGAAAATAAAATTTAGGAGACATAAGTGTCATCAGAAGTTAAAATCCAGAATCTGAAACTCAGCTATGAATATCAGTGAGACACCATAAAGGTGTCAAAAATCAAAAATTTTGCAGAAAATTAATAAATATTTCATTAATGTTGAATTAAAGATTATATTGTTATTGGTAGTTAACTGGGACAGGGCAACATGGGCTGCATGGCTCAGCATGTGACCCTGGTAACTAAAAATGCTGCAGGATCATCTCCAAAGAGCTGGAGATGCTGAGCATGACACTCAAGGGCTACTGAAGAGTAAAAAGTAGAGGTCATTGACTGATCACAAAATCAGGCTGTAAAGCACTGCTCACAACAAGATATATTGGAATGAGTCCTGGAATGTCCTAAGCTTTGTCCAGGAACTCTCTGATCCATTGACAGCTGGTAAACATCCAAACAGAGCTGTGTTCCAAAGGGTTACCAGCATGACAAATGTGGCCCAGCACTTGGGGCCCCTCACCTCTCAGGAATGGAGAGTCCACCCTGATGAGTTCCCAGATGTTACGTTGAAAGAAAAATTATTTAGCCATCTACAATTACTATATTTCCTATATTCCTATATTATAATTCCTATATTTCTAAAAGGATTTAAAAGATGGTTTAGGTACAATATTGAAGATTTTTTTTATTCAGAAATAGAAAAATAAATTATTGCTGCAGTTAACTCTCTAAATACTGTATTTTATCTGAGTTACAAACCAAGGCAGGGACATGACACTGAATTCATAAAAAAATGCAAAGCAGTTCAAAGGTCTTGAAGAAATTATGCTTAAGCAATATAATGCTACTTGATCAAATTGTAAAGAAGGTAAATTCTCCCATAAGTATTTTGTAATTCAACTATGGCACAAAATAAATTATTATCTTTTCCCGTATTTGTTCATGTGTTGATATATAATACATAATGCATACATCATGCATTTTTAAAGAGTTGTCTCAATATTTATCTAGCATATAGGTATGATAGCTAATTTGGAAAGTTAATGAATTCTTTTTCTTGACTAAAATAAAAGATTCTTTATTTTTATTCCCGTTACAACTTTCTGTTCAAAGAGCAATTTCTTGCTTAACATAAGGAAACTCATATCCTGCAAACCTGCATTATTTAGTACTCTCCATATTTCAATGTATTATTTAACTTTCAACAACATACCTGAAGAGATAATCCAACACAACAGTAGCCAAGCAAACATCCTTTTCTTTCTAAAACTCCAGATAAATAATAGTAATTATTTGTGGTCTTTATTTTAAGAATAATGAACTGTGAAGGTTAGCTTCAGGTAATGAACTGGATTTATTGCTATAAGCTCATAACAAAGCAAAGCAAAAGAGAATAATACTTCATCTTTCATTCAGGAATCTACTCTGCATGAACTTCTCTCTTGCAGATTGTAAGTAAATTCAAACAAAAGTTAAAAAATATGCCAAAACATAATAATACTTCCAAGCCAGTGCAACTTGATAATCGGTGTCAATTACTACTTTTGATAATGGAAAACAACATCTAAGGTGAAAAAATTAATACAATTCTAGAATGTACGTTAAACAGACTAATAATGCTTAATACGTGTGCTTAAATATCTGTAATCATAACAATCGAATTATTTTCAACATAAAACTTTGCTTACAGTACAAACTAATCTATATAGCTACCCAAAACACATGTTCATTTTTCAAAACTGTGATTTCTTTTAGTAAGTAAATTTGTAAGTGATTTTAAAATACAGGGACATGAATTACAAGAAAATTTGAATTCAAATCAGTAAATAACTCACACACTTGAAGTTCCATCATAGATTTTCAGGCCTATAGAGTGCAAAACCCATAAATATAAGTATTTACATCCCTGCAGGAGAAATAACTTAATTACACCACAAACTACTGTTATCAGTTTAGCAACAAAAACCAAGGATTTGCTGAAAGTAACACTGCTCATTTTTTCAGAATGTTATTTTAAAGGCATGAATAACTCAGACACAGGAAATATGGCTTTCACTCAAATTAATATTGACCAAATTACACTCAATTTGATATTTTTAGATACATTTATAAGCTTTTCTTGTTTTTAAAAATTTATACTTGGGGTAGACTGAGGAGGGACTCTGGGAACTTTTGGAATTTTTTTTCCTGTACTTTTCCTTTTTCAACTGATCTTCTCTCACTCACCTGCTGATTATATACCTTAATTTATTCATGAAAAAAAAATCCCTATGTTTTTGCTCAATACAATCATAAGCAGCACTGCAAATACTTCACACTTTAAAGGCAGATAATTTATTTCAGTGTTTCTGCTGAGATTGAAAACAGTGGTGCCATGAAAAACTCTAAAATCCCTAGCAGTGAATGAAAAATCAAAAGCACATCAGAGTCTCTTGCACATTCAGAAATCATTCATGTGTAGCAAAATAAACATTATTATTCCTTTCTGATATTGCTATATTATTATATTTTCTAAATGTAAATCGAGGGATTAAACAACTGAATAAAAGCATGTTGATTTTAATGTCAGGTTTACCCTCTGCAGAATAGAAAATACAGAAAATTCTCTCTTTATGAACAATCACTATATTGTGCGGTAGAGCTTTTCCATAGTTTCTTGCCATTTATAATAAAATAAATGTATCAGTGAGCAGTGGAAAGCCTCAGCATTAAAACCTCTCATAGTGCACTGGATTCAATTCTTTTGTCTTACTAACCATAAGGACTTATTTTCCCCACTCTTTTTGCCCACAGGATCAAGATTTCAGGAGTTAAGTCACATTTTTTTATACATATACCTGAATATGTCCAAATCTACATATGTTGTCTTTAAGACTCCAAATAACATAGAGATGGGGACCCATTCTTGCTAACCTTCTTTGCCTTTTTTGTCTTTTTTACCCTGTTGTGATTGACCTGACATTTTGCATTGAAAAAGTAGATTAAAATCTGCAAGACCAGTATCAGGTTAGTGAATATCAAAAAGACTTACAAAGCAGGTAAGACTATTAAGGAAAAATATTTTATTAATAAACCAATATAACTGGAAGAGAGTAAACGCTTTTAGGCATACAAGACCTTTCCAAGTCTGAAACAGAAACATTCCAATAATTTTTGCCACAGTGGTTGCTGCTACTGTTACACACAAAAGACTACTACTGCTTCTTGGAAGGTGTTGAACTGCACTATATATGAAGTTTTGAAATATTATTTCTGAGATCATGGCTATATTACAAATCAGAGCTTTTATTTCTTTGGGTTCGTTAATAACAAAAGTCAATTTTCACTGAATAATCAGCTCTGTTTCATTAAGCAGACCCTTGGTTGTTATGCATTAACAATTTTTTTTTACTTGCAGTGTGAAGACAGAACATTAGTCATTTTATACACAGGCAGCAGAGCTATCAAATCAAAGCTATTGGATATTTATATTATGATAGTTTTTATGTGCTCAAGTCAGAATTGTTGTCACGCTGAGCCAGCTACCAGTCAAACAGAGTACCCTGCTCTCCTAAGACTAGAAATGTAACAGTAACTAGATATTCTGAAACAACATTGGGTCCTACTGGGTCCAGGCTTCAGTAATTATACGGGAATGGCTTCCTTGCTGCACCAGCATCTTCCTTGTGCCTGGTAGCCTGGAGAAAATCCAAAGCCTGCTGAAGCAAAAATATTTGTTAGCTGATTACTTGGTTTTATTCTATTCTACTTATTGAACTGTTTAGGTTGAAAGTGAATAATTCTGGATACAGATTTTCTGGAAGACTCGAGTATGTCACTTTGCCAAAAATTAAACATCAGTTAGTACCAGAAGAACTGATCATTACAAGGAATGCTCTGTGCACTCTGCCTTTGGAACTGACTGGAATAGATCAAGCAGTGTTTCACAAATGATTGAAAGCCTTTGCTAGCAGGAGCATGATGACCCAGACAGAGCTCTCCAAGAAGCAGCAGCTGCTCAGGTCTGTGGCTGCAGGGAGGGCTCAAGCCCAGCGTTAGGGTTGGAAGACAATGGAAAAGACACCTCTGTGCGGCGGGAACAGTGGATTATCTGCTCTGCCCAGTGGTAGGGCTTAAAGTGGAGGTGTGGATGTAGAAGAAGAGTGTAAAGAGGAGTGTAAAGAAGAGAATGAGGAGGGTAAGGGAGTGAGAAAGATAGTGGTAAGGTCACACCCTTCCACCATGAGAAAAACACAGCGGATGCAAACTCAGCATGGATTGGAGGAGCCCCGACTTTCTTGCCATCAGACTGTAGGAAGAGACCTGAAAGATGATGGTGAATTGAGACAGGTCCCCACTCACAGAGGTTAAAGAGTCCCCTCCCAGTCTCCCTTGTCTTCCCAGGAGCCCTTAGAAAACAGGTATAAGGGCCTGGAACTTGGCAGATGACAGTGGACATGAAGGTCCATCTGAGGGGTCTCCCAGATTAGCACAGGCAACTGGATGCATCATTACTACATGTAACAGGAAAAGAAGGCTGTAGTGGGTAATTCCCTTCTGAGGGGAACTGAGAACCCTCTGTGCTGAATAGACCCAGCCCACAGGGAAGTCTGCAACCTCCCTTGGGCAAGGGATACTACCATAAGACTCTCTGGACTAATTCAACCCACTGCTGGTTGTGCAGGTCACCAGTGATAACACTGATGACAGAAATGTCAGGATAAAAATAATCTCAGGCCACAACAACCCCTGCAACATAATGGGCTGGGGCAGAGAGGCTGGAAAGCTGCTGGGTGGAAAAAGGACATGTGGCTGCTGGTCAACAGTGTCTGAACACAAGCCAGCTGTGCCCAGGTGGTCAGGAAGGCCAAGGGCATCCTGGCCTGTGTCAGCAATAGAGGGGCAGCAGGACCAAGGAAAAGATTCTTTCCCCGTACTGAATGCCAGTGGGGTGACACCTTGAATTCTGTGTTCAGTTCTGGGCCTTTAAATTCTGGAAGGATGGTGGGGCTGGAGAGAGTTCAGAGAAAGAAACAGGGTTGGGGAAGAGTCTGGAGCACAAGTCTGTTGAGGCACAGCTGAGGGAGAAAAGGAGGGTCAGGGTGACCTTATAGTTCTCCACAACTAAGGAATTGGGTTAGGTTAATCTGTTTTCCCACAGGTAAGGATTGTTCTGTTCTCCCACAGATCTAGAGAGAGGATGAGAGGACACCATCTCAAACTGGACCAGGTGAGGTTTAGGTGAAGCATTAGGAGAAATTTCTTCTTGGTAAGGGTGATTAGGCATTGGAATGGGCTGCCCAGGGAGGTCGTGAAGTCACTGAGCCCAGAGGTGGTTAAGAGAAGACTGGATGTGGCACCCAATGCCCTGGTCTAGTTGACATGGTGGTATTCAGTCATTGGTTAGACTTGATGACCTCCAAGGTTGTTTCCAACCTAATGGATTCTGTGATTCTAATAAAAAATTATAAGTTTTTGTTCTGAAGTGTTCAGAACAGCATCACTTCTCATTAGTTTTATATATGTCCTTAATTATTCGGATAATAAATTTAGAAGTATCATTCCAACCCTTCAAAGTAGTTAACAGCAATAAACTAGTTGCCATGAAAGGGACCCACACACAGCTGTTGCTTTATTTTCCGTGCATAACTGCCTGGGAAAAGATAAATGAAATTAATAAGTGCTCCTTCTATTGAAAATTACAATTCCCTGCAGTCATGGGGTGTATCCTCTCTTCCTCCTTTAGACTAAAACTGTGACTACTTATACTGACTACTTATACTTACCTGGCAGGGGAGACACCATGATCAGGCAGGTGGTTTTCCCAGGGCGAGGCTCATCCCTTGCATCTGGGATGTGCTGACCCCTGGGATTTCCCCAAATGCGGGAAACTTGACTGCATAATTTGTGGTAGTGGGGGACTGCGTTCGCACTCTCCCCTGGTTTTTCGGGTTTTTTTGGTTTTTTTAGGGGTGGAGCTTCCTGTGTTGCCGCTGAGTGGCTGATTATAAGAGGCCTCTGGGGAGCGCGGCGACCTGGAGCAGGCAAACAGGGGTGTGGTGAGTCTCTGGGGCGTATACAAGGCAGTTTGCGCGGCAGTTTGCACAGGCAGGGCAGGCAGGCACGGTTACCAGCTCTCTTGCTAGTAAGGAGTCCTCTGTGTTCTTTGAGGTCTTTCTGCTGCCTGGTTGTGTTTGAGGTGTCTGTTCGTAATGGTTTCTACACGGTCAAAAACTGTGGCTGGTACAAGTGTAAGTGACCAAGTCGAGCCATCCAAAAAGGATGTGTCTGTACAGACCCATCTGTGCCCAGAGTGTTTGAGCTTATCGGTGGCTTCAGGGAGTGTTGTGGAGGGGACCTGACTGCACTGTGAACAAGTGAATGACCTCCTTTCACTGGTGACTGAGATTAGGGAGGAAGTTGAAAGGTTAAGGAGTATCAGGGAAAGTGAAAGGGAAATAGACTGGTGGAGCTCAGCCCTTCCATCTTTAAGGGAGGCCTCTGACCGAGAGACTGAGGATTTATGCCTCCCGCTCTCAGGCAATAGAAGGGCACCCGGTAGATGAAGAGGAGTGGAAATGGGTCCCCATTCGGGGAGGTAATAGCAAAAACTCCTCCCCATTCCCATCATCCAGCCAGGTACCACTTCAAAATAGGTATGAGGTCCTGGATCTAGAGACCCAACTAGATGATTTAGGAGAAAATTGTCTGCCCTGTGAACCCCCCAGTTATGATTCATCTGTAAGATGGATCACTACCTCTAACATCAAGAAGAAAAGAAGGGTAATCGTAGTAGGTGATTCCCTTCTGAAGGGAACTGAGGGCCCCCTATGTCGACCAGACCCATCCTACAGGGAGGTCTGTTGCCTCCCTGGGGCCTGGGTACAAAATATCACTGAGAGACTTCCTGGGCTGATTCAGCCTTCTGATTATTACCCACTGCTGATACTCCAGGCTGGCAGTGATGAGATTGAAAAGAGGAGTGTCAAGGCAATTAGAAAGGACTTCAGGGTACTGGGTCAGGTACTTGATAGGGCAGGAGCACAGGTAGTGTTCTGCTCAGTCCCTTTGGTGGCAGAGGAAAAAGAAGAAAGAAACAGGAGAATCCGCATCATCAACAAGTGGCTTAAGGGTTGGTGTCATCGGCAAAATTTTGGATTCTTGATCATGGGGAAACTTTTACAGCATCTGCTCTGCTAGAACCAGATGGGGTACATCTCTCTGTTAAGGGCAAAAGGTTTTTAGCTCATGAGCTGGCAGACCTCATTGAGAGGGCTTTAAACTAGGTTTGAAGGGGGAAGGGGGAGCAGCTGAGCTATCTGGAAGCAGGCCCAAGGCTTGCAAGGCTAAGTCAGGGGCGAAGTCAGTAGCCCAGCTGAGGTGCATGTATACCAATGCACACAGCTTGGGCAACAAACAAGAAGAGCTGGAGGCCATGGTGCAACTGCAGAACTGTGATGTAGTTGCCATCACGGAAACATGGTGGGATGACTCACATAGCTGGAGTGCTGCACTGGATGGATACAAGCTCCTCAGAAGAGACAGGAAAGGAAGAAGAGGAGGAGGGGTGGCCCTTTATATTAAGCAGACTTTCGATGCCGTAGAAATTGAAACTAAGGAAGATGGAGTTGAATGTCTATGGGTAAGAATTAAGGGGAAGGCCAACAAGGCTGACACCCTACTGGGAGTCTGTTATCAACCACCTAACCAGGAAGAAGAGGTAGATGACTTATTCTATAAGCAGCTAGGTAATGTTTCAAGATCATCAGCCCTTGTTCTTGTGGGTGACTTCCAGACATCTGCCTACCAGACATCTGCTGGGAACTTAATACAGCAGTAAAGAGGCAGTCCAGGAAATTCTTAGAATGTATGGAGGACAACTTTCTGTCACAGCTGGTGGGTGAACCCACCAGGGGAGGGGCTATGTTAGACCTGCTGTTTGCAAATAGAGATGGGCTGGTGGGAGATGTGGTGGTTGGAGGTTGCTTGGGGCAGAGTGATCATGAAATAATAGAGTTCTCAATAGTTGGTGAAGTCAGGAGGAGCACCAGTAAGACTCTTACATTGAACTTCCGGAGGGCAGACTTTGGCCTGTTTAGGAGACTTATTCAGAGCATCCCTTGGGAAACAGCCCTTAAAAAGAAAGGAGTTCAGGAAAGGTGGGCATGCCTCAAAACAGAGATCTTGAGGGCACAGGAAAAGACTGTCCCTGTGTGCAGAAAGATCAGTCAACAGGGTAAACGTCCAGCCTGGCTGGGCAAGGAGGTTTTGGAGGAGCTTAGGAATAAAAAGAGGATGTATCAGCATTGGAAGGACGGTCAGGTCTCTAAGGAAATATTCAAGAAGGCTTCTGGAGCATGCAGAAAAAAATTAGGAAGGCTAAAGCTCATTTTGAACTTAGAATGGCCACTTCTGTAAAGAATAATAAAAAATGTTTTTACAAATACCTTAATGCTAGAAGGAAGGGTAAGACCAGCCTTTGTTCTTTATTGGACAAGGGAAGTTAGCATCTGCAGATGAGGAGAAGGCAGAAGTGCTTAATGCCTACTTTGCCTCGGTTTTTAGTGGGAAGATGACTTGCCCTCAAGACACCTGCCCGCCTGGAATGGTTGATGGTGTCAGGGAGCAGAATGGTCCCCCCATTATCCAAGAAGCGGCAGTCAAAGAACTACTGAAATGCTTGGATGTTCATAAATCGATGGGACCAGACGGGATCCACCCCAGGGTAATGAGAGAGCTGGCAGATGAGCTTGCAAAGCCACTCTCCATCATTTACCAACAGTACTGGCTCACTGTGAGGTTCCAGATGACTGGAAGCTGGCCAGTGTGACACCCATTCACAAAAAGGGTGCAAAGGAGAATCCTGGTAATTATAGACCAGTCAGCCTGACCTCAGTACCTGGCAAGATAATGGAACAGTTTATATTAAGTGCCATCACACAGAATTTACAGGATGGCCAGGGTATCAGACCCAGTCAGCATGGGTTTAGGACGGGTAGGTCATGTTTGACCAACCTGGTCACCTTTTATGACCAGGTAACCTGCCTAGTGGATGCAGGGAAGGCTGTAGATGTTGTCTATTTGGATTTCAGCAAGGCCTTTGACACTGTCTCCCACTGCACACTCCTAGACAAGCTGGCAGCCCACAGCTTGGACAGGAGCACTCTTTGCTGGGTTAGGAACTGGCTGTTTGGCCAGGCCCAAAGAGTGGTGGTGAATGGTGCTTCATCCAGCTGGGGCCAGTCACCAGTGGTGTCCCTCAGGGGTCCGTGCTGGGGCCAGTTCTGTTTAATATTTTTATTGATGACATGGATGAGGGTTTAGAGTCTTTCATTAACAAATTTGCAGATGACACTAAGCTGGGAGCGTGCGTTGATCTGTTAGAGGGACAGAGGGCTTTGCAGAGGGACTTGGAACGGTTGGATGGATGGGCAGAATCTAATGGGATGAAGTTCAGTAAGTCCAAGTGCCTCAATAAGTCCTGCACTTTGGCCACAATAACCCCCTGCAGCATTATAGGCTGGGGACGGTGTGGCTGGACAGTGCTCAGGAGGAAAGGGACCTGGGGGTGCTGGTTGACAGTCGGCTGAACATGAGCCAGCAGTGTGCCCAGGTGGCCAAGGAGGCCAATGGCATCCTGGCTAGTATCAGGAATAGTGTGGCCAGCAGGAGCAGGGGGGTAATTCTTCCCCTGTACTTAGCACTGGTGAGGCCGCACCTTGAGTGCTGTGCCCAGTTCTGGGCCCTCAGTTCAGGAGGGACCTTGAGATGCTTGAGTGTGTCCAAAGGAGAGCAACGAGGCTGGTGAGGGGCTTGGAACACAAGCTGTATGAAGAATGACTGAGGGAGCTGGGGTTGTTCAGCCTGGAGAAAAGGAGACTCAGAGGTGACCTTATCACTCTCTTCAATTTCCTGAAGGGTGACTGTGGTGAGCTGGGGGTTGGTCTCTTTCTCTGGGCAACAACAGACAGAACAAGAGGACACAGTCTCAAGCTGCACTAAGGGAGATACAGGCTAGAATTAAGGAGGAAGTTTTTCACAGAAAGAGTGGTCAAATACTGGAATCATCTACCCAGGGATTTTTACCCACATCCCTCGATGTGTTTAAAAAAAGACTGGATGTGGCACTTGGTGCCATGATCTAGTTGAGGTGTTAGAACATGGGTTGGACTCGATGATCTTAAAGGTCTCTTCCAACCTAGAAATTCCGTGATTCTGTGATTCTGTGATTCTGTGATTCTGTGTGCGTATGAAGTTAGTGGGAAATTGTGACAGAAACATGCTGATCCACTTAGCAAAGTTTGGTAAATATGAAACAGCAGGTTTTTTTCCCTTCGCCATTAGCATGAGCACTACTGACATGGCGTTCAAAATGTGCAGCCCTTTTCTCTATCTACTGAGAGTTTCTGCTCTTGCAATGTTGTCAAACATTTGCAAAGACCAATACATTGGATATTTACTGCAAATGAGAACCTGATCTGTAGGGACATCCCCATTTATTATGCTAGCTCCATCAAAACACAGCCTCTCTGTCCACTGGGATCTTCTCTACTAACAGCTAACAGCTAGTAGCTTGGTCTCTGCTATGCCTCTTCAGATCTTTCAGGTAGTATTTTCCTGTAGGCAGCATGGATTAGAAAAAAATTATTTGAAAAAAGCTAATCAGAGAAAAAACATTTCCAGTTTACTTTTGTAAAGCTGAAAATGCCAAGAAAAGTTGTGTATTGATAAGTTTTTTTAAAAAAACCAGATTTTTTAAAATGCAACAGTTTTTTATACTACTAGATGTTTCATTGATTTGCAGATCTCTTCTAAGCATTCACTCTGTGAAACAAACCACAAAGGTGTTAGAAATACAGTGAACAAGTAGAGAATCTAAAAGGATGTAAGACGTTTCAAAGAGGGCCATTAGAGCCTGCCCACCTTCTCAAGAGTGAAACTGGCTAAACGGCTAAACCTGTGATCTGTGTTTCTTGAAGTTTTATTTTCAATTTTTAAGGGGATTCAGAAGAGAAAAATTAGACATTCACCTTAGTGAGCAACAGCAACAGCAAAAATTTTGCAGTCATATTTTTCGTTTCTAGTATAATGACACCTAGATGTGAGAATCAGATTGGGAATCTCTTGTAGTTGCTGAGCATACGTATCAGTAAAGCAAATGTTTCAGTTGTGAAGCACTTAATGTCTCAGCAAAAGTGATGATAGTATTATACCTAAACTGCTAGTCAGGGAAGACAAATTGAACAGTGATCATTTATGGGCACAGTTTGCAGCTAAAATTTTCACTTATCTTAATTCTGCTTTCATTAGTAACAGCAAGCAACAATTCAAAAAGTCACAGGCAAAAAGAAAAGCAACTGGCCCCATTGAAATTGAGGGCGCATCCTGCAATTTATCCTGTTTCAGAGAGTAGCCAGTCACTTATGAATGGGGAAGGATATAAGGAATAAGTGTAAAAATGCTTACCCAGAGTATTATTCTGGTCTTCAGCAATTCAAGTCAGCAGTCCCATGGGGTTAATAGACTGCATGGATTATTCTTTCTTAAAATCATTAAGGGTTTTTTTTTGACACGCATAAGCATGTAGCATCCAAACAATTCTGAAGCAAGAAATTCCACAGAGATGCTACCTGTCCTCCATAGTGAAAGGAACTGTTGTTACAAAGAGACGTGAAAAGAGAATAAGGTCATGTGCTGGAAAGAGGTGTGAAATAGGCAAATAAGTAGGAAGAGTGTCTATCACTGAAGGGGTATCAGGAACAGCCAAAGGTGATACAGACTCCAACATTAGAAGACATGAAAAGACACTTTATTATTGGAAATCTACAGTTCTTATAGAAACAATGGTGGACCTAAGACCTGATTGGCCTTAAGGAATCTTCTCTCACACTATTGGTGAACTATGAATAGCACACTCTGGAGAACCATATCCAAAAACAATGGTTACAGAAAGAGAGATATTTGTTTGAATTCTTTTCTCTAAGTTTCCCACAGCTTCTACACAGCTTCCCTCTCTGTTCCCTCTCTGCTTCCTTCTCTCTCTGTTCAGAGGATATGTGATTCCACACCTGGCCACAGTCTTTAATGGCATAGGATCTTCTGGGTAATCAGACAGTGATAACAAAACAAGCACTTGCAGTGATGACTGCAAAGCTTTTTAGATATCTGTTTTTTCCAGTGGGGTCAACCTCAAGCTTTTTGTGTTGCTTCTGTATGTGGCATTGCTGCAAAATGAGGAAGAAGCATAGAAAGTGTACTGCAGTTCCAGTGATGGCCCCTGGTGTTGTCTTGTCTATAACACGCTCCTTGCTGGAGTAATTTGTAATTTCAGATTTAGCTGGGCTGTCTCAGTCACTTTGTAACCCTGCAACTCTCAGGCACAAAGAATCTGTGGAGAAACTTGTGAGAGGGCAATTTCCCTCCGGCAAATATAAACTTCTACTTCTGTCATCCCTGTGGTTTTGCAGTAGCTGAAAAAAATTCTTCTTGGCTGCAAGGGCAGGAGGGTAAGTGGAAATGCCTCCTAGAGTCAGACTCCTTTCTGTTTGCGCTCTCACCAAGGCAGAGAGTACATGCCTGTTTCTTTCCACAGGTCTGTTTAAAGCATGCAGAATGTTTAAAATGGGTACACAATGATTTAATGCTACAAAAATTGAAGTCAAGGCAAGGTAAAAAGCTAGCAAGATGGGGATCTTTCCTGACAGCTGTAGAAACAACCAGCACTCTCTCTTCATTCTGCTTTACAGCACTATCCAATATTGTCAGCATCGTCATAGCTGGGATGTGACAACCTTTTTCTCCTAAAGGGCTTAATTTGTGAACTAAAACATTCCTAATAAGCTTAATGCACATTCCAAGGGAATGGGAGACAGCAGGCTTGATGCTGTATGGTGCCTCTCACACACTGCAGGAATTGAAAACTCTCAGCACGATTTATGACCAAGGTCAGTGAATGCAAGTAAACTCATTAAAGCATTGATGGGGGGCCTGGATAGATTAGATGCCCTTATTGACCTCTGCACTATACTTCCATTTCTCTGCAGATAAATAAATAAAAAGGCTTCATTGGAACCAGATATTTTCAGAGCAAGTATGGTTATTAACACAATTATTACAAAGCTTCATACCTTAATTCTTTTATTTTGTATTCTTTGTGTCTTGTTTAGAAAACACACATTTATTGCTTTTGAAAATGTATTGGCAGAATGTATACACAGTCTTGTGTTTCATTAATCCAGTGACATCTATGCTCTTGATACCTCAAAGTTCATTTAAAATATATCTATCAGATACACTTTTATTCATTTTTCTTTTATGAACCCATGTGGTGGCAGGGGAAAAGGCTTTTGGCTGAGGTTGGTCATTGTTTTTTCTTTTTTTAAATTTTGCCTTCTTTCTGTTAATTTTAACTTCATTATAAAGATGAATTGTAATGATGTTTAAATCCCTAGAGGCAAATTGGTTTAATTTGATTTTTTCTGATAGATGAGAAAAAAAATGTTAGGAGTTGCAATCTTGTATTCCATACTCTTGGGCTTACATTTTTAATGTGTCTTTCAAACTAAAATTGATTTTTCTCTTTCTTTAAAATAAAAAACCCATATTTTATGAGAGAATTAATACCTTTGATATTTTTTAAAATTTATTGATAAGCATCTAGGATGAAGAGAGGAGCAGTTGTTTTCCTAATTATTGACAAAAATCTACAGTATTTCACATTTATTTTTTTATTTCTTTTAAAAAGAAGATGGAACGCACAAACATCTGTGTAAAAACTTTCAGTTAATTTATTACTTTAAGTCTTGCATTTCTAAGTTACTATCTGCTTTATCTAGTGGAAACCATAATTTCTAGTGAAGTCCAAGTACAAGCTTAGACTTTTTAAATTCTACTGAAATAAATGGTAAAAGTTCATTTTCAGAAGATAGGGAAAACTTCAAATCTAACTTTTTATCAGTTAGAGTTGAAAATATTTTATGGGTATCTCAATCATAGAATCATAAAATGTGCTGATCCATCAGGGTCATTGAGTCCAGTTTCTGGCCCTGCACAGGACACCCCAAGTCACACCATGTGCTCGAGAGCATTGTCCAGTCGGTCAGGCTGGTGCTGTGACCACTGCCTTGGGGAATCTGTTCCAGGGCCCAAACACCCTCTGGGGCAAGAACCTTTACCTGATACCGAGACTAAACCTGCCCTGACACAACTTCAGGCCATTCCCCTCTTGTCACTGTGCACCCCAGAGAAGAGATCAGGGTCTGCCCCTCCTCTTCCCTTTCCATTGAGGAAGTTTCAGACCCCAGTGAGGTCTCCCCTCAGTCTCCTCCAGGCTAAACAGACCAAGGGCCCTCAGCCACTCCTCACAAGGCTTCTCCTCAAGGCCCTTCACCAGCTCTGTGTCCCTTCTTTGGACACTCCCTGACAGCTTTATGTCATTTTCATTTTGTGGCACCCAAAACTGCCCCCATCAGTCGAGGTGAGCCCCCCCAGCCCACAGAGGAGCAGGACAATCCCCCTCCTTACCCAGCTGGTGACACCATGATTGATGCCCGCAGGACATGGTTAGCCCTCCTGGCTTCCAAGGCACATTGTTGACTCAAACTTTATTGCTATCTATAATATTTTTTCTGAATATCTGTATGAATTTATGAATGCTTGAATTTATGGCTTTGTGTGATTATTTCGTATAGTGACTATCATAGTTGTGTGTATTTTGCTGTAAAGAAGGATATAGGCAGAGAGAATTTGGATTGTTCAGCCTGCAACTTTGAAATCTTTGTTCTGACCTAATTGTGGCTTTCTCGTACCAGAAGGGATTCTACAAAAAAGATGGAGAGAGACTATTTACAAGGGCATGTAGTGACAGGACAAAGGGGAATGGCTTCACTCTGAAAGAGAGCAGGTTTACATTAGATATTAGGAAAAAATTCTTCCCTCTGAGGGTGGTGATGGAGGTGATCCTTGGAGGTGTTCAAGGCCAGGCTGGATGGGCCTTTGAGCAACCTGGGATAGAGGAAGGTGTCTCTGCCCAATGGCAAGGCCATTGGAACTGGAAAATCTTTAAAGTCGCTTCTAACCCAAAACATTCCATGATACCATGATACCAAACCCTTTTTCATCTATATTAAACTGGAACTTGTGAAACTTGAGCATCTATTTTTCCTCCACTTCTGTTTAAAATCTCAGTTCTTCTCTTGCTAGTCTAATTATTAACAAATGGCTAATAATAATTGTGGAATAAGTAGAAAAAGGGGCTAAGGCACTTGAAGTCTGGAAGCTTGCTGGTCAAACACACACTTTAATCCACAAAGAATGCTGGAGAAGCCAAACTAAATGCTTGTTTAATAAGTTTACTTGGGACAGCCCTGTGTGTATTAGGAAAAGGCACTCTGGTACCTTTTTACAGACCTCAGACCTCAGCTCTTCCCTCAGCAACAAAAATTACCAGAACTATTGTGTGAGTTGGGAGTGGGGCAGAGAAAATGAACTGTTTTCCCCACTTGAGCCAAAACATTAAACCAGCAGGAGAGTGCTTTTCAAACAGCAAAGAAGTAGAACTCTGAATTATTGTTCTACAGTTTTCAAGATACTATCTCTAGATATGCTTTTGTCTTGGCCTTATTTATTTTATATGAAATATAAAATAATTTATATTTATTTTATAAATATTTCTTTATATGAAAAAGAAATTGCCATAACTATTCAGCAGAGACATTTTGTGTTTACTTCAGCTGCAATGCATATTGCTAAACATAACTAACAGTCGTAATTCACAGAGACCAAAAAACCCACGTGCATTACAGCAGTGTGCAGCAAAAGTCACAGATGTGTTCATAGACATCAGTTTGCATCAGGGGTCCCTAACCTCCGGAAGCACAGAATTTTAACTGGAAGCTTTGGCCCATTTCAAGCAGTTCCAAGTAATTTTGCAATAGTGGGTCAACATCAAGGACTGAAAAATATTTTTTGATTGCTTTTTTCTGGGCCTGTTTAATGCCTGACTTTATAGCAGACAGACTATAAAAGCCTAAGAGTTTTCAAAAGTGTTTGCAGAGACAACCTGAACAAAAAATACTTATAAATGTGTGTCTCTATGACAGCATTGTTACCATGTTGTTCTCATTAATCCAACCTGTAAACCTGGCTTCATTTTTTCCCTCCTCTATAAACCCTGTTTTCAGTATGTCTTCCAAGTAGGCATTTAACAAGAGGAATTGTATACTAAATGTTTTCGTATTTCCTTAGGTCATCTATAAATTATAAAAGAAAACCTGATAAAGGAAATCCAGATTTGTACCTCTCCAATGTGATTTTATTTCCCTCTTCTGCTGAAAGATGTCTTTGGTGAACAAAAACACATATTTTGCAATCTACCTGAAGAACAGGTTCTTAACTTAATTGAAACATCAAAAATTATTATTTCTGAAATTAGTTTCTGATTTGGATACAACTTATCAAAACAATGATATCACTATGAAAGCATTGTCATTAACTGGTTGATTGAGTAGTAAAAAGAATCTTCTTGAATTCTTCATTTAGAATAATACTTCTTTACTGTTGTACCATTCTTAGAGATAAAATTCTTCACATATCAGTCACAGTTACTGTGAATGTAATAGCTCCTGGCCAATAAACATCATCAGTTAACAGTTTTCAGATATAGTCTCTGTACTCTTTAGTATACAGAAGATAAATATTCATTGCTCACTTTGCATTAAAAGTCATCTGATTCACGCTGGTTTTCCTACGTAGACTGAAAACAAGACCACAGCAGAGATCTGGTTTAGGTATTCAGATGACTACCTACTGTGCAAGGATCCAGGCACTTCCATGTTTGCCTAGACTTTCACAAATAAAGCATAACATCAATCAACAAATCAAATAATTTTACTCCAAGACCTATTATTGCTCAGAGAAATCCTGACAGTTTTATTTCTAATCCATGTGATGGAAGGTATATAAAGTAAGGAGATCTCCATGAATTTGAGAACAGAAAAATGAATGGCTCCTAATGCCAAATTTCTAACAGGAAGGCACAGTTACCTCAGCTCCTAAGCTCATATGTGCATGCAGGCTGTGCTTTAAACATGTTTTACAATTCCCCTTCCCATGCTTCAATTCTGTGCAAATGCAATTAAGTTGTAGAAGCTAAAATGGAGCTTCAGTGGGGCTTGTCAAGCTCACCACCCTGGTTGCAAGCTCAAGACTGTTCCGTACCAGCTCCTTGGCAGCTTGGACTGAGGCTTTTCACTTTATTAGATCACCTTTTTAGTGCACACATGCAGAGGAGATTGTGTGAAGGTACACTTGTCTCATGTGACCACTTGCATGACTTCTGTTTTGTCATCAGCATGACTAGCAAAAGGAAATTTGCTTTTTCACCTCCAGTATAATTTTGGAAGTTTCCACAACTGAATGCAAAATCATAGCTGCTTGTTTAGATTTCAGCCAAGAAGGTATCCCTAACTGTAAGAATCCTGCTCCAGGGTCTTTTCCATGCTACCTTTACCTCTATCAAACAATATATGATCAAGGATTTTCCAGTAGGATATGATCTGTGGGACACTGAGACTGTAAAGAAAAACTACAAAGCTAAATAAATGCGGACAAGGATCACTATGTTCAGACACTTTGTAAAATTACATTGCTGCATTTAAAACAAATAATACAGACCAGAAAAAATCTGTGTGGAACAGGAGAGAAAGCTGCTTCTGAGGCTCATGAGATTTTGCTGCAAAGGAAACCAAATGTTTTGAAGGCATAAAAAAAAAACATTTCCAGGCTGCTTGTTTGCACTGGCATGTTGAGAATGGAGTTAAACAAGAGAAACCAATGTCAAGGTGCTGATCCGTTCTCCTGGAGATCCAGTGACAGGACATGAAGGAACAGTTCAAAGCTGAACTAAGGAAGGTTCAGAGTTGATATTGGGAAGAATTTCTTTACCCGTAAGAGGGTAAAGCCCTGAAACAGGCTTCCTAGAAAGGTGATCAATGTCCAGTGTCTGTCAGTGACTGAAGCATTTGGACAATGTCTTTGATAACATACCTGAACTTTTGACAAGTCCTAAAACCTTCAGATGGTAATAGAAAATTTTTATAGATCCCTTTAAATTTAAATGTTCTAGTCTGTTATAATCTAGTCTATTTCTTTCCATTCTGTTCTATCTATATGCAAGAATAGGAGCTTTTCCGTTGAGAATATGATTTTTGCTCAGTTACAGATATCCCAGATAATAAAGAATTGTTGGTGTTTTTCATTTTTTAGATAATTTACTAATAGTAAAGTCCAAGTACTGCAACTCTAACTAGCATATTTATCACGCATGCTTTGCTTGGAGACTTCAGAGTGTCTCCACATTATAAACCTCTTGCTTTACTTTTTTCTTGCTAAGAGCCACTAGGTGTGGACAATATTTTATGTTTTGGATGGCAATCTACTGTGCCCATAGATCATGTGTGTTGCTTTTGTCATAATCCTGCAATCAACACATTTGCACAGGTGTTTTATTAAATCCTCTCAAGGTTGCTGTTATGTGAGTAGTGTACAAATATAAATACACTGATGAAAAGTAGTTAATTTCAGATAAGACTAAATTAACACATCCACAAGAAAAACTTGGTTTGTTTAATTTGGACTCTACAGATATCTAGGTGCTCGAGAATTACATTAAGTGAGAGATTGTTCTCTATTTAGTATTACAGGAAAAAATAATTTAAATGTTCTTCACCAGAATCAAATCCAAGTTCATTCAGAAGATGAATTCAGAGAAGGTGAAATTTATTAGAAATGAAACTGTTTAGAAGGGTACGCTCTGGCAGCAACTCCTAGCTCTGCCTGTGGGTAGTTACAACCCTGGCTCACTGGACACAGAGACAATGGACACGGGTAAGCTGATCAGGGGTTGTAGCTCTCTTTTTGGACTCTCTAATATCTGTAGATCTTTCTGACACTGAGGCACCCAAAACTGCCTCCAGGACTCAAGTGAGGTTGCTCCAGTGCAAAACAGAGCAGCACAATCCCCTCTGATGCTGGACCTTATGCCCCCAGGACAGGGATGTCCCTCTTGGCTGCCAGGGCAGTGCTGGCTCATGTTCAGCTTGCCATGGACCAGGATCTCCAGGTCCCTTTCCACAGTGCTGCTCTCCAACATCTCATTCCCTGGTCTGTCCACACATCCAGGGTTGCCCCATCCCAGGTGCATAATCCAGCTCTTTCCCTTGTTGAACTCCGTATAGCTGGTGATTGCCCAGTTCTCCAGTTTGCTGAGGTCTCCCTGCCTTAGAGGAAACCAACATCTCCTCCCCATTTAGTATCATTGTCAAGCTTAGTGTACCTTTGAGGTAGGAGAGAGGATAGGAGGGTGGAGAAGGTTAGTCCATGGGCCCCCTCTGTGTGCATGAATCACCAGTGAGCCAAGAGCCATTACTGCTCAATATCAAAGGAGATAAACTGCCCAAGAGCTTTCCTTATTCTGTCATTCCTCTTCCTTCCCAACTGACCCTGGAGAAAGTTCACATCCCCTGCTCTTACAGGATCTTCAGTATGACTTTTAATGGCATTTGCTGCAATGGCCTTTATGCAGATTAAGAATTATCATAATGCAGCATATGCTAAAAACCCTCTCTTCTGCTCTTGGTCTCACTTCAGAGTGGAGAAAACCCTTCAGAGTAGAGAGAACCATTTAGTCACACTTACATTACTACCAAACATGCTGGGAGCAGAGCAGTGTTCCATCTATGCCTTTTGATTGGGTTTGTCTTGCTTCCCAAATGCTTAAAGTCTGATATCTCTCCTAAGAACTAAGATCTATAATTTTAGATTTAGAATTGTTAAGAAGTAAGGAAAAGCCTTTCACCATAATTTTTGTTTTACTTTACTCTTATTTAGTTCTAAAACCATTAATCTTCCTGTACAGAGACTGACAATCTGAAATTTGTCAGTCTCTAAGCAGGGAAATATGCATATTGAGGATGTGGAATTCTGGATATTTATACAATATCGTCTCAGATATCTCAAAAGGTCACAGACATACAAGCTTTAAATGTTCACATCTTTCATGAAAAGGCTGCAATTTGTGAATTTTTGGTGGGGAGATGCAAGCTGAATTCAGGATCTGCCTGTACATACTCTTTTCCTTTGACAAAGATGTCTTATTTTGTCATTCCAAAAATACATCTGTATTACAAATACTTGTCAGAAGCAACTTTGAGCATCTAATAAATGTCAAACCATTTAATCACTGATGTTATTTATGTCTGTACATTCTTTATGGCACCTTTAGGACAAATTAAATTTTGCCACCTTTTGAACAGCCACTTGAATGAAACATGTCATCTTTGATACACAGTAGGTGAAATGTGTGCAAAACCTGGCGCCAGAGATTGTTAAGCCTGCTACTTCTCTGAACTTTTTCTTACTCTTATTGCTGAGCTTGTAGCCGTAGTGCGCTTTTAATACTGCAAGTTGCAACAAACTGAAGTGTGAGGTTTCCAGTAAAAATAATTGAGTTGGGTTTCTCACAGAGACAGTAGCTTTTCAAATCTTGCTTTATCATCCATTCTGCTGGTATTTTTATCTGACCAGGGGTGACATACCTGTGCAGGATTTTCTTTTTATCCCCTCTTATATTTCAGTATTTTTTTCCTGTCTCAGACCTGTCACTGACAATCCTTTTGTGTTTTCCTTGGTACCTGAGAGGTTTAATGGCTGAGTGCAGTAGCCGAACCTTTAGAAATTTCTGCGGTACCTCTGCAGACACCGCTTCAATGAGGGCCACAGAACTGTCAGCATGAAAAGTGAGAGACCCCTGTGGTTGAACTGTCTCTAGTGTATTTGTTTCTGAAAATGACAGCAGAATGGTAAATGGATTTCTTTCAACCACACAGTGGCCTTACAGATGCACGTGATCTTCTTGGGGTCATGTAATGGGGTGAAGATGTGTTAGGAAGTTGGCCATTTCTCTTATTTTACGACTAGTGATTTGTTTGATTTTTGATAGTTAGCAGTTTGAAAGAAATCAATTGTTGGCAAGCCTATTAATGTTAAATACTTAAACATCATAGAAGCATGTAATTTAAACACAATTAAACATTTATTAAATGTCAAATATCAATAAATGATTGATGGAGCATTTACTGGTTGAGTTGAAACCTTGGGGCTACTGTGATGACCACAGTGAATTGGAAATTGACTACAAATAAAATGTTCAAGGATTTTGAGGCATTTAAAAGGCAATATAGCTTCCTGTGAGTTAAGTAGTCTTATTTTGAAATTAATACAGGACCTGCTCCCACAGATATTCCTATGAACAGTCTGTTAAATGTAATGGGACTATTCAAAAAGATACGTGCTCCTTGCAGTAGTAAATCTTTGCAAATTATGGAAATTCATCATCTTGAAAAGTAATGATGACTTTATTTTATATGACTGCTTCTTTCCTTCACTCCTAGTAAATTTATAAACTGTGAGAAAGATTGTTTGCATTTTTTCTTCTAACATGATATTAAGTTGCTATATTTATTTTGTTATTTTGGAGACATCTGTCTTGTCTAAGCCTAGTTGTTGATGATTTCACATCATTAACTGTTCATTTACAATAATTTCTTTTTTTTGTTGTGGAGGGACTTTTTCATAATGTTGTATCTTTCAGTCTTACTAGATATCCAGTCTGCATAACAGGTATGAAGGAATTTTTTGGTAATCGTATTAAAAAATCTTCTTTTTTGTGTGTTTTCCCTTGTCACCATATTAATACATAAAAGTTTTCTGAGAAACGTAACAGTGGACATACATGTCACAGGTCATGTAAGATAAGGACAGTCTGCAATCTTGAAAGAGGTGGTATTTTAATGTTCTTTGGATGAAGATTGAATTAATTGATTGATCTAGCCTAATCCTTAATTTTCTCCAACAAGAAGAAGATAAAGATTCTCTAAGGAGAGGGTGGTATATAAAAAGTATGCAAGTGAAAAAAAATGTTTTACAACTACCAACTGGGATGTGTGAATTTTTCTGTTTCAGTACTGACTGGAGATTTCTACCATGTAGCAGCCCTACTAGAGCTTTGAGATGAGGTATATAATTTTCCTGGTGCTTTTTACCTGATGTGTGCTGAAAATTGCCCACAGAAATTAGCCCCATCTATGACAACTTTTGCACACGGAGGGTTTGCAACACTGGGGCCTCACTGCTAATAAGGATTACTTTGCCATCTTTGGCTGCAGTTCTGAATGCAAAGAAGAGCTGCTTCATGCATCAGTTATGTATTGTGCTTGGCAGCCCCTTGTGTTGCTTTAAACAGTCAGTAGATAGTAAATGAGTGAATGGCACAACAGTGAGCAACTAAAGATTTTGCAGTGTCCTACCAAAAGAGGAAGCTTATCACTCATTTCTAGTAGTGGGCAGATCAAATGGAAACATCAGCTTCTGGGAAAAATCTGATGTAATGGGTCTCTGCTTAGAAATAACTTCCTGTCCTTTCTTTCTCTCTCTCTCTCTCAGCAAATTTAATAGTATCTAAACTCATTACCTTGATATTTGTTCTCTACACTGATCAAGCAAGCTGGAGGGATTTGGAGGATAAGGCTGTTTGTGGTAGGAGTGAGAGCATCTGAATTATGCTCTCAGTGGCAGTGTTGGCCCTACAGGTACTGATACAGGTACTGATGGAAAACAATGAGAAATAAATGATCAAAGAATTTCTTCATCATGTCTGCAAGCTGGGGACACAACTGATAAGAGAAAAGCATTATCACTTTCAGCAGATTCACAGACAGAGTCATGCAGGTTGATATCAGTGCTCTTGAAAACCTGCATAGTAACATGCATCAGTAGAGACAAGCCAAGATCTGAGACTCATCTGAACACTGAGCAGAGACCATCATTCTGCCTGTAAGGACTGCAAATAACTATAATCTTCACAGAAACAGTGAACACTGAGGCATTTGATAGACAGGTAGCTGTATACATTCAGAGGCACACAGGGCTGTCAGAAGGGGAAAGACAAGGTTTTGACAGTTTTGGTGGGTGTCCTGTATTGATTGCAGCTGATGTGTCTGGCCTGTAAGAATTGTTTCATATTTTGTCTGAGCAGCTTGACATACCTACAATGTCGGAGATGAGGCTTTTTGGTTCTTTTATTGTAATTTGAAAATTGCTGTCATACCTTTGGGATTCAAACCATAGGTTGTAAAGCAGCTGAAGTATGAAGTCATGTAAGGGAAGTTGGTGGAGCAGATCTTCTATTTTTTTGCCCACTCCAAAGTGTTGTTGAGGGTTTTGAAAGTGCACATTGTTGGCAATACTGTTGAGAGGGGGCTGGATGGTTCCAGCGGCTGTCTGGCTTCTTGTTGATGAACTGGCCAGAGAAGCAGCCATAGGACTAATAAGCTGGTAAGTTTTCACTCAAGCAGTTGCTTAGGAAGTTTCAGGCTGGAAATTAATGAAATACCTAGTCCCTGCTTATGTCTCTGACATGAAAAATAATGGTAAAAGGTACTTTAGGTCAAAATTTTGAAAGGCAGCTCCTTGGTGTTTAGAAACCTTCCTTCATTCACTCTTCTTGAGCAGTGACACTGGCAGGCCAATGCAGTTTGACTTGCCCACACAAAACCTACCACAGGCAAATGACACTGCCAGGAAAGTGCAGTGTGCAATCTTATGTCTGTTGAGAAAGTGGGACCTTTCAAATATAATCCAGAGTGACACTTTAATCAAGATAAATTCATGTGTTTTTGAGCTATTGAGGTTTCTTTTTTTTTCTTTTTTTTTTTTTTTTCCTTTTTTTTTTGGTCTTATGTATTTTTTTGTTACTAGCATAGCATAGAAAACACTTGGACTCACGGGAAGTTTATCATAAAGCTGTACTCAGTCAATGAAGCACTCACAATAGCATCTGTCTCCTTCACAAAAACAAAAAAAAAAAAAAAGGTTTGAGGGGACAAATGCAAAGAAACCCACTAAAAGCAGTAAAAAATCTTGAACCTTTTTTTCCTTTTTAATACATTGGGACTAGAAAATAGACTAGATACTCTGTATAGCCAAAGGCAGATAAAATGCAAAAGAAATACCCAGCCAGAGCAAAAACGTTAAATTAATATTTTACACTTGTGTTTCGTCTTGAAAGACCTTGGTTTCTGCACCACATCTTTTCCTTTTCTTTTGCAGATGTACTGTAGCATCAAATGTTTTCAAATTTAACTGCTATAAGAACCAGTATAGAAAAAGTCACTAAAATGAGTAGTAAGAATCATGTGAATTTGTTGAGAGTTTACAGGATCTCAAAACCAAGTAGTTAAGCTAGTAAGCTGTAATATGTAGTTTCATGATTAAAGCTGCATTAGTGTCATGAAATTAGAAGATGATTAATGCAATGTTAATTTTTGAGGGAATTTCCAGGAGACATCATGGTAATAAGATACTACTTGTGCAAAAAATATTGCTAGCCATTCTTCTGTAAAAAAGTATTACTCAAAGAATAAATATTAGGCACTAAGCAAGAGTTAAGCAGATTTTGCTCTGGAAAATCTATTGTAGTTCTTTGAGGAAGATTGTAAGCATGTACACAGGGGACCTGCAGCTGATATGCTCTGCTTAGGTTTCTAGAAGTTATTTGACAAGATCCCTTCTCAAAGGCTCTTGGAGTAATTTAGCTGTCATGGCATAAGGAGGAAGGCCACTATATTTAAATAACTGGCTTAGAGAGTTGAAGCAACTCTTCAGTATCCTCAAAGAGGGAAGGTAGGCAGTATATATAGGGCCTTGCAGTATGTATATGCATTGGGCCAACTTTGTAAATAACCAAGGGAAAGGGATGAATGGGAAGTGAAAAGTCTACTGATGACAGTAAATGAATCTGTGAAGTAAATACAAAGGCTGACTTTGAAGACATATACAGGTAATGGGTAATCAAATGGTAAATTATATTTCCAAATTATGAAAACAGAGAAGGCAAAACTATGTAGGGAAACTATGTATTATTAGGAAAAAGTAGGTAGATCATTGTCACATGAGGTTATAAAGATGTGTATTATGCCTTGAAAACCCTCTATAGTGTTTGTTCCCTCTTCTAAGGAGTGATAAATACTAAATTAGAAGAACTACAAAAAGATTCTGTGGAAGACCCAAAGACATGGAATTATTTCTCTATGAGAAGTGATAATAGAGCAAGGATTTTCCTTTGGAAGAGGAATGAAAAGAGTACCTAAGCATATTTTAAAACAAAGCCATTGCATCATAAGTGGAATGGTGGCAAACAGAAGTGAATTATGATTTGGGGACTTTCTTTTTGTACAAGAACCTGCCAAAACCAGGTGACTTTATCATGCACAAGATTGAAAACAGAAAGGTGAATGTCCACAGAGTGCATAGTTAATCTATGCATATGTGGGGTCCAGAGAAAACTGGAAAAAGTTTGTCAAAGATAAATTAATAATTCATTATTAATAAAGGGACAGTCTTATTCAAAAATGACCTAACCAATTTCTTGGAGTGTTAGGAGAACTCATTCAAGTTTGCTTTCTTTTGGAAATATTTTATGGCAGGACATTTAACATATTCAGGAAAGTGGTACTGAGGGAATTCTTCCCTTTTCTCTTAACCTATAATTTAAAAAAACAGGAGCCAGTTGATGAAGTTTACTGTGGTAGTTAATCAGTCTTTTGCTTAAGTTAGTCTCTCAGGAAAACATTCAATCTTACAATGAAACTCCCTTTGAAGTTTGGGAAGGAAAATAAGCACAAGACCTGGGTGAAGCTTTTAAATACCTTGATAGAGTCTGTCATGTAAAGAGAAAAAAGAAAACATTAGTGGAAGTTTACAGAACAAGAAGCTTCCCAGCTGCCAGAAAGCCAGAAAAGGGCAGCAGCAGTAGCAGTGCAGTTTGCTTCCAGGCTGTCCCTTCAATTTTCTTAAGGTGTGGTGGTATGTAATCTGCAATTTATCTACCTAAAAATTATACATGGAACACATTAGACATCCACTGTGACTGCTGAGAAAGGAGTCTGGCCCAGTCATCACAGTTATTCATGAAAACAGTAGCTGTCATACACGATTAGATTACCTGTCAGAAGGGTCTGATGAATTACCATGTTTGCATCTTACTCAGAGCACTGCTTACCTGTGCATAAACATTGGGAGCATTCTATTAGTTGCAAGTGAAATAGGTGTGAATGGAATCAGCATCATATAATTACTTGCTAAAAATATTCTTAATACTGTTTTAAGATTGAAATAACTTCCATGTTCACATGCAAAATTAGCATCTTAATGAGTGCTGAGATTTGGATTACTGAGCTACCACATGGAAATTTATAGCTAGGTCTTACTGGCAAACAGTCTGTAATTCCTCTTCACTTTTTTGAAAGAAAAATTTTCTGATATTTACACATTATTGATATAGATATTAACATATTTTCCTCAAAATATGAGAAAAGAAATGTTGCTATTATTTTAATTAAAATGCTAGAGATATTAAAATGAGAGTGGGTTGGGTGCCATTTTTATGTCTAAAAATTTTCAGTGCTGTGTTTTTGAACATCACTTCTTACTGCTTATTTCCTGTGAACAAGCATTGATTCAGTCAGTGCCAAATCTGTAACAAGAATTCATAGTGCAGAAAAATGTGAACCAGATAAGAAGGACAGTTTTTCTAAAATTAGCTCACCTATCTATCAAATATCTATCAAATATCTATCTGTCTAATCTATCTATCTATCTAATCTATCTATCTATCTATGTTTGTATGTGTGTGCATAAGCCTCTGATTTCAAGAAAATTAAAGGAAACTTTTGTTTTCCTAATTCTGAACATCAGGAGCAAATTTTGTAGTTTATGTGTACCAAAGGACGATTTTGTTTGGATATGGTGGATCCTGCAACATAAGTAAGCTCTCCACTATTGTTTTATAGAAATGGCATTTATATTAACAAATTGAAGAATTACATGTTATCTGATCTCTTTGTACATCCAGGTTCCTAGTCTGAAAATACAGACATTTGGCCAGAGACCAGAAATATATCTTCTGCCAGATTCATGGATTTAATTACATTTGCATGAAGTTTTGCTGTACAGGAGGAAGACATTTGCCTTAAGATTATTTATGTTAGTCATGTGTGTTTCTAGAATGGTGAAGGTTGACTCTGTGGTGTATCTGCCTAAGGAGAATACAAAAAGAAAAAGATTTTCTGGAGAGATATGTTCATCCCTTTTTAAAGGGATGGGGACTTTTGTGGCTTAGAATACTTTTGCTGTAGCTCAGATGAGGAGGTCTGTCTGTGCTTGTCATGGTGTAACATCTTATTCCCTGAATGTCAGACTGTCTCTGGAGAATGGCATTTCCAAGCTTTGAATTTCCCTCTCAAGGGAAGTTTAATGCCATAAGAAATCCTGAGTATTGACTCAGGAAAAAAAAGGAAAGACGCTTTGAATTTTTCCAAAGAAGGAACTATTCTGGTTTGATTTTTAAGAAAATGACACTGAACAACACAAAAAAAAAAAAGCAATCCCAGTAGCTGGCAGACTTTTGACTGAACGTGTCTTCCAGGGATTGTACAAGTATAAAATTGCCACCAGGGTGTGTGGTGGAGTGGTGGAAAGCCCTGAGAGAACATCTCAAATATCAGTTTTCAGGACTACAGACTCCTTTCCTCCTACTGCCAAAGCAGTCATCTGAAATAAACACTTCAGACAGAGATGGAGACTCTTGGGGCTCTTGACTTTGGGAGTCTAGACTCCCTGGAGAGCCCAGCTGGGAGCTCATTTGCATGGTCAGGCTTCTTTGCAGCCCAGCAACTGAGATGGCTCAAAGCAGGCAGTCATCTTGTAGAAGTTTGCTGAAAATAAAGTGTCTCTGTGAAACCTTATGGGTTCAGTGTTTCTATATTTTTCAGTGAAAAGCTGTTTTCTTGGAAATTTCTTGACCAGCTTTGTCTGGGTGCTGTAGTTTGAGTGAATTAGACATGTACCATGAAAAATGACAACAGATCACATGTTTGGAATGAGGAAAGGAAAACTTCTGATGGGAGAACAACTGTAACAAGGAATTCAAATAATATTTTCCATGTTTTAATTTGGTTTGGGGTTTTTTTAATGGTGCGGTTTACATTCTTTTTTGTGTATTTTCATGCATGCATTTCTAAATCACAGTTCATTGCTGCAAAGCAGAGAAGCCATGTGGGCTATATTTTAGATTGTGGCTTACTTTGGAAGTTTTTTCAGTCAGGCAAGATTTTGGGTTGGATAGTACATATTTACAGAACATTATTAGCTGTTTATCTTTTTAAAGATGCATGAAAGCAAAATATTTTCCAAAATAATAACAAATTACAAACAGGTGTTTATATATAAAAGTACAAGCATGATTATGGAAAACATCAAGGAAAACCTTGTTAGGAGGCTGCATAGAGAACCAGCTGCATAACTTCTTCGGGGGTTTGTGACAATTTCCTTTGAAAACATTGGCCTGCATGTTTTGATATCAGCTAGCCTCAATACTTTCCCAGCATTGTGGTAGGAATCATAGATACTCGGAAAAAAAAGAGAAATCTGGGCACCTACATGTATATTAAAATTTAGCAATTTGTATTGACATATTTGAAAATTAGCAGTTTAGGTGAGTTGTCTACTTAAAAGCTCAAGTTTTGGATCTGTGCACACTAATTACAAAAATTTTGAAGGAGAAATAAGTTTAAGCTGTCTTGTTTGGATGAAAATTAGAGATTAATTAAAATGGTTAATCTATTGCAGGTGTGCGCATACTTGCACATATTCAGTTTACTCAGCAGAGCTCATCCAGTTAATAAACACTGTTAGCTCACAGCTTGCAGGCTCCAGATCTAACATGGGTTAACAGCATGGATTTTATTACAGGCTTTCTTGGCAGCAAGGAGGTAAAAGCAAAACTTCAAAACCATTTTCCTTTGTTGGGAGAACCCCCTGAAGGGATTCAGAGGAAATGGTGCTGTCCGTCTGACACAGTTACAGTCAGCCAGCAGTCTAGTATCCCAGCTAGTAGCACTGCAGTCACTCAGTAATTTGTGCTTCATGCCTCGAGGGCTATGAAATATCCTTATGATATACAGCAATGGCTGAGTGGTTAAACAAAAGTATTGAATACGCTTAATGCATGCAGGCATTCATATGGATTGCGTGTCATCTACAAAACAGGAAATGTAGAAAAGATGCTTCTGTAAGGAGAGGCTGGGAATTTTTTCCATAAAATCTTATACATTATCTATGTTTATAAAACACATTGCAATACAGAGTCAGATTAAGTTCCTACTAATAGTATAAGTGAAGTGTTACCTGACTTTAAAGAAACCCAAACCACTCTGTGACTACATCTCTAGGTGTCATCCAGCCTACATATTTTGAGATGTTTCAGGGCTGAAAAAAAATGAACTGACTATTAAAGTCATTATGTCTGGCAGAATGACCAGCCCCAGTTTTACTGTTAGCCCATGAAATAGTGGCATGGCTGTCATGACAGAAATTTATAGCAATGCTGAATATGCTGTGGTGCTGGATATACTTGGCATTCACCTTGGTAATAAAATATTATCCTGGCTGACCAGAGCTGTCTTCAGCAGCCTCTGGTGGCAGGGCTTCTCTGAGAGCTCAATTTACTTAGAAGTTGCTCTTTTCTCAGCAGAGTCTTCATGAGAGGAAGACAGCAGCAGTGCTGTTTCTTCAGTAGACAATCGTTTAGGGGGATGGCCTTAAGCAACAAGAAAAACAAAAAACCGAGACACATTGCTTTTTACATGTCAGGATTGTCCCCAGATGCTGGAAACGTTTACTCTGCTGCATTGTACTTCTTTCTGCACCATTATAAAGGGCTTATTTGTAGTTGTCAGTGTCTTTTGTGCAGTGATGAGTTCCTCTGAAAATTCATAACTGTTTCTCTGGGCTGATTTTTACAAAACACAACTTTGAAAAATATAGGTTCAAAGATATAAAAGAGAAGAAAAGTAAGTGTTTAGTTGCCAAATAATGCCACACAAATATTACCTAAGAACAAGTAGAATAAGTGTGGACTGTATCAAAATTTTTAGAATATTCATGTCAGAAGCAAAAACTGTTTCAGAGAAATACAAATCGTTTTACAATTCTCAGAGTGCTTGTGTGTGCATGTATGTCTATGTGTTCCTTATATCTTATTTTTATTCCTTGCTATAGTGCTCAATCTTCTCTCATGGTTTCTACTGAATTTCCGAAAAGCCATTGAAGTTATTTTCTCTTGTTCATGCAAGACTAACCCAAAGACACAAGAACTCATGTCTAACTGACAGTTCATTGTCATTTCCTTCACCCCATGCCTAAGGTTCTGTCTAGAGACCAGAGACTGAAGGTCTTTACTCATTGTAGGAGTTCACAGAGGACTGTATTCGTACAGCTACATTTGACTGCTTGTAGAGACAGCGTTACTTGAAACAAAATGATGTCAGAAGATGAATAGTTCCATTAGAGGAAAGTTCTCCTGCATTTAATTAACTTTACTGAAGCCAAAGTAAAGTGCTGAACTAGTGTGACCTCAAGATCTCTGTATGCAGAGAGGCTCATTCTGAGCTAACCTGGTTATCTTCACACTGTACCAGGTATTCAGCCGGACAAACTAATCTTTGACTGAAGTACAGCTGGGATACAGATTCCTAACATTTTTTAGCTGATGACTTGTATGTAAAATGAGGGGCATCCTTTGATTCTCTTTACCTGAGACCTCTCTGCCTTCCCTGACTGTGATTGAAGGACTTGCTCATATTTCTCTGGGAATATTTATTTAATTGGGAGTGTTTTAGATTTTTTAGAAGAGGGAAATAAAATACCCTATTCTTTATCATCTTCTTCTTTGTGAAGAAAGAATACTTAGGAATTTTGAAAATCTATCCACTTAGTTGCCTAATTATAAGCAACTGAAGTTTTTTATTCTTCTTTAAAAAGAAATTGGTCTGCCTTTACTCATTAGTTGATGCTAAACATACACTTGTCTTGAAAGGGCTCTCATACTTATTAGAACAGGGAAGATTTACATGTTAAATGAGAAGTTGTATTGATAATTTAATTTGCTGGCAATAAAATGTCAGAGAAGTAATTCATGTTTTAGAGCCCCTGGGACAAAATCTGATAGGAACATTCTAAGATTTCTAGATTTCTACCACTAAACCAGACACTGTTCTTGAAAAAATCAATTAAGTCTGCTGAGATGGAAAACCATGAAATAAAAACTCGTGGCTGACTCCTCAGAGTCTCGACACAGCCTGACCGTGATTGGTCATTAAGTAAAAACAATTCACATTAAACCAATCGAACAACCACCTGTTGGATAAACAATCTCCAACAACATTCCAAAGCAGCAAACCACAGGAGAAGCAATCAGATAATTATTGTTTTCATTCTTCTCTGAGGCCTCTCAGCTTCCCAGGAGAAGAAATCCTCGTGAAGGGATTCTTCCAGAAAATATGACAGGGACATGAGTGTGTCACCATGGTGGCTACTGCCAGTTTCATCAGTGTTTTGTGACCTGGTAAAAAGCATTTACTTCTTTCTGGGGAAGAAGAAAGATACCTGCTCCATGACTGAGATGATCATATTACAGTGACTCTGATTATGATCTTCCTCTATTTTTTTTCTTTCCATAAATCCATGGAGCTGGTATTCAGTCTGAACTAATACAGCA
This sequence comes from Molothrus aeneus, assembly GCF_037042795.1. Classification (NCBI taxonomy): domain Eukaryota; kingdom Metazoa; phylum Chordata; class Aves; order Passeriformes; family Icteridae; genus Molothrus; species Molothrus aeneus. The sequence continues at coordinate 66,735,889 of NC_089680.1, forward strand.
TTGTGGGGACTCATAGTGAAATTCAGCTTCAAATCAGAGCTAACGCATAATGCTGTGGCACAGCCTAACTGCTGTCTCCTCCAAAATATCTTGGGTGAGATCCTGAGGCAAGAGATCAATGGAATCAGGAACCATGTCCAGCCTGCCAAGGACTGTGGAAGCAGTTGGACCATTTTTCTGCACTCAGACCAAATATAAACAGATGGATTTTAAGAATTGCTAGACCAGTGCAATAATTTTCAGCCCACAGTCAGCAAACCCCTTAATAAAGGCAGAGCAAGTAGAAGTGTGTTGGGCAGGAGGTGCAGGACTTTTGCTGAACTCTGTAAGAACCCACAATTAACCTTAGCTTCTGAAAATGTCTGCCAAAATTTGTCTTCACATGGTTTATTTTTCCATGTGTGCAGGGGTAATAATGGACCTTTCCCTCTTTGAAGAATACTTTGACAATTAAAGCTTTTTCATGAATGATCCTTTACATAAGAGAAAGAACTCCCTACTCTAATTTATAGTGAAATAGATTCTTCTATATTGAATCAGTGCTTGCTTAGAACTAATGCCAAAAGCTTATTGATTTTGTCTTCAAGCATTCCCAGGCACATTGCTCTTGCTGGAGTAAAGCAAATTCTGAAGTATTTTCTTATTTCTGTGGTCTCTGTAACAGGCATTGTGTCATTCCCTTTTCTGCTTAGCCTCCAGCTTTCTTAATTTCAGTCTGCCTGAAGCGTACGAGTGCAAGACGTCCTTTTTGACCTTGGAGATATTTTCACTTTATGTGGAATGCAATTTTCTTCTTTCAATCTCAGGGGGAAATATGTTTTTATGAGTACCTTTTGTAGGCCCTGATTCTCTGTTTGGCATGTCATCTAGAAAATGTCATACAAAATATTTTGAGCTAAATGAGGAGCATCTGCAGCTATGAAACAAGGGATAGATGTGTGGGTTATAAAATTAAAACTGGTTACCAATGGTAGCAAATTGAAAATTGTTCATAGCTTGCTTTGAATTTTACTAAAACACTTGAGTACTTTTCTGAAGTCTGTTCAAATATATTCAAATACTTCTGCCCTTTAAGGACAAGATTTTAATGGCTTTATATGGACTCTGGATAGAATGCTACTCCACAGATGACGTGGGTCAAATTATGTAACAAATCAAGGTAAACACAATATGGATCTTAAATTTATAGACACACATCAGGAGATCTCCAGGATATTTTTGAGAGCATACAGCATTTTTTTACATATATAGTAAGGGCAGTATCCTATAGAAAACCTGTGAAAAATGTAACTCCTTTCTGTGGTCAACCAGTATTAACCTGACATATAGTAATAATATTAATACAGCATCATGTTGAAGGATTAGCCTTGCTTGTACAGCTTCTTAAAATGGATCTGAGATGATGCTGACACTTAGGGACCAATTCTCTAGCCATTATTACACCATGCCACCTCATCCTCCTAGAAGAATCTATTACTATATAAATTTAACACTCCTAACATGTATATGATGTATCTCATCTGCTCAAATGTTGGCATATTTTTTGGTTTCTGTTGTAACTCACAGGTTTTTTTCCTCTTTTCTTGTCACTAATATTTTACTTTGAGAAAGCTGTCCCTCTGCAGAATGTTCTGCTTTGAAATATTTCAACAGATGTTCAGATCTCCAGCAATGCACAGACCCCCAAATTCTTATTAATTAATTAATGAGTAGAAATATTAAATGAATGGGCAAAGAGCAGAAAAAGAATTTGAAACAGAGTTCAGATTAAAAAAGAAGCAAGTTTAGAGGGGACTTCCTGGTAGACAGAATGAGTGGATGTCTCTACAAATATGTGTGTAGTACTATTCCTGCCTTTTTCCCCTTTAAAGAAACCAGTAATTGTGGGAAATTACCCCTTTGTTCAGTTTCCCCATCTGAAGACAGGGGAAGACATTCTCAAACTATTAAACAAAATGCATGACAACTCTAGCTGCATTACCCAGTGCATGCCTGCTTTGAGTTCATCACTGTTGAAGGGAAAAATATTTCCTTATCCAATTGTAGTTTTATATGAAAACTCATTGGTTTTGCCTGTAAGGAAAAGAAGATTTCAGATCGTTTTTTCCCTTGTTGGAAAAAAAAAAAGTAGAGTTAATTATAAATCTGATCTTGTCAGTCAGCAGATGTCATCTTGTATGACTTCTGTCACACAGGAAAGCAAGCAAGAGAGAAAAAGAGCTGTTTGCTCAGCAGTAGTCCATTTGAGAAGAAAAAAGAACCCAGCTTCAGTAAAGGTATGTCAAACAGCAACACCAGGAGGCATTTTCAAGCATCCCAAATGAAAGAAAAGGGAGACCCCAAACTGATGTAGACAACATTGCCATAAGCACAATTAGTACAGGTGAATCAATACCAAGAAAGTGTACCTTCAGGCCTTGGTTGCTCAAAATGTTTGAACCATAAGAAAGGTTTCCACTGGGAACAAAAACATGGCTTATCAAAATTTCAGCTGGACAATATAAATGCTACAGTCAGGGCTTTCCATTCACTGTATTTTCCATTTTTGCTACACTCACAAGAAGATTTCTTTTAATATTGACTTTAACTGAGAAATCCAGCTGCAGATCAAAATATAGCCATGTCTCCACCTCCCACAGCCCACTTTTACTCAGATCTGTGAATGGATGGGAATGTCTTTATTTTGTATTTAATTCATAGTCTTCTCACCATGACAACACCTGCAGCAAAAATTAATTCTTTTTTTTTATTAAATATGCTCATTATTTCAGGATTTTAGTGGGAAAAAAAAACCTCTGTGGCTTAAATAGATAAAATTTAAAATAATTTAAAATTTTGTTTCCTCTTCCATAAAAAGGTAAATATTTTGGGGAATTAATTAATTTATTTAAACACTTTCTTTTCTAAGCATGAGCACAATATGTCATACTATGCAACAGACTAATCTTTGCTCATCCAGGATACATTAGTGCCTTGCTTTTGTGATTTATATTGCTTGAAGAGATGGTGCAGAGCAATACTCATTGCTTAAAGGTTGCAGGAGAATGGAAAGATAATCTTGGGGGAAACTGGCCTGTGGAAAAATTCTGAAAAACCTGTCTCAGTCTGAGCAATCCTGCAGACAAAGGCAAAAAAAGTGTCCCACAAAATACTTTTGAATCTGCAAATAAAGTTGCCTTTGATAAAGTTACTTAAAGCTCTTGCAGAGGTATAAGAATTAGAGAAATTTTGAAACCTGACAGTTGAAAATAACTTGTGGATAATGTGCATTTAGGAAATATGTACTGATGGAAGCACTGAATACATGTTTATGCTGTGAAATTACTTCTATGTGCAGAAAACCAATGCTTTCCTTAGAGAGATAAATCTATTTTATGCAAGATAATAGAAATTAAACATGAAAAAAACTTTATTAGATCATTATCTTTGTGCCCTTACAATTAAATTATTTTATAAAGCTGTAGACTGGGTTTTTTGAAAGACAGCAATTTTTTTTCCCATGTTAATAATATTTTTCCCTAAAAATTTAATTTTTTTTTTATTTTATTTTTGCTATGGTACTTTAAGTAGTAGTGCCTTTCTGCAAAATAGTAGCTTCCTTTAATCTTTCTAGGTGATGGCAATAACTAACCTCTCACACACAATTTTTTGGGCATGCTGCATATACATGTGTAACAGATCAGTCTAAAGGTACAATCCCGTGTCCTTTCTGGTTCTGATTTCTGTGACTCTGATTTTCTGCTGAAATAAACCCAAACATCTGTGTATGAGCAGAAAGAAGCAGTGGTATCTGTGCAGTATTAAAAAAAAATATTTAGTAAAAGTTACTGTACAACTATAAAGTGTATGGGAAAACTCTGTTCCTGCCACTGGTCTCACAGTAAGAGGAGTGGTTAGTTAAGGTATGGACAGTAACTGTGGCTAATTGTGTGTGTGTGTGTGTGTGTGTGTGTGTGTGTGTGTTTTTCTCTATTTGTTTGTTCAAAATTGGGTTTCTGTTATTCAACATGTCAGCATATCATAAAAAAATTAAATAAAAACCCACCAATGAACTAGCCAACCAAAAAAAAACATACTAAAAAATCAAACCAAAACAAAACAGAACTCTACTACTTGGGTGAGGAAGTAAATTTAAAGTTGTGTAAAACTATCTTGTTATGTCTGGAGGGCTTCCTATGTCCACTTGTGACTTCCTCAGTACAGTGTGTTATTGTTATTTCTTCCTTGGGAGCCTGAGTAGATTTTTCTTAAAGACATTCAGTAAAAGCAGGGTAGGTGCTATAATTTGTGTTGGTTTTGTGATACAATAACTAACCTAAGTATTTAACAGGGTGCACACATTTTAAGGACATATTTTCTCCATTTTGTACTTGTTTTACTGTAGGGGTTAAAGATTTCTTCTAAAAGGAATTATTTGTTTTATGCTATTTCTCTCCCAGAACTGTAGTTTAATGTGTTATTTGTGAAGCATGTAACTATTCAACCTTTACAGTACCATTAAATCAGGTGTGCATGTAGGCTGGGAGCAGTAGCAACAAAAGAAGAAAGGTCTTCTGTGTGCCATTAAAACATCTTTGTGAGTTTAAGAGCCCACACCCTGTTTTAGTGTTGATATTGAAAATTGTTTCTATGAGAAAAAATAGAAGATTTTAATAACATTTCCATCCCTGCCTCCCCCAACCCCCCCCCCCCCCCCAGACACAGTTACACATCAGTTTTGGTTGCATGGAGAGCTGTGCTGTGTGTGCTGCTTGGACACCAGAAGGATTGCAACCCTATTAACACTGTTTTGTGCCCTGGATACCAAATACTTTTGAAATATTTTATGCACCTCTTCTATTTTAATTAGCACATCTGAGATTAGCTAAGAGATCTCCAATAGCTTCAGCACATCATTTATGCATCTTGTATTACATTTCATCTAACAGATTTCAGGTTCTTTAGGCAAGAAATCAGTGCCTGTGAGATAGCCTAAGATAAATCTGAGATTTAACTGTGGTATCCTCAGACCTTGTATCATCACTCACATCTGAGGAAAGTGCATGCTGCCATTCCAACATACTGATGTAAAAAATTTCACTAAGTATGCACATCTGCAGATGACACCAAGCTGAGTGGTGCAGCTGACACTCCTGAGGGACAGATGCCATCCAGAGGGACCTGGACAAGCTCGAGCAGTGGCCCATGGGAATCCCATGAGGTTTAGCAAGGCCAGGCTCAGGTGCTGCACCTGGGTCAGGGCAATCCCTGGTGCCAGCCCAGGCTGGGCAGGAACAGATCGAGAGCAGCCCTGCCCAGAAGGACTTGGGGGTGCTGTGGGTGAGAGCTGGACATGAGCCAGCCATGGGCACTCCCAGCCCAGAGAGCCAAGTGTGTCCTGGGCTGCACCCAGAGCCCCTGGGCAGCAGGGCAGGGAGGGGATTCTGCCCCTCTGCCCCGCTCTGCTGAGACCCCACCTGCAGAGCTGCCTCCAGCCCTGGGGTCCCAGCACAGGAAGGACATGGAGCTGCTGGAGAGAGTCCAGAGGAGGCACCAAGGTGATCAGGGGGATGGAGCACCTCTGCTATGGGGGAAGGCTGAGAGAATGGGGATTGTTCAGCCCAGAGAAGAGAAAGCTCTGGGCTGACCTAATTGTGGCCTTCCAGTTCCTGAAGGAACTCACAATAGGGGGATTTTTTACAAAAGGATGTAGTGACAGGACAGGGGGAAAGGTTTCAATTTGACAGAGAGTAGATTTGGATCAGATATTAGGAAGAAATTATTTTGAGTGAAAGTGGTGAGGCCCTGGCACAGGTTGCCCGGGGAAGCTGTGGCTGACGCATTTAACAATGTGGAATTGTTCAGTGCCAGGCTGGATAGATCTCTGAACAACGTGGTCTAGGAAAGGTCCCTGCCCACAGCAGGGGTGCTGGAACTGAATCTTTCACATCCCTTGAAATCCAGGCCATTCTATGGTTCTGTAGCTGACACTAAGACATTCAGCATGGGGAAAGCCAGTCCCAAGGCCCTCTCCTGGCACTTAGCACTTTGTGTTGTCTCTCCCGACATTAGCAACACTATTCTACCTTTATGCTGTTGAAAAAGTAGTATCTCAAACTTCATAGAAAGACAAAAGTCCTTGTCAAAATGGATTTTGAGGTAGTGCATAATTACTATGGACTAAGGCCTGATTAATCTCAGTAGTTTAATTACTCTCCCTCTACCTTGTGATCTAGCACAATTATATAATCCATATCAGGATTTAACTCTTGGTTTTATAGAGAAGATTTTGCAATTGGAATTACACTGGAGCCAAATATTTTTCTTCTAGAGCTAAAATGAAGGAGATAAACAAAGGCTGACTGCTGTCTCTTATCCAAAATAAAACTCATGGAGGCCTCACAGAGTAAACAGAATCTAATTTGAAGCTTATTTCTTTGCTTCATGTTGAAACATAGTATATTTGCTATATGGCTTGAGTAGTTTCATTTTGTGTTATTAGAGTGATGCTATTATAGTCAGCTAGTAGTCATTCAACTGTAGAGAGGTTTCTCCATGCCATTATGTTGGGTTTAGCTCTTCTGACCTTTATAGGCTATATAACAGAGAGAGGAAGCTTGAGAGACATATCTTATTGTGTCAGACAATATATACATTAAAGACAAGCTGCAAAGAGCCATAGTTTTATAGCATAAATCTCTTTTGCCTCAGCCAGGTTGGAAATGCTCAATAATTCACAGGAACAACCTTTAATTTACTGTTTTCCCTGGATACCACTGAGGGCTGGTAGGAGGGAAAAAACTCATTACAAAGAGCATCTTTTCTCTATTGGAGAACAAATATGAGGGCCAAAAGATGCCAAGGATTGGTTATAACTTCCCCTTGCTTATCTCTTGAAAACTGAGCTTAAATATCTTTCTAAATGATTGTTTAAGGATATGATAGCAATTTCTTTAATTTTGAAGTAGGAAGAAAACAAAATTGGAGGCATGGTTAAATTAATTTAAACTGCTACTGCATGTTTTAATATCAGTAAGCTCTGAGGGTACATTTTTTCCCTGCCAAGATAAAATGTGTCATTCTGATCAGGTTCTGAGGTCCTTCTATAAGCCACAAATAAAATTATCCAGGATAAAAGACAATTTGCAAGGATTTGTCACAAGTCTTGGGAAATTTGTTCTCTTTGTATGCTGGAAGAGTTGCTTATATTTCTCAGGTGGAAAGAAGGAAGGGAAACTGCAAAATGTTAAATATGGGGAACTGCTGTGTCTTTTCTGTCAAGAAAAAATATTATTTCTTTTATATTTATTTCCTCTCCTACTTTGGTGAGTTTCCTGCTTTTAGTGACATCAGGTGCATTTTGCATTATTTAGTAGATGGAGGCATGGTTGACAGTGCCAAAACCCTGTGTTTTTCAGTGCTCCCAGGCAATGAATAACTGTAGTAATTAGGGTTACTTCAGTTACTGCAGGTTCCATGGGCTCTATTGAAAAAACACACACAGCCACAACAGAGAAATTTTCACAGTACGAAGAAAAACAGCAGCAGTAGAAAGCACACTGCTTCAGACCATGGCTTCTGATTTCTCAGAGGCCCATTCACAACACTGTGCACTTCCTTGAATAGAAAGTCATGTCTCAGTTCTTAAGAAGAAAAGCTTTTCCTAAACAAAAGCTTGGCATGGTGTTTCAGGGACATTCTGGGAGTTCCCAGAGTGTTTCAGGTAATAGACACTTGAAGAAAAGCATCAAATAGTGTATTTGTAATCCCTAAGTCATCTGAAAGGACATCAGAACTGCACTGGAGTGTACAGAACAAACAGAGGTGAAATTGCAAGCAATATCTGAGATAGTCTTGCTCTGATCTTCCTCTTTCATGTAAGAAGTGTAACCTCAAAATCATAATAATTTTTCTGTTATCAAAGGAGTTTCTTTTTTACTAAAAACTATAGAGACAATTCACTGAACATTTCAGTAGGGAAAGTCTTTAGAAAATTACTTTAATCTGAAGATCTGAAATAGAAACATTTGAAATTTCTCTCCTTTAGGTTAGTGACATGTAGTGTTAGTAATGTTAGTAATGGATTTCACTAGTACTCTACATACTTTCCTAACTGTTAGTAGAATTGATGATGGTTTTGTTTTATACAGTTTTGGAGATATTTTATTTCAACAGTTGTCAATTCCATTCCATGTTTTTAATATTTGTAATCATTTTTATTTTGATAACAATTGAATTTGTTTTATCTGGATAATATTTAATTTTAATATTCAGTCTGTCAATTATTGCTTATGTTGAAAGGAGTTGTTGAACACTCTGTCTGCTTCTTAGTTCTCTGGCCTTTGTGAAAATTTTATTAATATGGCCTTGTTACAGCATTTAATGCTGTTCTAATTATCTTTAGATGTACTGGCAGGCGATTAAAGTCCAATTTCACTCTGATATTTCAAACATTCATAGGGTAATTTGTTTTGTCCATACTTAAATGAAAGCAGAGAAGTCTGTGTGAGCAATAGTTTTAGGTTGCTCACATGTTTTAACTGACAAATGGTTACTGAGGCAATGTTTTCAAAATTATGGTGCTTATACTTTTTCATAAACAGAAAGGACAAGGCATTTAATTACTAGACCATAATTATTGTTGTCATTGTTGTTGTTGGTCCTGTTGTTGTTGTTGTTATATAAGATTTTTGCACAATGACTGAAATTACTGTTCTACCACTATTTACCTGGCCTTGAATTTTTACTATGAGAGAAGTTCCAGTGATCTGAGTGATATGATGTCCAGGCCTCATGGAAGCACTTTCTGACTTCCGAATACTTTTTTCCAACTGATTCAAAAATTTAGGAGGAGATGCTGTGTGACAGTAGTTACAGGGGTCTTTGGATGAGGGAAGAGACGAGGACTTGACTCCATATTTCAGAAGGCTTGATTTATTATTTTATGATATATATATATTACATTAAAACTATACTAAAGAATAGAAAGAAAAGTTTCATCTCAGAAGGCTAGCTAAGCTAAGAATAGAAAGGAAAAGAATGAATAACAAAGGTTTGTGTCTTGGACAGAGAGTCCAAGCTAACTGGGCTGTGGTTGGCCATTAATTGTAAACATCCAAGATGGGCCAATCACAGATGCACCTGTTGCATTCCACAGCAGCAGAAAACCATTGTTTACACTTTGTTTCTGAGGCCTCAGCTTCTCAGAAGGGAAAAAATCCTAAGAAAGGATTTCCACAAAAAGATGTCTACGACAGTTCTGCATCACACAAACTCACCTTTCTTCTTCTTCAAAGGATTTGGAAGTAATAACACGTTGTGTTGAGTTGTGCTAAGAAAACCTGCTGCCTGCAATCATCACAAAATCATTGAATCGTTAGCTGGAAAAGAGCCTTAAGACCATTGAATACAAGCCAGTACTTCCAAATCCATCACTAAACCAGACCACATCTATGGGTCTTTTAAATACCCCCAGGGACAGTGACTCAGCTGTGTCCCTGGACAGTCTGTTCCAGTGCTTGACAACCATTTTAGTGAATACATTTTTCCTAATATGCAATCAAAACCTTCCCTGTCACACAGGCAGGTTTAATAAGCAACCTTCCTGCTGCTGCCACTGGCACAGGGATTCAGAGGGGGTATTCCTGCCATGTTTCTGTCCTGAGGAAGAGCAGGGAGTCTGCCTAAATTGAGCTGCCTGTGTGTTTTATACCTCACAGTGCTAGGACATGAAGTTTCTTTCTTGCTCTTGAAGTGCATTACTGTTTTTGGACATGCTTTTTTGTTGAGGGCCATTTTATCTGAGCAGGTATTTGAGCAGAGCTTTTCATTTTCCCAGGTCATATGGGTTGGTAGGGATTTATAGAGTGGTGGAAACAGGAGAGAGGGTTGTTTTGAAGCTTCGTGGTGGAGGGAAGAATTGTATTTGTCTGGTAAATGTCATCTTTAAGCAGGTGTGTGTCACCGTGAGTGTACTGAGCTGTGTGAGCACAATGCCACAGTGTCATCCTGTCTTTTATCACATGGCAACTTCTATGATAGTATATATATGTCAGTAGATAAAATTAGAGCTGCCATTATTAACAACTTGGGATTGCCTAGATTTGCATTTCTTAAATATTTTTCTTTCTGTGTCATGCAGTTTTTATTCCTCCTACATATGACATTAAAAGTAATGGATAAAATTTTATTGACAATAATGCCATGCTATGTTGCTTTACATTATAACAGTTATGGTGTTGCAGTACTGAAAAGGTTTATTTTAAAAAGTAAAATTCTATTGTTACATTTTAAAATCAGAATAAGTGTAGCTATACAAAAACTTGGAACTTAGTGAGAAAGCTCCATATTAATTAATGTCAGTTCTTGTTTACTCCTGTTATAAAAAACTCATTGTCCTGGCTTAGGGCAAATCTGGGAAAAAAATACTAAAGGGTTTCCTCTAGAAAGCAAAATCAAGCGGCCTCCTCCCCCAGCTGGTTCAGGAAATGATTTCCTTGGAGAAAAGTGGAAAAAAACTATTTAACAGGCAAAGCATTTACTATCACCAAAAAAAAATGAAAAATATTAAACGATTAAACCTCTTGCAGCTCTGAAGAGATGACAAACTCAGAAAGCCCCCTTGGTGGGCTGTAGCTCAGCTCACTCAGTCTCTTATGAGCCCCTCCAGTGCTGGAAATGCTGGCTAGGCCCTGGTGGGTCACAGCTGTGAGCTGCCGGTGCTCTTCTGGGTGCTCTTCAGTCCAGAGCAGGTTTAAACAGGTCCAAGAAAAGAAAAAACACAATCCAGGGAACTTCTCTGCCTCAGCTAGCTATAACTAACTAAAAGCAAAGGAGACCTCTGTCCTGCTGTCTGTCCATGCTGCATATAGCACAGTCCAGGAGCAGGAATGTGGAGGAATGAGTGCAGTGTCTGAAAACAAACTGCGTGCTTCTTCTCTTTCTCCCTTCAATCTCAGAACCAATCTTAAAGGTGCAAAACTTATTTCTGGGCTAAGCAGATGAATTGGGATACAAGCATCATAAAGTCACCCCAGGACAGTCCTTCAATTTGTTTTAATAATTGAGAACTGTAGAAACTCCAGATGTTATTGCATTTCATTAAAATCTTTATATATAAGTAGAGAATACCAATAAATGAACGAAGTCTTTTAAGTACCATTTTTAAAGCTGAGAGAGATGCCTAGTTAGGAGAAGACCAAGTCCATAACTTGGTCAGTATCTTAAAGTGTGTCTCATGTGCTGTAATGACCCACAATTCTGTTATGAGTACAAATTTCTGTTGATTCTAGTGCTATGGTAGGCACATACCTGTGTCATTGAAGGTATGGCCTCAGACTCTCTGCACATGTGAGGTTAGATGCAGACATTCAAGAGCTTCTTTGAGCATCCACCCCAGTGGAAAATACAGATAGCTGATTGCAGCTTAGCCCAGCACAGCTCCTCTCTCCTGTCCTGAGTCCTTTGACTTGCTTCTTCTACTCTGTTTTTTCCATGCATATTGAGTTTTGACACAGCTGAATCTTTGGTAAGGAAAGGAATATAAATCTTTACAACATGATCTTAATCCAGTTCCTTAGCCAGAACTCCTTTTATTGCTGTTGCTCACTGCTTGTGGGTTTGATGCAGGCAGATATTTTAAAAGTGTGCAGGAATATCTGACTGTGATACATGAGTCTGCAGCTAATGGCCATGTAGATTATGATGGAAATTTTCCATTGAATATCTGGTCTAATGAGTGTTATTGCATTCATTGTGTTTATGCTTCTTTTGTGAAAGAAAAGAAAGATGTCTATTTTTATCATTTTTATCTGATGATACCTATTTCATTTTTTTTGGTTTTAGAGGCTTTGACAAAAATAAATTTAAAAAAAATTAAATTCACATCCCTAAGGATAGTTCATATTACCCTGGAGGTCTGAGCTTGTGGGGTAAAGCCTGATCCTCAAGACAAAATATCTGGATTTCTCCTGATCTTTTCTTTAAATCTAACTTGAGTCAATTGGCAGATTGTATTACAGTGGGGATAACTCTTGGCAAAGTCTGAGAACTCCTATAGTAAATATATTACTATATGAAACAAGAGACAAGAGCAGCAAGCTTTCAGTTTATGACACAGCATGCTCTTTTCTGCAATATTTAATTGCATTCACATATTTCTGATCTGCAGTTTTTCAGGCTACATTTTCAATGTGCGAAATACCCTTCAGAGTACTAAAGACTTTGCTTTGTTGATTGATTTTTCAGACTGCTCCTAATTCTGGTCTAAGACACTGACAACTGGGCTCTACACCTGGTTAAGCATCACTTCTGGGCATGATGAATAAGTAAAATGTGTTATAACATTGATTGTAATTGCAAAGCCAAACTTTTTCAGATTTTTAATTTAGGCTTAACAAACAGCTAACTCAGAATCACTGCTACCACAAGTCCAACACTTGTAAGAAATAAATTGGTGGCCTCATGATGTACTAACCCTGAGATCTTAAGATCACAACCTGGCCTAAATAGATTTGATTTAGGACTGATGCCCTGTTTTTCATGGTGCATTACAAAGACCTCTCTATGTTAAGCTCCATTGCATTCTAAGAATCTGCCTTTAGTGCTTGCACTCATGCAAGTGCACTGTTAATACTCCAAGCTCAGGAAGAAATTTGCAGAGAGTGATGACACCCCCACCACTCACGGTAAAGAGGATTAACTCTGCCCAAGCAAAACCAGCATAGAGACGGTCATTTGTGGAAGTCTGAAGTAAAACATGAAAAATCTGGCAATGTTACCGGCCCTCTTCTTAGGAACATCCAGAACATTAAGTACATAGGGATGAAGGAGTTCATCAGAACATCAGAGGATGCAGTTGAAATTATTGAATCCATTGTTGGCTACCTACAACATATTACAGCCTGGATTTTCTGTTTTCCCTTTCGATTAATTTAATAGTCATTCCGTTATTAAGCAAAATTTGCAAAAGTCCGTCTTTCATACATTTTTTTCATTTCTGTGGATGGTGAATGAAAACACTTCTGAGAAGTGAGTCTGTGATTAAAAAAGAGGTTTTGATGCTATAAGCATAGTTTAAATGCAATATAACTGATTTCCTTATATTAAAGGAGCATTGCATAACTATGCTAGCAAATATTTTTAAGTAACTGAGAATATTTACACCATAATAAGTATTTGTGGACAGTCATTGATATTTTGGATATGGAGGTTTCAAATAAATTACTTCTATATAAAAAATATAATCCTGTTCTAATAAAAAAACCCAGTTTGATTGAAGCTTACATTATTAATGAAACTGAGACAGTTTAAAGAAATACCCATTCAAACTGAACATTAGATATAAAAATCACTGCATTATTTGAAAGTCTAATGTTATCCTCTATAGGTTTTGTGTTTGTATGAATGTTAATGTTAACTTACATTCAATAAGATAGCACTGAGTGTCTCATAAATATGCCAGCTCATTTGATTGTTGTTTTAAACCACTGCTGTCCAAAATCTCTAGTATATTTTTAAATTTTATTTCTGTAATCAAAGCCATAAAAAAAGACGAGCACAAAAAAACCAGCTACAAGTGCCTTAAACCAGTGTTACCTCTGGTGTAAATTTCTTTCATGTTGAGATGAAGATATTATGAGTTTTCAGTAGTCTGAACTCATCAGAGATTAACCATGGCTTTTGTCATATTCTTTGACTGTTCAAAGTTGTTAGAAAAATGGATGTAGGAAATGTTTGCTTGTTATAAAATTCACACAGACCAAGGTCAGACAAAGATTTGAAACATATTTTCTGTATACCTCACACTTCCTTCTCTTCTTTTGTTACCCACAGTGATATGTACTGCGTTTGAAAATATATGGTTAGAATTTCTGATATTGCTGCAAGCTTCCCAAAATCCTCTAGTGCATTAAAAATAAGAAAGCATTTTGAAGTGCTTTGTTGCTGGGTGTGATTGAAACATCTGGGCTGATATGTTATTAGCAGAGATATGTGTAAGAGGAGGAACTGCTGCTGAGGTTTTGAAGGATGTTAACCTTTGCAGGACTCTGATGACAATGACGAAGAACACACTAAAAGTTCTGCAGCAGCCCTTACTGCTGCACTGTCAGCAGAACTCCATATATTCTCAAAACCAACAGAGAATTTCATTGCTAATACCTAATTAATGCTCTGTTTCATCAGCTATTTGTCACTGGTCACATAGATCTTGCATTCTGGTCATCTGCATTTCTGTCTTTTTTTTTTCGGGCTCTGTGGCCTGTCTAACTACTCAAGTGCTGGAGTTTTTCCCCAAAGCAAGAGCCTCTATTGCAAGTAAGTTCTGTAAATATAAATTTTAACTGTAGAGCCAAATATCCAAATCTTTGTAGATGCATTCCACACAAATATTTCTTAAGGTTTGAAGTAGCAAAGGTTGAGACATGGAAAGCTGTGTTGCTGTCTGCAATTGCTGGTGCCACTTCAAGACGGGATTGATGGTTTTTCTGAAACAGAGACTCAAAACTAAGAGTCTCTGCAGTAAAAGTCAAACAGCTTCTGCAGGGTTGGTTATGACCCTGAATTGTAGCCATGAATGCATGACAAAGCTGTTTTGCTTGTGCAAGCCATTTATTTTACCCTAGGACAAATAGAAATATAACTTTGGATATGTAAATAGTTTGTTTTATCAATTGATGCAGAATACGGATATGAAATGGAATGGAATATTCCATTGGAATATGGATATGGAATAGAAAAGTAACTTTGGATATGGAAATAGTTTTTTGTATCAATTGAGAAGTCCCGTGCAATTTTTACACTGAGAACAATAGTGCCAAAATTAGGTGTGCTTTGGCAAAAATGAAGTTAATCACTATGTTTAGGGAAGACCACTACATTCAATGAAACATATGAGAAGTTAAACCTTTTATTATGTTAATAAACGATGGTTTATTAATATGATGTTTTCCACAGGATGGCAATCCTTCTGACAGTCATAGTTTGCTTTTAAATTTCATGTGTTGTTTTCTGCCATATTTTTCAGAAAGGATGGACAGCAATGTTTCTCTTCTTGGCCTCTAGCTACCAGGACCTGGAATTCTTCAGAGGCTTTTTCTCTATTGCTGGAAGATCTAGCCTGGAAAAAATGAATTATGCTTGCTATTTAGAAAGCAAGGAAGCATTCTGTGAGGGGAAGAAATTAAGAGTGTATAATATAGTAGAGGTACCTTGGCAACTGGTTATGGCTAATATGTCATTTAATTAAGAAAACTAAGCAGGAGAAGTCTGAATTCCAGACAGAATGATAATCCCAGCAGCTCACTCTCTTCTCTCTGTTTTCTTTCTTTAAGCAATCTGGTGGACTGATATGTGTAAGGAAAGAGAAATTCAGCCTAGATATCTTTTTCTGTATTTCCCCAGGGAAGAACTGAAATTATATTCTTTGATACAGAGACAAAAACTCCAATGCTGTATTCAAATTCATCCCATGTTGGTGTGAAAGTATGTGAGTTTCAGTTTAGCGCCCTCAGATAATCCATTCCCATCTGGAGGAACTGATCCTAAAAAAATGGATTGCCAGCTGTGGTCACCTGGGCAGCACTCACCAAAGGCAGGCCTGTAATTCTCTGAAAAATGAATTGAATGAATATATCAGTTTGTTTCACTATTAAGGAGAAATCATTGCCTGGAATCTGTTTGTGCTTTTGAATTTCCACATCCTCTCTTTAAGCACATCATAATTTCTGGACAGCAAGTATGGTTTTAAGTAATTGAAATGAGTATGAAACTGCACTGAGCGTTGGTATTCATTAAGACTGTATTAGGTGGGCTCTTTAGTTAGATATTTGAAAAAAGGTTAATATTAATATGAGGTAGATATCATCCTTCCTGTTTTGCTCTCATATTCAATAATAATGTTCCTTAAACAGAGACTCATGATGAAACAGCTACCTTTTTTGTCAGATTCTTGCCTCATGAAAAAGCAGGCTACAGAAAACTAACTGTATAGGGAATATTCAACAGAGAGCAAGACAGTGCTGGCATGGGGAGAGAGTTTCTGTGGTTTCACTAGGGAAGGCTGTGCTCCTGCCAAAGAAATAAACTTTCACAATACTAGCATGTGGAAGTTTGAGCAAAATAAGCTTTTCAAACTTCCCAACTCGTAGGAAGGAAAAATATCAGAAAGTCTCTGGTATTTAGCACACCCTTTGGAGAGGCAGCATGTATCCAGTGTAAAAATTCATAAGAGGGGGATGATTAACTTCTATCCTCCATCAGTGTTGTATCAAAACACAATATAATATGCCGATAGTTCCAATGAACTGAACTCTCAAGTCCTTGGATTGCAGTTCATGGCCACTGCAACCAGGTTTGTTTTCTTCTACAGGATATGACATTCTCAGAAAGCCTGCTGTACACATTACCTGTGGCCACTGCAGCACTCAAATTATGTGTTTAAAGGCAACCCTTCCATTCTGATCAAATTTTCTAGCACTTCACTTTGTCAGTCGTATTCTCCTGTCAGTGGGGGAATGAAAACTCAGCCATTGACTTCAAGTGCCTTGCTCCCTCTTATAGTAGAAAATGCATAAAACAAAAGGCCCTTTTTAAAAACATATCTTTTGATTTTTTTTTTCAGATTTCCTCATTCTTATCTCTTGATTGTTTGGTTTTATTAATAAAGTATTCACTCTCTGCCTAAAAATAAAGATTTTTTTTTTAAACAATTCCCTGCTTTTATTTAAACCTTCCCTTGTGTTTTCTTGAAAATCATCTTCGTTTAGGCAAGTAGCAAGGTATGCATAGTGTGAGTAATTAAGGTGACTTACTTTTTCTCTTTTTCTTCAATATGTTTAAAAGCTTTAGCTGCATAAATCCAGATTGCTAAATTGAAAGGAAACATTATAAATGCCATGACTTTGGGCTGGGTTCTTTAGAAAAAATATGTTCTCTTTATGTGTGTGTTTTCATTTCTAAATTTCAGAATTATATTAGAATTCCTGACTCATTTCTGTCAAGTTTCCTCTCCCTTCCTCTTTGTTTTTTTTTCAGTATAAGTTAGATGTTTCTTGCTTCTTACCCCCAGCATTTCTGCCTTTAAGTTCAGCTATTTCAGTTTTAGTTTATTTTCAGGCTGTAGGTGAAACAAACTAGAGGAGATGAGGAAAACAGTTCACATGGCTTAGGTTTTCAGATTTTTTAATCAGAAACATGTTTTGCCTGATTTGCTGTAACAATGACTCTAGCTGTAGTGATGGACATTTCTATAGACCAAAGTCTGCCCTCACACTCCTCAGTATTCATCTGAAGTACTACTGTACTACTGGTAGAATCAGAACACTACTTAGGATTTATAATGCTTAAATAACTGAATGTAGTCATTATTTATTCTCTACCTGTGAGTTGTTATTTTGTGGCAATTGTTGTGATAATTCAGGAGAAATACAATTTGCTCATTCTTAGATTAATTTATTTTCTTAGATTTATGGGTAATTGTAGTTTTCTCTTATCTCTTCTACTTCCTGGAATATTGAATCTGCTCACACTATACCCATGTACATCATCCTCTGACCCTGACAGCCTTCTTGTTTGAGGTGAGAAAGCAAGATCTGATTGGAGACACACATTTGATAATAAAAAATGAATTTCTGTCTCTTGATTTCTTTATAAGATGCAGTCAGCAAGTGAAAGGACCGGTATAATAACAAGGGCATTGAATTTTCTTGTGGCAGAAGTTACACATTTTTGTGTTATATATAAGGAAGTTTCTTAGAAAAATGCTTAAATCCGTCTTCATCTTTAGTCACTGTCTTCCTGAATGGAATGTTCAGGCTTATTTCAAAAGGTAACTATTAAGATGATCTCTCTCTGTCACAATATATCTGTCATGCATCCTTCAGCAAGATAATGAAGATTTAGGTATTTGAGCAGGTTCTTTGTTGTTCATACATGCATTCTAACATGTCATATTCCTACATTAGCACAGTCTTTCAATCCGGAAAATATAGCATTTTTATTGGTAGCCTTCCTAAATATGTGAAAAATAGAACAGTAGCAATACATCATGCACAAGCTGAAATAAGCTGCTGTGTTGCTGGCTAGATTTTGATATACGAGATTTTGATATATGCACACAGAAGCCATGACTGAAGTGTCACTTTCTTACTCATACAGTGTGAGTTAAAAATGTAATGTGTTTATTATACATAAAATTCTTATATGCTTTTCTGTAAGTTTATACATATATACCTATAAGTAGGTAAATGTAAAAATGCAATGTCATGAGGAAAAAATAATGCTTTTATTCCTCGGGAGTATATTTCAGACTCATACATCTAGTCCACTAAGACATGGTGTGGACTAGAGCCAGGGCCTTGAGTACTCAAATTTCTTTGCAACTTCATGTATTCCAGTACTATAAAGTGGAGAAAATAAAATACTTATTTTCTCTTTTATAGTAACTGTAGCTTGTAACTGATTTTTTTTCTTTGGGTAAAATCCAATAGCTAATGTTTCCGGGGTTGAGATTCTCCATTGTCTTCTCTGTACAGCCTGGCTTCAACCTTGGAAAGTTTAATTCCTTTATTCCAGCAAAATCTTTGCAGCTGGAAAAGCTCTTCATTAGCTTTGATTCCTCCAGACCTCAGCTCCACTGATCCCAGCGCTCCAGCTTGCCTTTTGGCTCACCTCAGGGTGGTCTTTGGTGTCTGCACTTCAGCTTCTGGCTTGCCACCTGCAGTATTAGAGACTGAAGCAAGTGTGCACAGTCATCTCTTTTGCTTACTGTTTTGTAAAAGCCTGCCACAGATAAGCTTTAACACTGTTTAGATAACTGTGAGAGAATTAAAAAACCTCTTTGGTAGAGGTAATCAGGAAATTTTATGATTGACTGTGGGTATCAGGCAAAACTTTTCCCACCTCATCATTGACTTCGGAGTCCTGCTTTCCTGATGCTAGGAAAATCATCACTAGACTTTAATATCTCTACTGTAGATAAGAATTATGCAGATACAAATAGTTACTACTGAACTAAAGTTTTTTCCTAAATGTGGGAGATAGGGTCTATCAATATTTTATTTACATACATAGAATCTCAACTTTAAAGCACCTCAAATTTAGAATAACTTTTTAGTATTAATTTTCTTTAGCTGGAAAGGTTATTAAATGTGCATATTTTTCTGGCTTAAGAATATACCTCTCTGTATGTGTAACTACCAAAACTTATATTAATGTGGGTTCATGTCACTGGCTGCTTTGCCCCTCATTTTCTTTAACTCTGATTCTGGAATTCTGTACATATCTTCTGCACATGCTCACATACACAAACATAGAAAAATGCCTTAAAATTCAAATTCTTCATCTCTTCCTACAGTTCAGTTGGCTTTCAAGCTGACCAGCATGTGCTCTCCAATAGTGTGGATCACTCCATTAGCAATTATATCGAAATTTCAAAAAAGAAATTTCCATTCTTCTCTAGGGATCTAATATTTAGAACACAGCACTTCATGCAAGTGAGGGCTGAAGGGTACACAGCTGGCCTTGTGCCTGAAAGATATTCCCAGAGGTTTGCCAAGGTGTTTACTATCTTATAATAACAATTTTACATGCACGGTTTATTTCTGTGTGCTTCGGTAAGTCAAGCATGAGATTTCTGTGTGTGATTTGTGCTTCATCAAAAAAAAAAAGAGATTCCATCAAGTTTCATTGCTGGATGAAGTTCTTAGGCTCTGATGAAGTTAGAGCTTTGATTTTTGCACTGGATCATTTCACTTCTGGGGTGTAAAATGTCAATAAAATAAAGATGTATACCAACTGCTGCCACAGGCATTGTTAATACAGAATAGAGAAGACATCCACTAATGTTGTAACTGTGCTTCCATATCGGCATGTTGTGGAAAAGTGTAAGATTGCTTCCAGTTTCATAATCCCTGCTAGAAATAAGAATTCCAATGAGAATGAAAGAGGATGCCCACAAAAAAGACTTTCTTGAAGTTGAACAAAAGGGAAACAAATGCAGTGCAGCAGTCAAGGAAAATCTTGATGTATCTTTCAAAAGAGAATGGCTCTCCAGGAGGTAATATCATTCTAGCTTATTCATTTTACTGTTAGATGATGATATAATTGTGTTTTTTCTCCAAATCGCTTTTTAAAAATGCATTTATGACCTATGCCTGGCCTATGTCTCTAGCTGTATATGCTAAATAGTGAATATTGTGAATACTTTACAAATACACTGTATTTGTAAAATGTTCAAAATAACATTCAAAACCCTCACATTTCTGTGTTGATGATCTTATTTAAGGAAACTGTATCAATCAGTGTTAGAATCACGCACACAAAGAAAATTCCTCAGTGCGGAGCTGAAAACATTGTTATTGTGATGTTATCTGTTTTCATGGTTCCCCTTTATCCAATCTGCAAATTACATCAGCCCCCTTGAGGGCCTGAGGTCATATCAGAGAAGGCAATACATTTGATGGTGTATCTGCCATTGAGGGATGGGTTTGGTTAAACAACTCTGAGCAGACGTTTCATACAAATCAGGGCTCTGTCGGACAAAGTCTTGCTTGTTGTTTGAGGTGAAATAGCTGAAAAAGATAAAAGAATAAATTTTACATTGTACTGTGGTGTGGAAGTGCTGCTTCTTTTACACTGGGAGAGACAATTCTATTGTTCAGATGATTTTGTTTTATTCTGAATGCACAGCAGATTAATGCTTATTACCTGGCAATCCTGTGGAAGGTTTCATGAAGCTGAAGCAGTGCTTCAGAGTAGGAGGTCTCCATTATGAGAAACACAACAATTCCAATTCAAATTTTTCAGGTTTCCTTATAAATTTTTCTCCATGAGAACCACAAGACTGTGTCCAGTAAACATTTGGAGGGATGAGGGGGAAGGGAAGGGTGTTTCCTGCATTTTAGTGGTCCTAAAATGCTTACACTCCTTTACTTAGTATTTAAAAGCAGCACTTTATTTATACACTTGTTATATTCTTCCTTCATGATTGGACTGATCCGACACAATTTGAATTGGCTTGCGCCATGAGACATCATAACTCTAAAGATAAGCAGGTATCCACTTAGGATACTTCAAAAACCTAATAACCATTCCATATGAATCTGTTTATCAAGTAATCCTGTTTCCTGGGGATTGACTGTTGAACACACTTGCACAGAAACATGATTCTTGTGAGAATGTTTCTACTGTTTCAAATCTAACTACAAAGATAAGCACAGAAAATCCTAAAACAAATTTTCTGGTTATGACATATGGGTTTCAACAAAAGTGGGTGTTTTTCCTTTGCCTGAAATAAATAAAGATTAATTTATTTGATCAAAGTCCTTTGGCACCCTTGTCTGGAAGAATATCAAATGTGTTCAGAGTTTTTTTCCTACCAATTACTTTTTTAAAAAAAAGGAGATTTTTGAGGGAAGAAGACAAACTACTAAATAATATGGCTGCCATAGAAGATTATATGACAGATTGTCCCCAGCCAAAGGCATGGGAAGCATGGGAAAGGTCTCAAAGGAGCAGCTGGATTTTATGTCCTGTAGTCATTTCCTTTCACAGAACAGGCTAAAGACTCCCTCATATGACTGTGTGCTCCTTCATATGACTGATTGTGTGACCAAGGCAGCAGGAGTGGGTTTGCCTTATAAGGGGTACATCATTCTGCTGCTGTGTGCTCTGCTGAGGCTGCTCTGGCATGTTGTCTGTACAGTACCATTGGGTCTGGTAAATTCAGGGGGGCACTTAACCGTAGGCCACTCAATATTATGTAACTTGTAAGTTTGCTTTCTTCTTCAATCTTTAGGATCTCTTATACCTCAGTGGAGATATAATGCTTCATGGACTTTTTGATTGAGAGGGAAGTTGTTTTTCTGACCATATGTCAATTAACAGGACTCAAAAACCTTCACTACTATTTTTTTCCTCATGTTGATGAGCACATTCTATCTTGCCCCTCTATTCTTTCAGTATTTATGGTTTGTATGAAAAAGTCATGGCCCGTAGTTGGAGATTCCTTTGGGCTGGAAACAGAAAAAAGCTGGCCAGCTGCAGTCTGCTTTTCAGACTGAAAAGGGAAAAGTTTTGTGAGTAGATGTCAACCATCCAGTACAGCCACCTGCTGTTCCCATAATGAGGCCAATAGTCTCAGCTTCAGAGAATGAGAAAGGTAGTTTTGAGCAAAATGAATGAGTGAAGCTGGTTGCTAACTAGTTTGTTTTCATATTGCTGGGGCTGACTGGATCGCATTTAAAGCCGCTATCTTGGAAAAATTACTTCTTTGGCTGGATGGATTTCCATTTATTTATTTTAGTAGTATCTCGTGTATAATTTCTAAACATAACTAAAGGTGGACTCAGCAGCTGTCTTAGGTCTTTTGTGCTTCCCATCCTTATCAATGAAGGCATTCATTAAGGTTCTGATCCCCTTTGTTGCAAATATAAACAAAATCTGACAAAATTGTAAGTTCTTTAGTGCTGGAAGCTGACAGAATAGGGGAAAAAATCAATTTAATGCATGAAAAGTCTCATTAAGGAGATCCACAGAATTAAAGTAATTGGCATCAGAGCCCATGGTTAATGCTGTTCATTGTTTTGTCATCACAGCCATTCAGCCCAGTTTGTTAATGCTGCTTGTGTGACCCATGTTCTCCTTTGCAGGACCTGTGTTAGTCTACCTAGACAGCATAAAAGTCAGAGGGTTCTCAATGGGAAAAATGCCCTTATTTTCTCATATATGATCAGAAAGTTAACACAGATCAGCTGAAGCAGCATAGTGTCCTGAACCATTTTTCCCCTGATATTTAGCAGTGACCCATGGAAGCTACACAAGTCGGACAAAACCCAGAAAGGTCATTCAGGACTCATAAAATCCATTAACTAAAGTGCACGAAGCATTGCTTATAATTAAATTGTATTTCACAAAATAAGCAAACACACAATCCTTCAAGATGCAATTGGGAGGCATTGGCTCCTCCTCTCAGAACAGCCCACTTTAGAATTTTAGCAGCAGGAAATGTCCTCCAGGTATGAAGAGGAGATAATCAAATGAAGTGGGAGATTTGAAAAGGCCAGAAGAAGCACTTGTTAATTCCTCTACATTAAGTGTGGAGAAGCCCTTATAGCTTTGTAGAAATACAAATATTGGTACTTTTTCTTTCGAGCCAGAGACTGGTAATTTTGATTAATAGCTGCCTGGCACTAAGGATTTCTAACAAGTGCATCTTCTGTGTTTGACTGATAATTTTAACATCAGCAAACGCTTCAGAATTACCTTTTTTAACCAAATAAATTATACCTTATTGTGAAGAGGGATCTAATCTCCTGCTTATTCTATATTATGAAATTCTATCAATTTTGCTTTTTATGTGATATGCTAACTCTGATTAACATTTTATCAAGGAATAGTTGTGTCCCCTGTAATAATTTATTTAAGTATGTATCTGACTAGTTCAGCAATAAGAATCTTCAATTTTTAATGAAGTAGAAGTTAGTAACACTAGTAAATAGATGTAAATTGTCATCATAATAATTTAATCATTCTTTTTTTGATGATAAATATACGTCATGTTCACATATGCACAATGAATAGTGCCACATTACAGTTTCAGAAAGGTAGAAAACCACCTCGCTCACGACTCTGACTGTAAAGCAAGAACAATATAGCTTGGCAGAACTCTGAAAATATTGCCTCCATCTGTTCTCTCCACCTGCAGGGTCAGACACCTGAGACACTGGTGCAGATGTTCCTGAAGCACTGTCGTTAACGGGATAGTGTTTTAACATAAAGTGGTGCTTCATCCTAAAGGGATGTGGTGCAAACTCTCTCCAGATGCTTGGCTGAGTTATTAGTGGCTCAGCAGTCACAATGTGGGGGCTGAGACAGGTGACTGGCAGTAACCTGAGCACCCATTTGAAACAGTGTCATCTCGGAGACACGCTGAGTCACGGCTATTTGAAATCCAAAAAATGGGTAAGACTTTTTTCCCGCTCTTTTCCAGCAGCTCAGAAATCCTCCGTTATCTCCAGGTATGAGAAAATAATTAGAACAGTGATAGACTGAAGTCCTTTCATAATATCTCTGGCTATCGCTTTTAATATCTCTTTATCCAGATTGGGATACCCTTTGGATTTCGTTATCTCTTCCTTCTTAATGATAATCCCTTTTTAAATCATGCAGCTCCCCTATTGCTTAGGCCATGTGTTAATCCTGCTGCTGGTTTGGCCTTTGTTTTGTGTAAGGCTAGGAGAGATAATCTCCTGGCTATTAACACCTCATTTGGGTCTGTCCAGGGGTGGGGGAGGGAAACATCTAACTATTACCCGTAGAACTCATTAGAGAACTAGCTATTTATGTATTAGTGAAGAGATTCTGTTACGTAGTAAAATCGAAAAATCCACTAATATGGGGTGCAGTCTGTTCTTGAAAATAATTTCTGACAATACGGCCAAAAGACAAATATGAAAATCCTACTCATGCAATTTTAGGAGTTCACATTGTTCATTATTTGCTATTTTGGCACATCAGTAAGGTAATTCCTCCACTCCATTCAAATAAGCACACCAGATGAGGAAAGCGTGCCAATAATTTAACATCCTTAATTAAGGAGTATTAAGCTGAATTTGTTGTATTTTATCACATGATTTGTGCTAGAAAATGCACATTTATCAGTGAGTGCAAAATGATTGGCCAGCTGTAAGACTGATTTAAAATATGCCTACAAAAGGGTTTCAAAATGAATTCTCATTCTCTGTGTATGGCTATTTTCACTTGAAAATGACTAATATAACATACCCTATAATTAAGGGAAAGAGCGTTAGGCATTGACTATGCATTCTGCAAAATGCGTTACTAAAAAATTCTAAGGGCTCCATGGCTTTTTCCAGATGTGTTTCATAGGGATTTTTCTGCATGTTCAAGCTGCAAAATCAGGGAAAGGTCCAGTCAGCAGACATTATGAATCCATTAGGTCTATTACTTTTCCCCACTTTGCATATGTTCAGTTTTAATGGTTTGACAGAAGAGAAGAAAGTGTATGAACCTGAAAAAATACTATTTTTTTTATTATTGTTATTTGCAATATAAAGCCATAACAATCATTTAGCCAGAGCCTGCTCAGGATAAAACTCTCATTAAAAGCTTCAGGTATGAAAACTCTCCTGTGTGAGACTGAGTCCTGCTGAGAAAAACCTAGTGTAACTCCGAATGGTTCTGCTGTGCTGTCAGACACTTCTCTTCTACTCATTGTGTTCCGTGGCCTCTTGCAGCCCCTGGGGACCCCAATTTGTGTTCCATCTCTGAAGTGTGATTGTCACACTTGCAGCAAGTGCAGCCATAGACTGTGGGACTACAGTAATTGCTTAAGTCAGCCCAGAGTGTATATTCCCTTGTCAGCAGACACTAGCACTTTAGCATTTAAGTAGCAGCACAAAGTTATATATTAATCTTTCATTTGCTTAATCATCATGATTTTGTTAATTAACATGTGCAGCAGACTCCACCAGCTGTCACTGGATTTTGCCATCACAGTTATTTCCCCACTGCAAAAACATGACTGCAAAAGTTCCTATGGCTTGGCTTCATCATGTTGCAAATACAGTTTTTAAGTATTTCTGGTAGTAAATTTTGCATCCAAATACCCTTACATTCTAGGAGGTAGAAATAGTAAGAATTTCAAGATACTATCTCCATGACAAGTTGTGGGAGTGGAAGCTGAAACAAATGTTCTTTCCAGATTTTTGCTCTTTCACTGTAGTGCATTGTGTGGGCGATGTCTATTTAATTCAGCCTACAGCCACTGGTCATGCCCTCTTCAAAATTGGGAACTCACCACATAGAAAGGTAAAAGAGACATATATCAAATTTGAGCAAGGGCAATAGAGGAGAAATATTAATTCAGTTACTAGGATCTTCATCTGACCACAGGAGGGCAGGATTTAGAAGAAAACTTTGTGGTGTCTTAAGATCAGAGAAGAAGAAATGAGAAAATATTCTGATGCTATACTGTGATTCAAATATCATTTTGACTAAAACATTGCAAAATATTGCAAAATATTGCAAAATATTGCAATACAGATATTTTCATATATCCACAGCATGTCTGCCTGGTCTCATACATCCAAATTAAACTCTAAGGTTCAGCACCCCAGCATTAGAGAGCACTCAGCAGAGTAATGCTGCCTTTGAAAGCACGTTACACAGGTTTTTGTAGTTATCAGGGCTGTGTCTATGTTCCAAAACTGATCTTCTCCTTCCTGCCATATCAAAGTAAAGGAAATGATGCAATTATTCTTGTTTTGTAAATGTAAATCTCCAAATGGGTTAATTAAAGGTCGTGTGAGCAATTCTGCTCCTTTTCAGATGAACTAGATAACACTTGTATCTTCAATGTGAGAAGCAAGATGAGCCACCTCCTACCTAAGGGTATTGACCTGATTGCATAAGTGCTGCTCGTTTATTATCCTTTATAGCAATGTTGAAAAAACCATTTTAGCCACGGGCCATCTATGTATTCTATCATTGATATCGGCTGAAGCTGACAAACACAGCTTCTCACGTCACTGCCCCACCCTAGGTGGGATGTGAAAAATGCATATTTTATGATTGGCTTTTCGCAAATATTAAAATGAATATTATATATGTTGTGTTAGAAAGTAATGCTGTTATAATTCTCTTAAGTTATGTGCTAAATACAGTTTTAGGTTATAACAAATTGTTAAAATAGAAACTATGCTATGTAGCATACTTTTTTTCTAAAGAAAGGATTCGCACCAAGATAGAAGCCACAGGACACCTAAATCTTTCAGAGAGAGAGAATTTATTGCTCCATTATCAGGAGAAACAAACTTCTTCCCACCTTGCTCAGGCAGGACGATGCTGTTAGGATTATGAGGAAGAAGCTGACGATGACCAGACAGAAGCCTGTGTTTGAATGGAATTTATGCATCATGTATGAGGTGTATGAATATGCAACAGGCTGTTGTTTTTAAGGGTTAATCCTCTGTTAACGTGTGCCCTTTTTCGGGCTTGTGCTGCCCAGAAAAAGGTACCCGGACATCCGTAATTCTTTGTTTTTATTGTCTCATATTAGCCTACTTAAAATTGTCCAAATTATTATTACTCTAATTGTCCAAATTATTATTACTCTATAACCATTTTATTACTATTAAACTTTTAAAATCTAAGAAACAAGTGATTGGCATTTTTCACATGGGAGCAGTGGTACCGTGTCTCTCCCAAACTGAAAGAGAGGCACAGAAGCTGGCACACCCCAGACCCTATGGGATGTGAGTGCTCCTTCCTTTCAGTCTCTGTGAAGAAATGAGCAGCTCAGCTTAAAGTCGCAGTGTTTTGGTTTGAGATAGAGGGAAGAGCTCAGTCCTGTGCATTGCTCAGGGTCTGTGACTAACAGCCACAAAGCTGTTGTGCTCCAGTATAGCACAAAACACTGCTCATTTGAAATTAACGAGTATGAATTTGTGCTGAAAGGGAAGGAAGTAGAAGGAGCAGCACTCACAGTTGCAGTCAGCTGACAGGCACTTCAAGAAGCTAATTCTCCTCAGCTGAAGCTGGTTGTATCCTGGCTTCTGACACCGTGCCTGGCTGGAGCAGCATGAAAGGACATTAACAGATGTTCACGCCTCGAGTTTGAGAGTGAATTTGGTGTGTTTACAGGTAAACTGCAGTTAAGCTGGAGATTGTGACTTCATCTGCCTTCGTTTGCTGTTGTAGCTCCTGATTCTCTATATCAGTGTAGTATATGGTAGAGATAAATCATGCTATTAACGTACAAAATATTGTAAAATCCAAACTATGTCTTTTGACCATCCTGGCCGGGAGCAGTGTCTTATTCATATACATCTAGTTCCCGGATGCATATTAAGATAAACATCGAGGTTTTAACGTAAGAATAGAAGCTTCCAGGCCAATAATCGCTCAATTCCCCAGGTTCCCGGGGCCCACCTGAAAACAATTACCGCCCTGCCGATTGCATCTGTCGAGATAACTGAGATAACCAGCGTTCCACCCTGATACATGTGAATACGTGGCTTCTCCGGAATCGACTGATTCGACTGACAACATCGAGACCCCTGGACCGGACCTTTGTCAGTCATCTCTGCCTCGGGCAGAATAAGCTGTATAAAAACTCGCTGGGCGAGGCAGCATTCCTGAACCCAGGGGGAGACTCTGACACTCGAGAGGTCAGATCCAGGTTCACCAGGTGTCGACCCCGGGCTCAACACTGTATCTTTGGCTGTGATGGTTTCGACGATCGAACTTCGGTCTCACAGACAAATTAATAAATCTTTGCTAAATTTTCTTATAAGTTTGGCTCACAGTTTGATCATTTATAACAATAGCATTCTAGAACATGCAATGTTGCTTTATGACTCAGTTTCCTCCTAGCTCAAGCATGTGCTTGATGGATGTTGCTGCTTCAACTTGGTTCCTGCTTCTTTTAGGAGCACGGCAGAAGGGGAATGAAAAATATAAAGTGACAAAAATGCAAGGGTCTGGATAAAGACCTATCCTCTGACAGACTACCTATGAACAATTTTCTTAGGAGGAAGGGAGAAGCTCTCATTAATGACCAAAAATTATTCTGTACAGTTGAGACACCAAAGAGTAACATTGTAGTTGTTTTAACTCATTCTTTTTTATGCTTTAGCCCTGAACAAGGAGTCAGACAATTTATCTTCTGTCAGCTTCTGAAATCTAAACAAAAACCCCAATTCAAACCTAAGTAATAGCCTATGAACTCTTTGCCAGTTCCCTGCCTCTAAATATATATGTATATATATATATGATTTTAAGACACAAATTAGAAACTAAACATTTCTAGTTTTCTCGTGGCGAACTAAGGAAATAGCAAAAGGTCTGGACAAAAAAAGACAACTTTGAAGTGAGAGTGTGATATTATTACTGCAGACGGTTAATGCTTACTACAGACTCTGGCAGTATTTTGACACTTGGATTTTTTAATATTTGTACCACTTTGAAAGCTTGAAAACCATACTCTAATGAAGAGTCTGGTGAAATAACCAACTGGTATATGTTGCCAAAATGCACAGACAGACTGACCTGAAGCTTTTCAAGCATTGCAGCAAACTAATATATGGTATGTAAATGACTTGGAAACTGAATATGGAATCTTACTGTGAACATTTAGCTCCACAGTAGCTCTGCCAAAACCTAAAGAAATTTTAGAACTAGTGGTTAGTGCAGAGCTGAAGAAGTGACTCTCCAAATTGATCAGAAAAAATATGAAATTGAAAAGGAAACCAATATAAAAACTCTGGCAAAGCAACTGTACAAATATAGTTTGGACATTATGACAAAAGAGAAAAAATAGAATCATAGTGTCACAGACTCATTTAGGTTGGAAAAAACCCTTAAGATCAAATCCAAATGTGAACAAAACTGATCCAGATGCAGGATCTTGCACATGGACCTGCTGAACTTCAAGAGGGTCACACAGGCCCCTCTCAGGCTTGTCACAGTCCCTCTGGATGACATGCCCTCCCTCCAGCATGTCCACCCCACCACACAGCATGTATAACAATCTTGTTGGAATTGTGCTTCCCCTTTCCATTCAGATACACAAATGCCCCAGAATTCAGCTGTCACTTCATCACAATTGAGAGCACCAGCCTTACAGTAAAGCTGTTCTGACTGTTAAAGTCCCCAATGCTACTGAAGAAAGTTCCAAAAGCAAAATAAAATGTATGATCAATCATGTCTGAATTAAGAGTCAGTTTCACAGAATGTCTTTCATAATGCTAGTTGTGAAGATAAGGCCTCCAGTCCCAAAAATATCACAGTCAGCAAAGAGAAGAGAAATAACCACAAAAAATGAATCAGTCAAGAGTTAAAGCTTGTAACAACTAAGAAGCTAACTCTCTGAAAACTAAAAACTTGGTAGTTTAGAAGCATAAATTGTCTACAATGCATAAATAAGATGCCAGACACTGTAAGGAAGAAGAGCAATCCTTTTAAAGGAAAGAAGAATTTCCAAGGTAGTTAAGATGTAACTAATTGTATTAAAAAAAACCCCATAAATGTAATGATAGAATCTGAAGTACATTGTAAGTACTGTGTAAGTTATGATAATAATATTGAATTTTGTTATCTTGTTTGAATTTTGTCATCTTGTGAAATATGATGGAAAGCAAGTGAAGAGTAATAGCTTTTCAGTTGAGGTAAATATCAAGTCTGGAATGAAAAGCAGGTTTACAGATCACCAGCTAGAATGGTATCCCAGCATCTGGGATCTAGGTTCAATGATGCACTGCTAGGACTTGCACTGCCCTTTAATGCTTATATGTCAAATAAGGAAGAGACTCCTTTTTGCAGGAGGTCAGATTTGTACCTCAATCAATTAGAAATTTTCACTTTCTATAGAAAAGCTAAAAAGGGAGTGTAGTGTAATTTGCTGTATAGAAAATGACCACTCCAGAGTCAGCAAGTGCACCATAGGGGAACACAGGGAGAAAATGTTACTGCTAAGTGCAGAAACTCAAAACAATACATGTTTTTTCACAATATAGTCTTTTACTCAGCATTTTCCAAGTATCAGGTAAGTTATGTAAAAGTTTTCTTTCTTGAGGTTTTTGATCTTTCTTGCAGGAGCTAACGTCACATAAGCCCCCTTCCCTTCCTTGACATAGCTTATTTAATGGATATATTAGGTTTAAAATAACCAATGCGTCTCAGCATGCTTATTAACTTCTAGTTGTACAATGGCTTAAGACAAACAGCTGGCAGGATGCCCAAGCAAGTAGCAGGTGCTTGCTAATAAATTTTTTCTGTATATCTTAAAAACTGCTAGGAAAAACACAAGCTTGCAGGCCCAACAAGGAGGGCCTTTTTATTATTGCTTTTTTAAATAAAATATTGTATGACTTTATATTGACAAGTTCACCTATCTTACTCCAATTCACTCCAAAGAACAACAAAAATTTTACATTTTCACCAAATGAATCCTGACACTATGAAGCTTTTGTGCTGGTTCTTCATATTGAGAGGGAATCTTTTACCCATATATGATGACTATTAAGAGTGTAATGTACTTAACTGCTGAAAATCATTTAATACTGTAATCTGGTTTTGGTTTTTCACAGGGAGAATTCTTATAGTCCCAGATGATGCTCCAAATGCCCTCTCTTAATTTCTTCTAAATACACTTCTTTGATATATTTGGATTTGAAATAGGGAGTATGTCTGGGTAACTGTGTATTTGAAAGTTTTTCTCATTACAAAGCAGTATTTCATACTTAGAAGCTTGGATACAGAGATATTCTTCCAATGATTTTCTGCTGTGTGAGTATTGGGCAGACAGCAAATTTAGTGATAAGCACAACCTACTTTGTCTGTGATAAGACTAATATAATTCAGATAAACTAATTTTACAAAGAATTGATTATAAACTTATAATTTCACAAAGGCTGAGTCACCACTGCATTTAACGGCAGAGACCCTACAAAGATAATTTCAGTCCATGTTCCCTGCCACTTTTCCCTTTTTTATCCATCTTTCTGAAAACAATCCTGGCAGCTGGTATCTCCTAGGGATTAGCACCAACAACACAACAGTAAGTTCTAGATGCTAAGATATCAATACTTTGTTTTTATTTAAAATCATAATATGCATCATGCTGGAAAATATTCAGACTTTTATTACCACACAAAATCTAATTATCTTCAAAGAAACATGTACAATTCTGTTAAAGTGGTGAATACTTTACACTGAAGTATCCACATTTGTATGGCCACTAGTTTAATTCAGCTAATTATTACCTATCTTCAGTGATCAGTAGGAGTGGAACAAAAATAGAGTCCCACGTCCTTCAGTGTGTCTGTCTTTAGTGAAGACAATTCTGAATAACAAGGCAAAGCACAAAAATAGCCAACTTCAATGACTGCTGTTGTGAAATTTGCTGGAAGATAATTCCCCAAAGATGCTGTTTCCTCTAAGACAGGAAGCCTTCCTTTAACTCTATAGAATCCTTCCACTGAAAGAAAAAAATGGAAATAGTTTCCTGAGGAGTTGGTTCAGTTGTAGAGAAGAAGTCACAGGGAGTGAGGATCATTGTTCTTAAAGGTAAACTCTCTCAGATCATAAAGTTACTCCCTCTGCATTTCATCAATAAAAAAATACCCATTCTTCTTACAAATGGTGAACAAGCTTAGCCTGCTTTCATGGAAACTATTAGATTTTTATCAGAGTTCAAGATAAGTCACAGCCTGAAAGCTGGGACAATCCCACAGTGGTTTAATTTGCTGGCAGGAGCCAGGTTCACCACACCTGAACTGATCAAACAACACTTGCCTGGTGGCTACAGAAATTAAAACATCTGTTTGTTTAGTGTAAATTTTGTGGATAATGATTTTGCCCCATTGGTGACTTCTATATTCTGCTTTGGTCTGGTGAGCCATGAAAGCATCCAAATATTCCAGTGCACAGTTATCTGATAGAAGGAACATCTGAGTGCTGCACATCCAGAAAATTCACTACAGGTATGGTGAATGTCTAGACTTTAAAGAGAGAGTTCCAAGTGTAGGCCAGAAATGATCCTTCTGCTTCCTTGTTAGATAGTATATAGATAAACACATTGCAGCAACAAGAACTGTTGACCATTAGATGAATTTTTATTTGTCACGTGGTATGACTCCTAAATTTTGGCACATTTAATTTTTATTTCTATTTTATGTTAATTTTTTCTCATTCTGGTGTTCATACATTTTGTAGTTACTGCTTGTTGAGGCTATGCAAAAATGAAGAATAATAACGAGAGTAAATTTGGCTGTTCGGTCCTGAAAAATTTGGGCTTTATCTGCATTTCTCCCATCCTTTATGGGGTTTGAATAATCAACTCATGACACTTTAATTTAATTATATTGCTGTTATAAAATATGCATCATGAAGGAAACTCATACATGTTTTATCAAAGTTTCGGGTTGCTTAAAATGAAAGCTAAGCCTTTCAGTATTGTGCCAGGCAAAAAGTAGGTGACTTGAACACCAGTTTTTATGTCTGCTTTTTATGTCATTCTCTCTGGTCCTATTATAATTTTTTAACACACTATAGACAGATAACTGTTGATGAGTAACACCTTCCAAATCACCACATCAATTCAATCATTTGATGGAATTCTCAGTTGAAATGGCTTGGTTTTGTGCAATCTCCTTCTCCTGCCCCAAGATACTTACTTTAGGATGGCCTGGGGCTCAAGATCAGAAATGTTCTGCTGATTAGGTGGGACCCCATCTCTCTGAGGAAAAGGAATAAGGACACACCAAAGCCTCTGACAGTACCTTATCTGCCAACTGCATTCAGGACGATCAGATACACAGAGAGTTGTGGGCATCAAATAGAGCAGTCCCCATCATGCTCACAGCTGGAAGATGACACAGGGTTCTTCTGATTTTACTGTAATAATCTAGCTCAGGCCTTCAGGTTGGAAGCCTGTCTCTCTGTCATCTTCATGCAGGAGGGTAAGGAAGGGATTTACCTCCAAATCTCTGAGTCTTTCTAAAATTTGGAACAGGGCTGGATTATCTCCCTTTAAGCCAAGGCACTCAACAGAAAGGAGCACATGAATCATGGCACTCAGTGGAAAAAGAGCAAAGATTCCTGCCCTTCTCTGCTCTTTTCTTGAGTCCCCTGGCATTGGACTGCTGGGATTTGGCACACAATGTCCCTGTTATTTACTCAAGATTTTGTTATAAATCCGCGAGATTTTCCCAAGAACAAGAGAATGGTGTCTCTGCTACTTTTGCACCAGGCTACAGTGTCAGATGTTTTCCTACCTCACTCCATGCTCACTCCATGCTTATTGCACTACCACCTTCTCCCACCAAGTCTAAAGAGACACCTTGCATGAATATAATAGGGAGCCTTACCTTGCCCTGCATCATTTCAATGTCAAAGTATCATCAACTTTCTATAATTTGACCAAATGTTAACTCGGTTTTTAACATTTTATTTGAATTATGTTTAACTTAATCTGAATGAACCATTTATACATATATGAGGAGAGAGAGAAGGGAAGAAAGACATGAATAAAAAGGATTATAAATTCCTACCATTCATAACTGAGTGGTGTGAAAAGAAAGTTTTAAAATTGACATAACCTTGAATTAATGGAATCTTACCTTGAAATCTCGCCTATTTTATCTGGAAATAGGCTGTGTTTGCTTATGGGCTCAATGACAAGAGGCTCTCCAAATTAGACACTGTTTTAGCATAAGCACATCCTCAAAGAAATGATCTGAATGACATCCAATTTGCTGTCTCAAGAAAGAACTCATCCCTGCATGGATGCTTACTGGCAATTTCATTATGACGTTCACACTAACTATGTTAGTGTGCTGTCACTCACAAAGTTCACATTTTGCCATGTACAAAACGTAGGCATATTTTAAAATATGACCATGTTTTCCTGATAGCAATGCATAAAGTAAAGCAATAATATGTTGTCTTCCCAAATACCCAAACTTAGAGACAGATTGAGTAATCTTTAATAATAAAGGGCAACACGATGCCTCACTGCACCAAGCCGTTTCAGAGAAATATTGTATCTCGTTAGGTATCTGTGGAGTGGTTTGGGTTGAAAAGACTTTTAAAGGTCATCAGCTTCAATAGATCAGATTGCTCAGTGTCCCTATCCTATCTGACCTTGAATGCTTCCAGGGATGAGGCATCTGCCAGCTCTCTGGGCATCCTGTATTTCACATTGTAAAAAAATATCTTCCTTACAGCTAGTCTGAATCTACCCACAATTTAAAACTATTACTTCTTGTTATGGCAGGTCCTAGTAAAGAGTTTGTCCCCATCTTTCCTGTAAACACCCTTTTGTACTAAAAGTCCACTATGCAATGTGCAGAGCATTGCTGGGCAGTCTTCTTCACTCTCCACTCTCCAGGCAGCTCTTCTAGTCACTGGGAGAAGGGATGGCCCCCTTATAGTCCTGTCCTGCTTCTGTGCTGATTGCCCAGTGAATGCTAGAACACTAGAGGAGTTTTGATAGAAATAGTAACAGTCCTTTTTACAAGAAGATTATGAATCTTCTGCTTCCCTCTGAAACCACATTGACTGGTGATAAAACCAGGTATAATCCAGCCATCAATTTTTACATTCACTCTCTCCCTCTCTTTGGGTAGGACTACAGATTTCTGTTGGTATATGTCTTTGATACTATAATTTAATTTTTCATCACCCTTAATAGCTTTGACTAATTCAGTTAAGGATCATTGTCCCAGAAAAAAGAAGTACTGTTGCATAAAATGTTATGTTGTCTTCCTGTACAAAGCTAATAAATCCACATTGGTGTTCAATGGAAGTCTAGGTCTTTAAACAGGTTAATTCCAAATTCACCCAAAGCTTTATTTTCAGATGAAGAGTTCAGGTCTGAAAATATATTAGAGCCACATTGAAATTACAGGAATAAGATATTCAGCTGAAGTCAACTAATGCTATTCCCTTCTCAGCACTGTTCAGAAGTTTATTTGTGAGCTTCTGGTTCTGCCTTTATTTTCCACTGACTTTCATTCTGATAGCATAAAAAGATGTCAAAAACTGAACAGCCAATGGAAACTGAATTCATGGAGAAATCTTGTAAATCCCCAGTTGGCATTTTATGGGTTCATCTCAAGCAAGGTTGCTTGTCACTTTCACCACTAGAATATTGAAGCTAAAACACTGAATTATAAAATGTCATTATATTGTTTCATTTTCTCACAGGTGAACATGGCCATGGAAGAGAAAAGAGAACCTACAGCAAAAAATAACT
Source organism: Molothrus aeneus (assembly GCF_037042795.1). Classification (NCBI taxonomy): domain Eukaryota; kingdom Metazoa; phylum Chordata; class Aves; order Passeriformes; family Icteridae; genus Molothrus; species Molothrus aeneus. The sequence continues at coordinate 66,771,647 of NC_089680.1, forward strand.
TTCTCCTTCTTTATATAATTACTGACACAGAGAGATTGATAAAGGATTAACAGCCACATATATTTGTAGGTAGGAACAACAAGTGGAGAAAAGCTAGTAACTTTCAATTATGTTCTAATCATTGTCTAATGCTCTAGGATTTTATGTACTGCAAACATATGCAATAGTGTTCTTGCACTTATCATTTGAAGATTTGCTCCTCTCCTCTCCTCTCCTCTCCTCTCCTCTCCTCTCCTCTCCTCTCCTCTCCTCTCCTCTCCTCTCCTCTCCTCTCCTCTCCTCTCCTCTCCTCTCCTCTCCTCTCCTCTCCTCTCCTCTCCTCTCCTCTCCTCTCCTCTCCTCTCCTCTCCTCTCCTCTCCTCTCCTCTCCTCTCCTCTCCTCTCCTCTCCTCTCCGACTAGTTTTACCTCTTTTTACTGTCCTTGAGAATTGTAGATATCACTTCATTTCTATACACATGGCATAAGAATTCACAATATCTTGTTTTCAAAGACTTTGTCTCAGGAAATCATTTGAGAGCTATTGAGATATTTCCACAAGGCAACGTTTTATAAAATAGACTCCCATGTTACTGATCGTGACTTTCATCTCAGAGAAGTACACTGTAAATATAAAATACGGATGTGTTTTGTGGAGAAGTGATGGGACCCATCTGGAGATATTAAATTATTTCTGTACAGATTTTGTCTTTAAACCAAATGGGTTAGCTAGTAGCTTCTTCTTTCTAAACCTTTTGACAATTCTTTTCACAGATTACCCTCTAGTTTCTATGAGTTGTGATTGAATTTTTACATATTTTAATTCTCCTAACAAATGAGTATGTGATTCAAATTATTTCTTCCCTTTGAATCTCAGTAGCCAAAATATTCTTGCCTCTAGATGCTCCTAATATGTGAAATTGCTCAGTGTTTCACCTTGCAACTTTATAGCAAATAAGGGGAAAAACATCCTGTCATTTTTAGAAGTTCTGTAGGAAGCCTACAGAAAAAAAATTATAAATCAGCAGTCATTCTCTATATATGAAGGGGAAAATGAAGCACAGAAAAGCAAAATATCCTTAATGTCCAATTTTAACCAAGGGACAAAATGTAGTAAAATGGCATTGGAAGACAGTTTACTTTAGATGTAAACAATAAATTCATCTTGAATATGCAAATCAAAAATTAATTCCAACACTCAAAATCATGACCATATGAACAGGGCTTGATTTCATGTGGGTGGTGATAGCACCTGATATCTGAATCATCAAAAGGATAGTGTGGCTGTGGTGTAAAGTTGTTGCAATGTAGACTTTCTTGGATCTGTGTTTTTTCAGGGTACAAACTCCAGAAGAGGGTAGCGTTTGTTGAGAAGGATACATGGCCTGACTGACTGAGCCCAAAGCTTTTTATGGGCAGGTTCTGGCATCTAACTTTGAAGATAAAGTTGTTCTTGTCTGTAAGAAATCTCTTAAATCAAATACTGCTCTTACTGGGTAAATGCCAGGGAAGTAAATGAAACCTATAAATACAGCTATGGTAGAGCACATCCAGGCTCCCAAACATCAAAGATGGCACAAAACTCATACACAATATGTCTACTGTAATGAGTTCTAATTAGGTACTCTATCTTTTTTCACTGTTAGGTTTCATGAATCCCTGCATGGTATCAAGGCTGGGAAAATTCCAATATCCTCTGCCAAATTTCTTCTGGATGAACCTATTGCATTAAATTATCAAGCTTTCATAAAAACATAGTCAAATTCCTTTTTCTCTAATACATTTTTAAAGTCTTGCTGCATCAGTAGCTTTCATATATAATGTTAATAAGAGAAGATTAATAATTGCTAAAACAACTGACAACAAATTGAAGTCACCTTGTCACTATGTTTTGTAAAATTAGTATTAATATTTTGGTCTGAAATACTGGTTGTATAACACAAAGGATTTCCTACCAGGAATGATCGATACTATTAGTCTTTTCCAGAGTTACCCCTTAAAGATAATGAGAGAAATGTTTCCATTCTCCTCTGCTCCCACTTCTGTAAATCCAAATTCTGACAAGACTCACAATGTGTTCAGTACTATCCAATTTTGTTCAAGAGTGGAGTAGAATTGGAGCTGTGGCAGATCTTGGATACCAATTTACAGAAGATAATATCCTGCTTTCTACATTTCTTGATTCTAAATCAAGTATGTTTCTCACTCAGTGTTTTTCCTGGGTATCTGAATGGACATGTTGTTACCTGTGGCATCATTACCACTGCTCTGCTGTCTATAGAAGAGATTAAATAGAATTTAGAGTCTCACAGCCCAAAGACTTCTGGAGTTCAGGAAGAATGTACAGCCAGCTTTAACATAAGGAAATAATGGCTCAGTCTTAGGACTCTCATGCACTTGGAGTCACTATGAGCAGATATAATGTTACATTTTTGTATTTATTTTTCAGATAAAATAAAAGCTATATTTTATATGATAAATAGTATTTAAATGATTACATCCTGATTGTTTCACTTAAAGCTAAAACCCATAAATATTTTCAAAGCTTTTTCTGATCTTTTTCAACAGGAGAGATCTCATGGTAGTGGTTATTAAAAATAAAAACTTCATGATCCAATGTTTATGATGAGACTTTGTATAGCAAATACAAATAATTACTTTTCCTTTTTTCTTTTAATGAATTGATCAGATATTAGCTGCAGGGCATTTTGTGTCTGTGTTTATTTTTCAGTGAAAACAAACCCCAAGATTTTCACAGAATGACAGTTTTTCCTCCACATTCACTGTTGGGAAAAAGTGTTTAACACCTTTCTAGCTTTCCATGAGAGAAAAGAATTCTCTCCATCACCTCATGAAATTAAAGAGTACCCATTATCTGAGAAAGTGGTTCAAGATCAGACATAAGTATATTCCTCCATCTTTCTTCTTCATGAGCTATTAGGAAGACAAATATTGCCCTTCTTCCTCTGTTTCCAGATTTGGGACTTGGAAATTATTTGAATTTCATGTCTTCTATTGCCAGTTTGCCTTTCACAACCTGCTTAAGTGAAGCTATTGGAGAAATCAGTCTATCAGACAACGCAGCACAGCACAAGTGCTGATAATGGGAACTCATAATCTTCTGCTGGGGCAGTCATGTGAACCCACTATTCAGTGGAGCAAAATCTATTTTTCTCCATGCCCATATCTGTATAACAAATTGAAAAATCAATCGCTAGAAAGGCTCAAATAATGTTTTAGCATATTGTTTTATAATTTGTGATTCTGTGGAGAGGGCAGTTGCCTTATTTTTTATTTATCTTTTTATTACAGGTCGATAATCTACTGCATTACATTAAAATTATTGTATTTCAAGTATTTAAAAATCACATATTTTCAGAACTAAGTCCCATTTTGTGGCAGTTGATACTCTTACTTGGTATTCTCTTGTGATCTTTTGCATGTCTGCTGAGTTACTTGCCTGAGAATTTTTTTGGGGGCCAGGTGTTCCTCAGTAAGAACTAAGTGCCAAGGAGTAAAAAAAATGGCAGTCTTTTCCAGTGTCTATCAACCACACAGGATTCAGTGACACAAGCTTCAGTGGAATGTAACAGCCAATTTCCTGCTAAACTCTTGAAGTAGTTTTCCAGGAAAACTGACTGCCAGCATCGCCTACTGAACAGACAGTCCTCAAACTCCACTCTGCTGTAGAAGTTCATGTGCACTTGCACTTAAAGTTTCAAAATTAAACATTGTGATCCCTTTTCTGGTATTGCTGATTCTTTTCATACAAATATTGTAGACTAAGCAAAAATAAAATGAATTGTTGACCGCTATTTCTGAACTCCTGTGAGGCTTCCCAGCTCCCTGAGTGAGAGGTCAGGGTGGTTTTCAGGTGTGATATACTTTTGGTTAAGATGTGCCAAATATAGTAAGTAGATGAATGTTAATTCAGGCCATCATATTTAATTAGGGAATCAAGACTGGAATGAAGCTTTCACTCTGAAAATGAGCTCTCATGATCAAAGTACAGCTACCTTATTTAAATAATTTAAACGAAGATCAATTTTAATCAAAGTTGATATTGAGTATTGCATGTGAAAATTACTACTTTTTTTCTTTCAATTTTGATGTTACCATGTTAATGAGCAATTCCCTTGTTTAGAGTTATATGGCATCTGGCTGGTAATATTTCTTTAGTGTGGAAAATTTGAATATCTGCTTAAGGGTGACTGCATAGCTAACACCCTCCATATAGAAGTCAGAAATCTGTCTTTCTGTTTTGCCAGGTATATACCTTCTTTTCAGTTTAAAATACTATCTGATTCCAAATGCTTTAATTTTTCTGTTACTGAATCTAACAATTATATATTTAGAGAAATTAGAGGATAATAATGTGGTCAAATTATTTGCTTCAGAGAGGATGGACATTAATTAGGGTAAATTATTTAAGTGTAGTAATTTTTTTGGTAGCTTCTGTGAGGAAAAAATATTTTAATCACAGCTCTGCTAATGTGCAAACCTGTTAGAGCTCATAGATATATTTACATGGAGATACGCAGATATTTACATACCTAGAAGCACAGCTGACATCACAAAACGAATGCAAAACTTTTTATTTGGTTTAATAAAAAAAGGAGATGCATACAGAAACACACAGACATTTTTACTGCAGTCACTGATGACACTTACCAGAGCTATGGAATTCCTTCAAATGTGAACACAAATAAGCAACATTGTCTCAAGACCAGGCATTTTTCAAGATGCAATGAAAAATGCCTTTATAAGGAGAAGACGAAGGAAAAAGGTGTGTGGGGGGGAAATGATGACAAGGTTAAAACTAAGCAGAATATGCCTTTTCTTGTTTTGTCTGAACAGTGTGGATTTCTTCAGGCCTGAGCAGTAGCCCCCATCTAATCTTCCTGTAGAGACTGAAGTCAACAATTTGCTTCCTAACCTCTTACATTTTGAGAGTGATTGAGACATTTTTTCCTGCTTGTGACAGTCATGAGTCCTCACACAATTTCTCAGTGTATTTAGATGCACAGTAGGAAGGTTCACACATCTCACTAGGTACAAAGAGTCAATTTACAGCAAAAGGAACTATCAGATATTGGTACTTAAACACCACAGCGCTAGATAACTTGGAAATACCTCAAGTAAATTGGAAAGACCTAATGCTTAAAACAGTAGATGAAAAAGAATATAACTTCAGAGGTAATGTGCTTTTGGTTTTGACTGGTACTTGAGTAAATTTTAATCATATATTGGACTCAGACTACAAAATATATTTACATGGATCCTTTCATGTAGCATTTTTGTGTTTAAAAACAGCTGGTCAAAAATTACCAGCCAGAAAGTTTTCCTAATGACACAAAAGATTTTCTAGAACAATGCTAACATGAAGGAGTTCTGTTAAATAATTTTGGAAATCCTAGAATTTTGGACATAAGAGAAAAATTAATAAATTAAATGCATCCTGACAATAAAAAAAAAAGGTATAATCCTCTGTAAAGTTGCTTTTAATTTTTTACTCTGATGTTAAAGCTGAATTTCACTTAAAACTTGCTACAAAATTGATTGTTTATAAAAGAACAAGTGTAGATTCTCTAAAGCCTGCAAAGAAGTTTTCCCTTTTCTATGAGCACTTCAGGAAAATAATATATATAGCTGCACTGAGAAGCACGCAAAAAAGGTTTATACAGCAGACTCATCTTTTTATGTGAACCTACTGAAAGCATGGAGTATGGCTCACCAAATATCCCTGAAATTGCCTGGGTATGAGTAAAATATCATTTCACTACAGGATAAAGTGTTCCATTTAAAGTGCAAGTCTGGGCTCTGGGGTAATATTGACAAAGTGGAGTTATTATGAACTAAAATCTCTTTCTAGAAAACTGAGGAGATATACCAGTAATCCTAAAAGCATACCTGCTTCCCTTATGGCATAAATAGTGCATATCGGAGAATTCATTATTTGTATATAACAAGGTCTCTAAATGCGTTTTATAAAAGCAAATCATAAAATACTAACAGTGCAGGACTGAGAAACAAACTGGTTTCACAGATGTATTTTCTTGTACCATGGAGAGCATAAAATGGACATAATTCTTCATTGGGAATGTTCTTCTCTTTCCAGCAGTACTCTTCAGCTCAGGAGGGCTGGAGTAACCTGTGCCACTATTCAGCCTCCAGCCTCCAGATTAGGCAGGCTACCTGCTGCAGAGCTCTCAGCTGTGGTCACTTGATTCTTCACAGAGCAGGTAGTAAAAAATGTCCTTTTTTTTTTATTTTTTTTTGAGGTAAAAAATCCCAAAGGATAAAGGGGGCACAATTTCAGAATGAATGTTGGAGTTTTCTTTATTAGAAAGGGAGAATCAGCTGTAGTATTTTGGAAAACAATGCATTTGAAAGATAGAGTTTAGTGGTAAACCATTACAGGGGTCATCTCACTTCTTGTTAATTTTGCCTTGAGGGAAAATTTCCTCATGCAGGCACCCACTATTCTCTGCCTGAGGAGGCACTGGTGGATTTAAGCCTATGTGGGATGAGACCAATGTGTGTATACCAGTTGAATCCAGCTTGTGACTACACCAAAAGACAAAAAAAAGAAAAAAAAAAGAGAAAAAAAGAGACCCTTTTAAAGAAAAGAATCAACTGACAAAATAAAACTAAGGCAAAATTGCATGTGCTGGGTGAAAAACAGAGATATCTTATGACAGGTGAGCCAACAATGATATACTGCTTAAAAATACATGACAAACACATCTGTTTAAGCAAAGATGCGCATTTTACCATTCCTCAGAGCTCACAATTGCCAAGCATGGCTCTGATTTCTTTGCTTTGCATTTCTAATCATACCAATTTCTGATTTGTGTCTCCTATAAAGGGAAGTGGACTTGTAAGCCTGGGGGCAGGGTTTTAGAGGAACCAGAGAGCCAGGCTTTTATTTCTCAATGGTTGCCTCTAAGCTCCTATGGTCATCTGCCACTTTTTGGAACCGCTGTTTTCAATTTTGTGAACTGGAACTGATATCACCTTTCAAAGCCTTGTCAAAATAGGTGCTGAAGGGGCTCTATTGGAGGAGTTAGAGGCTGTACACATGGCTCTGTACCTTTCTTCAACACCACACTGAACCCATCTGTTCGAGTTGGACATCAAACAGCTGCTAGACTTTGATTTTCCCCCCTCAATGCATCATGAATATTAAAACCTAATAATTTAAAGCTCAGTGCAGCATCCATTCAGACCAAAGCATCCGTACAGATATTATCATTGGCATGAGCCTGGCAGTAAGCTCATTTTGATAGGCATTTTTGTAATCCACCTTCTGCCTCTTACATGGTGAATGCATGTCCAGGTGATAATCATGAAATAAGTGATATGCTCTAAATTCAAACACCAGCTTGCCTCAAGATAACCATATCATGTGATCCTGGGCATGACGTCTGAATTCATTTTTACGGAATGTATTTTATCTCTTGGTTTGCTTTGAAATTTATTGATATGAAGCAATTTATTCTCTATATATTTTTAATGCAAATAAATTACACATTCTGTAATAAAGAGTTTTGCAGTGTTGTTAGTTATAATAACAGAATGAAGAACAGACAAACTGAAGGATAATTCTTAAGTAAAGTTACTAATTGTACCACCTCCTTGGCTGAACAAATTAAGTGGGTTTCTCAGACCCACTTTACCTAGAATGAACTTTTTTTGTTCTTTAGGCTATTCTCCTGCAAAGCTGACTTTGGTGTTGTTCAGCATTGCTGTTTTACTGGTATTCCTTTCTTAAGTAGTGAATTTTGAAGGATTAATCCTGGCAGTAGGTTAAATTAAATTATCTATTTTTCCCTGTCATTTCACCTCTATAACATTTTTCACCTCTATTTCACCTCTATAACATTCCTACTATTAATTTTTTCTAGATTGCCATGTATAATGGAGAGGCAGTGGAGATTGCCCTGTGGAATAGAGATGGTCCAAAGGAAGACCCTAGTGGAAACTTCTTAACAAAAAAAAAAGTACCTGAAATGAGATGGTGGGAGAAGCAGAGGAGCAGAATGTATGGAGGGAACACAGGTGCCACTGAAAGGGCCTGTCTCTTTCCAGAGGTACTCCCTGTGTATTTGCACCACTTCCACTTCATTCTTCTACCTCATAGGTCAAAGTTTCATATAAATATCCCGTTTCTTTGAATCTCTAAAAAAACCTTCTGGAATCTCCTCAGTTCCCTCCATTTACTGACATGTATGCACTTACAGATCTTTTACAAGTCCATAAAATACGAATGGTATTCAGTATATCTGGACAAGCAGCCATAAGTTAATTCTAGTAATTTAGTCAGTATTTTAGGATATTAATTGCAGACACCTGGAATAGACAGATATGTTGATATTGTAGAATATTTGGAAGTATTCATGGTTACTTTTGCACTGAAGTTCCTGCACTGCCACACTGCAACAGAAGTGTGAGAAAGCAGTGCCACTCTCAAGCGTACTTGAGGGCTTCTAGTTTTCTTTAAGTCAAGAGGCCAAGAGCCAAGTGGCAGTACCCTTCTGAATAAAACCCAGTTAATTTCAAAATAATGTACTGCTAGATATGTTTAATTTTGAATTTTCAATTACAGGTATGAGGAAAAGGTTAGAAAATGAATCGGAGGAGCGTATACAAAGCTGCCTACTAAAACATCAGCTGTCTAAACGTTTTTCCTCATCTTTCTATAATATAAATCATAGAAACAGTTTCTATGTTAGTTGAGGTAGTAAGAGATCTTTAAAATCATCTAACAGTAAGCATAGACATCTTCTACAACATCAGGTAGAAAACAGTACCATAAAGTAAAACACTCTAACATAAATTTAAACACATATAAGCACAGGAATGTATTAGGTATCTCTTGAATTTTATAATCATATATTGGGATTTTGTATCTCCTGAGAGTGAAGTTTTACTCAGCTCTAAGACAATGTGTGGGCTTAATTGCTTTTCCCACATTATTTCTGTATCAAAGGTTATTTTATTTTAAAATTCCATCAAACAAGGTGGTTGTCAGCTTGTTAAAAGTACCAAGCACTGCTGCTCTTGCATCCTTACTGCACTGAAACTTGCCCTGTTGTTTTCACTGGGGAGGCAGTGCAGTTGGTTATGCCAAGAGGTATTCCTCTGCACAGATCCTCAGTGTCCAGCTGCTGGAGCTTTCACCACAGAGCCCTTAGCTGTGTTTTCAGCAAGGGTGTGAGCAATGCCTTGGGGTGTCCTTATGCTGCATCTCTTGGGCTGGCATCTGGAAGTCAGTAGCAGCAGAACTCTTTTGCTTTGGGCAGTACTGAGGTTAACACAGATGTTGCACAGCGCTTGCATTTGCAGAGCTAGGCAGCTCAAAATAAACAGTGGCAGCATAAGAAAATAGCATTTTAAAAACTATATACCAAGGGTGTGTCAGTTTTCAGTTACATTTTTCCTCTCATAAGAAATAGGTCTTCCTTAGCCATTTCTTCTTCCCTCTTGCAATCACAAAATTAATTTGCTTTCATAGTCATTTACCTAAAAAAAAAAAAAAAAGCAAGATATTAGATATTGTTATGGAGGAAAAATAAGGTAAGTGGTCCTTCTTTTGGCCTGACAACAGTGGTCATGGAACTTGTTCTAACAAACTCTTCAGAGAAAAAGGGGAGGAGTTCCCCTGGCCTCTCATTTGCATTATACTTGCCAATTGAGAATTGGACATTGTGAATGCGGAACAGTTTCACCCCTTCTAGACCAAGCTAAAGGTGCAGAACGATATCTTCTTCTCACAAAGCATCAATCAGAAATTCTTTCATTCTTGTCAGTGGAATTGCATTCAGTGAACTTGGCACAGGTTCAGGGCCTGTGAAGCAGGGCTATTAAATCTTCAATCACATAATTTACACATTTTAATAATTTCGAATAGCATTTTGGCCCTACTTTAGTTCTTATCTAACCAATGCGAATACGAATGGAAGTTTTGAGAGGTTTATCTTTCAAGCACACAGCACCCCACTCCTTCAGTCCAGATTTCTTCTAGCGAAGGATTTTCACAGGGAAATTTAGAATGAAATAGGGACAAAAATACAACTGAAAATTCAGCCACACTCAAGATGTGGTGAAATTGCTGACATAAAGCCAAATTTTCTTTGTCTTATAATTCATATATAGTAAAAATAAGGACTATGAAGTTTTTTCATTTCTGATTATTTTATCTTGACTCTGCCTTCTCTGAACTAGAGGCAGTAGTACTAGAAAGAAATGCTGTGATACACCATGCCAGCAAGATGAGATGCAGGATGCCAAAAAGCAGAAGCAGGACGATTTGAGTTGTCTGTGCAGTATTAGGAAGCTGCCTGGCCTCTTCTGCCTGTCAACAATAATGGAATTGAGTTCCACACTGAAGATAATTGCCTGAAGTCATTCTCCAGCCACAGGGAAGGAAAGATTAATAAAGAGCATTTGTTATAATTCTGCAACCAATTTATGTAATGGAACACACAATAAATAACCACTTACAGCACAAGCATTTATCATAGCCAATTTATGCATCCATTTGTTCAATGTGTGTTAAACCAACCATTTGTATGTATAAGAGTGGTTCTCTTTGTGTCCCTTTTTCTCTGTTAAATTAAAAATTATTGTTATTGAGGGGTTTTGATGTTGTTGTTGTTGTTGAGCTTTCCTCTTTTGGGTTTTTGTTTGGTTTTGTTTTTAGATACCAAAATGACAGTGGCATACACAAACTTCCAGCAATTGAAATGCAGCATAAAGTTTTCCACAGAGCCTGTATTGCTGCCTGTTGCAATTGGAAGATTATTTAAACAAGATATCCACAAGGACTAAAGCCCTATTGCAATTACATTGCATGTATCCCCAAACAACATAGTTAGGTTTGAAACTTAACAGCACTGCCACACTAGAGACAGAAATTACTGTGTCCTAAAAATCTGATCTGGAGCTATCTTCTTTAAAAGATCGTCTAATATGGAGGGACAGAAGTCTTCTAAGTGCTGCAGAAAATAATCAGCTGGATATGGTAAAATACTAAAACAAAGGATTCATTTTTGGATACTGAAAAAGTAAAAGATAAAATGTAGGTACATCTCTTGAATATAATTTAAAGAAAGATAATTACTATATTGAATTTATCTTTTTTTCCATGTCTATCTGATTCAGTGCAAAAATAAATTCTTTAACCTACCTTTTATCTGTTTCACTAGGCCCTTCTGCTGTGATACGGTCTGCAGTATTTGTTTTTCCACATCAGTAGCATTACTATGTGTATTTTGCAGGAGATCCATTCTCTTAGATTATATGCTGCTGCAAACAAAATTATTTAATTGTGCCAGCTACTGCCTGTGTCTTTTTTATGCCATTCTGCCTCTCTTCTGCAAGGTGACAGTTTTCATTACAGTTTATTTTCCAGTGGTTGGTAGCATGTATAGCTTAAAGCTCTGATTACAGTCTAAAAATAGTATAACCAGACTGCATCTATTGCTACTTAATAGGAACCTGAAATATCAATCTGAGCTTTTCTCAGGCTGTTGCTTCCTCCTCATTGACTTTATACACGATCACTTAATTATACCACCAAATTTTGTTTATTTAGAGTGGCTTTGTTCCTACCTCTATATGTATGACATAAATGAAGTGATGAAAACTAGATACTGAGTTCTATAAATTAATAAATTCTCTGCTACTATATGCTGAAAAGAACTGAGACCAATCTTTTCCTCTTTTCCACTGACTTCATCTTTATACAGTGAATACTTATATGGTAGCCCAAAGCAGCTCTGATAAGTTTTGAACAAAGAACTATGAAAAGGATTTGTCCCTTTTTATTATATTCCTTATACCAGAAAAGCTCCCACCATAAGTCATTGTAACATAGAATAGGAAATAAAACGAACCTTTTATTGCCCTATGAAGAGCCATAATCATGTTGTTTTCATCCTGAAAAAAACTCTTATTATTATGGTACAAGGAAAACTACTGTAATAAGTAGATGTTGACTTCTGTTGAGATGCATATCATTATTTATAGATGGAATACATTAATGTGGAACAAGGGAAAGGCAAAGTCAATATTTATGATGAGGGAAAGTAAACTGATGTTCAGTGAAACAAGCTATTTGATCCTCAGTCAGGAAGACAATCCCCCTCTGACGCATGTAAGACAGATATATAAATCTCATCACTTCCTTGAAGTCAAAATGGAAGTATAAATATATAGGCTCTACAAAATTTACATTTGCTGTTAATTTATCCCAAAATGTCTCAGTAGTCCAATACTTTCCTATTTTTAGATATTAAGCTAAAATCCTCAGATTATAGAATCATAAAATCATTTATGTTCAAAAGGATCTTAAGACTATTGAATCCAACGATAAATCTGACACTGCAAATTCTCCTGCTGGTCCATGTCCCTGAGCACCTCATCCATGCATCTCTTAAGTACCTCAAGGCACAGCAACCCTGCCATCTCCCTGGGCAGCCTGTTTCTGGGCTTGACTGCTTTTCTGTAAAAAAAATTTGCCTAATACCTACAGTAAACTTCCCCTGGTAGAACTCAAGGACTTTTGCTTTTTTCTTGTTGTTTGTCACTTGGAAGAATAGACTGATCCCTGCCTCACCCCAGCCTCCTCTCAGGGACTTTTAGAGGGCAACAAGGTCACCCGCGAGCCTCCTTTTCTCCAGTCTGAACACCCCCAGGTCCCTCAGCTGCTCCTCATCAGACTTGTGCTCCAGACCCTTCCCCAGCCCTGCTACCCTTCTCTGGACATGCTCAGCACCTCAGGGTCTTTTTTCAGTGAGATACTGAATTCAAATTTTAAGGCTTGAAATATTTTTTCCACCAACTGGTTATTTTATATGTCATTCAAGGAGCCTAGTTTATTTGAAAAGAGAAGGTTTAGGAGAACATACGCTAGCCTGGGCTTTGTTTGCATGATTTCAAAGCACAAAAAACCACAAATGAGCACCAGCCTCTACCTTCATTAATTCCAATTAATTTCCAGTTTTTAGAGAGATCAAAAAGAAATTTGATTCCCTATTTTAAAGACAGAATTTTCTGTTAGAAAAAAAATGTTAGAATTAGTTTAGCTGTGAAAATTTTATTTTGATATAGTATTTGTAGCACTGTTTTTAATGTTTCTTTTATGTTGTACAATAGATGAACATGAAACAACTTGTGAATCTGGACACCAAATACTAAAAGAAATAGCAATTTGTTACAGGATACATCTCCAAAGGAGAAAGCCATCTACAGTGAACTGTGACTACCTTTGGGATCTGAAATCAAATTAGTTTTCTAACATTTCTTTCCCCAAAAATGTCTTCCAGGAATCACCTTTGCAAGAGGCCATGTAGTGCAGAAACTGGGTAATTCACACATATTGACACCAAGCTGCTGATGGACAACACCCTGGGTACTGATTATACTATCACTGTTGGTTTGTGATTTCTATTGATTTGTAGTCCGCTGCAGGTGGGTTTAGTGGATGCACACACCACTGCACTGCACTTTGTTTACTGGGATAGAAAACATGTCTAATGGTTTTCTTGCCATTTGGTGTAAATATAACCACCATGTTCTGTCTCCAAAGTGTCTGTAATGTACCTCATTAACCTAAACACTAATGACTTTCATATGCTTCTCTGAAACTCCCTTGTACTAAAGCCATGGAGACAGATCTGTGACTGGTGTCACAGTAAAAGGACTGCAGATCAAATAGCAACACAAGTATAGTACCTTAAATTGAAACAAATAAAAATATTTCTTCAGCTGAATCCCTCTGCAACTGCTTTTGTGCATATTGTTATTCTTTGTAGTGTCTTGTAAGTGAGGATCTCTGCTTCTTCCATCTGTCCCTGCTTCTTACTGCCCTGCTTACTGGGAAAAATTGTATTTTGTTATTCAGTCAGAGACAAAACAGTAAATAATTTTAAGATGGATAAATGGGATTCATGGCATAAAACTGATGTTATGATATAAATTTTTGATGTATTTATCCTGTTAGTAATAGAAATAAAAAGTTAAAATAATGACAGATTAACTGTGAGTTACCATCATGATCATCCTCATAGAAAAAAAAGCCTTTTTAAAAGTTTGCTTTCCTCTAACAATTTCACATTCTATCTATACCTTCTTGCTCCTGTGTCCCTATTTTTTATCTAATCACATTGTCTTTTTCACTATTATCATAATACATAAAAATTGATTATGTACTACAATCCATTGTGCTGATTATCAGCAATTTCATCTCAAATCCTCTAGTCTAGATTATGAAAAACTACATCAGCTTTGCCATTTCTGCTTTGAATGCTTAATCTGTTTTCTGAAGCAAGTCCTCTGGAAATTTTACTGCTTAAAATTGAAGGATAAACTCTCTTCTGGAATAAGGAGGTAACTAGCTAACTGGAATAAGGAACACAACCCCGTGGATGCAGCTATTTTTCTCCAACTTACTCTGTGTGAATAATATAGGGTCTGATGTGCTTTATAGATAATATTTTGCATCTATAAAAACATTTCTTTTGACCCTTATAATGATGTTGTAGTTCTAGTAAGACAGTACAACTCCATTGCTTAATCTTTTATGAAGTGGGAGAGACTAAATAATTGAATACTGTCTTAAAAGCTATTTAAAACTTACACATAAAACAGAAATCTTCTCAAGTTCAGAGACTCATTAGAACTTTTTGAATCTCATAAAAATTACCTTGTGATAGTTTTCTACTCCAGGCAATATACCTTATGAATTTGTATGTTGCAGATAAAATCAAGAAATTATTCCATTGTTTGTGACGTAACTCTAAAGACAGATTTTTTTTTCTTTCTTATCAGTGATGAAAGAGAGTAAAACAAGTATGAGCTGTTTCTTAAAAGGCTCAGCACCGGAAAGAGATTTGGAAAATAATTCAGCAGTCTATTTCTTAGCAGAATAATCTGACTTCTCACGCTGCTGTGAACATTCCTGACAGACTCAGCACTTCCAATGTATGAGAAAAGATAGAGATCTCTGCTCTAGTCTTTTAACAGTTCCTTCGCAACATTAACCAAAGTTTAAAAAATCCAGAATAAGATTCTTCCCCCTTGCATCCTATATACAGTCAAGTGGGTTTTTTCCATTTTTTTCAATAGTCATTTATTATGTACTGCTATTCTTATACTTCAGCAGAATCCATATGAATTTGACAAGGATCAGCCAGTTGTCACTATTACAGAATCCCTCCACTTACTTTTTAACCCAGACACTCTAGTTATTCTTCCCTGGAAGTGATTTCAAATCACAGGGACAGATCATGAGGGACTGTAAATCTATATAGCTCCATTGACTGCACTGACAAATTTACACCTGCAGATGATTTGTTTCAAAGTATGCTATAAATAAAAGCAAAATACTTCTAATGGTATGTCATAATGATTGACACTTTTAATTTTAAAGACCTTAAAGCACTAAGCTTTTCAAGTGAATGTTTGTATTTATGTAGAAAGATAGATTAACAGCATTCCTAGAATGAAGGTGCCAATGCTTATTTAATTTGAGTTCTCACTGCACTGTAGTAAAGGCTTCATAGCAGATAAAATGTTACTTATCTAGCATAAAAACACAACTGAAGAAAACTTGCACTTAAAAAGCACATTTATTTGATAATTAGAAAGCATATTAGAGACATGGAAACTGGGAAAACCCTGGAAAAGGTGAATAACCTGTTTGCAGCAGTCATCCTCTATGTGAAATTCCCCTTTTACACTGCTCCATGAGCTACTAATCCACAACTATGCCTCCAGATACAGAAAATCTCTTTTATTGGGATTTAGCAGGCTAACTGCAAATGCCCCACATTTGTGTCTTGATCTGCGCAGATTTGTCTATCTCTGAAATGTCAACATTTATAATGTCAGTGTTGCAGCTGGGAGAGAGGAGCAATCAGTCGCCCAATAGACTTTAAAATTGTACCATGAGACAGTATTTAGAATCTGTGATTTGTAACACAGTTGCAAAACTTATTAAGAAGGAGGAAGAATTTATGCTGGAGGAAAGAATTATAATAGGACCTCACAGGGATTTATACAGATATATTAAAAATTAAATTGAATTGAATTTGGTTTTATATTGAGCCTGTCGGACTGAACACATTCCAAGTGCTTAAAAAAAACAATGAGTTACTTACCAGTGTCAAAATGACAATGTGGACAGCCTTTATATGGATTAAATGTTTTAAAGCATAATTTTAGACAGTCTTAGATCAATTTTTCAACTGCCAACTAAACAATGATGGAACATTATATATATATATATATATATATATATATACACACACACACACACATAGGTTTAATATATAATATAAAAAATGAATGCTTAAGTAGAAATACCTTGTAGATTTGTTACTTTTTAATATTCATATCATATGCATTATATCTTATACATTATATCTTATACATTCATATCTTATACATTATATATAATGTGTATTTAAATATTTATATGAGCTTTATAGACATTAAATCTACTTTAAAAGATGTAAAATGGATAATTTTGTGGCTATACATGCAAATGGCTAGCTTGGAAGTGCAGGTGATGTTTATCTACATCAAAGTATACATATATATACATATATACCAACAACAAAAACATTGGATGGTGTGCACCATGTGTGCATCAAGTAAAAGCAGGTATCTTCTCCCAAAAACATGTTCTTCTTTTTCATTAAAAGCTTTTCATGAAACTGATGAATTTTTCTGTAGACAAAAAGAAAATCAAGATTTTGTAGAGTAATCTTCAAAATAAAGACATGTTAGATATTTCATTAAACCTTCCTCAAAATAACAGTAGGCTTTTTTGTGATAAGATCTACAAGTGCTGCAATCCATGAAGGGCTTTCAAAAAGCTGTATCATATAAGACAATTTTTATTATATAAAGGGAAAACTTTTGGGGACTGCATTCCTTACTCTGATTTAAGCAAAACCTTTATTTTCCTTAGTGGCAACTGCAGAAAAATGGCTTTGTTGCAGAGAAAAGAAGACTTAAAGACTTAAAACACTGACAGTAGAAAAGAAGCTGGCTTAAAATGAAGTTGGAGGTTGATACAAGCCTCCTAAATTTTGTATAAGTGACCACAGGTTCACCAAATAAAATACTGAATGATCTGTTTCCTAAAATTCAGTCTTTCAACAGAGATTTTGAAACCTGTAGGAAGTTTATTGGGAAAAAGTATGAGCATGATGAACTGTGGTAGAACAAATTAATGTTTGTGTTTGTAGTAGAGGCTAAGAGTTAACAGAGATAGAGTACTGAATGGCACTAAAGCTGGAGAAGCAAGGATAGTAAAAGCAAATGGATTTGAGTCACTGTGACTTACAGTGATGAAAGAGAAATGCCAGAGAGCACATAAAAGATATGGTGTTTCACAGTAGATAATCTCCAACCTGGCACCACCAGATGACACTGCGCCTTTCTATGGAGCAGAAAGTCATGTGGGCAGAAATGCTGAACTTGTGTCTGTGCTCTTGATGTTGTTATTGTTTGATAGTTTTTGATTTAGCTGTGTTTTACCACAGCAAGTTGTTAACATGCTCCATTTCCAAGAGCATGGCCTCACTCCACTCTTTTGAGGCTCTGATTCTGCCAACACACTGCCTTCATCAAGAGCTCTCCTATGAATCTGAATCACAGCAAATGTGTAATTCCTGATGATTGTTAAATTCATATAATTACTACAAATAACAGATTACTCTATAGCAGTCATCTCCAGTGTGTCCAGAACTATTCATCTAACAAGGGAGACAGGGAAGAAGTTTTGAACTGTAACACAGTTGTTTCTGTGTGATCTGCTATGAATACATGGAAGCTCTCAATGCCAGAGAGCTTTTCCTGAGTGGATTTACCCCCACAGTCGAAGAGCTTCGTCCTCAGCTCTTCACAGAGTTTATGAAAAACATTTGCTTGAAAACTTTCTTGGACCTGGGACATAATTTTTTAGTCATAACTTCTGAACCATAAGCATCCTGATGGTTAAAGTCAGGTTATAGTGGGGATTAAAGTGACAGGGGTTAAAGTTCAACAGTCCCCTCAGGAGACTTGTTTTCCCAGCAAGTGCTGCAACCAGAGGGCTGCATAGCTGATTTTGGGTCAGTTCATTTTTGTTTCAGTCTGAAACAGGAGCAGAGTAGTTGTTCCAGCCATGACAGAAGTGAGCAAACAGGAGGAAAAGTAGGCCTCTGAGAAATATTTGAAAGGTAAAAGGACTGTGCATTTTGACTCCACAGAAATAAAATTTCAGATTTTGCAGCTTCTTCACATTGCTGAAGTAGACTTACTGAAATGATGAGGTCTGCTGGGGCAACTTACAACAACAGAAGAACAGTATATCCGTAGATATTCACCACAAAGGGAAAAGGTCCAGAACTGTAGATCTGTCTGGATATTTAATCAAGAAAACAAACAGAACATACCAGCTTCTACAGAACATATTTATACCTTTTTTATCTGAGACAGCTACAATATTTATATCTGCTTTTTTTACCAAATAATGAGAAGAAATAAGGAAGCAGTGCAGCAGCAAGTAATATGGAAATTTGTCCTTTGCTAGGGGCTTTATAAGTGCTTGTAAATAATACTGAAACTAAATGATCCTTCAAATCTGATACCTCACAAAGAAAATTGCAGCCTGCTCAGAAGTAAGAGAATCACTGGTGGCATTTGTAAAACTCAATGAATATCTTGAATTTCTAGTAGGGAATTTGACATTTCAAAGTTAGCTTTGATGTTAATAAACAAGATTGCAAAAATGCACACTCTGCCAGAACTTAAAACCACTAACATTATAATACTGAGTTTTCAAAAGTGCTTTAAACCTCAGGTGCTCAGTCTGTGATTTATAGAGTGAATCAGAACTGAATCCATAAGAAAAAAAACCTTCTCAGCACTGAGATTCTGAACTTGGCAAACAAATATTTCCCCTTCATCCCTGAGAGCAGAGATGATAATGTGTATCAGTGCAGCAGCAGCACCAAGGTGAAGCACTCAGAACCTCGTTAAGTGGCACTCCTGCTATGCATAAAAGAAGAACTGCTGATGGCAGGGAGAGTTTTCTAAAGGGTTGATTGTTTTGATGTGATACTGATTGATATTAACAAGGAGAACTCTTATCAGAGGATGTGAGTTTTCCTCTAAGACCAGATCAAATGCCACTGTCCATGTCACCGTGGCACTGTGGTGTAAAACTCTCCTTTCTCCCACCCCATAGACAATGTTTATCATTCTGGTGGCCAAGGCTGTGAGGAAGGAAAATTGCAGGATTGGAAAAGACAAGGTGAATGTGTTAACTGTGTTTCATAGCACTACAAACATACCCTGCTGGGATTTTCAGAAAGGGATTGGTGTTATAATAATTGAATCAGTCAGCATGAAGTCCTTTGTGTTCATCCTGGCCACAGAAGATTTTCCCTCTGTGCCTCAAGACAAAGCCTGGGACAGCTGCTAGTGCTGGTGTGTGACACAGACTGACTTCTGCCAGAGTCATGCTGTGCTGCAGAAAACGGAAGCAGATGGTGGCAGGAACATGGGGAATGCTGCAAAGTTGCTGCACCTTGCCTGGTTTAGTAATTCCTAGGCTTTCCTCACAGCCTTTAAGAACATCTCATGCATTGCACAGACCTGTGAAAATAATTTGCCAACTGCAGGACATGAATCTCTGCAGGGTAGCATTATGTTGAATCACCCAAAATATGTGTGCTTAGGAAAGTATACACCACCTCATTTATCTCAGAGACCCCATGCTGGAAAAACTAGATCATTGAGTAATGAAAGAGTGTGATCACATACAAAATTTGCAGTGACATTCAGCTCCAAAAAATGAGGCCACTTGCTGTCAACGAGAAACTGAACAGATTTGATGAACCCTACATCTCTAGTTCACTATAACAAAGGCCTTAGAATGTCAGTCTTTTGAAAACCACTAATGCTCGAATTCATTTTTAAAGTACTTGACAGATATTGTAGTCAGCTTCATTCTTAGATTCCCTGTGATAAACACAGGGCTTAACTGACATTTCTGCTCCTTGTATAACTTACCTCTTAAATGCTTTTTAGAAAAGACTACAACATATTAATATTTCATTGTTTAGTAATGAATATCAACTACTTCTATTTATAAATGATGAAATTAAATGCACTTTATGATCTCTGTGATCACAAGTCAAAAGTTAACTGAAAGAAACACTAATTATAATACAGGAAAACAGGGGGAAATGCACTCTAGCAGGATCCCTTGTTGAGGTAGCTATATTGACCCTTTTGAAAAAAGTAGAAAAAAAAAGTGATGAGTGCATCAATATTTTTTTGTGATTGGATAATAACTGATGCTGTGGACCTCTAAATGAACTCTTTCCAAGCTTAACTTATATCCAAATGAGGCCTAGGTACACAAAACTTAAAAAGCCCAAAATAAAAAACATGGAAGATATATGAATTGTCTTTGTTCATGGTTCTGAGAGCAGATGAGGAAAATCTTACCAATTTCTATGTTGTTGGACCAAAAGGCAGGTGATATATGGAGGCTTTTATTTTGCACTTGAGGATGCTGGAATTGGAAGTTTTGATTTTCACAAGAACTAAAAATTATCTTCCTGTACATGTCGAGACAAAGTGAACAAGTTTTATAGCTGAGATGTAGAACACAACAGAGGTGTGATTTACCCTTTCCACAGGGCCATGACAATAGTTCCTCAGGACTCACAGAGGAGGATAATATAAATCTCTGCATTATTTCACAGCGGTTGGGGCTACCCATAACTTTTAGAGTTGTTTTGGAGTGCAGACTTCTGGAGGGCACTACAAACACATTCCTTCATGCTGAAAGGATCTGTGATTTGGACTTTGAAAGAAACGGCTGACACCTGTATTGTCAATTCAGCAACACCTGCTGCTCCAGCCCTTGAACAAGAGGCTTCCTCATGACCAGTGGTTCCACACTACAAGTCTCTTGCCACAGGTTTACAAAGAAAGTACACCCAGGCACTGTTGAGGTTTGGTTTTTTTCACATTTTTGCATTTCTGAAAATATTGGAATCAAATTGAACATAGGCTTTGGAATGATGCCTGGAAAATATAATGGTTGGCTGCCCTTGATTTATGAGATCTTCATCTTTACTTTTGAGAGGCAACTCATAGAGTTTGGTTTTCTTGCAAAATTTTTTTTCTCAGGTTTTTATAATTTCTCTCTGAATTTCTTCCTCTCTTCTTCTAGGAGTGTGTCCAGTTCATTATATCCTATCTAAAGCTCTTCCTGCACTGTTTAGAAAATAACTTGGTTTTAAATTCTACATATAAAATAATACAGAAATTATACAGAAGTATATCCATCAACTCAACACAAACATCTTCTTTCCAGAGAATTTATTCTGTTGTTTGCAGTGTTTAGACATAATAATTTAGCATGTTGATAGAAAGCTGATGAATTGGCAGTCAGAGTTTTCTTTCATGCTGATGACATGGAAAAGAAACACAGGAACTAGGAAAACAGCAAGTATAGCTATTGTAGAATACCTTTCAATTCCTGCTGAGGTCTAAATTAGACATCATACTGTTTGTGTGCTGACAAACCAACAAAACCTGTGTATGGAAGGTATTCACTTTCTCAGTCTTCACAGGGAATGCTAAAATTAAAGTTATTGGGACGAAAAACTTTAAAACACAAAATGCTGCAATGAAGAAACACAAGTTTGTCCTCTCCTGTTTTCTTACAGTAGTGTTATTTCTGTTCTATTGAAAGCCCTTCAAGTACAGATTAAAGCACACTGAAAAATCCAGGCCTGAATAATGCAGGAATAGACACACCATTTCATTTGGATATAATACAGGTGCTTTTCTTTTTCATTGTCAAAGTTTTATTTATAAAGTCAACAATTATGAGATCACCAAATAAGGTGAATCATATGGAACACATATGGAGAAATGTTTTAATCTTTATTACAGTAAGGTGAATAAGAGAAGGATTTTAGGGCTAACAATTAAAAAGAAACAAAAAGACCTTTTGGCTGGCACTGGAAATAAAGATTATTTATTCCCTCTTTTTCTTTGAGATAACTGTCCATAGGATCTTGAACTAGAAATTCAAAATATAGGTAAAAATCACACTGTGTAAAGCTTTACGTGACTGGATCAACAGTATCTTATCAGAATTCATTGTCTTTAGGAATATAAATGAGGAACTTGGAAGTTTGAAGGGATTTTAAGATGTCATCCATTCTATCCCTCTGAAAGGTTCTTCCTGAATTTCTCTCTAAAATTCCCTAGGCAATCAATTACAGTCCTTCACCACCCTTGTTCCTAAAAATGTTACATAATGGCTGATGGGAATCTGCCTTTTTATGATTTAAACTAATTATGTTTGTCTTATACAGAACTGATAGGAAGAAATAGGAAAAAAAAAAATCTCCTTTCTTTTTGCAATGACCTCTTATGAATCTGAATATTCTTACCACTCTTTTCCTAGAAGTCTTCCCTTTTAGGCTAAACAACCAAAATTCACTCAATTGTCCTTTAGACCTAGTATCCTGCCTCTTGTTTCCCCTGGACTCTCTTCAGCTGGCCCACAGTCTTTCTGGAAGAGTGACACATACCAAAGTACAATATTTTAGCTAAGGCCTAGCATTTGCAACAGAGCAAAAGGATTGGTTAATATTAATATCTCTGCTTTTGATTCTGCCTTGCAATGTCCATCTTTTGAATCAGGAAAACATTCCATCCTCATCATATTTGCATTGGAGCAATACTCCTTTAAAGGTATAGTGGATTTGTCAGAATAGCAACCCCTGATGTTCCAGCTGGTCCTCAGAGATCAGGGGGGCTGGGTGCAGCTGGACTTGGTCTCTGATTATGATTAGTTCAGCACTGTAAATCTGCTCAAGTCCAGTAAGATCTCAGATGCACCAATGGTGTCAGTTACACTACAAGCCTGGTCATGTCCACAGCCCCAAACTCACCAACAGTGTGATTTATCAATTTGACACTCTGTTGGATTTCAAGAACTTTCACAATCACAGATTCACAAATACTGAAGTTTAATGAAGTACTATATTATAGAGTCTTTCTAGATTGCCTTATCTTGTTAGATAGCATTATGTATGAGTGGTCCTGGGTTTTCTCTGATGCAGCCAGAGGTGCAAATCCTACCACAGCAGGGTCCCTGCTTTAGGGAGGAATGAGGAGCAAGACCATTGACTTGTCCGCAAGGTGGTTGTAGTCTTATCATCCGCCTTGAAGGATTTCAAATACTAAATCATACTTTTGATGGAAGTGAAGGCAAGACTATAGTCAAATATACTATTAATGATGTCATAAGTGTTGGGGAGATAGCCACTGCACATATAAATGTTGGATATCAAGAGTAACACAAGGAGACATTACAAAGCTGTAGGTATTGCACAAGGGTGGAACAGAACACAGTAATCCCTTCACCACATAACTCATGGCTCATCTCTTGGACATTCCTTCACTATGTATCTCACAGGATATTTCATGGCTCATTCCCACAAGCAGCTGCCTAAGGTATTCAATATTCTGAATTTGTGTACTTAAAATCTTCTGATGGATTTCACTTTTCCCTGTGGTTAAAAGATCCATTTTTTTCTCAGTCTCATCTTCAGATTGAAGAAATTAAGTAGCATCCTGAACTACAGTCTGTCATCCAGAAAACACTTAATCCCTTCACTAAAGGCAGAAATAGGTATTATCTAGAAATTTATTAAGTAAATTTATATCTATACTATTTAAATTTATTAATCTGTTTTGTTGTCCTAACTAGTAACAGCTGTTTTGGATGGCCTCAAAACCACACATCTCCACTTAATTCTTTGTGTCATTTTGATTCAGACTTGTGCACAGAAACATCAAGTGCCATTTGGGTACCTGAGACTATTTCCAAAGGCCTAGAAGGTAAAATGCATTGCCAGTGGGAGGCTGTACTTGAAAAGCAGAAAGACTACCTAAAAAATCTAAAAGAGAAATGCCTCAGTTTAGAAGGAATTGGATATTGTTCTTGTTTCTCTTTGTTCAGACTGTTAGACGTTCTCACATGACTTACATATTCTATTGTATTCCTTCCCAAGCTGTCTTGAATGATTAAGAGCACCAAACACCACCTGTAATTGAGCAGCAAACCATTTGCTTCTGATTTATTTTATGTAAACAGTTTGCAAGGCCAAGCTCAGTGTCATTAGAGCAGATGGGTGCTCCTGGCCAGGGAGATGATTCCTCATTCCCAACGATTACCTGAGTATGCCTGAGGGGAAGAGAAGCTTCCAGAGGGCAAGGCGGTGCCAACAGGCAGAGAAAGATGGATATTGCTTGGACAACCTGATGCTGCATGACTGATTTGGAGCAGTACATGGCCAAGGTAAATGCTAACAATTTTCACTGGATAACATGCAAATTGCTCAATAGATTTACAGGCACCCAGAGGAGTGGGGGTAAGGAGAAGTGAGTGATGATTGTAGCATGCAGTCTTGTGCTAAATTTCTTTCATACTCAGGGAAGGAGGCTGAAGTGCTGGCAGTTTATGAAAGAGTTGTGGCAGAGACTGAAGGGAATACAGACCCTACAGCTAAGCCGTCGATGCCCTATCTATTTTGGATGAAGAATAGAAGTAATGTTCATGGTGTCAAATATTTAGGGAAAGAGCTGACATCACTTTGTAAGAAGAAATTATGTCATGTGAATCTATGGAAAAGTTTTGGTTAGTTTGAACCTTTTTCTGGTGGAGCCTAATATGAAATTAAGAAAGGATATCTCGTTAATGAAGTCAACCTGGGTATATGAAAGGTTATCCTAAGTTAGTTCAATAAAGACTCTTAGAGCCTGTAAGCAGCCCCAGACTTTTCTGCACTGTCTACTTCAGTCACAAGTGACCTAGAAAAGCAAAAGAATGAAAAACTGATTTGTAATTGTGTGTGGAAACAAACTTAGGAGAAAAGTGGATTTTGGAAAGCAACAAAATAGATTAAATTTAGCATAGGTAATTGGAAACTGATACATGCGGGTAAAACCACCCTGAATTTCCTATGTAACATTATCTGAGCAAACCATTACTGCTCATGTGAGACCTTGATATTTTCAAGCAACTATTACAAACTCAACTTAGTGCTTAATCAGCAGGAGAAAAAGCAAAAATAACATCAGGAATTACTCAGGAAAAGAAAGAAACTAGAAAGGAATGTAAATTACAGTGAAAATCTATGGTTCACTCCATCTTGTATATTGTGCCCTTAGAAAATGTGTAACAGAACTGGAAAAGATCAGCAAAGATCAGCAAGAAGAGGCAAAGGTTTGGAATAATGTCTTTACAAGGAACAACAAAATATGCCAGGACTATCAATTTTTAAAGGAGTAAGTGAGGAAGAATAGGACACAATCAAATTTCCACTTTCTTTTCCAGTATTCTATTCTCATAGATTATACTAAGCAGAGCTTGCATTTTGTGAGAAACAAAACAAAAGACACAGATCTTCCTAGTTATGGTTAACCTGAGGAATTCTTTTCTTGCCGGAAGCTGTAAATGCTGGCAGTTTACAATGGGGTTCAAGAGTTCAGATGCATAGCAAAAAAACACTTGAGTGTTGCTGAATATAGAGAAGTTATTTCTGGAAGTCTCAGTCCCAGTGTGACTGGAGCTTGGGTTGCATATGAGGTAAATGCCACCACATATTTCCTCACTCTTGTATATTTTTTCTAAGCCTATTGGCTTTAGGCAAGTAGAAAAAACATGCTTTGGGCATGACCCAGTATGAACATTCTGTAATGTTAAAAGAGAGATGCTTCCTAGAGACCTAAAGAAATTGTAAGTTTGGCAGTAACCTGAGTTACAATTTACAGTCAGTTAGCAGGGATTGAGAAAAAAATCTTGAAAAATGTAGGTGTCTTGCAACGAAATAGTAATAGGAATAAGATATGTTTAAATCCTTTTTTATACTGATACTATTTTCTTTAGTCTAAAGAAATACTATTGTAATATCGGTTGAAACAAAATATGATGTATTAGTATAAAACCTCTTCTGGTTTTGGAATACTCAGTTCTGAGGAAAAGATCCACTCTGCCCCAAAGACTGAACTGACTTAGTCCTCTCATACCACTATATCTTCTGGGTAAGCTTAACAGTTTCACACCAAAACCTTTCTTTGTCTGCTGTCCTGATTTGAAAATATATAGAAAAATGTGGGACTTCAATAATTTAACAATTTGACAAAATTTTCAAAACAAAATCACAGCTATTTCTAAAAGACAGTTACCTTACCTATGGAAGACATATAAGCAATGCCAACTTACCAAAGCTTTCAAATTCATGATGATTTAATTGAATCCTTAGACTTGGAGGATGCATAATCCAGATCACAGGCAGACTGTAAACCCCATCAAGTCACCCAAAAGAAAAATGATTTTAAGTTGGGTCTTGAACAACAAGAAGCTTTTGAATAAATTAAAGAGGAGGTTGTTCATGCTGTACCACTTGGGCCAGTCAGGACCAAACAAGATGTGAACAATGTGCTCTGTGCAGCAGCCAGGAAAAATGGTCCTTCCTGGACCCTGGAAAAAAGCAGCTTGGCGATGACTCCTGGGGTTCTGGAGCTAGCCTTACAGAGGATCTGAAGTTAGTTATGCCCTGACTGAAAAAGAGATCCTGGCAGCCGGTGAAAGGGTTCAGGCTGCCTCAGAAGTGATTGGCCCTGAAGGAGAGCTCCTCCTGGCACCCCAACTAGTGCTGGGGTGATTGTTCAAAGAGAAAGTGCCCTCTACACATCATACCATTGATGCAATGTGCAGTAAACGGAACACTCTGATCACACAGTAAACCTAGATAAGAAATCCCAGTCATCCAGGGGTCTGGGAACACACCACAAACTGGCTCGAAGGCAAAGATTTTGGACTATCATCATCTGAGAAGGAGGAAAAGGTGACATGTGCCAAGGAGCCCCACCATATAACCAGGTACAAGAAAATGAAACTGATATCCTCTCTTCACTGTCATTTTCTGCCAAATTGTAGGACTTCACAAAAAATGGAAAGCTGCCATATGGAGTCCTACACAACAAGTCAGAGAAGCTACCAAGGGATAGAGTTGATAGCCAGGCTGCAGAGGTGAAAGCGGGCTTTGGCTATAGCTGAACAAGAGTCTGCATTCTACCTCTACACTGACTCATGCATGATGGCAAATGCTCTGTGGGAGTGGCTGGAATGATGGAAGCCAATTGTCAGTGCAGAGGGAAACCCACCTGGGCTGCTGGATTGTGGCAAGACAGCACTGCCCAGCTGGAGAATCTGGCTGTAAAGGTACATCATATAGATGATGCACATGTACCCAAGACCTGGGCTACTGAAGAACATTCCAGCACTGGACAGGTGGATTGGGCTATCAAGATCAACAGGTCTCAGGTGGATCTGGCCTGGCAGCATAGTGGTGAATTATTTCTCACTGAGTCCATGAGGCCTCTGATCCTCAGGGAAGGGATACAACATTCATTGAGTTTGTGATCAAGGGGTAGGCTTAACCATGGACACTATCCCCCATGTTGTCCATTACTGTGAAACGTGCTGCAATCAAGTAACTGTGAAACATATGCTGCAATCAAGTAGGCCAAGTGGGTAAAGCCTCTGTATGGTATGAGGGATGATGCTTGAAATATAAATATGGGGAGTCCTGGCAGATTGATCACATCACACTCTGCAGACCTGCCCAGGAAAGCATTGTGTTGACAGTGAGGATAACAACCACTGGTTGGCTGGAGACATACCCTGTGCCTCACACCACACCTAGAACCCATGTTGTGCCTTGAAAAGCAAGTCCTCTGGAGATATGACTGCCCCAAGTGAATTGATTCTGACAATGGGACTCATTTCAAAAATAGCCTCATAGACACCTGGGCCAGAAAGTACAGGATTAAATATGATACACCAGCCTCTGGGAAAATTGAACAGACTGTTGAAAACCACCTTGAAAGCAATGGGATCTACATTTAGCAAAGGCTACCATCAGGTAACCTAAAGGCTAACATCAACTGAGTTGACCCACCAGTCAAAATTTCCATACGCTGTAGAAGAGTATAAAGTCCCTGTGGTGCATCTGAGAAATCTGTTAGGGAAGACAGTTAAGATTAGTCCTACCTCAAGCAAAGATAAACCCAGGGAAGTCTTACTCACTTTGAAAGCAGAAGAATGCTCCTTCTGATTGGGAAAAACCACAGTGTGCAAAGCCATATGGTATTTGTTTATTGTCAGTGGCTTTCTGCATGAACAGCTTCTACATCTTATACATTTGTTATTAATATTGTTTCTGTTACAATATTAATCATCTTATCTCACTGCTGATTCCAGTAAATTGCTCTTGTCTTAACCTTGTCTTTGACTATTGCACTTCCAGTTGCAAAGGGAGGAAGTGAGTAAGCAGTGTGGTTTTAGAGGGAGTGCTAAATTTGGGAATATCTTTCCTAAACCCTGACACAAATGTGCAGTTGCACATTTAGCATTTGAAAGTATATAATGCAATTATACATAGATAAGCAAATATGAGAGGCTGATCAAAGGAATGAAGAAGGAAAAAAAGAGAGAAGGAGAAGGAACATGGCAAATATGAATACTGACCTTACTATTTCCACTCTTTCAAAATTTCCTATGCCAATAAAAATCCTTTCTTCTCTTTCTCTCACAGCCTAAACACCTTTATCTTATTTTTTATTGTATCTGTCAAAGAGGTTTGACATTTAATAGATATTTTTCTATAATTATGCTTACGTTGCTTTGTACTTTGGAAGCCTGCAGTAAATAATAAACACTGAACCTAGAAAGACAGGTGGTGCTTAAATATCTCTATGGTGTATTGCTTGGCTCCTAGAGGGAGCAAAGGTGTAAGAATAATAACTCATAATGATGTAAACACAAAGAAGATAGTCATAAAGATTTCTGGCAAGCCTTCTGTATAAATTACCCTCAAGAGATTGCAAACTCTCACAGAAAGTGTATATCCAGGCAGTCAGTGCTGGTAGATCAGCTATTAACATACTCTTTGCTTTAAGACAGCTGAAAGAAAAATGTCTGAAATAAAAAAGGCTTTTTTCTTGGCTTTCAAAATTGTCATAAAACTTCAATCCAGATATTCAGAAATTTTCCAGACAATGAAAGAGTTGTTTTGTTTTGAATACTCATTTTTGACCTGATCTTTTCACAAAGTCATGTGAATTAAGTGAGACAGTGAACTTTGTGATAGATTTGAAATTCTCAGTGGTGCTAAACATGAATTGTTCCAGCAGTAACTCTCTTCCATACAGGATTTTCATTATTTTTAAATCCTATTTCCTCTTTGTTCCTCAATAGGTACTTTTCCATACAAAAACCTGACACAAAATTTATTTGATTGGTGAACATGTTTTATACAGACATCACCACACCCAGGGCATAAAAAGACCATGAATGTTAAAGCCTTGGAGTACCTTTGTATTAACTTGCAATTTGCTTGAGCTGTCCATCCAAGGAAAAAACCTTGACTATATGCCAGCTCTATCAGTCAATCTAAAAGCAGATGTACAACAGAGGCATTACATGTGCTTTACTTGTTCTTTTGGTCGGATGAACATAAATTAATTATTTATAGATATTAAGATTAATTTTCCCATTAAAAAGGTAGCTGCAAATATCCAGTCTAGCAATAAGCTGCCCAAGGGAAATAGCCAATGAAGGGTGAACACCACGATCCACATGATGAGATGTGTGTTGTGCTACAGAAAAGTGGACATGGAAAATTTGTATTAAGAATAAACTAAGATTGGCCACCTTTGCTTTGGACTGTTTTCTGCATCCTGACTGTCCATGAGAATAATGCTTAAAGGGTGTAAGAAATGTATGCTATAGAGCTATATAGCCTTTTAAGCCTATATTTTTATTTAAAGACAAATCCTTTACCTTGTTTACTTGCTTCTTTGAGAAGAGGCTTCTTTCTGGAACTTCGAAATATTAAAATCTCTAAGAATTTATTGGCTCCCTCTGTCATGTCAATAATGATTAATATACATTTTTGGGGGCTTAATGTGCTATCTCCGAGATGTAAATGAAACACTATCACTATCTTTGAAAATTAAACACTATCACTTACCTAAGAGGAATAGAAGCGTAATAATAAACCTTTTCTAACTTGCTAACAAAAACCCATATACTCCTTGTTACTCATTTAAACAGTGCCATATTAATGTCTTTCACGCAGAAAGATACTTTTTCTCGCTTTTCCTGCTGTTCTTGGCCTCCAAATAATTGTCAGCTTGAAAAAGTTAAGAATTTCCACTGCACCTTAGGAGAACTACTGATGTGACTGAAGAGCAGTACAGACTGAGATTCTATTATCTAGATGAGAAAAGTTAAAACTTTAGATGGAAAAATACAGTTGTCTTTATTTTATGGAAGATCAATTCTATTTTTAGTATATTGGTCATATCACCATGAATCATTAAAAGGAAGCAAGAATTTTACAATGTGTTTTGGTGGGGGTCTTGGTGGGTTTTGAGGGGTTCTTTAGTTGGTTGGTTGGATTGGGGGGGTAGGTTTTTTGATTGTTTCAGGTGAGGCATTTTTTATTTGTTTGGGGTTTTTTTGCTGTCTGTTCTTCCTTAAAATGTTTTTCTGACTTTGTCAGTCAAGCCCTTTTACTCCAGATAAAAGGGCTGCAATTTTTGGATGGAGTATGTAATTAAATCTAGCACCCAATTGACTGAGACATATATTTAGCACTGATGCAAGTCAGTAACAGCTCTGACCAGATGATTGGTTACACTTCCCTCTCCTTAGTTCTGCATCACCTCCTCCTGTATTTCATTCTATGCAACATAGCACAACCTAATTTAAAGAAACCATCCAAATTCCCTGGATTCTCCAGGATTTTGTAGCACCTAAAATAGAAGTGGGACTTAGCTCAGTTGCTCACTAGGTACCCCAAAATCAGTGGAAGATGGACATGGTCTCAGTATGTCAATTCAGGGCATAGTGACCATAATTAAAAAGGGTAATATAAATTCTGGCTTAGAAAAAATTAAACAGAAAGCAGATGCTGATTTATTTATTCTTTTCTATTCCATGGGATGAATAACATAACCTGAATTCAATCATTCTGGAACACTTTTTTGGGGGTGTCAAATGTTAAGAGGGAAAACCAATTCTGTCTTACACACCAACAGATGGCTCTCATCAAAACAATAGTTCCACCAGTTTACCTCCTTCTGATAGTCACCAGCCCTCTAACACTGAGAAGCCGCAGCAACCTTAGAGGTATCTGAGGAATATTGAAGAGTTGACATTTGCAAATTAGACTTTTGCTTTAGTTTGTGGTTACACATTCTCACACTTTGAATAGGGGAAGTGAAATTACTTCCTCAAAAGGGTTTGGTACAGGACCTGAGTGCACTGGTGTAGTGGCATTATTTTGGGTCAAGTGACATAGTGAATCCTCCAGCTGTCCAACAGGAGCCCATGGTATGGACTTTTCCTGCAAGCAGCAGGTTGTGATTTAATGGTTTAGTTCTCTAATGTCAAACCACTTTAACTTGGCACAGGAAGCCAAAGAAGCAACCTGAGGGAATTTAGTACTCCATCAGTGAATGAGCTTAAACTGCCTCACTGAAATCATGCAGATTTATTACCAAAATCAAGCTGTTCCCATCATAGTGGATAATATTTAATATTCAATTACAGGTAAATTGAAGCATCCTAACTGTCCTGTTAATGTATTCTGTGTGGTCATTATATTTGAAATAATGAAATCTTTAAAATTTCTATAAAAAGCAAGTGTTGTCAGCTGGTCTTGTTAATTTTGCTTATAAATCTTTGTGATATTGTTCTGATTTCTTAGGTTTCCAACTCAGCTAATGAATTTTGATAATTAACTTGTTGCTTCTAAATCAGACTCTTGTACTATAAGTGGGGTAATTCTTCTAAACACCTCCATGCTAAAGGTTAATAGTAGTTTGAAAACAGAGCTTCACTACTGGTTTTAGAAACATCCTTTGAGCGGGCAGAGCAAAATTATGAAGGCAAGCTGAATAGTATTGTGTAAATATAGATATCTTTCATCTGAATATTGTCTTCCACCTCTGTTTCTGGCCATGTAAAATATTTCTGATTTCAAACTATTCAGCAGACCTCAAACACACCCAGCTGGCTGAAGAAGAAAGATTTTTAGAGTGTGACTTCGTGTGCAAAAGGATTTGAATCGAACTTCGTGCTTCGTCCAGGAGGAAAGCATTGTGGCAATGCCCTTCCTGTAGCTCTAGGGAAGACAAAGTGTTATAGCATTACTTTGTAATGTCCCTTCTTGAATTATTATGTGCTCTTTCCACATATAGACAGGGATTTCATTTACTTTGCTCCCATAATAAAACATTGTTACTAAAATATTTTTCCTTCTTTTTTTTCTCTGATTTCTATTTGTAACTCCAGCCAAAGGCATTGACCTGAAATACTCATATATTTTTAAACTAAAAGGGTGTGGTAAAAACTTCTGTATTGTTGGGAAACTAGAAAAATATGTTCAGTTGACGCTGTTGAGTCAGGGATGGAAAGAAAGACTCCAGTCTTCAGGTGGTTTAGAAGGTTCAAGAAGAATCTTTATTAGCAAAAAGCAGTGAGCTTTTGTAGTCTCACTTGCTAAGTGGGACCATATTGGTCTCAAAGTAGAAATAATCTCACACTATTGGTAGCTATGGGTAGATTGTGAAGAACTATGACTATAAACAATGGTTACAGAAAGAGAGATAATAATTGTTTGAATTCTTTTGTCTGAGATTCCCAGGCTCAGCCTGGGAGAAATTGTTTCTGTTCTCTCTTCAGCTGAACTGAGAATATCCACAGCTCAGTCACCTGAAGCAGTAAGAGAAGGTAATTTTTGGAGCTGATGGTCCATGGCTGTCTCTTGCACCAAAATATCACATATTTCTTCCTTCCCAAGTTACAGCCTATGAATTGAGGTGACAAGAACCCCTTAGAATGCCTCAATACCATTGCAGATATTCCTTCTATTTCAGGGTATTTCTAGAAGTTGATTTTGTGACCGCTTTCAGCCACTTGGATGCTGTAAATGAGGTGTATTGCAAGAGAGAATCTGGCCTGGTTTTTGAGTCTTTGGGAGCCAAAATACTCTGCTCACATATAATTAGTGTCTTGGTAGCTATCTCATAATTTTTGATCAAATAATTGGGAAGAAATTTTGTACTGAAGTATATATAAAAGAGCTCTTGAATTTCCAGCTGGCTGTTTCATCTTTTTCCTTACACTTTAATAATTTTTCTTAGAGCATTTGTTTTGTATTTCTTCCAATGTTATGTCTATAAAAGAATTGTGTATACTTTCTGTGAATCAGTGTTTATGAATGGTTATTTTGGATGTTTTCTGGTTTCCTCCAGATTCCCTCATAAATATTGCTTCCTCAGTTTTCTCATCACTGAGTTATTATAGCTGGATCCCACCCATAAAAACTTTTCATTTTAAACTATGAATGAGTTGAGCTGTTACTTCTTAATTTCAGATATTACTTCTGCTGACTTCACTGTTTTGGTAACTGCCATCATTTTATTCGAATTGAAAATGCCCATATGAACAACAGCTCCATCATCTTCCCGTGAAGCCTGACCTCACTTTCTGAGATCATACAATTTCTTTTTTCTCAGATTCCACAAGGAGCTCCCTGTTCACCCAATCTGGCCTTCTACCCTCTTTGCTTGTCTTATGACCTAAATTAAATTAATATGAGATCACAATTTTTCACAACAGACACTATTAAAAAAATTGTTCCCAAAACTGTGAAAATCAAATTGTCTTTTGTCACAAAATCAAATCAAGTGTTTTGTCATAGTAATAATCAGGTAGAAATTTATTCACTTTCTTTGCAAACTTTGCTATATTTTATCATAAAATTGCATCTTTATTTTGTGCTTTAGTCAGGTTATGTCTTCTTGAAAATTCAAGAGTTAAAACCCATAATTATATAGATATTTGGAAATTATATATCAGGATAGATAGATATTATTTATCAGGAAAATTAATCGAGGGTTAACAACTTGTACTGGTTTTAGCTGGGGAGGATTCAATTTTATTTAGAGTGGTAGGGCTGTGTTTTGGATTTGTTCTGAACACAGAGTTCAAATTACAAAGATGTTTTTGTTGTTGCTGAAGAGGGATTGCACAGGGCCAAGCTCTTTCCTGCTTTTCACATCACCTCACTGGTAGTGCCTGGGAGGCTGGGAAGAGACACAGCCAGGACAGGTGACCCCAAACCAACCAAAGGGATATTCCAGACCATATGGCATCAGGCTCTGTGTATAAAATGGGGGAAGGAGGAGGAAGGAAGGGATGTTTGGACTGATGGTGTTTGTCCTCCCAAGTCACCCTTAGTGTGATGGGCTGTGCTCTGCTGGAAATGGCTGAACATCTGCTCAGCCATGGGAAGCAGGGGATTCATTATTTGGTTTGCTTTGCTTGGGTACATGGCTTTTGCTTTCCCTAATAAACTGCCTGCATCTCACCCCACGAGCTTTGTAGCTCTTGCTCTTGTGATTTCTCCCTGATCCTGCTGGTGGGGGAATGAGGGGAAATGTGGGGCTTTGCTGCCGGGGTTAAACCATGACACAATTTCATTTATCTTGAAAAGTTTAGAATAATCTTTCTGAGTGTTGATGAATCTCAGCATATCATATATTATGGCAACGTAGGATGGGAATCTTGCTTGTGAATGATTGTCAAACTAGCCAGGTCTACCTACAGCTTGAGAGGCAGAGGGTCAGACCCCACTGATTAGTAATTAGTAATTTACACTGTCTCAAACACTGGCCTCACTGCCACCATCTCAAATGTCTACAAGACACTTTATATTCCTCATTTCTCACATCTAAATGAAAGCACAAACACATACATGTTGTTTTGCTGCAAAAATTCCTCTTCTTCTACCATAATGATTCAGTGGCAGAAAATCCAGTTAGCCAATCAAAAAGTAATTATTTAAATCAGTTGTCTAGCAACAAACAATTCATCCTCTTATATCAAGCAATAAAAAAGGAGGCCTGTTCTTTGATGAAAAAAATGTGAAATGACATCTAAAGGAGCATGTAGCATTGTGTGTTTTATATAGGTCTATTGCAAAGTTGGTTATTTTTATAAGTTAAGAATTTGGTTTGACCCTCGGTTCCCCCCATGTTCTCCCTTGTAATGGTTCGTTCCTTCCACCAGTTACCTGTCAATCAATGTAACAAAACCCCCTTTCCTTTCGAGAAATTTCTGTGTCAGTCTTCCCCTACCTAACATATGATTTGTCCCCTGAGCCTTTTCCCTCCCCAGGCCATTCCTATTGGTTCAGTTGTGTCCTTCGCTCCTCCCCTGGGCTTTGTTCATTGGTCCCTCGTGTCTCTTTCCGTTACCTTTCCCCTTTATAAGTGCCTCCCTAACGGTTTTCCCCTGACACCGTTACTGGCCCCACCTGGATCAATAAAGCACCTTGGCATCCAAACGCGTGTCCACTCCTTCCTTCCTTCGCATCAGCACTTCGCAGTCCGGCTCTCGCCTGTGTCACCATGCCGCAGACGGAGCCACTACTCGGGGTTCTCGCAGAGAACCTGGGAGTGGCGGGATTTGTAGTCTCCACCGGACACTCCGGGAGCAGCTAGCCAGACCCATCAGCTCTTGTGGCCGTGGGACGAGACTACAGTTCGCGCGCCACCGTGGGGCAGCTTCGCCCGAACCCATCAACTTCAGCACCGCACATGACGCAGCTTTGAAGACGTTGCTGGTGCGATGCAGCTTTAAAGGCGTCGTGCCTCGGAAGGAGCCGCCTGACAGCGCTGGACTTGTCCTGTGGGCATCGGCCCTTTTGGAATTACCGGTTCCTGGCAGCACCAACGCCTCCACATGAGCATGCTGATTTTTGTCCAGCTGTGCTCCTGGGGGAGCAAGGGCACACTCCCATCTTACAGCTTACAGATAGAGAAATGCCTTCCTGGACTGGGGACTGCTCCTTCTGCTTTTTTTTCCTGGAGTCAGTGGTCTGGTGAGTTTTCCCCTGGTGGCATTGGGACGGACCTGGCCGGGGGGGCTCCCTTTAGGCGGTTGTTAATCCCAGGGGGAGGGGACACACTGTGCACAACGTGAGCAGTTGTCACCGCAGCTTTTGGGACCCTTTTCAAAGTTTTAAGTTTCTGTTTCCAGCAGCGAGTAGGTGGAAGTTCTCTGAGCTGGCAGTATAGGCTGTCTTCTCAGCAGAAGGAGGTATATTTCCAAGTTGTGGGATCCCTGCGGGAGGGAGGTGAACAGTTTTCTAAAGGGTTAGTAAAAAGCTTTGTCCGATGGATGTTTTCTAAGTTCCCACAGTTGACTGCTAAAGAGATAAATGAAGAGAATTTCTGGAAGGCAATGGGTTGCGAATTGACTGAAAGTACCAAGAAAAGCAATCCTGCTGTCAGGGAAGGGAATATGTGGCTGTTTCTTTTAATTATCGAAGTTGTAAAAAATAATGCTTTGATTCGCGAACAGGAAAGTGGAAAATGTCCTGCAGCAAGCTCCCCAGTTCTCCCTCAACCCCCATCCCTGCCTTCTTTCCCCGTTCCCGCTTCCTCTACACTGGGTGGAGGGGAAGCAACCCATCCCAAGCAGACACAGGGCTGTTACGCAGGGCTCCCTGGCTTCCCCCAGTCCCCTTGGTACCCTTGCCCTGACAGTGCTGGCCACACTGTCGGAGAACCTGCTCCTAACCCTCCTTCCAATCCCCTTTTCCCAGTTTCTGAGCCCGAAAAGATTCAAGGTCGCTTTAGTGCCCAAAACCCCTTCCTTGAGCGATCCCAAGACATGCCATAGGGTGGTCACCACGTGGTGGCAGCCGCTCCCACGCTACAAAATGGCTGCCACCACGTGGCTGGGTGTTCTTCTCCCTCTTTGTCATCGCAAAATGGCCACTGCCACGTGGCAACCATGCCCGCGCTACGAAATGGCTGCCACCTCGTGGCAGAAGCATCTCCTTCCCACAATCCCTTCCATCCCGCCCTGCCTCCTAACCCCGCCTCTTTCCCCTCCTCTTCCTCTGCGGCGTTTGCATTGTCTCCTCCCACATATGATTACGTAATGCCTCCTCCCACGTCACTTGACCCCTCCCCTTTTCCCACAGCAGTACCATCTGCTCCGCCCTTGCTCCACACGGCCTCTGCCCAGAGTTCCACCCCTCACCCTAGGGCTGCCGCCACCTTGGTTCCTGGTTCCCACGCCCCGCCTTCCGGTTCCCACAGTGATGCAGCAGCTGGGGGATGGGGCCTGGAAAGCAGGATGATTTAAGTAATGCAGAGCCTTTGTTCCTTGCTCCAGTTACATATAATAGAAACGGGACGCACCCGCGGTATAAGCCTCTTTCTTGTGATAATATCTGGGATCTCTGCAAATCCAAACTAGAATTTGGCCCAAAAAGTGAGTTTTTTCAGAGCATTTTAAAGACAACATTTTCAAGAACATTAGTTCCTGAAGTTATTAAATGGCTCTTTAGTTGTCTGCTCGCTCCAGCTGAGTATCAGTTGTGGGAGAGGACTTGGAGGAGGTTAACAGGGGACCTCCTCCCAGAGATCCAAAAAAGTGAGGACTATGCTGCGGATACTGAGGACCACCCAATTACAATAGATCACCTTATGGGTGAGGGGGAGTGGAGTTCTGCGCAAAAAAGCGGCAAAAATTCCCCGAGAAGTCCTGGATTTGGTGAGGGCTACGGCTGAACGAGCTTTCTTTGGAATGCCTTCCAAAGAACCTGCAGTGCCTTACATTGCCATTAAACAATCTCTTTCTGAACCATTTATAGATTTTGTTGACAGGGTAAGATCTGCAGTTGAGAAAAGGGTAGACAGCCCTCAGCTACAAGAGCAGCTCATTCTAGACATTGTAACCACCAATGCCCATAATGCCTGCAGGAGGGTCATCCTCGCTCTTCCCGCGTCACCACCGCCCACACTCGCTCAAGTTATCGAAGAGTGCATGTGGAAAGCCATGCTCATCATTGAAGACATCTTTAGAGCCAATCTGCCACCCTAAAGAGCGATGGCCGCAGCCTTCTCAGCCCCAGCAAGATCCAGCTTTACTCCACGAGCTGCAAGCATGTCGATGTCACCGCAGCGTTGTTGCTTCCACTGCAGGTGAGACGATCACCTGATTCACCACTGCCCTTTCCTTGGGAGGGCTCTCCCGAGTGCAGGGGGAGATAGAAGGGGAGGACAAGGGGGCGAACATTCTAGTCACCACGTTCAAAAAACTGAACGCACAGCATGCAGCCCTGCATGATTATATAAATAGGGTAGTCTGTGGGGGGTCAGCTAATCATAATAACCTTTGCCAGTTAACCACATCAGATTGTCTTGAACCTTACAGACTCAGACTAACTCACTCTATTGTTTATTCCAATCAGGACTGGCTCGAGATTGGCGCAGAACTTGGACTTCTCCTACACATTCAACAGGCGGAGACCAACAGGCGCAGTCCATCTATCGATTGCAAGTATCTCGTTGCTGGGGACACTAAATACACTCCCTTAGGGGTTGAAGTCATTCCAGCAGTCCTCACACTCAACCCAGAGCGCTTCACCCTCATGATGCGCTGTGTCCACCCCCCCGCCCCCTCCCTGCCGGAAGGCCAGATCATCACACAAGCTATCCCTATACCATGTTTTATGTGTGATGACCTGGACCTTTCTGTCTTCTACACTGAAGTGCTAGGAGAGGAAAAGCCCCTCCTGTGGTGTGGCCTTAAAAGCGGGGGCCAATCTATTCAACTTCAGAGGATGATGGACATGGGAGCAGACATGACGCTCATTCCTCCACACAAATGGCCATCACAATGAGAGCTGCAAAATGTGACTAGCTCAGTACTGGGAGTTGGGGGTTTCCAATCAGCGCACAGATCAAAGAGCATAGTGCAAATTACGGGACCGAATGGGCAATTGGCATCTGTACACCCATTCGTTTTGAATTCCAAGTTTACCCTGTGGGGGAGAGATGCCATGTCACAGTGGGGGGCGAAATTGGACTTGCCTGCTCCTCAGCATTTTTAGGCACAGCCACTGGGGAGCGCCCAACCCTTAAACTGAATTGGCTTACCGATAAAACAGTATGGGTAGAGCAGTGGCGGCTGAACAAACAAAAATTAAAGGCGCTCACTCAGATTGTGGAAAAGGAACTGGCCAAAGGCCACATAGTGAAAACCAACAGTCCCTGGAACTCTCCTGTTTTTGTTATCAGGAAGCGTGGAGGTGACAGGTGGCACCTTCTGCATGATCTGAGGTGAATCAATAATGTCATTGAAGACATGGGTTCCCTCCAACCAGGGATGCCTTCCCCATTTATGCTCCCACAAAATTGGAAATTGGCAATTGACATCAAAGACTGTTTCGTTCATATTCCCCTTCACCTGGATGATGCACCAGGGTTTGCTTTCTCTGTGCCCTCCATCAACAGAGGAGCTCCCATGAAGCACTACCACTGGTGCGTTCTTCCTCAGGGAATGAAAAACAGCCCTACTATCTGCCAGTGGTATGTTGTTAGGGTTCTGTCCCCTGTGCGTGCAAGGGAGAAAAAAATGCATAATATGTCATTACATGGATGATATCCTTATTTGTGCCCCTGATGACGACATGCTTGCACGTGCCTTAGAGGACACTATTACAGCCTTGTCGGTGGCAGGATTTGAGTTGCAAACAGAGAAAGTCCAACATCTGCCGCCTTGGAAGTATCTGGGCCTTGGGATCACCCACCATACCATTACACCCCAAAAAATCCTAATTCACACTAACCCTAAAACCCTAAGAGACCTGCACCAGCTCTGTGGATCCCTAAACTGGATCAGGCCCTGGTTAGGGCTCACCACAAGAGATTTATCCCCTCTCTTCAACTTGTTAAAAGCGGGGGAGACCCTGGATTCCCCAGAGGCCCTGACTCCGGAGGCCAGGGCAGCACTCGAGAAGGTCCAATCCATCATTGCAAGTCGAGACACCCACCAGTGTCATGAGGATCTGCCCTTCAGCTTCATCATTCTGGGCAGGCTATCGCATCTTTATGGGTTGATTTTTCAATGGGACACAAACCAAAAGGACCCCCTCTTAATTATAAAGTGGGTGTTCCTTGGTCACTAGCTGACCAAGAACATCACCAAGCCACAAGAGCTGATGGCTCAGCTGATCACGAGGGCTAGGGCTCATCTGCGTGTGTTGGCGGGGTGCAATTTTGCATGCATTCACCTCCCTATCCAAACATCCACAGGGAGGATATCTTTGGACACTGTGGAAAATTTATACTGGTGTAATGAGAATTTGCAGTTTGCCCTAGAGAGCTACACAGGCCAAATTTCAATCGACCATCCAGGCCACAAATTGTTTAATGTTGAATTTAATTTGGTTCCAAAAAAGATTCAACATTGCTGCCCACTCAAAGCCCTGACAGTTTTTACAGACACATCTGGAGGATCCCACAAGTCAGTGATTACTCGGAAGGACCCTCAGACTCAGCAGTGGGAAGCCGATGTGCAGATTGTGGAGGGTTCTCCACAAGTTGCTGACTTAGATGCAGTCATCAGGGCCTTTGAGAGGTTTCCACAGCCTTTTAATCTAGTAACCAATTCGGCCTATGTAGCAGGCGTAGTGTCCCGGGCAAAACATGCAGTGCTCAAAGAAGTTTCCAATCCTGCCATCTATTGCTTGCTCTCGCGTTTAATACACCTGGTTTCCCACCGAGAGCAACTCTTCTTTGTAATGCATGTGAGATCACACACCGACTTCCCTGGGTTTATTGCCGAGGAAACCACAGGGCAGACGTCCTAGCCGCACCCCTGCAGCTGGCTGGCCTACCTAGCATCTACCAGCAGGCCAAATTAAGTCATCAGAAATTCCATCAGAATGCCCCAGGGCTGGTCCACCAATTTCACCTATGGCAAGACCAAGCCAATGTGATTGTGGCCACCTGCCCAAATTGCCAGAAGACAGCTTTACCATCATTGGGTTCCGGGGTGAACCCTAGAGGACTCCGCAGCTGCAAAGTCTGGCAAACTGATGTCACCCAGGTGTCCGATTTGGGCGGTTCAAATATGTCCATGTGTCTGTGGACACCTTCTCGGGGGCTGTCTTTGCCTCAGCCCACACTGGGGAAAAAGCGGCAGATGCACAAAAACATCTGATTCATGCCTTTGCAGTTTTGGGGATCCCATCTACCATCAAAACAGATCATGGTCCAGCTTATACCTCCAAGGCATTGGTGAGTTTTTGCAGGAATGGGAGGTACAACATTGGATGGGAATTCCACACTCCCCCACTGGTCAGACTGTGTTGCATTGTGTATTGTTAAGTTATTGGGTTGGTTTGTTCCTTTTCCCCCTATGTCTGAAAATGGTTCTGCCCCAGTTCACCTTTCCCGCCTTTGGAGCTGTCTGTCTCCCTGGCTCCACCCCAGTTGTCATTGTATCCCTTAAATCTCCTCCCCGGTTTCCCTGGAAACCAATGTATCCTTTCCTCAACCCCTCCCTGGTGCCCTGCCAATCACTCTCCGTTCCCACCTTTATTTCTAGAAGTTTCCAGAGGGAGAGTTGGATGATTGGTCCAGGGACCGGGGCCCCTCCTCAGAATTGTCCCCATTGGTGTTTTCCCCGTGTCAGTCCTTTGGATCCCACTCCCCACTGTATCTTTATTGGTTCAGGGACTGGTACCTCCCTTACATCCTCCTCCATTTAAAAACTGCTGTAGTCCCTCCCTCCTGGTCTCCTTCTGCTGGTCCCCCTGGGGTTCATTAAAGCCTGGATTAAGCCTCAGTTGGAGTCTGCCCTTTTCTTTCCGCTGGCCGCAGCTTTACCAGATTCCGTCCTGCACAAGGCGTGCCTACAGTTGCAAGCTGGGCATTGCCTTAGGCGCTATCCTGAAGCCAGCTCTCAGGAGAAGTGCCCCCTCGTGCTGCTAGCAGTGCTGGGAGCTAGCCGAACGTTGACAATTCAGCTGCACTGCTGCAAGACTGCAATAGAACGCATGCACCAAACTTTAAAGCAAGTCCTTGCCCGCCAGTGGGGAGATGTCCAAGCTCTGTCCCCACGTCTCAGACTTTGTAAAGCGCTCTTTACTATCAATTTTTTGAACTGTTCTTTCGACAGACCGGAGCCGCTAGTCCTGAGACATTTCTATCAGCAACAACACTATGGGTTAAAAGAAAAGCCACCTGTCCTTATTAGGGACCCAGACCCTGGAGAAATCCAGGGTCCATTCCAGCTTCTCACTTGGGGTCGTGGATACGCCTGCGTGTCCATGCCCTCAGGTGTCAGATGGGTCCCTAAGAAACTAATCAAACCCTATACACCACCAGAGTCTGTTAGAGCACCTCAAGCTGTAACTCCCCCATGGCCAGGAAGACCCCAATGACCGTATGTTTGCACAGAATAGAAAATGCCACAGGAGGGGAAGAAACTCCTGATCTTATCTCTTTTATTCGTTTGCCATTCGTTGTTATGTTTGCTTTAGTATTCATTATGTATTCTGTTCTCATTTCATTTCAGGCACCCACAATGCTCCTCGCAATTGTGGATGCTGTCCCGCATGAAGAGTATAATTTACTCTGCTGTCATTCATTTCTTGCCATCCATGTGCTTTGGTGTCTTGAAGCAAGTCATCACTGCCTCCACCACAAAGCTTTCCTCAGCATGTAAGATCGCCTCTGCTGCCATTGTTACAAAGAGCGCTAGCTGGTGGGAGAGCCAAAAGGCAGAGAGCACTGGAGCATAAAGGACTGGACTGTACACCTTTTACAGCACTCTCTCCATGAACTGGACTCTGTTCCTTTTTATAGTGCCCCCCTCTCCTTTTAAAACAAAAAAGGGGGAGATACAACATTGTGTGTTTCATAAGGGTTTATTGCAAAGTTGGTTATTTTTATAAGTTAAGAATTTGGTTTGACCCTCAGTTCCCCCCATGTTCTCCTGGTAATGGTTTGTTCCTGCCGCCAGTTAGCTATCTGTCATTGTAACCAACCCCCTTTCCTTTTGAGAAATTTCTATGTCAATCTTCCCTTACCTAACATATGATTTGTCCCCTGAGCCTTTTCCCTCCCCTGGACAATTCCTATTGGTTCAGTTGTGTCCCTCGCTCCTCCCCTGGGCTTTGTTCATTGGTCCCTCGTGTCTCTTTCCGCTCCCTAACGGTTTTCCCCTGACACCGTTACTGGCCCCA
The DNA here is from genome assembly GCF_037042795.1 of Molothrus aeneus. NCBI lineage: Eukaryota > Metazoa > Chordata > Aves > Passeriformes > Icteridae > Molothrus > Molothrus aeneus. Next base: position 66,814,857 of record NC_089680.1, read on the forward strand.
CCTGGGTCAATAAAGCGCCTTGGCATCCAAACGCGTGTCCACTCCTTCCTTCCTTCACCTCAGCACTTCGCAGTCCTGCTCTCGCCTGCGTCACCATGCCGCAGACGGAGCCACTATCCAGGGGTTCCCGCAAAGGACCCGGGAGTGGCGGGATTCATGGTCTCCACCGGTCATTCCGGGAGTGGCTAGCTGGCCCCGTCAGCTCCAGTGGCCACAGGATGAGACTGCAGGAGCACTAACCTGAAAAAGTTCCATAGACTGCTAATAGCACTGAAGTAGCTAAAAGTCAGAGTCAATACCATATGACCATGAATAAATGGTTTCAGGTAAGCAGAATTTAAAAATCAAACCTTTGAAGGTAGAATTTAACTCTTAACAAAAGCTTTAAGAAATTTTCATTGACTTAATTTCTAAATAGTGTTCACATTAATGGAGTATCATGTGCTACGCAAATGTGTTCCTCATTTCCAGCTTTATATGTTGGATTTAATATGTAACTGCTCAGGTTACAATGGATTTGAAAGTCAAGGTGTAGTGCTGTGATGCTTTTTCTTTTCAGAAAGATCAGCAGGAAAAATTTCATGTTCCTGCACATGATGCCCTTGTGCCTTTGGAAGGACTGACAGTCTGGCCTCTACAGTGCCAACATCTGAACTGAGCTCCTGCATTGTGAATTTGATTTAGAGGAGGCAAAATGTTTTCACAGAGGACAGTTGCAAAGCTATTTGCAGAACCAATATTATCTCAGTCACATGTTACTTATCCATTTCTCCTCAGTGAGAAGAAAGACCTAATAGGATGGATCCATAGGATGGATCCAACACATGAGATTAGTTTCTGCCCTGCAAAGACAAGCAATGTTTCTGCACTGGAATTTCAGCTTCAGCCTCCCACTCCTGTACTAGAGATTCCAAACAAGGCAGTTACAGTGCAGCACTTTGCTTGTCAGTGCTTTCTTCCTAGCAGGTTAATAGTCACTTGTCCCAGTCAGGGACTTGGTCATCCTTCTCTGTTGATGGAGAATGAAGATATTACCAGGGGTCATGCTGGCCTCAAATGCTCTCAAATAGATGTCACAAAAAGAAGTTTCTCTTTATGTAAGTGAATTAAATGTTTCACAAAATTTTCAGCCAGGTGGTTATTTTTCTCTGCTATTCAAAGAATGAGAATGTTCCTGTCTCTCTATTGACTTGTTGCAATTTTTTTTTTTTATTCCACAAAGATTTCTTGGATTTTAGCTGACAATACCTTTTTCTTTTCCTGTTTTTCTTTAGTAGCTAGGATTGCTCTCAGTGCTGTATATCTGAAAATGTAGAATCTGTCCCTACTCTTAGGAGTGCTATAGGAAGTGAGATGCAACAGATGGAAAGAGACAGACTGATGGAATGAGGAACACTCTGACAACGCCAGTCAGCCTGACAGTTGGTAGTCTCAGATCACCAGCATCCTAACAACTGTTGTCAAGCTTCTTGCAGGCACTGCAACAAAGGAAGATTTTAAAGCACATTCTGAAGGACGAAGATAAGTTTACTTTGCAGTTATTTATTTTAAAATATTATCTTACAGA